>NC_086446.1:618609826-619209826 GCF_028390025.1 Pseudophryne corroboree
TAAGCGGAGGAAAAGAAACTAACCAGGATTCCCCCAGTAACGGCGAGTGAAGAGGGAAGAGCCCAGCGCTGAATCCCCACCTGACCGGCGGGTGCGGGAGATGTGGCGTAAGGGAGACCGG
Organism: Pseudophryne corroboree; assembly: GCF_028390025.1. Taxonomy (NCBI): domain Eukaryota; kingdom Metazoa; phylum Chordata; class Amphibia; order Anura; family Myobatrachidae; genus Pseudophryne; species Pseudophryne corroboree. Next base: position 618,609,948 of record NC_086446.1, read on the forward strand.
ACCCACCCCGGCGTCGCTCGGGGGCCCAAGTCCTTCTGATCGAGGCCCAGCCCGCGGACGGTGTTAGGCCGGTGGCGGCCCCCGGCGCGGCGGGACCCGGTCTCCCCGGAGTCGGGTTGTTTGGGAATGCAGTCCAAAGCGGGTGGTAAACTCCATCTAAGGCAAAATACCGGCGCGAGACCGATAGCGGACAAGTACCGTAAGGGAAAGTTGAAAAGAACTTTGAAGAGAGAGTTCAAGAGGGCGTGAAACCGTTGAGAGGTAAACGGGTGGGGTCCGTGCGGTCCGCCCGGAGGATTCAACCCGGCGGGCTGACGCGCCGGCCGCCCCGGGTCGTCGGACCCCCCTTGCCAGCTCCGTCCTCCCCTCGCGGTTTTCACCCAAGACCCTTGGTGAGGGGTCTCCCTTACTCGCAATTTCTTAGGGTCCGTAGAATCACAAGTGAACCTGACGACCTTGAAAGACAGTTAGATTCCATGTCAGAAAAATTCCGTCAGAGGGGTTATCCCAATGACATTCTCAAACAGGCACGTGAAAAGGTCATGGCCCAAAGTAGAAGCGATGTATTGAGGGGTGAGAGCCCTAAAGTAAATAGCGATAAATTAACTTGGGTTGACGAGTTCAATACCACCAGCTCCAGGACTAGTAAGCGTATTAAACAAATGTGGCCAATGATCAGCACAGATCCCTGTTTATCGTCCCTTAAACACACTAAAATAATGCCATGCTACACACGTAGTGCCAACATCAAGGACCTTGTGGTCAAAAATGACGTCACTGGTTTTAAAACAGCCACGACAGCTACACATTTCTTGAGTCGCAAGCCAGGTTGCTTCAAATGCTTGGGCTGCACTACGTGCAGCTACATGCTGACGGGAGACTTTATTCTACACCCGCACACAGGGAGAAAAATTAACATCTCATGGCCTGTGACCTGCAGCTCCTCATTTGTAATATATGTTCTGATCTGCCCTTGCAGCCTGTATTACGTTGGTAAGACACAATGCCTTTTCAAGGAACGGATGGCCCAACACAGATCTGCCATTAGGGCCGCCCTTAATACCGGCAAAAGCGACCAACCGGTCGCCCGTCATTTTGCACAGATGCGCCATAATTTGGCTGCAATACGATACAAAATTGTGGATCACATTCCTGTTTCCCCCCGAGGTGGAGACAGAGCGAGCCAATTACTCCAACTGGAGCCCGTTGGATTTTTAAATTAGATGCCATCCATCCTAGAGGCTTAAATGAACAACTTAATTTACATTGTTTCCTTTAAATACATATTGCTCCAGAAGCCTGTCATTCTGTTTTCTATATAACAAATACTTTAGAGTACCATACATTTTCACAGCTAGAGTATTTTTTGAAGCATATCATTTTTTTAATCTGATTGCAGTTATAACAGGTTTCCATTTGCATGTCTAGGCTGCCACCAGCATTTTTGTTAAGCATTGAAACATATTTTGCATATTATGCGATATTTATAATATATGATTAATGCAGGACACTTTACTTGATTTGTTCCCACAGGATTAACTCTGGTAATTAGGTTTACTAATGGTTATACATGGTCGATGTTAGCAGGTAGCCCTTGCAAAAGTATATATATTCATTCATGCTTTTCATTTTTCATTTGATCACATCATGCAGCAGTGTGTTTTAAAACACTTGGTTTTAGTAATACTCAGTATTGTATGCACTTTCCATAATGTTTTAACTGGTACGGTTTGTTATTGTTGTGTCACGTGACGCGGCGCGGCATTGGATTGCTGCGCTGCGTCTCCATGGTTACCGGCTCCCCTCTGTTTACAGCCACGTCATCAGCGGGTCCGTGTAGCAGGATGACGCTACTTCCGGGCGCCGCATGCCACATGCTACCGGAAGTGCGGGCTCCATACACTGGACGGCGCGGACGCGGCCGGAGACGCTGGGACCCGGGATAGGTAAGGTATTTAAGTTGTTTTCACGGTATTGTCACTAGTTTGCAGTGTCCTGAGGAAGGGGGTCCGTCCCCCGAAACGTTGACAATAAATGCACTATTTGCTTTGATTCACCTCGTTGTGAAAGACTCTGAGTGCCGCCGCCACCCTCTCTTCTATATATATATATATATATATATATATATATAATGATGAGGCAATAAAGCTTCATAAAGTTGATTGAATTGTGAGCAGTCTGTTCTGCCTTTATTTATCCGAGTGCCGCCACAGAAAACGTATGTACCAGACCCCCAGCTTGGGGTATCCAGGATGGCACCGGGACCTTTGATGCTGTAATATATTCTGGTACTATATAAGGAATATGAAGTGATGATCTGCTTAAATGCAAGTCACAATCTGGTACGCAGGTTCATGATTGGCGTGTTGTTGGTGCACCCTTGAAAAAAATACTGCACCATAGGCGCTTGTTATTCTCTCTTGTTTTTAGATTTTTTGGGCCTAGTGGCATCCTGAGGGACTGAGCAGCCGTTGACAGAAGAGGGGCGTGCAGAAGCAGTGCTATAAAACTTGCTTTGGGAGTTGGAGATTTCCTGTGGACCATATATTGGGATACAGAAATATGAATTAGGAAATTAGGAGAGGCGCAGTGATCTATAATTAGTGAAATAAATAAATATATACTGTATGTATATATACACAGTATATATATATATATATATATATATATATATATATATATATAAATTCAGGGACGTGCGGTGAGTGGTTCAGGGACGTGCAGTTCAGGAGGCATTGGCTAGCACCAGAGACAGATTTACATGCATATATGAGCCAAAGTGTACATCTGGGCATTATACACAGGTGCAGCAGTATAAACTCCTGGAAATTTGGTGAGTTTTGATCAGAGATGTGCGAAAAAGTTAGCCAGGTGAGGTGCCATAGACTTCTTACTCCAGAGTTTTGGCTATGAAAATTATTAGAATAATACAAAGAAGATATTTCAAACATATCCTTTGTATCTTTCATATACTTTTTATACAGTCAAAACTCTGGCACAAACGTTAGTATGACAGGTAAGGCTCTGCCTCACCAGCCTCACCCCACCACACGTCACTGATAGATATATATATATATATATATATATATATATATACTGCTCAAAAAAATAAGGGGAACACTAAAATAACACATCCTAGATCTGAATGAATGAAATATTCTTTTTAAATACTTTGTTCTTTACATAGTTGAATGTGCTGACAACAAAATCACACAAAAATTATCAATGGACATCAAATTTATTAACCCATGGAGGTCTGGATTTGGAGTCACACTCAAAATTAAAGTGGAAAAACACACTACAGGCTGATCCAACTTTGATGTAATGTCCTTAAAACAAGTCAAAATGAGGCTAAGTAGTGTGTGTGGCCTCCACGTGCCTGTATGACCTCCCTACAACCCACACAAGTGGCTCAGGTAGTGCAGCTCATCCAGGATGGCACATCAATGCGAGCTGTGGCAAGAAGGTTTGCTGTGTCTGTCAGCGTAGTGTCCAGAGCATGGAGGCGCTACCAGGAGACAGGCCAGTACATCAAGAGACATGGAGGAGGCCGTAGGAGGGCAACAACCTAGCAGCAGGACCGCTACCTCCGCCTTTGTGCAAGGAGGAACAGGAGGAGCACTGCCAGAGCCCTGCAAAATGACCTCCAGCAAGCCACAAATGTGCATGTGTCTACTCAAACGATCAGAAACAGACTCCATGAGGGTGGTATGAGGGCCCAACGTCCACAGGTGGGGGTTGTGCTTACAGCCCAAATCCATGCAGGACATTTGGCATTTGCCAGAGACCACCAAGATTGGCAAATTCGCCACTGGCGCCCTGTGCTCTTCACAGATGAAAGCAGGTTCTCACTGAGCACATGTGACAGAAGTGACAGAGTCTGGAGACGCCAAGGAGAACATTCTGCTGCCTGCAACATCCTCCAGCATGACCGGTTTGGCAGTGGGTCAGTAATGGTGTGGGGTGGCATTTCTTTTGGGGGCCGCACAGCCCTCCATGTGCTCGCCAAAGGTAGCCTGACTGCCATTAGGTACCAAGATGAGATCCTCAGACACCTTGTGAGACCATATGCTGGTGCGGTTGGCCTTGGGTTCCTCCTAATGCAAGACAATGCTAGACCTCATGTGGCTGGAGTGTGTCAGCAGTTCCTGCAAGTTGAAGGCATTGATGCTATGGACTGGCCCGCCCATTCCCCAGACCTGAATCCAATTGAGCACATCTGGGACATCGTGTCTCGCTCCATCCACCAACGCCACGTTGCACCACAGACTGTGCAGGAGTTGGCGGATGCTTTAGTCCAGGTCTGGGAGGAGATCCCTCAGGAGACCATCCGCCACCTCATCAGGAGCATAGGAGGTCATACAGGCACGTGGAGGCCACACACACTACTGAGCCTCATTTTGACTTGTTTTAAGGACATTACATCAAAGTTGGATCAGCCTGTAGTGTGTTTTTCCACTTTAATTTTGAGTGTGACTCCAAATCCAGACCTCCATGGGTTAATAAATTTGATTTACATTGATCATTTTTGTGTGATTTTGTTGTCAGCACATTCAACTATGTAAAGAACAAAGTATTTAATAAGAATATTTCATTCATTCAGATCTAAGATGTGTTATTTTAGTGTTCCCTTTATTTTTTTGAGCAGTGTATATATGTGTGTATATTAGGGATGTGCACTTGAAATTTTTCGGGTTTTGTGTTTTGGTTTTGGGTTCGGTTCCGCGGCCGTGTTTTGGGTTCGAACGCGTTTTGGCAAAACCTCACCGAATTTTTTTTGTCGGATTCGGGTGTGTTTTGGATTTGGGTGTTTTTTTCAAAAAACCCTAAAAAACAGCTTAAATCATAGAATTTGGGGGTCATTTTGATCCCAAAGTATTATTAACCTCAAAAACCATAATTTCCACTCATTTTCAGTCTATTCTGAACACCTCACACCTCACAATATTATTTTTAGTCCTAAAATTTGCACCGAGGTCGCTGGATGACTAAGCTAAGCGACCCAAGTGGCCGACGCAAACACCTGGCCCATCTAGGAGTGGCACTGCAGTGTCACGCAGGATGGCCCTTCCAAAAAACACTCCCCAAACAGCACATGACGCAAAGAAAAAAAGAGGCGCAATGAGGTAGCTGTGTGACTAAGCTCAACGACCCAAGTGGCCGACACAAACACCTGGCCCATCTAGGAGTGGCACTGCAGTGTCACGCAGGATGGCCCTTCCAAAAAACACTCCCCAAACAGCACATGACGCAAAGAAAAAAAGAGGCGCAATGAGGTAGCTGTGTGACTAAGCTCATCGACCCAAGTGGCCGACAAACACCTGGCCCATCTAGGAGTGGCACTGCAGTGTCACGCAGGATGGCCCTTCCAAAAAACACTCCCCAAACAGCACATGACGCAAAGAAAAAAAGAGGCGCAATGAGGTAGCTGTGTGAGTAAGATAAGCGACCCTAGTGGCCGACACAAACACCTGGCCCATCTAGGAGTGGCACTGCAGTGTCACGCAGGATGGCCCTTCCAAAAAACACTCCCCAAACAGCACATGACGCAAAGAAAAAAAGAGGCGCAATGAGGTAGCTGTATGAGTAAGATAAGCGACCCTAGTGGCCGACACAAACACCTGGCCCATCTAGGAGTGGCACTGCAGTGTCACGCAGGATGGCCCTTCCAAAAAACACTCCCCAAACAGCACATGACGCAAAGAAAAAAAGAGGCGCAATGAGGTAGCTGTGTGAGTAAGATAAGCGACCCTAGTGGCCGACACAAACACCTGGCCCATCTAGGAGTGGCACTGCAGTGTCACGCAGGATGGCCCTTCCAAAAAACACCCCCCAAACAGCACATGACGCAAAGAAAAAAAGAGGCGCAATGAGGTAGCTGTGTGAGTAAGCTAAGCGACCCTAGTGGCCGACACAAACACCTGGCCCATCTAGGAGTGGCACTGCAGTGTCACGCAGGCTGGCCCTTCAAAAAACTACTCCCCAAACAGCACATGACGCAAAGAAAAAAAGAGGCGCAATGAGGTAGCTGTGTGAGTAAGCTAAGCGACCCTAGTGGCCGACACAAACACCTGGCCCATCTAGGAGTGGCACTGCAGTGTCACGCAGGATGGCCCTTCAAAAAACACTCCCCAAACAGCACATGACGCAAAGAAGAAAAAAAAGAGGCGCAATGAGGTAGCTGTGTGAGTAAGCTAAGCGACCCTAGTGGCCGACACAAACACCTGGCCCATCTAGGAGTGGCACTGCAGTGTCACGCAGGATGGCCCTTCAAAAAAATACTCCCCAAACAGCACATGACGCAAAGAAAAAAAGAGGCGCAATGAGGTAGCTGTGTGAGTAAGCTAAGCGACCCTAGTGGCCGACACAAACACCTGGCCCATCTAGGAGTGGCACTGCAGTGTCACGCAGGATGGCCCTTCAAAAAACACTCCCCAAACAGCACATGACGCAAAGAAGAAAAAAAAGAGGCGCAATGAGGTAGCTGTGTGAGTAAGCTAAGCGACCCTAGTGGCCGACACAAACACCTGGCCCATCTAGGAGTGGCACTGCAGTGTCACGCAGGATGGCCCTTCAAAAAAATACTCCCCAAACAGCACATGACGCAAAGAAAAATTAAAGAAAAAAGAGGTGCAAGATGGAATTGTCCTTGGGCCCTCCCACCCACCCTTATGTTGTATAAACAGGACATGCACACTTTAACCAACCCATCATTTCAGTGACAGGGTCTGCCACACGACTGTGACTGAAATGACGGGTTGGTTTGGACCCCCACCAAAAAAGAAGCAATTAATCTCTCCTTGCACAAACTGGCTCTACAGAGGCAAGATGTCCACCTCATCATCATCCTCCGATATATCACCGTGTACATCCCCCTCCTCACAGATTATCAATTCGTCCCCACTGGAATCCACCATCTCAGCTCCCTGTGTACTTTGTGGAGGCAATTGCTGCTGGTCAATGTCTCCACGGAGGAATTGATTATAATTCATTTTAATGAACATCATCTTCTCCACATTTTCTGGAAGTAACCTCGTACGCCGATTGCTGACAAGGTGAGCGGCGGCACTAAACACTCTTTCGGAGTACACACTTGTGGGAGGGCAACTTAGGTAGAATAAAGCCAGTTTGTGCAAGGGCCTCCAAATTGCCTCTTTTTCCTGCCAGTATAAGTACGGACTGTCTGACGTGCCTACTTGGATGCGGTCACTCATATTATCCTCCACCATTCTTTCAATGGGGAGAGAATCATATGCAGTGCCAGTAGACGACATGTCCGTAATCGTTGGCAGGTCCTTCAGTCCGGACCAGATGTCAGCATCAGCAGTCGCTCCAGACTGCCCTGCATCACCGCCAGCGGGTGGGCTCGGAATTCTGAGCCTTTTCCTCGCACCCCCAGTTGCGGGAGAATGTGAAGGAGGAGATGTTGACAGGTCGCGTTCCGCTTGACTTGACAATTTTCTCACCAGCAGGTCTTTGAACCCCAGCAGACTTGTGTCTGCCGGAAAGAGAGATCCAAGGTAGGTTTTAAATCTAGGATCGAGCACGGTGGCCAAAATGTAGTGCTCTGATTTCAACAGATTGACTACCCATGAATCCTTGTTAAGCGAATTAAGGGCTCCATCCACAAGTCCCACATGCCTAGCGGAATCGCTCTGTCTTAGCTCCTCCTTCAATGTCTCCAGCTTCTTTTGCAAAAGCCTGATGAGGGGAATGACCTGACTCAGGCTGGCAGTGTCTGAACTGACTTCACGTGTGGCAAGTTCAAAGGGCAGCAGAACCTTGCACAACGTTGAAATCATTCTCCACTGCGCTTGAGACAGGTGCATTCCACCTCCTATATCCTGCTCAATTGTATAGGCTTGAATGGCCTTTTGCTGCTCCTCCAACCTCTGAAGCATATAGAGGGTTGAATTCCAACTCGTTACCACTTCTTGCTTCAGATGATGGCAGGGCAGGTTCAGGCGTTTTTGGTGGTGCTCCAGTCTTCTGTACGTGGTGCCTGTACGCCGAAAGTGTCCCGCAATTCTTCTGGCCACCGACAGCATCTCTTGCACGCCCCTGTCGTTTTTTAAATAATTCTGCACCACCAAATTCAAGGTATGTGGAAAACATGGGACGTGCTGGAATTTGCCCAGATTTAATGCACACACAATATTGCTGGCGTTGTCCGATGCCACAAATCCACAGGAGAGTCCAATTGGGGTAAGCCATTCCGCGATGATCTTCCTCAGTTGCCGTAAGAGGTTTTCAGCTGTGTGCGTATTCTGGAAACCGGTGATACAAAGCGTAGCCTGCCTAGGAAAGAGTTGGCGTTTGCGAGATGCTGCTACTGGTGCCGCCGCTGCTGTTCTTGCGGCGGGAGTCCATACATCTACCCAGTGGGCTGTCACAGTCATATAGTCCTGACCCTGCCCTGCTCCACTTGTCCACATGTCCGTGGTTAAGTGGACATTGGGTACAGCTGCATTTTTTAGGACACTGGTGACTCTTTTTCTGAGGTCTGTGTACATTTTCGGTATCGCCTGCCTAGAGAAATGGAACCTAGATGGTATTTGGTACCGGGGACACAGTACCTCCAACAAGTCTCTAGTTGGCTCTGCAGTAATGATGGATACCGGAACCACGTTTCTCACCACCCAGGATGCCAAGGCCTCAGTTATCCGCTTTGCAGCAGGATGACTGCTGTGATATTTCATCTTCCTCGCAAAGGACTGTTGGACAGTCAATTGCTTGGTGGAAGTAGTAAAAGTGGTCTTACGACTTCCCCTCTGGGATGACCATCGACTCCCAGCAGCAACAACAGCAGCGCCAGCAGCAGTAGGCATTACACGCAAGGATGCATCGGAGGAATCCCAGGCAGGAGAGGACTCGTCAGAATTGCCAGTGACATGGCCTGCAGGACTATTGGCATTCCTGGGGAAGGAGGAAATTGACACTGAGGGAGTTGGTGGGGTGGTTTGCGTGAGCTTGGTTACAAGAGGAAGGGATTTACTGGTCAGTGGACTGCTTCCGCTGTCGCCCAAAGTTTTTGAACTTGTCACTGACTTATTATGAATGCGCTGCAGGTGACGTATAAGGGAGGATGTTCCGAGGTGGTTAACGTCCTTACCCCTACTTATTACAGCTTGACAAAGGCAACACACGGCTTGACAAATGTTGTCCGCATTTCTGTTGAAATACTTCCACACCGAAGAGCTGATTTTTTTGGTATTTTCACCAGGCATGTCAATGGCCATATTCCTCCCACGGACAACAGGTGTCTCCCCGGGTGCCTGACTTAAACAAACCACCTCACCATCAGAATCCTCCTTGTCAATTTCCTCCCCAGCGCCAGCAACACCCATATCCTCCTCATCCTGGTGTACTTCAACACTGACATCTTCAATCTGACTATCAGGAACTGGACTGCGGGTGCTCCTTCCAGCACTTGCAGGGGGCGTGCAAATGGTGGAAGGCGCATGCTCTTCACGTCCAGTGTTGGGAAGGTCAGGCATCGCAACCGACACAATTGGACTCTCCTTGTGGATTTGGGATTTCGAAGAACGCACAGTTCTTTGCTGTGCTTTTGCCAGCTTGAGTCTTTTCATTTTTCTAGCGAGAGGCTGAGTGCTTCCATCCTCATGTGAAGCTGAACCACTAGCCATGAACATAGGCCAGGGCTTCAGCCGTTCCTTGCCACTCCGTGTGGTAAATGGCATATTGGCAAGTTTACGCTTCTCCTCCGACAATTTTATTTTAGATTTTTGAGTCCTTTTTTTACTGATATTTGGTGTTTTGGATTTTACATGCTCTGTACTATGACATTGGGCATCGGCCTTGGCAGACGACGTTGATGGAATTTCATCGTCTCGGCCATGACTAGTGGCAGCAGCTTCAGCATGAGGTGGAAGTCGATCTTGATCTTTCCCTATTTTTGGAACCTCAACATTTTTGTTCTCCATATTTTAATAGGCACAACTAAAAGGCACCTCAGGTAAACAATGGAGATGGATGGATACTAGTATACTTATGGATGACGAGCGACTGCCGACACAGAGGTAGCTACAGCCGTGGACTACCGTACTGTGTCTGCTGCTAATATAGACTGGATGATAATGAGATAAAATTAAAATATATATATATATATCACACTAGTACTGCAGCCGGACAGGTATATATTATGTAATGACGGACCTGCTGGACACTGTCTGTCAGCACTGCAGACTCCTAAAGTAAGCTACTAGTATCAATAAGATAGAAAAAATAAAACCACGGGTAGGTGGTATACAATTATGGATGGACGAGCGACTGCCGACACAGAGGTGTCACGATCCGGGTATCTGGATGCCATTTCTTACCCATCAGATGCCTCCTAAGGCTGGCTCAGCGCTCCAGGACCGGATCCCATCTGTTATCCTGATGTTTACATTCCTGTATCCTCTCCTGTCACTCTGAGACGCTGTCACAGTAAACGCCATATTACACCTGGCATGGCGTCTCCCGCGGCCTCCGCCGCCGTCCCTGAGCTTCTGCATGCAGAGTGTCTGAGTGGCGATTACGTCAGCAGCGGCCTCCGCTGTGTCCGCGTGGTTGGATGTGCACCTGTCAGCTTGGCGCCTCCTGTCTCTGGTGGCCGGCGCCGCCATTACTGTTTTCATTACCACATGGATTACAAACCAAACTTCCCTCCAAGTGTCTGCATGGGCGCAGCCATCTTGGATTCTGTCAGCTGATCATTTCCACCAATCTGTTCTCAGTATTGATAATCTGCATAATTGCCTAGCCAATCCCTTCCTTGCTGCAGGTATAAATACACTGTGCCTGAGCAAGGAAGGCGTCAGTGCTTTGGTTGTCAAACCTAGTTCCTGTTTGTCTCTCTCCTGTGATTGTCTTCCAGGTTCCAGCTCCTGTCTCAAGACTTCCACCATAGAGACCCGCACCAGCATTCCACCTGCGGTGTAGCCTGACTGTCCGATCCATTGTGGATTCATCTGTTTCCAGCTACAACATTACCTGCTTCCAGCCCAGCTTCCAGCAGAGTACAGCTTCTCTTAAAGGGCCGGTGTCCTTTCTACAGTTTACCACTCTCCACCGGTATTATTATTTCTCCGCTCTCAAACTCTACATTTCATTCATATTGCATCGCTCTCAAGCCTCATTTATTATTAAACTGGTTCCAGCCAGTATCCACTCCGTGCCAACAACAGTCTGGTTCCAGCCAGTATCCACAGCAGCCGTTTTATCTTCAGCAGCCCAGCTTTTCCTGGAACACCAGCTGGTACAATCCTGGGTTATCTCCATTGCTACAGTCGGGCCTGGTAAGGACTTTCCATCTAGAAGATTATAAGAACTATCTCACACTACCAGTGCCCTGTGGCTCCTGCCACCCTGTAGTTCCCAGGAACTGTATTTATTCTTTGCTGACTTTTATGTTTCTTTTACTGCTACTGTGATGCATGGAGTTTGTCATAAATAAACATCATTGACTTTTATTCAAGTTGTCGTGGTCACGCCTTCAGGCGGTTCTTCTTCATGTTACTTACATGTCCAGGGGTCTGATACAACCTCCCAGGTTCCGGTACATCTCAGCCCCTACAACTGAGGCTGCCTCCCGTCAGCTCAGGCCCTCAGTTGTGACAGTAAGCACTGACCTAATGAATCCAGCCGGAGACCAGGATCAAGCGGCCAGGCCGATGCAAGAACTGGCAGCCCGACTAGAACATCAGGAGGCTGCACAGGGCCACATCATCCGCTGTCTCCAGGATTTCTCTACTCGGCTGGATGGGATTCAGACAACTCTCCGTGGATCAGGCGCGTCTGGTGCGTCAACCACAGTGACTCCAGCTATAACCCCACCCACCTTACCCATTTCTGCTCCACGTCTTCATCTTCCAACGCCAGCAAAATTTGACGGATCTCCAAGATTCTGCAGGGGATTTCTCAACCAGTGTGAGATCCAGTTTGAGCTACAACCTGGCAATTTTCCCAGTGACCGTACAAAAATTGCCTACATTATTTCTCTTCTCAGTGGCTCAGCCCTTGATTGGGCATCACCGTTATGGGAGAGGTCCGACACCCTGCTATCTTCCTACACTGCCTTCGTGTCAACATTCAGGCGCATCTTCGACGAGCCAGGCCGGGTAACCTCAGCTTCATCCGAGATTCTCCGTTTACGCCAGGGGTCACGTACTGTAGGACAATATCTGATACAGTTCCAGATCCTGGCATCCGAACTGGCATGGAACGACGAGGCCCTGTATGCTGCATTCTGGCATGGCTTATCTGAGCGTATTAAAGATGAGTTAGCTACCAGAGACTTACCCTCTAAGTTAGATGAGCTAATCTCACTCTGCACGAAAGTTGATTTACGTTTCAGAGAGAGAGCAACTGAGCGTGGAAGATCATCTGCTCCAAAATCTTCTGCTCCTCCTCCTCGCCAACTGTCACCAACTAAAGATGAGCCCATGCAAATTGGACGTTCCCGTTTAACTCCTGCTGAGCGCCGAAGACGTCTCTCCGAGTTTCTCTGTCTTTATTGTGCAGCTCCGTCTCACACCATTAATGCCTGTCCCAAACGTCCGGGAAACTCCAAATCCTAGCTCGCCAAGGAGAGGGCCGGCTAGGAGTAATGATCTCCTCTCCATCTCCTCAAGATTGTAATCTCCCAGTCTCGCTTCAAGTTGCTCAACGTTATCGGAACGTCATTGCCCTCCTTGATTCCGGAGCAGCTGGGAACTTTATTACCGAAGCCTATGTTAAACGGTGGTCCCTACCCACCGAGAGACTTCCTTCGTCCATTTCTTTAACTGCCGTGGATGGCAGCAACATTTTTGATGCAGTTATTTCTTTAAGGACTCTACCAGTTCGTCTGAGAGTGGGAGTTCTTCATTCCGAACTTATTTCTTTTTTAGTGATTCCAAGAGCCACACATCCTGTGGTCCTGGGCCTTCCATGGCTCCGTCTTCACAATCCTACAATTGATTGGACGACTACGCAAATCCTGGCATGGGGTTCCTCCTGTGCTGAGACATGTTTGTTTAAAGTATTGCCTGTCTGTTCTTCCTCCCCCAGGTCGTCTGATGTTCCACCTCCTCCATATCAAGATTTCACGGATGTGTTCAGTAAAGCTTCTGCTGATATCCTTCCTCCTCATAGAGAATGGGACTGCCCGATTGATCTCGTTCCAGGGAAGGTTCCACCTCGAGGCCGAACTTATCCGTTGTCTCTGCCTGAGACGCATTCTATGGAGGAATACATTAAAGAGAACCTAGCAAAGGGGTTCATTCGACCTTCTTCTTCCCCAGCCGGCGCAGGCTTCTTTTTTGTAAAAAAGAAAGATGGTGGTCTGCGGCCGTGCATCGACTACAGAGGTTTGAACGACATTACCATCAAGAACCGTTATCCTTTACCCCTGATTACTGAGCTCTTTGACAGAGTTAGCGGAGCTACCATCTTTACAAAGCTGGACTTGAGAGGTGCATACAATCTCATCCGGATCCGTGAGGGTGACGAGTGGAAGACCGCCTTTAACACCCGTGACGGACATTATGAGTACCTCGTCATGCCCTTCGGATTGAGCAATGCTCCAGCTGTCTTCCAGCATTTTGTCAATGAGATCTTCAGAGACATTCTATACCGTCATGTCGTGGTCTATCTAGACGATATCCTCATTTTTGCCAACGATTTAGAGGAACATCGTTTTTGGGTTAAAGAGGTTCTGTCCCGTCTCCGTGTCAATCATCTCTATTGCAAATTAGAGAAATGCGTCTTTGAAGTCAAGTCCATTCCGTTTCTAGGGTACATTGTGTCCGGTTAAGGACTAGAGATGGATCCTGAGAAACTACAAGCAATCCAAAATTGGCCGATACCCTTAACCCTCAAAGGGGTCCAGAGGTTCTTGGGGTTCGCCAACTATTACCAAAAGTTCATACGAGACTTTTCCACCATTGTGGCGCCTATTACTGCTTTCACTAAGAAGGGTGCTAACCCGTCCAAGTGGTCTGAAGAAGCCATGCAAGCATTTCATCTTTTAAAACAAAGGTTCATCTCTGCGCCTGTTCTGAAACAGCCTGACATCGACTCTCCTTTCATCTTAGAGGTGGATGCCTCCTCCGTTGGAGTAGGAGCGGTGTTATCTCAGAGGGCTAAAGATGGCCATTTACACCCTTGCAGTTTCTTCTCCCGGAAGTTCTCCCCAGCTGAGCGCAACTATGCCATTGGCGACCAGGAGTTACTAGCCATCAAGCTCGCTCTAGAAGAGTGGAGGTATCTGTTGGAGGGAGCTTCTCATTCAATCACCATACTTACAGACCACAAGAACCTTTTATATCTGAAAGGCGCACAATGTCTCAACCCTCGTCAGGCCAGATGGGCACTTTTCTTTTCCAGGTTCGACTTTAAACTCCAGTTCTGTCCGGGCTCTCAGAATCGCAAGGCCGATGCCCTTTCCCGCTCATGGGAGCAAGAAAATGAGTCAGAGTCTTCAGACAAGCATCCTATTATAAATCCGTTGGCATTCTCCACGGTAGGGATAGACTCTACGCCCCCATCAGGGAAAAGTTTTGTGAAACCGATGCTAAGGAAGAAGCTCATGCATTGGGCCCATGCTTCCCGTTTTGCCGGACATACAGGTATCCAAAAAACCCTGGAGTTTATCTCTAGGTCCTATTGGTGGCCAACTCTGAAAAAGGACGTCTTGGAGTTTATTGCATCTTGCCCAAAGTGTGCTCAACATAAGGTATCCCGCCAGTCGCCTGCGGGGCAACTGGTTCCACTATCTGTTCCCCGTCGACCTTGGACCCATTTGTCGATGGATTTTATTACAGATTTACCCATGTGCAACAAGTTCAATACCATCTGGGTGGTAGTTGACCGGTTCACCAAGATGGCACACTTCATTCCTCTCACCGGTCTTCCGTCAGCTTCCAAGTTGGCTCAAGTATTCATACAAGAGATCTTCCGACTCCACGGTCTTCCTGAAGAAATTATCTCAGATCGAGGAGTTCAATTCACAGCCAAATTCTGGCGAAGTTTATGTCAAGTCCTCCAAGTCAAGCTAAAGTTTTCTACGGCTTACCATCCTCAGACCAATGGTCAAACCGAGAGGGTGAATCAGGAGTTGGAGGCCTTCCTCCGCATCTTTGTGTCCTCCTCTCAAGATGACTGGGTTCAATTACTTCCCTGGGCCGAGTTCTGTCATAACAACCAGTATCATTCTTCATCTGCTTCAACACCATTCTTCACTAACTTTGGATTCCACCCTAAAGTCCCTGAGTTCCAACTGCTTCCAGCAACTTCTGTTCCCGCAGTGGATATCACCTTGCATCAGTTTGCCAATATCTGGAAGAGCGTACGATCAGCTCTGCTCAAGGCATCGTTCAGGTACAAGAAGTTTGCGGATAAGAAGCGTTGAGCAGTTCCTGCTCTCAAGGTGGGTGATCGGGTATGGTTATCCACGAAGAATTTGAGGTTAAGAGTTCCCAGTATGAAGTTTGCACCTCGCTATATCGGTCCTTTCAAGATTGAACAAGTCATCAATCCTGTTGCTTACAGACTTCAGTTGCCTCCCTTCTTAAAAATACCCAGGACATTCCATGTTTCCCTGTTGAAACCGCTGATCTTGAATCGGTTTCATTCCTCACTTCCTCCAACTCCGAAAGTCCAAACTCAACGAGGCGTTGAGTATGAAGTAGCCAAGATCCTGGACTCACGTCACCGTTACGGTCAACTACAATATCTTATTGACTGGAAGGGTTATGGCCCTGAGGAACGTTCATGGACCAATGCTTCTGATGTCCATGCTCCTGCCTTGGTCCGAAGATTCCATTCCAAGTTTCCTCAAAAGCCAAAGAAGTGTCCTGGGGCCACTCCTAAAGGGGGGGGTGCTGTCACGATCCGGGTATCTGGACGCCATTTCTTACCCATCAGATGCCTCCTAAGGCTGGCTCAGCGCTCCAGGACCGGATCCCATCTGTTATCCTGATGTTTACATTCCTGTATCCTCTCCTGTCACTCTGAGACGCTGTCACAGTAAACGCCATATTACACCTGGCATGGCGTCTCCCGCGGCCTCCGCCGCCGCCCCTGAGCTTCTGCATGCAGAGTGTCTGAGTGGCGATTACGTCAGCCGCGGCCTCCACTGTGTCCGCGTGGTTGGATGTGCACCTGTCAGCTTGGCGCCTCCTGTCTCTGGTGGCCAGCGCCGCCATTACTGTTTTCATTACCACATGGATTACAAACCAAACTTCCCTCCAAGTGTCTGCATGGGCGCAGCCATCTTGGATTCTGTCAGCTGATCATTTCCACCAATCTGTTCTCAGTATTGATAATCTGCATAATTGCCTAGCCAATCCCTTCCTTGCTGCAGGTATAAATACACTGTGCCTGAGCAAGGAAGGCGTCAGTGCTTTGGTTGTCAAACCTAGTTCCTGTTTGTCTCTCTCCTGTGATTGTCTTCCAGGTTCCAGCTCCTGTCTCAAGACTTCCACCATAGAGACCCGCACCAGCATTCCACCTGCGGTGTAGCCTGACTCTCCGATCCATTGTGGATTCATCTGTTTCCAGCTACAACATTACCTGCTTCCAGCCCAGCTTCCAGCAGAGTACAGCTTCTCTTAAAGGGCCGGTGTCCTTTCTACAGTTTACCACTCTTCACCGGTATTATTATTTATCCGCTCTCAAACTCTACATTTCATTCATATTGCATCGCTCTCAAGCCTCATTTATTATTTAACTGGTTCCAGCCAGTATCCACTCCGTGCCAACAACAGTCTGGTTCCAGCCAGTATCCACAGCAGCCGTTTTATCTTCAGCAGCCCAGCTTTTCCTGGAACACCAGCTGGTACAATCCTGGGTTATCTCCATTGCTACAGTCGGGCCTGGTAAGGACTTTCCATCTAGAAGATTATAAGAACTATCTCACACTACCAGTGCCCTGTGGCTCCTGCCACCCTGTAGTTCCCAGGAACTGTATTTATTCTTTGCTGACTTTTATGTTTCTTTTACTGCTACTGTGATGCATGGAGTTTGTCATAAATAAACATCATTGACTTTTATTCAAGTTGTCGTGGTCACGCCTTCGGGCGGTTCTTCTTCATGTTACTTACATGTCCAGGGGTCTGATACAACCTCCCAGGTTCCGGTACATCTCAGCCCCTACAACTGAGGCTGCCTCCCGTCAGCTCAGGCCCTCAGTTGTGACAAGAGGTAGCTACAGCCGTGGACTACCGTACTGTGTCTGCTGCTAATATAGACTAGGGATGTGCACTTGAAATTTTTCGGGTTTTGTGTTTTGGGTTCGGTTCCGTGGCCGTGTTTTGGGTTCGAACGCGTTTTGGCAAAACCTCACCGAATTTTTTTTGTCGGATTCGGGTGTGTTTTGGATTCAGGTGTTTTTTTCAAAAAACCCTAAAAAACAGCTTAAATCATAGAATTTGGGGGTCATTTTGATCCCAAAGTATTATTAACCTCAAAAACCATAATTTCCACTCATTTTCAGTCTATTCTGAACACCTCACACCTCACAATATTATTTTTAGTCCTAAAATTTGCACCGAGGTCGCTGGATGACTAAGCTAAGCGACCCAAGTGGCCGACACAAACACCTGGCCCATCTAGGAGTGGCACTGCAGTGTCACGCAGGATGGCCCTTCCAAAAAACACTCCCCAAACAGCACATGACGCAAAGAAAAAAAGAGGCGCAATGAGGTAGCTGTGTGACTAAGCTCAACGACCCAAGTGGCCGACACAAACACCTGGCCCATCTAGGAGTGGCACTGCAGTGTCACGCAGGATGGCCCTTCCAAAAAACACTCCCCAAACAGCACATGACGCAAAGAAAAAAAGAGGCGCAATGAGGTAGCTGTGTGACTAAGCTCAACGACCCAAGTGGCCGACACAAACACCTGGCCCATCTAGGAGTGGCACTGCAGTGTCACGCAGGATGGCCCTTCCAAAAAACACTCCCCAAACAGCACATGACGCAAAGAAAAAAAGAGGCGCAATGAGGTAGCTGTGTGACTAAGCTCAGCGACCCAAGTGGCCGACACAAACACCTGGCCCATCTAGGAGTGGCACTGCAGTGTCACGCAGGATGGCCCTTCCAAAAAACACTCCCCAAACAGCACATGATGCAAAGAAAAAAAGAGGCGCAATGAGGTAGCTGTGTGACTAAGCTCAACGACCCAAGTGGCCGACACAAACACCTGGCCCATCTAGGAGTGGCACTGCAGTGTCACGCAGGATGGCCCTTCCAAAAAACACTCCCCAAACAGCACATGATGCAAAGAAAAAAAGAGGCGCAATGAGGTAGCTGTGTGAGTAAGTTAAGCGACCCTAGTGGCCGACACAAACACCTGGCCCATCTAGGAGTGGCACTGCAGTGTCACGCAGGCTGGCCCTTCAAAAAACTACTCCCCAAACAGCACATGACGCAAAGAAAAAAAGAGGCGCAATGAGGTAGCTGTGTGAGTAAGCTAAGCGACCCTAGTGGCCGACACAAACACCTGGCCCATCTAGGAGTGGCACTGCAGTGTCACGCAGGATGGCCCTTCAAAAAACACTCCCCAAACAGCACATGACGCAAAGAAGAAAAAAAAGAGGCGCAATGAGGTAGCTGTGTGAGTAAGCTAAGCGACCCTAGTGGCCGACACAAACACCTGGCCCATCTAGGAGTGGCACTGCAGTGTCACGCAGGATGGCCCTTCAAAAAAAATACTCCCCAAACAGCACATGACGCAAAGAAAAATTAAAGAAAAAAGAGGTGCAAGATGGAATTGTCCTTGGGCCCTCCCACCCACCCTTATGTTGTATAAACAGGACATGCACACTTTAACCAACCCATCATTTCAGTGACAGGGTCTGCCACACGACTGTGACTGAAATGACGGGTTGGTTTGGACCCCCACCAAAAAAGAAGCAATTAATCTCTCCTTGCACAAACTGGCTCTACAGAGGCAAGATGTCCACCTCATCATCATCCTCCGATATATCACCGTGTACATCCCCCTCCTCACAGATTATCAATTCGTCCCCACTGGAATCCACCATCTCAGCTCCCTGTGTACTTTGTGGAGGCAATTGCTGCTGGTCAATGTCTCCATGGAGGAATTGATCATAATTCATTTTAATGAACATCATCTTCTCCACATTTTCTGGAAGTAACCTCGTACGCCGATTGCTGACAAGGTGAGCGGCGGCACTAAACACTCTTTCGGAGTACACACTTGTGGGAGGGCAACTTAGGTAGAATAAAGCCAGTTTGTGCAAGGGCCTCCAAATTGCCTCTTTTTCCTGCCAGTATAAGTACGGACTGTCTGACGTGCCTACTTGGATGCGGTCACTCATATAATCCTCCACCATTCTTTCAATGGGGAGAGAATCATATGCAGTGCCAGTAGACGACATGTCCGTAATCGTTGGCAGGTCCTTCAATCCGGACCAGATGTCAGCATCAGCAGTCGCTCCAGACTGCCCTGCATCACCGCCAGCGGGTGGGCTCGGAATTCTGAGCCTTTTCCTCGCACCCCCAGTTGCGGGAGAATGTGAAGGAGGAGATGTTGACAGGTCGCGTTCCGCTTGACTTGACAATTTTCTCACCAGCAGGTCTTTGAACCCCAGCAGACTTGTGTCTGCCGGAAAGAGAGATCCAAGGTAGGTTTTAAATCTAGGATCGAGCACGGTGGCCAAAATGTAGTGCTCTGATTTCAACAGTTTGACCACCCGTGAATCCTTGTTAAGCGAATTAAGGGCTCCATCCACAAGTCCCACATGCCTAGCGGAATCGCTCTGTGTTAGCTCCTCCTTCAATGTCTCCAGCTTCTTCTGCAAAAGCCTGATGAGGGGAATGACCTGACTCAGGCTGGCAGTGTCTGAACTGACTTCACGTGTGGCAAGTTCAAAAGGTTGCAGAACCTTGCACAACGTTGAAATCATTCTCCACTGCGCTTGAGACAGGTGCATTCCACCTCCTATATCGTGCTCAGTTGTATAGGCTTGAATGGCCTTTTGCTGCTCCTCCAACCTCTGAAGCATATAGAGGGTTGAATTCCACCTCGTTACCAATTCCTGCTTCAGATGATGGCAGGGCAGGTTCAGGCGTTTTTGGTGTTGCTCCAGTCTTCTGTACGTGGTGCCTGTACGCCGAAAGTGTCCCGCAATTCTTCTGGCCACCGACAGCATCTCTTGCACGCCCCTCTCGTTTTTTAACTAATTCTGCACCACCAAATTCAAGGTATGTGCAAAACATGGGACGTGCTGGAATTTGCCCAGATTTAATGCACACACAATATTGCTGGCGTTGTCCGATGCCACAAATCCACAGGAGAGTCCAATTGGGGTAAGCCATTCCACGATGATCTTCCTCAGTTGCCGTAAGAGGTTTTCAGCTGTGTGCGTATTCTGGAAACCGGTGATACAAAGCGTAGCCTGCCTAGGAAAGAGTTGGCGTTTGCGAGATGCTGCTACTGGTGCCGCCGCTGCTGTTCTTGCGGCAGGAGTCCATACATCTACCCAGTGGGCTGTCACAGTCATATAGTCCTGACCCTGCCCTGCTCCACTTGTCCACATGTCCGTGGTTAAGTGGACATTGGGTACAACTGCATTTTTTAGGACACTGGTGTGAGTCTTTTTCTGAGGTCTGTGTACATTTTCGGTATCGCCTGCCTAGAGAAATGGAACCTAGATGGTATTTGGTACCGGGGACACAGTACCTCCAACAAGTCTCTAGTTGCCTCTGCAGTAATGATGGATACCGGAACCACGTTTCTCACCGCCCAGGATGCCAAGGCCTCAGTTATCCGCTTTGCAGCAGGATGACTGCTGTGATATTTCATCTTCCTCGCAAAGGACTGTTGGACAGTCAATTGCTTGGTGGAAGTAGTAAAAGTGGTCTTACGAGTACGACTTCCCCTCTGGGATGACCATCGACTCCCAGCAGCAACAACAGCAGCGCCAGCAGCAGTAGGCGTTACACGCAAGGATGCATCGGAGGAATCCCAGGCAGGAGAGGACTTGTCATAATTGCCAGTGACATGGCCTGCAGGACTATTGGCATTCCTGGGGAAGGAGGAAATTGACACTGAGGGAGTTGGTGGGGTGGTTTGCGTGAGCTTGGTTACAAGAGGAAGGGATTTACTGGTCAGTGGACTGCTTCCGCTGTCGCCCAAAGTTTTTGAACTTGTCACTGACTTATTATGAATGCGCTGCAGGTGACGTATAAGGGAGGATGTTCCGAGGTGGTTAACGTCCTTACCCCTACTTATTACAGCTTGACAAAGGCAACACACGGCTTGACAAATGTTGTCCGCATTTCTGTTGAAATACTTCCACACCGAAGAGCTGATTTTTTTGGTATTTTCACCAGGCATGTCAATGGCCATATTCCTCCCACGGACAACAGGTGTCTCCCCGGGTGCCTGACTTAAACAAACCACCTCACCATCAGAATCCTCCTTGTCAATTTCCTCCCCAGCGCCAGCAACACCCATATCCTCCTCATCCTGGTGTACTTCAACACTGACATCTTCAATCTGACTATCAGGAACTGGACTGCGGGTGCTCCTTCCAGCACTTGCAGGGGGCGTGCAAATGGTGGAAGGCGCATGCTCTTCACGTCCAGTGTTGGGAAGGTCAGGCATCGCAACCGACACAATTGGACTCTCCTTGTGGATTTTACATGCTCTGTACTATGACATTGGGCATCGGCCTTGGCAGACGACGTTGATGGAATTTCATCGTCTCGGCCATGACTAGTGGCAGCAGCTTCAGCACGAGGTGGAAGTGGATCTTGATCTTTCCCTATTTTTGGAACCTCAACATTTTTGTTTTCCATATTTTAATAGGCACAACTAAAAGGCACCTCAGGTAAACAATGGAGATGGATGGATACTAGTATACTTATGGATGACGAGCGACTGCCGACACAGAGGTAGCTACAGCCGTGGACTACCGTACTGTGTCTGCTGCTAATATAGACTGGATGATAATGAGATAAAATTAAAATATATATATATATATCACACTAGTACTGCAGCCGGACAGGTATATATTATGTAATGACGGACCTGCTGGACACTGTCTGTCAGCACTGCAGACTCCTAAAGTAAGCTACTAGTATCAAGAAGATAGAGAAAAAAAACCACGGGTAGGTGGTATACAATTATGGATGGACGAGCGACTGCCGACACAGAGGTAGCTACAGCCGTGGACTACCGTACTGTGTCTGCTGCTAATATAGACTGGATGATAATGAGATAAAATTAAAATATATATATATATCACACTAGTACTGCAGCCGGACAGGTATATATTATGTAATGACGGACCTGCTGGACACTGTCTGTCAGCACTGCAGACTCCTAAAGTAAGCTACTAGTATCAAGAAGATAGAAAAAAAAAACCACGGGTAGGTGGTATACAATTATGGATGGACGAGCGACTGCCGACACAGAGGTAGCTACAGCCGTGGACTACCGTACTGTGTCTGCTGCTAATATAGACTGGATGATAATGAGATAAAATTAATATATATATATATATATATATATCACACTAGTACTGCAGCCGGACAGGTATATATTATGTAATGACGGACCTGCTGGACACTGTCTGTCAGCACTGCAGACTCCTAAAGTAAGCTACTAGTATCAAGAAGATAGAAAAAAAAAACACGGGTAGGTGGTATACAATTATGGATGGACGAGCGACTGCCGACACAGAGGTAGCTACAGCCGTGGACTACCGTACTGTGTCTGCTGCTAATATAGACTGGATGATAATGAGATAAAATTAAAATATATATATATATATTACACTAGTACTGCAGCCGGACAGGTATATATTATGTAATGACGGACCTGCTGGACACTGTCTGTCAGCACTGCAGACTCCTAAAGTAAGCTACTAGTATCAAGAAGATAGAAAAAAAAACCACGGGTAGGTGGTATACAATTATGGATGGACGAGCGACTGCCGACACAGAGGTAGCTACAGCCGTGGACTACCGTACTGTGTCTGCTGCTAATATAGACTGGATGATAATGAGATAAAATTAAAATATATATATATCACACTAGTACTGCAGCCGGACAGGTATATATTATGTAATGACGGACCTGCTGGACACTGTCTGCAGAATGCGTTTATAAAAACACCACACGACGAATGTTTAACTTTTTCAGGCAGACAATCACAATATACTGGTGGTCAGCAGACAATCACAATATACTGGTGGTCAGTGGTCACTGGTCAGTCACACTGGCAGTGGCACTCTGGCAGCAAAAGTGTGCACTGTACTTAAAATATGTACTCCTGCTATAACTGCTCCCCAGTCTCCCCCACAATTAAGCTGTGTGAGCAGTGAGCACTCAGCACAGTCAGATAATGATATACAGTATTACATATGATGCAGCACACTGGGCTGAGCACAGATATGGTATGTGACTGTGTCACACTGTGTATCGTTTTTTTTCAGGCAGAGAACGGATTAATTAAACTGGTGGTGGTCACTGGTCACACTATCAGCAAGTAGTACTCCGTCCTAAGCAGACAATCACAATATACTGGTGGTCAGTGTGGTCACTGGTCAGTCACACTGGCAGTGTGGCACTCTGGCAGCAAAAGTGTGCACTGTACTTAAAATATATTATTTATGTACTCCTGCTCTAACTGCTCCCCAGTCTCCCCCACAATTAAGCTGTGTGAGCAGTGAGCACTCAGCACAGTCAGATATACAGTATTACATATGATGATGCAGCACACTGAGGCTGAGCACAGATATGGTATGTGACTGTGTCACACTGTGTATCGTTTTTTTTCAGGCAGAGAACGGATTAATTAAACTGGTGGTCAATGGTCACTGGTCACACTATCAGCAAGTAGTAGTACTCCAGTCCTAATATGCTCCCCAAAATTAGTAAATAGTGTCTCTAACTCTCTACTCTCTTCTCTATAAACGGAGAGGACGCCAGCCACGTCCTCTCCCTATCAATCTCAATGCACGTGTGAAAATGGCGGCGACACGCGGCACCTTATATAGAATCCGAGTCTCGCGATAGAATACGAGCCTCGCGAGAATCCGACAGCGGGATGATGACGTTCGGGCGCGCTCGGGTTAACCGAGCAAGGCGGGAGGATCCGAGCCTGCTCGGCCCCGTGTAAAAAAAGCTGAAGTTCGGCGGGTTCGGATTCCGAGAAACCGAACCCGCTCATCACTAATATAGACTGGATGATAATGAGATAAAATTAAAATATATATATATATCACACTAGTACTGCAGCCGGACAGGTATATATTATGTAATGACGGACCTGCTGGACACTGTCTGTCAGCACTGCAGACTCCTAAAGTAAGCTACTAGTATCAAGAAGATAGAAAAAAAAAAAAAAAACACGGGTAGGTGGTATACAATTATGGATGGACGAGCGACTGCCGACACAGAGGTAGCTACAGCCGTGGACTACCGTACTGTGTCTGCTGCTAATATAGACTGGATGATAATGAGATAAAATTAAAATATATATATATATATATCACACTAGTACTGCAGCCGGACAGGTATATATTATGTAATGACGGACCTGCTGGACACTGTCTGTCAGCACTGCAGACTCCTAAAGTAAGCTACTAGTATCAAGAAGATAGAAAGAAAAAAAACCACGGGTAGGTGGTATACAATTATGGATGGACGAGCGACTGCCGACACAGAGGTAGCTACAGCCGTGGACTACCGTACTGTGTCTGCTGCTAATATAGACTGGATGATAATGAGATAAAATTAAAATATATATATATATCACACTAGTACTGCAGCCGGACAGGTATATATTATGTAATGACGGACCTGCTGGACACTGTCTGTCAGCACTGCAGACTCCTAAAGTAAGCTACTAGTATCAAGAAGATAGAAAAAAAAAAAAACACGGGTAGGTGGTATACAATTATGGATGGACGAGCGACTGCCGACACAGAGGTAGCTACAGCCGTGGACTACCGTACTGTGTCTGCTGCTAATATAGACTGGATGATAATGAGATAAAATTAAAATATATATATATATCATACTAGTACTGCAGCCGGACAGGTATATATTATGTAATGACGGACCTGCTGGACACTGTCTGTCAGCACTGCAGACTCCTAAAGTAAGCAACTAGTATCAAGAAGATAGAAAAAAAAAAAAACCACGGGTAGGTGGTATACAATTATGGATGAACGAGCGACTGCCGACACAGAGGTAGCTACAGCCGTGGACTACCGTACTGTGTCTGCTGCTAATATAAACTGGATGATAATGAGATAAAATTAAAATATATATATATCACACTAGTACTGCAGCCGGACAGGTATATATTATGTAATGACGGACCTGCTGGACACTGTCTGCAGAATGCGTTTATAAAAACACCACACGACGAGTGTTTAACTTTTTCAGGCAGACAATCACAATATACTGGTGGTCAGCAGACAATCACAATATACTGGTGGTCAGTGGTCACTGGTCAGTCACACTGGCAGTGGCACTCTGGCAGCAAAAGTGTGCACTATACTTAAAATATGTACTCCTGCTATAACTGCTCCCCAGTCTCCCCCACAATTAAGCTGTGTGAGCAGTGAGCACTCAGCACAGTCAGATAATGATATACAGTATTACATATGATGCAGCACACTGGGCTGAGCACAGATATGGTATGTGACTGTGTCACACTGTGTATCGTTTTTTTTCAGGCAGAGAACGGATTAATTAAACTGGTGGTGGTCACTGGTCACTGGTCACACTATCAGCAAGTAGTACTCCGTCCTAAGCAGACAATCACAATATACTGGTGGTCAGTGTGGTCACTGGTCAGTCACACTGGCAGTGTGGCACTCTGGCAGCAAAAGTGTGCACTGTACTTAAAATATATTATTTATGTACTCCTGCTCTAACTGCTCCCCAGTCTCCCCCACAATTAAGCTGTGTGAGCAGTGAGCACTCAGCACAGTCAGATATACAGTATTACATATGATGATGCAGCACACTGAGGCTGAGCACAGATATGGTATGTGACTGTGTCACACTGTGTATCGTTTTTTTTCAGGCTGAGAACGGATTAATTAAACTGGTGGTCAATGGTCACTGGTCACACTATCAGCAAGTAGTAGTACTCCAGTCCTAATATGCTCCCCAAAATTAGTAAATAGTGTCTCTAACTCTCTACTCTCTTCTCTATAAACGGAGAGGACGCCAGCCACGTCCTCTCCCTATCAATCTCAATGCACGTGTGAAAATGGCGGCGACGCGCGGCTCCTTATATAGAATCCGAGTCTCGCGATAGAATAAGAGCCTCACGAGAATCCGACAGCGGGATGATGACGTTCGGGCGCGCTCGGGTTAACCGAGCAAGGCGGGAGGATCCGAGCCTGCTCGGCCCCGTGTAAAAAAAGCTGAAGTTCGGCGGGTTCGGATTCCAAGAAACCGAACCCGCTCATCACTAGTGTATATATCTATATATCTATCAGGCAGAAAAAACGGCACTTGAGAAACACTACATTGTTGTATAACATGTTGAGGCACACTTCTCTAGATTGTCAGTGGAAATATTTTGTCAGAACTCACAAAGCCCCTTTTTATTCAGCGTCAACATACAATACCGCAAAGGGTAAGCTTGCAATGGTCTCTTTAGCCAATCAAGCTATAGGTATGTTCTGTGCATGTGCACTTAGATTGGACATTTAAACATTCTTAATCTTGTTTATTGTTAAACATTGTCCCTAATAGATAGCGGGGAGTGGCCACTACTCTGTACATGAGAGCACTTGGGGCCTAATCAGACCTGATCGCAGCAGCAAATTTGTTAGCAGATGGGCAAAACCATGTGCACTGCAGGGGGGTGGGGGGGGGGCAGATATAACATGTGCAAAGAGAGTTATATTTGGGCGGGGTTTGTTCAAACTGAAATCTAAATTGCAGTGTAAAAATGAACCAGCCAGTATTTACCCTGCACAGAAACAATATAACCCACCCAAATCTAACTCTCTCTGCATGTGTTATATCTGCTCCCCCCCCCCCCTGCAGTGCACATGGTTTAGCCCATCTGCTAACAAATTTGCTGCTACAATCAGGTCTGAATTAGGCCCATGGTAAGATATCCACTTCTCCAGTGCCTAGACATATGGAAAGGGAAAATGGGATCCTTATAAAACTTGCTTCCATGGATTATGCTGGGATGACCTGGCTGAATTAGTGCTCCAGAGGTAGAGTGACCAGATTCCCAGGTATTTCTCTTACTGCATCCAAGCTGGAGTATTTTAAGGATAGTTGTGGTGGCGGCGGCCAGCTCCTTTTTACCTTATAAGGTTGCTCAGATTTAGGAGGCTGCAGGGGATGGACACCAGTGAAACCAGCAGGCCAAAGAGGGCTCCAGATCCCCCTAGATCATCAGGTAAATAGTAAGTGGAAATATTTGAATACATTTAACATATAACTACATTTAACCATTGCGCCCGGTGCTCAATACTAGGCTTAATTTAGCCTTGCACTACAGACCAGGACCTAACTTTCCCATCAGAGATCACTCACATTTAAAATACATTTTATACACTTTACATGTTAAATTTGCAGTACTTCATGCCCAGCTCTCAGCACTGAGCATTGCTGACACATCACTATAGCAGAGCAGGCTTTTAACCCTTTCAGAGAGCTGTGCTTATCAGACCTACAGGGGGTTAGTTAGCAAACCAAAAAAGAAAGCAAATGGGCAAAACCATGTTGCACTGCAACTGGGGCAGATGCAAGTTGCATGGGATGGCTAAGTCACAAAGTCTTTGGCATGGAACTATTTGGCACAATTTGAGGATAGGTGTGTTTGGACACATCTGTAACATTATCACAATTATTTTATGGGTTCTGGTCAGGATCCCACCAGCCCGGGTCCCAAAGAGTCAGAATGCTGATGGTAAGTATCAGAAGTGTAACTAGGGTTTTTGGAGCTCGGGTCAAGATTAAGAATGAAGCGTGGATTATATTGTTCCTGTACATGGTAAATACTGGCTGCTTTATTTTTACACTGCAGTGTGAATTTCAGTTTGAACATACTCCACCCAAATCTAACTCTCTCTGCACGTTACATCTGCCCCATCTGCAGTGCAGCATGGTTTTGCCCATTAGTGTGCTTTTATTGGTTTGCTAACAAATCTAAATAAGGCCCTATATCGCGAGTCCAGGACAGCCGGCGAGTTAAAGGGAAATCGTTAGTGACATCGCTCGCTTTCGAGTCGTTTTAATGTATGGCCACCTTTAGCATAAGTGTGTTAATATATGTTTCAAAACCCGTGGCTGCTGCCTGTTATTCTCTGTTATTTGTATAATAACCCTCAATGTGTAATGCCTTTTATATTACCATGATCATATGCTTTTTGCTTTGACTTTCTTTAATAAAGGAAAACAGTCCTCTGTGGTATCCTTTTATATTTGTTCCTCTTCTAAAACAGCTTTTGTATTATTTTCTCTGTTATTCAATGATATTGATATTGATTGACTCGGTAATACAGTAACACAATGTATCCACTTTATTAATCTCTATGTGGCAATATCCGTATAGATAACTTAAATAATCTGGAATTGTATCAACGTCTCATTGATTTCATCTCACTCAGCTATAATATCCTTCTCCACTGAGTCATATAGACTGTGTATTTTTAAAGACAAAATCTATTGAAGGGATGAGAAGCAGAACATAAACGGCCTGTGCAGAAGTCCATAAATGAGTATAGATATTTTATATTAATACAGGTGAGTACAGCATTTATACCTCCTGGGAGATATTGTGATCACTTTCAGTTATTTATTATACATCAGATATATGCTTATATGTAAGATGAAAAATCATCCAATTAACTGTAAGGGTTCTACATTATCCACAGTCAGAAAATTATTATTGACAAAGATACAATAATTACGTATATAAAGGTTATGTATAAATTGCATAGATTAAATATATTGTGGTTGTTTAAAGATCACACACTGTAGATTGCACTCTCTTACGTGGTTTACAGGAAAAACACACCTATTGATGTATTGTATCTTGGCTTTATACCATTTATTATTTAAATAACCAGATCTGCTCTATAACAGATCCTACCATTCAAACGCAGTCACGTTTTGATTTAATTATAAATATGGCGTTATAGTAGAAGCCATACTCCAGTGTAAGCTGGACCATTATTTAGTGTATTCATGAAATCACACACTTTGGTGTCTGTGTGTGAAGCAGATAGGAACAGCTTGTTTCCAAGAAACATATACTGCTTGTTCCTATATTCCAAGTGCAGCTTGCACCGCTGATATGTATAGCCTGTGATAATGGTATCCATGTGTCTCCCTGCACTGTGTGGCTTTACTGACAGAGCCAGCACTGCTGTCATGTATCTCAGACATCTGCACTAATTAAGTTTACTTCTCCTCACAGCGTGTGGCATACACTATAATGGTATACCATCTATATGTTACATTGACATAGACATATTTTCAGGGAGTATAAGCAGCAGCCACAATATTTTCTATGGATGTTTTAACCTGTGGCTGTTTTTTCAAGGCATTCTTTAATTTTGTGCTCAAAACACTTTTTGATCGATTGAAAGGGAAGGTGGAACACTAGAAATTGGGGCATCAATTAACGATGGCTCTAAAGACCTCCCAGCCTCAACTTCTGATGACCACAGACCTGATTCCTGCTTGTCTGAAGAAACACTCAAAATTTTACCCTATTTCTAGTACCAATGTGTCAATTAAAACCTTCATGCGCATGATTGATACCACCATTAAGGAACCATTCAAATAGGCACTAAACCTACTCAACCTTGTTATTTCTAAAAAATAAATGTCAGGCCTTGCATACCCTTAGCTCATGCAGAGACATAGGGCCGAAACACACGAGGCGGCTGGCGCCGTCCGGCAAACACCCGGCCGGCTTTAAACCGCTGCCGTGATGTAAAGACACATGCAGCGCAATGTGTCCTTACACACGGCACGGTCCCGGCCCGGCTGCCGGGTTGCAGCCGGGTCTCACCACTGGAAGGTCCGGCTGCCGGGCGGGCGCCTGGCCGTCTTTGCAGCCAGTAAACTGTCTGTGTGAAGGGGAGCTTTCACACACAACGGTTTTTTCCCAAGCCGTGTCTCATGCTGTGCATGCGCAGAGCATCACACACGGCTCAAAGCCGTCCTGTGTGACAGACTCTGACGGTTTCTCCCAGATGGCAAAAAGCCGGACAAAGTTTGTCCGGCTTTTTGCCATCCGGGAAAAACCGGAGTGTGTGTTACAGCCCATAACAATCAGACCTGCTAAATAGGAGGTGCGCTATTGTTTTGCAAAACACCACGATTCTATTGATGAAATTGATAGACAATTGATGACTTTGGATACTTACCAGTGCCTTTAAGCTGACCCTACTATGGAGTTTAAAAATTAACTTGATGGAATACTGACATGTGCAGTGCAAGCTCAACAAATCTCTAAAGGCCGGTACTCACGGCCCGATGTGGGAGAGATGTGTGCTGAGTGAACAGCTCAACACACATCTCTCCCACCACTCAGCACAGCGGGATGTGTGCTGAGCGTGCAGGGGGAGACGGGAGGGGGGGGGGAGGGGTCCGCTCATTTCACCCAGTGGGTGAAATGAGCAACCTTCTAGATTGGCCTGCGCGGCAGGCCAATCTAGCACCAGCGATAGCGATGCGCGGGGCTGTGCATCGCTATCACTGTGGGGGGTACACACGGAGCGATAATGCTTAAAATCTAAGCAATCTAGTCAGATTGCTTAGAATTTAAGCAGCGATCGCTCCGTGAGTACCCCCCTTAAGATCCTGAAGGAGGCCCTGACTATGGATTTCTGATTAAACCATTGCTTTACACACTTCTGAAGATACACCCACACATCCAGGAGGATAATTACAATATATCGGCCCAAGGTGCAATCTATCAGCTTGTATCTGTTTTCTTTGATACTTTATTAAAAAAAATATTGTGCAGTCAAGGGTGAGTTATCTAAAAGACACTAACCTGCTGTTAAATTACAAAACCTTCCTATCAGGGCTGGTGTTATGGTGTTTAGCACCCCCCATGTAAACTATAAATCTGCACCCTTCCTCCCATATTTCAGAAAAGAACAGCATGCACCACAAAATAGGGGCATGATGTTACAAAGAAGGGGCATGGCCATACAATAGTACCCCCAATTCAAATTATGCCACACAACAGAACATTCTTATTCACATCACACTGCACGTAGTGCCCTTAATTCATGTTACACCATATAGTAGTGCCCCTTATTCATATTACAACACAAACTAGTGCCCTTTATATATTTTATGCTACACAGTAGTACCCCTTATACACATTATGCCACACAGTAATGTCCCTTACACCACACATTAGTACTCCTTATACACATTATTCCACGCAGTAGTGCCCCTTATACATGTTAAGCCACACAGTAGTGCCCCTTATACACAATCCCCACATGAGTGCTCCTTATACATATTTTGCCCACAGTACTGCTGCTTAGACACATAATGCCCACAGCAGTGGTTCCCTTTACACATAATGCCCACAGTACTAGTGCCCCTTACAAATAATAGCCACAGTCATTCCCATTACACACATAATCCACACAATAGTAGTGACCCTTACCCATAATGTCCACACTAGTAGTGTTGCTTATACACATAATGCCCACAGCAGTTGTGCCACTTATACACATAAAGCCCACACTTACTGATGTTTGGCACACTGAACTGCAAGTACATGCTGCCCCCGGATATCCAGCCTGCATTTATCCTCACCTCATGCTCTGCAGTGCAGACTAGAAGTAAAGCAGGACCTGGAGGTGGCCTAGGCTTCATAGCAGCTGCACCCCCTACACCAATGGTCAGCTGGTGGACAGGAGAGGCTGAAGAGTCATGCCACTGCTTGTCAAACAGTTTTATAGGTACAGCAGCAGTCAGCAGCAACAGCGTACAGCAGTAGGGTAGCAGAGCAGGGAAAGCACCTCTCCAGCCCAGTGCTTACCTGCTTTGCATACTTTGCTGAGTGTGTTGCATCAGCCCTGCTTCCATTCATCACCAGGAATTGACTCTTGTGTATTATTAACATTAAAAATCTATACACCAGTATATCATATGATTATGGACTGGCTGCTGTTGGACAGGCATTAACAACAACTCATTGTATATTGGCCCTGACATTGGTCTGTTTATCAGATTGGTAGACTTAAGGCCCGTATTCACGGGCAGATCTAATGCTCATTGTGTGCTGAGCGTGTGGGGGGGAGCGGGTGCTCATTTCACCCAGCGGGTGAAGTGAGCGACCTGCTAGATTTCTAGCACCAGCGATAGCGATGCGCGGTTTTCATCCACGAGTTCCTTCCTTCAAATCTCTCCAAGCTCTCAAGGTTCCTGCTGCTGAATCCGCTCTTCGTCAGTTCACTAACATTTGGGGACAAATTCATAAGGCGCTACTTAAGACTTCCCAGAAGTATAAGACCTATGCCAATCGGAAATGGCTGTTTATAGTCTCAGAGTGGGAGATTATGTTGGGATATCCACAGAGCCGGCCCTAACCAATATGATGCCCTAGGCAAGATTTTGGCTGGTACCCCCTAGCACAACCGCTGGTTCTGCCTCTGACCTTTCACCTCTTTCCTAGCACCACCACCCCTCATCCATAGCAGTCCTTATTTTGGTGTTTGTACCCCCTATATTTTAAATAGGAACAGTTCGCACATTTGGCGCACAGCCCAAAAAGGGGTGTGTTTTTGCTGGCAAGGGGCATGGCCACACAATAGTAACCCCAATTCCAATTACTCCACACAGTACTGCAACTTTATTCACATTTGATCATGCGATAGTGTCCATAATTCATATTACATCCCACAGTAGTATCACTTTACCTTATAAACATTACTCCTCACAATAGAGCCCCTTATTCATATTACATCACACTGAATTGCTCCTTATTCACATTACACCACACCCTATTGCTCTTTATTCACATTAGACGACACAGTAGTGCCCTTTCTATATGCAATGCCACATACTAGAGCACCGTATACACATAATGCCACACCGTAATGCCCCTTACACATATGAGACACATTATTAATGTACTCATAAACATAATGCACCTTACACATTATGACAACCTTTATTAATGCCCTTTAACACATAATGCCCTTTACACATATGCTGCACATTATTAATGCCCTTATACACATGACACACATAGTGCCCCCTACACATTTGCTGCACATTATTAGTCTCCCTATACACATAATGATACACATACAGTAGTGCCCTGTTACACATATGCCACACATTATTAATGCCCTTATACACATAATGACAAACACAGTGCCCCCTACACATATGTTGCACATTATTAATGCATTTTTACATGACGCACATAATGCTCCTTACACATATTCTGAACACTACTGCACAACCAACCCACTCACATGCACAACGCACTCACACTGCCACTAACTGTGACCTCTGCCTCTGCTTGGATACAGATGTGTCCTCATAAATCTTGCCTCAATGCTAACGTCGGGCACATTTTTTAAATGAAGATGAAAATCTTATGTGCATTGCTATGTGGCTAGGTTGCACAACCAGCTTCTGCTGATTAAAATGATATGCAGCATGCCTATATACTGTGTGAGACTGTGGTTGTATCTGCATATGAAATGCTATACACAGAATATAGGCATGCTGCATATCATTTTAATCAGCAGAAGCTGCTGATGCTCCTAGGCATATCAAATGCCCTAGGCAATTGCCTAGTTTGCCTATGCCTATGGCCGGCTCTGGATATCCACCGAAACCTCAGACTCAAAGTTCTTACCAAAAAGTTTGCTCCAAGATTCATCGGTCCGTATCCTATTGAAAGAGTGTTGACTCCTGTTTCTTACCAGGTGAAACTGCCTCCCTATTTGAAAATTCCAAATGCATTTCACATTTCTCTGCTAAAGCCTCTTGTACTAAATTATTTTCGCTTTCCCTAAACTTCCCAAGGTTCAAGCTGCTCAAAATGAGGAATTTGAGGTTCATAAGACTCTTAACTCCCACAAGAGGTATGGTCATCTCCAGTATCTCATAGATTGGAAATGATATGGTCCAGAGGAAAGAGCTTAGGTGGCTGCAGAGGATGTTCATACTCCTTGACTAATTTGTGCCTTTCATGCCAAGAATCCCACTAAGCAGTGTGGGTGTTTGGAGATCACCCTAAAAAGGGAGGGGTACTGTCAGCATCCGGAGTCTTATCTCCGGTTCTGGTCCATTCGGCTTTCCTGTTAGCTGGCTTGAGTGGCTGCAGCGGTTAGCAGCTGCGGCAGTGAGGTCCTCCGGTGCGGCTGTCGGGTCTCTCAAGGCTAGGATCCGGGTCCTGGGGAGCGGAGCATGACAGCCAGAGGTGTCTATTTCCAAGTGTTCTGTTGCTGGAGTGCGGCGCCTGGGAGGCTGTGGCCTGAAGTTGTGGCTGTGTGCTGGTTCCACATGTGTCCTCTGTGCAGGGAACCACCATGTTGGAGACCAAGCCAAGCCAAAAGGTATCCCAGTTTGCATCCAGCCAATCCAGTGCAGTCTTCCCTTATAAAAAGGGGTTGATGCTTAGGATGGTACCAGTGCTTCAAGTTACTTGCTGCTGTAAGGTGCTCAAGCTCTGTGCTCCCAGGTTAACCCCTGGTATCCTGGTTCTGTTGTGGATGCCCGGTGGTCAGTTCTGTTATTGCAGTCCTTTGCTCCCAGTCCACCTGCTCTTGCAGTTTAACCGCTGGATCCTCTATCTGGTTGAGGGTCTCTGTTTGCTGACAGTGCTCACAGTGATCCTATCTTCAACATCGTTCTTCAAGTTGTCTCTTCATTCAGTGTTCTTCAGCATCGTTTACAAATCACAAGTCATCTCTTCATTCAGAGTTCTTCAGCATCATTTACAAATTACAAGTCACTTCTTCATTCAGAGTTCATCATCATTTACAAATCACAAGTCACTTCTTCATTCAGTATTCTTCAGCATCATTTACAAGTCACGAACATGTCACTCAGACTTATCTCCTAGTCGTTGTGTATAATTGAGGTCTCAGTAAAGCTGAATTATTCTTTCTTCAGTGTATCGTTCTCGTTCCTTGTCCTCATTGCCTACCCCTCTACATCTTTGGGCCCAAGTCTTCAATCCATGAGTAAGAACTACATTCAGCCACCTTGTTTCCTTCCTTTGCCAATAGCTGCTCCCTCAGTCAATTATCAGTCGTCAGATCCCCAACTCCAGCCAAGCGTGACACAGAGTCCCCCTTTCTCCGGCAGGGTCCACATGTTAGCCACAGGATAACTTTGGAATATAATGAAGCGACAGCGGATTTGCACCAATTAGTCAAAGCTTTTTGGCCTCCCAGCATGCAACGGGCCCGTCCATATATCCCCGCCTCCTGGCTTAGGCAAATCAGTTTTTTGTGTGGTGCGGCAGGAGCCAGACCATGGTCAGAGGGCTGCTGGTTTTTAGCAGCCCTAAGCTTTCTTATTTTATTTTTATAGTCTTACTATTTGTTTCTTGAGTGATCTTTCTGAAAAGTGTCTTATATGTACCTTAGAAAGAGTCGCTCCAACAACTCTCCGCCGGGTCGCAACAACGCTTATCCTCGAGTACAGTGCTGTTTCGGTGGGCATCTGTGTCGGCCAGGGCCGGACTGGGACTAAAAATAGGCCCTGGCATTTTTGAAGCACACAGGCCCACCTCTGTGACTCCTCCCCTTACTATTCCTGACTCCTCCCACTTATTAGTCTATGCTCTTACAAATATAATTAATATTCTAATAACATACAAGCGTACATCATTCTCTATTAAAATACACACAACCAGTGGTTGAAGTGGAAATTTTTAAGTGGGGGTATGGAAATGTGAACTTTGTAATTAAGCGCGCGCATGCTCTGGAAAAGGGGACGTGGCCACTCAAAAGGGACGTGGCCTTCAGTGTAGTTTACCACACCATACACCCCTTATACGCATTATGCACCACAATAGTAGGACCCCTTATACTATCTAGTACTGGTGCCTCTTTCACATTATACCACACAGTGGGGTATATTTACTAAGATTCGTAATTTCCGAAAATAGGTCAAAGTTCAATCACGAATGACATCGACAGTGTAAAACTGCAACTTTTTGAATTGATTACGATGGATTTACTAAGCTGTCGTATTCGTATTTTTCTTTGCTTCCGATGTCATTCGTTTTTTTTTACCTATTTTTACGGCAGTGATTAGCAAAACACTGCCGTTTTTTTTTTACAATCAATCTCGGCCGGATCTGTGTGATCCGTGCTGGGGTTCTTATTTTTTTTTTTTTTAATTAAACAATGTAAAATCCCCCAAAAAAATGCGTGGGGTCCCCCCTCCTAAGCATAACCAGCCTCGGGCTCTTTGAGCCGATCCTGGTTGCAGAAATATGGGGGAATAATTGACAGGGGTTCCCCCATATTTAAGCAACCAGCATCGGGCTCTGCGTCTGGTCCTGGTTCCAAAAATACGGGGGACAAAAAGAGTAGGGGTCCCCCGTATTTTTAAAACCAGCACCGGGCTCCACTAGCTGGACAGATAATGCCACAGCCGGGGGTCACTTTTATACAGCGCCCTGCGGCCGTGGCATCAAAAATCCAACTAGTCACCCCTGGCCGGGGTACCCTGGGGGAGTGGGGACCCCTTCAATCAAGGGGTCCCCCCCCCCCAGCCACCCAAGGGCCAGGGGTGAAGCCCGAGGCTGTCCCCCCCCATCCAATGGGCTGCGGATGGGGAGGCTGATAGCCATTTGTGATAATGAAAAGATATTGTTTTTAGTAGCAGTACTACAAGTCCCAACAAGCCTCCCCCGCATGCTGGTACTTGGAGAACCACAAGTACCAGCATGCGGCGGAAAAACGGGCCCGCTGGTACCTGTAGTACTACCACTAAAAAAATACCCAAAAAAACACAAGACACACACACCGTGAAAGTATAATTTTATTACATACATACACACATACATACATACATACATACATACTTACCTTATGTTCTCACGCAGGTCGGTCCTCTTCTCCAGTAGAATCCAAGGGCTACCTGTTGAAGAAATTCTACTCACCAGATCCATGGGTCCAGGCTCCTCGGCAAATCCAGGGTTAATCCACGTACTTGAATAAATAAAAAAAAACGGTGTCCCGACCACGAACTGAAAGGGGACCCATGTTTGCACATGGGTCACCTTCCCACGAATGCCAGAAACCCACTTTGACTTCTGTCTAAGTGGGTTTCTTCAGCCAATCAGGGAGTGCCACGTTGTAGCACTCTCCTGATCAGCTGTGTGCTGCTGTCCTCACTGACAGGCAGCACGCGGCAGTGTTACAATGTAGCGCCTATGCGCTACATTGTAACCAATGATGGGAACTTTCTGCCCTGCGGTTGACCTAAAGTGACGTCACCGCTGAGCAGAAAGTTCCCAGCATTGGTTACAATGGAGCGCATAGGCGCTACATTGTAACACTGCCGTGTGCCGCCTGTCAGTGAGGACAGCAGCACACAGCTGATCAGGAGAGTGCTACAACGTGGCACTCCCTGATTGGCTGAAGAAACCCACTTAGACAGAAGTCAAAGTGGGTTTCTGGCATTCGTGGGAAGGTGACCCATGTGCAAACATGGGTCCCCTTTCAGTTCGTGGTCGGGACACCGTTTTTTTTTTTTTATTCAAGTACGTGGATTAACCCTGGATTTGCCGAGGAGCCTGGACCCATGGATCTGGTGAGTAGAATTTCTTCAACAGGTAGCCCTTGGATTCTACTGGAGAAGAGGACCGACCTGCGTGAGAACATAAGGTAAGTATGTATGTATGTGTGTATGTATGTAATAAAATTATACTTTCACGGTGTGTGTGTCTTGTGTTTTTTTGGGTATTTTTTTAGTGGTAGTACTACAGGTACCAGCGGGCCCGTTTTTCCGCCGCATGCTGGTACTTGTGGTTCTCCAAGTACCAGCATGCGGGGGAGGCTTGCTGGGACTTGTAGTACTGCTACTAAAAACAATATCTTTTATTTTACAACAAAGGCTATCAGCCCTCCCATCCGCAGCCCATTGGATGGGGGGGGACAGCCTCGGGCTTCACCCCTGGCCCTTGGGTGGCTGGGGGGGGGGACCCCTTGATTGAAGGGGTTCCCACTCCCCCAGGGTACCCCGGCCAGGGGTGACTAGTTGGATTTTTGATGCCACGGCCGCAGGGCGCTGTATAAAAGTGACCCCCGGCTGTGGCATTATCTGTCCAGCTAGTGGAGCCCGGTGCTGGTTTTAAAAATACGGGGGACCCCTACTCTTTTTGTCCCCCGTATTTTTGGGACCAGGACCAGGCGCAGAGCCCGATGCTGGTTGCTTAAATATGGGGGAACCCCTGTCAATTTTTCCCCCATATTTCTGCAACCAGGATCGGCTCAAAGAGCCCGAGGCTGGTTATGCTTAGGAGGGGGGACCCCACGCAATTTTTTTTGAAAAAATAAGCACTTTCCCACCCCTTCCCACTGATATACATGCACGGATCTCATGGATCCCTGCATGCATCTCAAATCACGGAAAAAAAAAGCAGGTCTGTTTTTTTTTAGGACTTTTTTACGAGTTGTAATTTTTCACGGCAGTGTTTTGTGTTTTTTTGCTTTGCACTTCTTAGTAAATGACCGAGATTCATATCTAAACAGGCGTAATTTGACCGATGGTGTATTCATTCGTAATTTTTTACCTGAACTAGCAAAAAATTACGAATGCCCTCATCACTGCCGTGATTAGTGTTTAGTAAATGACCGAGATTAACCGAGATGACACTTTGAAGAAAAAACGGCATCTCGGTCAAAATCGGGAGCTTAGTAAATATACCCCAGTATGAGCCAAAATTCACATTATAGCACCCGGTATGAGCCGAAATTTACATTATAGCACACGGTATGAGCCGAAATTTACATTATATGCCCCCAATAGTGCAGTGCCAGATCCACAATTGCCCCCACAGTGCCAGGTATACAAATGCCCCCACAGTGCCAGGTATACAAATGCCCCACAGTGCCAGGTATACAAATGCCCCCACAGTGCCAGGTATACAAATGCCCCCACAGTGCCAGATCCACAAATGCCCCCACAGTGCCAGATCCACATATGCCCCCACAGTGCCAGGTATACAAATGCCCCCACAGTGCCAGATCCACAATTGCCCTCACTGTGTCAGATCCACAATTGCCCCCACACTGTCAGGTAATACCTGACACTGTGGGGGCAATTGTGGATCTGACACTGTGGGGGCAATTGTATACCTGACAGGTATACAAATGCCCCCACAGTGCCAGGTAAACAAATGCCCCACAGTGCCAGCCAATTGCCCCCACAGTGCCAGGTATACAATTGCCCCCACAGCCGCCAGTGCTGCAGCTGCTTACCACTGCTGCTGCTGCTTCTCCTCCGGGCTCCGGCTGTGAGGGACGGGTGAGTCAGGAGAGGAGAGCGCCTGCCAGCGCGGCTGTATCTGGCGCGGCGGCGTATAGCGGACTTCGTTCAAACCAGCCGCCGGTTTGTGAGCCAATCAGAGCTCGCGGACCGGCGGCTTCTGATTGGCTGCCAGTCCGCGAGCTCTGATTGGCTCACGAACCGGCGGCTGGTTTGAAGTCCGCTATACGCCGCCGCGCCAGACACAGCCGCGCTGGCGGGAGCTCTCCTCTCCTGACAGCTGAGACACGCTGCCGCCGGACTGAGCGGCAGCGTGTATCAGTGAGCACTGGACCGGCCCACGTGGCCATCGGCCCTTCTGGCATTTGCCAGAAGTGCCAGATGGCCAGTACGGCCCTGGTGTCGGCTATACTAGCAGGTCCAGCAGACGGTACCAGGCTGTGGCTGGAGCACGGGGGGAAGGTAAGGCATCGGTTCCACTTAGAAGGGGAATACGTACACAGACGCACTGTTTTGGTAGGAGACTACCAAACAGTTGCTGATGCGGCTGCCACTTCGGGTGCACCAGTGCTAGGCCTTAGGGATCAGAGGCTCCAGGAATAGTATGAGGCTGCGAACCCTAGGGTTGATGTCAGCAGTGGGTAGTCAGATGCTCTCCTGGTCACCCCTCCCCCCATTCGTGACCAGTTTCCTCTGATTCTCCCACCATGTACTGTTTCCTGCATCCATCTCAGACACTGCACATGAAGGGAACCTAGTCGCAGCAAAGGCGCTGTGTGATGGGTGCGTCTGTGTTCACTGAGCGTCTGTGTTCACTATAGGTTCATGGAGCGGCAGTGTACACTAGTAGCGTCTGAATCCACTCAGCATTCACAAAACGTATTGATCGGTCCTGGAAGTTGGGTGAGTCTCCCTATATCCCACTCTACTGAGTATGGGTAATACAGCACTAAGGGGTATATGCAATTAGGGGTGAATCGCGGCAATTTTTCGCCCGTTTTTTTAATTCGACACAATTCGACCGTCGAATTTCGGCAAGTGGGTGCCGAAATTCAACATATTCAATAAAAAACGGATTCGACAGTCCCGCTGTCTAAAAACGGCCGATTTGACGGATTTTGATCCGATTTTAAAAAAATGGGAAAAAACCCGAAAAAAAGTTGCTTGGGCTCCCCCCTCCTAAGCATAACCAGCCTCGGGCTCTTCAAGCCGGTCCTGGTTCTAAAAATCCGGGGGAAAAACTGACAGGGGATCCCCAGTATTTTTAAAACCAGCACCGGGCTCTGCGCCTGGTGCTGGTGCAAAAAATACGGGGGACAAAAAGATTAGGGATCCCCCGTATTTTTTACACCAGCATTGGGCTCCACTAGCTGGACAGATAATGCCACAGCCGGGGGTCACTTTTATACAGCGCCTGCGGCCGTGGCATTAAATATCCAACTAGTCACCACTGGCCGGGGTATCCTGGGGGAGTGGGGACCCCTTCAATCAAGGGCCCCCCCCCCAGCCACCCAAGGGCCAGGGGTGAAGCCCGAGGCTGTCCCCCCCATCCAAGGGCTGCGGATGGGGGGCTGATAGCCTTGAGAAAAATGAAAGAATATTGTTTTTTCCAGTAGTACTACAAGTCCCTGCAAGCCTCCCCTGCAAGCTGGTACTTGGAGAACCACAAGTACCAGCATGCGGGAGAAAAACGAGCCCGCTGGTACCTGTAGTTCTACTGGGAAAAAAATACCCAAATAAAAACAGGACACGCACACCTTGAAAGTACAACTTTATTTCACACGTGTCGACACACACATACTTACCTATGTTCACACGCCGACATCTGTCCACTTGTCCAAGTAGAATCCACGTGTACCTGTGAATAAAATTATACTCACCTGATCCAGTGTCCAGATTATAATCCACGTACTTGGCAAAAAAAAAAAAAAAAGAACACCCGGACCAAACACCCGGACCAAACGGACTGGGACCCCTTTCCACGAATGCAGAGACCCCCCGTGACTGCTGTCACAGAAAGTCTCTTCAGCCAATCAGCGAGCGCAACGTCCGGGCACTCTGCTGATTGGCTATGCGCGTCTGAGCTGTCAGACAGCGCATCGCAAAGCCTCTCCATTATATTCAATGGTGGGAACTTTGCGGACAGCGGTGGGGTCACCCGCGGTCAGCGGCTGACAGCGGGCAACCCCACCGCTGAACGCAAAGTTCCCACCATTGAAACTAATGGAGGGAGCTGTGCGATGCGCTGTCTGACAGCAGACGCGCATACAGCCAATCAGGAGAGTGCCACGAAGTAGCGCTTCCTGATTGGCTGAAGGGACCTTCTGTGACAGCAGTCACGGGGGGTCTCTGCATTCGTGGAAAGGGGTCCCATGTGTAAACATGGGACCCCTTTCAGTTCGTTTGGTCCGGGTGTTCGTTTTTTTTTTTTTTTTTGCCAAGTATGTGGATTATAATCTGGACACTGGATCAGGTGAGTATAATTTTATTCACAGGTACACGTGGATTCTACTTGGACAAGTGGACAGAGGTCGGCGTGTGAACATAGGTAAGTATGTGTGTGTCGACATGTGTGAAATAAAGTTGTACTTTCAAGGTGTGCGTGTCCTGTTTTTATTTGGGTATTTTTTTTCCAGTAGAACTACAGGTACCAGCGGGCCCGTTTTTCTCCCGCATGCTGGTACTTGTGGTTCTCCAAGTACCAGCTTGCGGGGAGGCTTGCTGGGACTTGTAGTACTACTGGAAAAAACAATATTCTTTAATTTTTCTCAAGGCTATCAGCCCCCCATCCGCAGCCCTTGGATGGGGGGGGACAGCCTCGGGCTTCACCCCTGGCCCTTGGGTGGCTGGGGGGGACCCCTTGATTGAAGGGGTCCCCACTCCCCCAGGGTACCCCGGCCAGGGGTGACTAGTTGGATATTTAATGCCACGGCCGCAGGGCACTGTATAAAAGTGACCCCCGCCTGTGGCATTATCTGTCCAGCTAGTGGAGCCTGATGCTGGTGTAAAAAATACGGGGGACCCCTACTCTTTTTGCCCCCCGTATTTTTTGCACCAGGTGCAGAGCCCGGTGCTGGTTTTAAAAATACGGGGGATCCCCTGTCATTTTCCCCCTCCCGGATTTTTAGAACCAGGACCGGCTCGAAGAGCCCGAGGCTGGTTATGCTTAGGAGGGGGGACCCCACGCAATTTTTTTTCTGATTTTTACCATTCCATATAAAAAAAAAATAATAATAATATTTTTAAAAATATATAAATAATACTTGTGCCTCCAAAATAGACAAACCAAGTACCTAATCCCTTCTAATATAAATAGATATGCTATTACCAATAAAAAAAACACCAAAAAAAACATGTTTTTAATTTTTTTTATTAGATTCCGCCACCAAAGTGTGGCGGAATGAAAATGACGAATTTACTGTCTAAAAGCACTGTTGTCGAATTTCCAAACTTCACTTGAATATACTTTTGGCGAATTGCCGCATTTGTACCATTGCAGAAATGTCGAATTTGACAAATGTCGAATTTCAAAAAGTCGAATTTGGAAAGTCCGTTTTTTTGACGGAAAGTACTGAATTGCATTGTCGATTTTTTTGGGGGGCGAAAAAGTCCAGTTTTTCGACAATTTCGGGAATTCGACCGCAATTGCATATACCCCATAGTCTCTATCTACCCTTTTCAGTACGAATAGTTAGATATGTGATTATTGCATATGAGTCTGCATACTATTACTGTTGTTTCTTTTGCTGCACATCTGAATACAGTAGATCTGTTTAAACATGATTCAGTAATATGTTCTTCTACATACTTGAAATGTAGTTGTAGTTGATGATGTGCTCATATTGCTTATATACTAATGTATAACATGTGACTGACTGCTATTTTGATTGCTGACTTTACTATGTATTCTGTCAGTTTTTTTCTATTCCAATCATCAATACTGGTGCATGGGTAGGGTCAGATTGTAGGTCACTTTTAAAAAGCTTAAAGTGATTACAGTCACAAATTGTGTAGTACACTGTGGAAGTGTTGAGTCTTTATCATGTCTAAGAGCAGCAAAGGGGAGTAAGATACACTCACAGCAACATCAACACTCATATCATGTTTGTCTTGCAAAGCTGTGTTAACCTCTCAGGATCTGATTCAGGATAATTTGTGTGCAAATTGTTTTAG
Organism: Pseudophryne corroboree; assembly: GCF_028390025.1. Lineage (NCBI taxonomy): Eukaryota > Metazoa > Chordata > Amphibia > Anura > Myobatrachidae > Pseudophryne > Pseudophryne corroboree. The sequence goes on from NC_086446.1 coordinate 618,653,576, forward strand.
CTTTCACCAGGGTCTCTTGAAAAATACAAGGCAGATTCAGGTGCAGGTTGATCCACCTTGGGCTATGTTTGCACAGACATTATCCAGTATAGCTGAATGGATAATTCCTCCAACTCCTGTACCAGGGATAGTTTACATGATTTACCCTTACATGCAGCTTCCCACCTGCGGTTATCACTTCCAGCAGCAGCCTAAACGTTCCAAAACAGTTAAGACTGAGTTTCCATGGTCAGATCAGCTGATGGAAATCATGAAAGAGGCTTGGGCTACGACCAATGAGAAGTTTAGAATTCCTAAGAAATGGAATTCCAAATATCCTCTTCCAGCTGGGGAGTGTTTAAAAAGGGAGGTGGCACCTAAAGTAGATATGCATGCGATTCGATTAGTGCCAAAATCTACATTACCTTTGCCTTCTACATCATTAAATGATGTCATGGATAGGAGAGTGGATGTTTAAAAAAAAAAAAAACATTTTTCCCTGTCTGGGGCAGTCATAATGCCAGCCATTGCTTCAGCTTGGATGGCAAAGGCAGTGGCTGTCTGGGCTGATGCACTGGAGGGGGATTTTTCAATAGCTTCTAGAGAGCAAAAATCCCATATAGCACATATAAAACAGTCTGCAATGTTCTTGGAAGAAGCAGCATAGGATATGGGCAGTGGCGGAACTAGCGAGCGGTGGGCCCAGGTGCGACAAAATGCTTTGGGGCCCCCCCCTCTCTCATCCCATCCAAGTCCACACCCTCACCCCTGGAGAGGATCTGGTGAGGGGGACCTGCTCAGGGCCAGAGAGAAATGGATACCTAGCAATAGTGCCATAACTAGACATTTTAGCACCGTGTGCAAGAAACAGCATTGGAGCCCCAGCCCTGCATGCAAAACAGGGGCAGTGCGTGCCGTAGGCGCGCGCAAAAATACCTAGGGGCGTGGCTTCATGGGGAAGGGCTGTGGCCACAAAATAATACCAATTCATAAAACGGTGCACATTATTGAAATTACACCGCACAGTAGCACCACTAAACCAGGTAGAGACCCTTTTACACCTTACGGCAGACAGATTCCCCTTTTTACACATTACGGCAGACAGCGTCCCCCTTTTTACACATAACGGCAGACAACATCCCCCTTTTTGCACACAATGGCAGACAGCGTCCCCTTTTTACACATAACGGCAGACAGCGTGCCCTTGATACACATTACGGCAGACAGCGTGCCTTTTTACACATTACGGCGGACAGTTCCCCCCCCCCCAGCCACAAGATGCGCCCCCTGCAAATAATTGATCGTATATTGAGGTGTCATGAAATAACCAACGTTTCAGGGCCCATGTGACAAGCTCTAGGACAAATAGGCAGATTTGAGCATAATGAACATATGTGCACATGTGCATATTCTGGGCGTATAACTGAACTATACCATAATGCACAGACCTAATTTACACCCCCCCCCCCCCCCACACACACACACACACACACACACACACACACACACACACACACACGTGTACACTGCTGCTTTGATGGATTAATTCACCTGATTTTATGGCTATTGGCAGGACTAGGAAAACTGTTGAATCTTCTCTTGAGCACTAGGGATCCTGCCTGGAATGATGACATCCCCTCCCCACAGGCCCGCGAATCGCGGGCAAAATGCTGTGAGTGGGCGGAGCCTTATGCCACGAATGGGCGGAGCTACGATCGTGACCCGCGATCAGAAAAAAAACTTTTAAGTTAATCAGGGGGGTTTCTGGGTACGCGTGCGCCAGTGAGAGGGACAGCAGCAGCAGCGCCGGCCCTCAACGTATAACACAGCGCTGCTGCGGCTCCCTCCTCCACCTCTCTCCTCCTCCTTCCCCCCGTGTCCGCTGCCTGCGCTGCTCTCCTCTCCTGTCCGGGTGGCTGTGTGCTGCGGGCAGCGGTTGCCCGCAGCACACAGCGGCATGTAATGAGTCAGTTTGACTCATTACATGCTTTGGGCCCCTGGACAGTGGCGGGCCCCAGTGCAACGCACTGGTTGCACTGGCGGTAGTTCCGCATCTGGATATGGGTACTTTTGCCTCCAGGGCATCAGCTTCAACAATAGCTGCTCGCAGAGCAGTTTGGATACGTATGTGGAAAGCTGAGAATCTAAGAAGGTTTTAGAATTTTTACCTTTTTCTGGAGGTATTCTTTTTTGTAAAGAATTGACAGATATTTTGGAGTCAGAAGCAGACTCCAAGGGGTATATTTACTAAGATTCATAATTGTCGGGATTTGGAGGGAGATTAAACACGATTGACATCGGTAGTGTGAATTTGCAACTTTTTGGGTTTTTTTACGACTCATTTACTAAACTGTCGTATTCTGCATTTTTGTTTTTTCTGATGCCGATGTCATTCGTAATTTCGGGCAGAGTTTTACGAAAGAGATTTGTAAAACACTGCCGAATTTAACACAATGAATCCCGGACGGATCTGTGAGATCCGTGCAGGGCTCATTGTGTATATTATGTTAAGTGTGTAAAGTGTAAAAAAAAAAATTGCGTTGGGTCCCCGCTCCTAAGCATAACCAGCCTCGGGCTCTTTGAGCCGGCCCTGGTTGTAAAAATACGGGGAAAAAACTGACTGGGGATCCCCCATATTTAAACAACCAGCACCGGGCTCTGCGCCTGGTCCTGGTGAAAAAAATATGGGGGACAAAAGACTAGTCAGAGAGATAATGCCACAGCCGGGGGACACTTTTATATTGGTCCCTGCGGCCTTGGAATTAAATCACCAACTAGTCACCCCTGGCCGGGGTACCCTGGAGGAGTAGGGACCCCTTAAATCAAGGGGTCCCCCCCCTCCAGCCATCCAAGGGCCAGGGGTGAAGCCCGAGGCTGTGCCCCCATCTGTGGGCGGTGGATGGGAGGCTGATAGCCTTTGTGTAAAAAAAGAATATTGTTTTTTGTAGCAGAACTACAAGTCCCAGCAAGCCTCCCCGCAAGCTGGTACTTGGAGAACCACAAGTACCAGCATGTGGGGGGAAACGGGCCCGCTGGTACCTATAGTTCTACTACAAACAAAATACCCAAATAAAAACAAAACACACACACCATGACAGTAAAATTTTATTAAACATACATGCACACTTACATACATACATACTTACCTATGTTGACATGAAGCACTCGGTCCTCTTCTCCAGTAGAATCCAGGGTTACCTGTAAATAAAATTATACTTACAAAGAATCCTGGGTAGATCGGTCCTCTTCTACAAAGTTATAATCCACGTACTTGGTAAAAAAAAAAAAATACCCGGACCACGCACTGAAAGGGGTCCCATGTTTACACATGGAACCCCTTTCCCCGAATGTCGGGACCTCCCGTGACTCCTGTCAAAGAGGGTCCCTTCAGCCAATCAGGGAGCACCACATCATGGCACTCTCCTGATTGGCTGTGCGCTCCTGCACTGTCAGTCAGGCGGCGCACTGTGGATACAATGTAGCGCAGCGGCGATACATTATATCCAATGGTGGGAACTTTGCGGTCTACACTAGACCACGAGGTTAAGTGGGGCCAACCAAAAGAGTGACCCCACTTAACCTCGCAGTCTACCGCAGACCGTAAAGTTCCCACCATTGGATATAATGTAGCGCCGCTGCGCTACATTGTATCCACAGTACTCCGCCTGACTGACCGTGCAGGAGCGCACAGCCAATCAGGAGAGTGCCATGACGTGGCACTCCTTGATTGGCTGAAGGGACCCTCTTTGACAGGAGTCATGGGGGTGCCGACATTCGGGGAAAGGGGTTCCATGTGTAAACATGGGACCCCTTTCAGTGCGTGGTCCGGGTATTTCGTTTTTTTTATTTTACCAAGTACGTGGATTATAACTTTAAAGAAGAGGACCAATCTCCCCCAGATTCTTTGTAAGTATAATTTTATTTGCAGGTACCCCTGGATTCTACTGGAGAAGAGGACCGAGTGCTTTGTGTCAACATAGGTAAGTATGTATGTATGTATGTAAGTGTGCATGTATGTTTAATAAAATTTTACTGTCACGGTGTGTGTGTTTTGTTTTTATTTGGGTATTTTTTTTGTAGTAGTACTACAGGTACCAGTGGGCCCGTTTTCCCCCCGCATGCTGGTACTTGTGGTTCTCCAAGTACCAGCTTGCGGGGGAGGCTAGCTGGGACTTGTATTTCTGCTACAAAAAAAAATATTTTTTTTACACAAACGGCTATCAGCCTCCCATCCACCGCCCACGGATGGGGGGAGAGCCTCGGGCTTCACCCCTGGCCCTTGGGTGGCTGGAGAGGGGGGCCCCTTGATTTAATGGGTCCCCACTCCTCCAGGGTACCCCGGCCAGTGGTGACTAGTTGGTGATTTAATGCCAAGGCCGCAGGGACCAATATAAAAGTGTCCCCCAGCTATGGCATTATCTCTCTGATTAGTGGAGCCCGGTGCTGGTGTTAAAAATACAGGGGACTCCTACGTCTTTTGTCCCCCATATTTTTTGCACCAGGACCAGGCGCAGAGCCCGGTGCTGTTTGTTTAAATATGGGGGAACCCCAGTCAGTTTTTTCCCTGTATTTTTACAACCAGGACCAGCTCAAAGAGCCCGAGGCTGGTTATGCTTAGGAGGGGGGACCCCACGCAAAAAAAATATCTGATTTTTAACTCTTTCACACCCCTTCTCACTGATAAACATGCACGGATCTCACTGATCCGTGCATGCCTATCAGAATACGATTAAAAAAAAAGCAAGTCTATTTGAAAACTGCTTTTTTTACGATTTGTACTTTTTCACGGCAGTGTTTGGCTATTGCCGGCAGTGATTGTGAATATGAATATTTAGTAAATTACCGAGTTGTATAAAATAACAGGCATGTTTAACCGATGGTGTATTAATTCGTATTTTTTTTCTTTGCCTTCAAAAAAAATACAAATGCCCTCATCACTGCCAAGATTTGAGTTTAGTAAATTCCCGAGATGACACTTTGAAGAAAAAAACTCAAAATTGGTCAAAATCGGGAGCTTAGTAAATATACCCCCAAGAAGGTAAAGTTTCCTTCCATATACAATCTCAAACCTAAAGTTCCGGCTTTTCAGCCATTTCGGTCTCAAGGAAAAGCTAAAGGAAAAAGTAATGTCACACAGTTCCAATACAACAAGTTTGGTAACACTAAAAAGCATTGGGCTACCAGAGAACCGGTTGGAAAAACAGAAAATAAGCCATCATCCTGATGGTGCGGCCCTCCACATGGGGGATCCTAGGGTGGGGGTCCGACTTCTTCAGTTTGCACAGATCTGGCAGCAGCCTACAACAGATGCCTGTGTGCAGGAAGTGGTATCTTGTCGATAATACGGAGATCTTAGTTGCGTATATCTGCAGATATAGGGTTAAGCCCCCAGGCCGATCGACAAGGCTTCTCCATCACTGGGGGTCCCTAATACTAGGTATGGGTCCGGGGTGCAGGACCCCATCACGTCGACACAGGTCGGCTACCCCAGGTCAGCACACAGGTGAAAATTAATAAGGGTTAATAAGAAGCACAGAAGTGCTATGTAAGTGGTGTGATTAAAATAATACAAAAATGTATACAAAGTGATAGGGAAAATCATAAGTGTTAATAAAGTGTTAGGGTGTGCCGACCTGAAGCCGCCCAGCCATACCGACACAGGGGCCACCGCACCCCACACCCACCCCATAAATAATTACACATATGTCTGGGTCTAAATTCCCAGTGTAAGGCCACATGATAATGGCTCCTACAGTATCTGAGAGCCAGCTTACCTGGAGACACCCCTGGCTTCTCCAATGGCACTCTGGAGTCAGCAATCCCTCCTAATGCTGACCCATCCATGCCTCTCTAAGTACAATGCAAATATGATGGTGAGCTGCTCAATCAGATTGTAATTTCACTCAGGTGGAAGAAAAAACAATTTGTGTTCCCTAATGCACACTGAGTGAAAAGTACTAATACAGGTTGAGTATCCCTTATCCAAAATGCTTGGGACCAGAGGTATTTTGGATATCGGATTTTCCGTATTTTGGAATAATTGAATACCATAATGAGATATCATGGTGATGGGACCTAAATCTAAGCACAGAATGTATTTATGTTTCATATACACCTTGGCCCTCATTCCGAGTTGTTCGCTCGCAAGCTGCTTTTAGCAGCTTTGCACACGCTAAGCCGCCGCCTACTGGGAGTGAATCTTAGCTTATCAAAATTGCGAACGAAAGATTAGCAAAATAGCGAATAGACACTTCTTAGCAGTTTCTGAGTAGCTCCACACTTACTCGGCATCTGCGATCAGTTCAGTGCTTGTCGTTCCTGGTTTGACGTCACAAACACACTCAGCGTTCGCCCAGACACTCCTCCGTTTCTCCAGCCACTCCCGCGTTTTTCCCAGAAACGGTAGCGTTTTTTCGCAAACACCCAGAAAACGGCCTGTTTCCGCCCAGAAACACCCACTTCCTGTCAATCACATTACGATCACCAGAACGATGAAAAAACCTCGTAATGCCGTGAGTAAAATACCTAACTGCATAGCAAATTTACTTGGCGCAGTCGCACTGCGGGCATTGCGCATGCGCATTAGCGACTAATCGCTCCGTTGCGAGAAAAAAATACAGAGCGACCAACTCGGAATGACCCCCCTTATACACACAGCCTGAAGGTCATTTTAGACAATATTTTTTATAACTTTGTACATTAAACAAAGTGTGTCTACATTCACACAATTCATTTATGTTTCATATACACCTTATACATACAGCCTGAAGGTCATTTAATACAATATTTTTAATAACTTTGTGTATTAAACTAAGTTTGTGTACATTGAGTCATCAGAAAACAAAGGTTCACTATCTCACTCTCCCTCAAAAAAAGTCCGTATTTTGGAATATTCCGTATTTCGGAATATTTGGATATGGGATACTCAACCTGTACTACATAATAATCAGATAATACGGAGATCTTAGTTGCGTATATCTGCAGATATAGGGTTAAGCCCCCAGGCCGATCAACAAGGCTTCTCCGTCACTGGGGGTCCCTAATACTAGGTATGTGTCTGGGGTGCAGGACCCCATCACGTCGACACAGGTCGGCTACCCCAGGTCAGCACACAGGGGAAAATTAATAAGGGTTAATAAGAAGCACAGAAGTGCTATGTTAGTGGTGTGATTAAAATAATACAAAAATATATACAAAGTGATAGGGAAAATCATAAGTGTTAATAAAGTGTTAGTGTGTGCCAACCTGAAGCCGCCCAGCCATACCGACACAGGGGCCACTGCACCCCACACCCACCCCATAAATAATTACACATATGTCTGGGTCTAAATTCCCAGTGTAAGGCCACATGATAATGGCTCCTACAGTATCTGAGAGCCAATTTACCTGGAGACACCCCAAGCTTCTCCAATGGTACTCTGGAGTCAGCAATCCCTCCTAATGCTGACCCATCCATGCCTCTCTAAGTACAATGCAAATATGATGGTGAGCTGCTCAATCAGATTGTAATTTCACTCAGGTGCTAAAAGGGAGGGGTAATTCTGTGGAAGAAAAAACAATTTGTGTTCCCTAATGCACACTGAGTGAAAAGTACTAATACTACATAATAATCAGATAATACGGAGATCTTAGTTGCGTATATCTGCAGATATAGGGTTAAGCCCCCAGGCCGATTGACAAGGCTTCTCCGTCACTGGGGGTCCCTAATACTAGGTATGGGTCCGGGGTGCATGACCCCATCACGTCGACACAGGTCGGCTACCCCAGGTCAGCACACAGGTGAAAATTAATAAGGGTTAATAAGAAGCACAGAAGTGCTATGTAAGTGGTGTGATTAAAATAATACAAAAATATATACAAAGTGATAGGGAAAATCGTAAGTGTTAATAAAGTGCTAGGGTGTGCCGACCTGAAGCTGCCCAACCAAACCGACACAGGGGCCACCGCACCCCACACCCACCCCATAAATAATTACACATATGTCTGGGTCTAAATTCCCAGTGTAAGGCCACATGAGAATGGCTCCTACAGTATCTGAGAGCCAGCTTACCTGGAGACACCCCTGGCTTCTCCAATGGCACTCTGGAGTCAGCAATCCCTCCTAATGCTGACCCATCCATGCCTCTCTAAGTACAATGCAAATATGATGGTGAGCTGCTCAATCAGATTGTAATTTCACTCAGGCGCTAAAAGGGAGGGGTAATTCTGTGGAAGAAAAAACAATTTGTGTTCCCTAATGCACACTGAGTTAAAAGTACTAATACAGGTTGAGTATCCCTTATCAAAAATGCTTGGGACCAGAGGTATTTTGGATATCGGATGTTGCCGTATTTTGGAATAATTGCATACCATAATGAGATATCATGGTGATAGGACCTAAATCTAAGCACAGAATGTATTTATGTTTCATATACACCTTGGCCCTCATTCCGAGTTGTTCGCTCGTTCTTTTTCATCGCATCGCAGTGAAAATCCGCTTAGTACGCATGCGCAAAGTTCGCACTGCGACTGCGCCAAGTAACTTTACTATGAAGAAAGTATTTTTACTCACGGCTTTTTCTTCGCTCCGGCGATCGTAATGTGATTGACAGGAAATGGGTGTTACTGGGCGGAAACACGGCGTTTCAGGGGCGTGTGGCTGAAAACGCTACCGTTTCCGGAAAAAACGCAGGAGTGGCCGGAGAAACGGTGGGAGTGCCTGGGCGAACGCTGGGTGTGTTTGTGACGTCAACCAGGAACGACAAGCACTGAACTGATCGCACAGGCAGAGTAAGTCTGGAGCTACTCTGAAACTGCTAAGTAGTTAGTAATCGCAATATTGCGAATACATCGGTCGCAATTTTAAGAAGCTAAGATTCACTCCCAGTAGGCGGCGGCTTAGCGTGTGTAACTCTGCTAAATTCGCCTTGCGACCGATCAACTCGGAATGAGGGCCCTTATACACACAGCCTGAAGGTCATTTTAGACAATATTTTTTATAACTTTGTACATTAAACAAAGTGTGTCTACATTCACACAATTCATTTATGTTTCATATACACCTTATACATACAGCCTGAAGGTCATTTAATACAATATTTTTAATAACTTTGTGTATTAAACAAAGTTTGTGTTGATTGAGTCATCAGAAAACAAAAGGTTCTTTATCTCACTCTCCCTCAAAAAAGTCCGTATTTTGGAATATTCCGTATTTCGGAATATTTGGATATGGGATACTCAACCTGTACTACATAATAATCAGATAATACGGAGATCTTAGTTGCGTATGTCTGCAGATATAGGGTTAAGCTCCCAGGCCGATCGACAAGGCTTCACTGTCACTGGGGGTCCCTAATACTAAGTATGGGTCCGGGGTGCAGGACCCCATCACGTCGACACAGGTCGGCTACCCCAGGTCAGCACACAGGTGAAAATTAATAAGGGTTAATAAGAAGCACAGAAGTGCTATGTAAGTGGTGTGATTAAAATAATACAAAAATATATACAAAGTGATAGGGAAAATCATAAGTGTTAATAAAGTGTTAGGGTGTGCCGACCTGAAGCCGCCCAACCATACCGACACAGGGGCCACCGCTCCCCACACCCACCCCATAAATAATTACACATATGTCTGGGTCTAAATTCCCAGTGTAAGGCCACATGATAATGGCTCCTACAGTATCTGAGAGCCAGCATACCTGGAGACACCCCTGGCTTCTCCAATGGCACTCTGGAGTCAGCAATCCCTCCTAATGCTGACCCATCCATGCCTCTCTAAGTACAATGCAAATATGATGGTGAACTGCTCAATCAGATTGTAATTTCACTCAGGTGCTAAAAGGGAGGGGTAATTCTGTGGAAGTAAAAACAATTTGTGTTCCTAATGCACACTGAGTGAAAAGTACTAATACTACATAATAATCAGATAATACGGAGATCTTAGTTGCGTATATCTGCAGATATAGGGTTAAGCCCCCAGGCCGATCAACAAGGCTTCTCCGTCACTGGGGGTCCCTAATACTAGGTATGGGTCCGGGGTGCAGGACCCCATCACGTCGACACAGGTCGGCTACCCCAGGTCAGCACACAGGTGAAAATTAATAAGGATTAATAAGAAGCACAGAAGTGCTATGTAAGTGGTGCGATTAAAATAATACAAAAATATATACAAAGTGATAGGGAATTTCATAAGTGTTAGTAAAGTGTTAGGGTGTGCCGACCTGAAGCCGCCCAGCCATACCGACACAGGGACCACCGCACCCCACACCCACCCCATAAATAATTACACATATGTCTGGGTCTAAATTCCCAGTGTAAGGCCACATGATAATGGCTCCTACAGTATCTGAGAGCCTGCTTACCTGGAGATAACCCTGGCTTCTCAAATAGCACTCTGGAGTCAGCAATCCCTCCTAATGCTGACCCATCCATGCCTCTCTAAGTAGAATGCAAATATGATGGTGAGCTGCTCAATCAGATTGTAATTTCACTCAGGTGCTAAAAGGGAGGGGTAATTCTGTGGAAGAAAAAAAATTTGTGTTCCCTAATGCACACTGAGTGAAAAGTACCAATACTACATAATAATCAGATGATACGGAGATCTTAGTTGCGTATATCTGCAGATATAGGGTTAAGCCCCCAGGCCGATCGACAAGGCTTCTCCGTCACTGGGGGTCCCTAATACTAGGTATGGGTCCGGGGTGCAGGACCCCATAACGTCAGCACATGTCGATTACCCCAGGTCAGCACACAGGTGAGAATTAATAAGGGTTAATAGGAAGCACAGAAGTGCTATGTAAGTGGTGTGATTAAAATAATACAAAAATATATACAAAGTGATAGGGAAAATCATAAGTTTAATAAAGTGTTAGGGTGTGCCGACCTGAAGCAGCCCAGCCATACCGACACAGGGGCCACTGCACCCCACACCCACCCCATAAATAATTACAAATATGTATGGGTTAAATTCCCAGTGTAAGGCCACATGGTAATGGCTCCTACAGCATCTGAGAGCCAGCTTACCTGGAGACACCCCTAGCTTCTCCTATGGCACTCTGGAGTCAGCAATCCCTCCTAATGCTGACCCATCCATGCCTCTCTAAATACAATGCACAAAATGGTAAGCTGCTCAATCAGATTGTGATGTCACTCAGGTGCTAAAAGGGAGGGGTAATTCTGTGTAGGGAAAAACAATGTGTTCCCTAATGCACACCGAGTGAAAAGTATTTTACTGCATAATAGTCAGATAATATGGAGATCTTAGTTGCGTATATCTGCAGATATAGGGTTAAGCCCCCAGGCCGATCGACAAGGCTTCTCCGTCACTGGGGGTCCCTAATATTAGGTATGGGTCCGAGGTGCAGGACCCCATAACGTCGGCACAGGTGGGCTACCCCAGGTCAGCACACTGGTGAGAATTAATAAGGGTTAATAAGAAGCACAGAAGTGCTATGTAAGGGGTGTGATTAAAATAATACAGAAATATATACAAAGTGATAGGGAAAATCATAAGTGTTAATAAAGTGTAAGGGTGTGCCGACCTGAAGCAGCCCAGCCATACTGACATAGGGGCCACCGCACCCACACCCACCCCATAAATAATTACAAATATGTCCGGGTTAAATTCCCAGTGTAAGGCCACATGGTAATGGCTCCTACAGCATCTGAGAGCCAGCTTACCTGGAGATACCCCGAGCTTCTCCTATGGCACTCTGGAGTCAGCAATCCCTCCTAATGCTGACCCATCCATGCCTCTCTAAATACAATGCACAAAATGGTAAGCTGCTCAATCAGATTGTGATGTCACTCAGGTGCTAAAAGGGAGGGGTAATTCTGTGTAGGAAAAAACAATGTGTTCCCTAATGCACACCGAGTGAAAAATATTTTACTGCATAATAGTCAGATAATACGGAGATCTTAGTTGCGTATATCTGCAGATATAGGGTTAAGCCCCCAGGCCGATCGACAAGGCTTCTCCGTCACTGGGGGTCCCTAATACTAGGTATGAGTCCGGGGTGCAGGACCCAATAACGTCGGCACAGGTCGGCTACCCCAGGTCAGCACACAGGTGAGCATTAGGGACCCCCAGTGACGGAGAAGCCTTGTCGATCGGCCTGGGGGCTTAACCCTATATCTGCAGATATATGCAACTAAGATCTCCGTATTATCTGACTATTATGCAGAAAAATATTTTTCACTCGGTGTGCATTAGGGAACACATTGTTTTTTCCTACACAGAATTACCCCTCCCTTTTAGCACCTGAGTGACATCACAATCTGATTGAGCAGCTTACCATTTTGAGCATTATATAGGAGGAGTACAGTGCAGAGTTTTGCTGACAGTGACCACCAGTATACGTTGTCTGCCTGAAAAACACGCCATATCTGTGCTCAGTGTGCTGCATATATCTGTGCTCACACTGCTTTATTGTGGAGACTGTGGACCACCAGTATATTATATAGGAGGAGTACAGTGCAAAGTTTTGCTGACAGTGACCACCAGTATACATTGTCTGCCTGAAAAACGCTCCATATCTGTCCTCAGTGTGCTGCATATATCTGTGCTCACACTGCTTTATTGTGGGGACTGGGGACCACCAGTATATTATATAGGAGGAGTACAGTGCAGAGTTTTGCTGACAGTGACCACCAGTATACGTTGTCTGCCTGAAAAACACTTCATATCTGTGCTCAGTGTGCTGCATATATCTGTGCTCACACTGCTTAATTGTGGGGACTGGGGAGCAGCTGTATTATAGAGGAGGAGTACAGTGCAGAGTTTTGCTGACAGTGACCACCAGCATACGTTGTCTGCCTGAAAAACACTCCATATCTGTGCTCAGTGTGCTGCATATATCTGTGCTCACACTGCTTAATTGTGGGGACTGGGGAGCAGCTGTATTATATAGGAGGAGTACAGTGCAGAGTTTTGCTGACCAGTGACCACCAGTATACGTTGTCTGCCTGAAAAACACTCCATATCTGTGCTCAGTGTGCTGCATATATCTGTGCTCACACTGCTTTATTGTGGGGACTGGGGACCAGCAGTATTATATAGGAGGAGTACAGTGCAGAGTTTTGCTGACAGTGACCACCAGTATATATAGCAGTACGGTACGGAAGGCCACTGCTCTACCTACCTCTGTGTCGTCAAGTATACTATCCATCTAGATTCTATACCTGTGGTGCATTTTAGTTTTGCAGTTTGTTGACAGTGACCACCAGTATATATAGCAGTACGGTACGGAAGGCCACTGCTCTACCTACCTCTGTGTCGTCAAGTATACAATCCATCCATACCTGTGGTGCATTTCAGTTGTGCGCAGTATATATAGTAGAAGGCCATTGCTATTGATACTGGCATATAATTCCACACATTAAAAAATGGAGAACAAAAATGTGGAGGTTAAAATAGGGAAAGATCAAGATCCACTTCCACCTCCTGCTGAAGCTGCTGCCACTAGTCATGGCCGAGACGATGAAATGTCATCAACGTCGTCTGCCAAGGCCGATGCCCAATGTCATAGTAGAGAGCATGTAAAATCCAAAAAATAAAAGTTCAGTAAAATGACCCAAAAATCAAAATTAAAAGCATCTGAGGAGAAGCGTAAACATGCCAATATGCCATTTACGACACGGAGTGGCAAGGAACGGCTGAGGCCCTGGCCAATGTTCATGGCTAGTGGTTCAGATTCACATGAGGATGGAAGCACTCATCCTCCCGCTAGAAAAATAAAAAGACTTAAGCTGGCAAAAGCACAGCAAAGAACTGTGCGTTCTTCTAAATCACAAATCCCCAAGGAGAGTCCAATGGTGTCGGTTGCGATGCCTGACCTTCCCAACACTGGACTCGAAGAACTTGCGCCTTCCACCATTTGCACGCCCCCTGCAAGTGCTGGAAGGAGCACCCGCAGTCCAGTTCCTGATAGTCAAATTGAAGATGTCAATGTTGAAGTACACCAGGATGAGGATATGGGTGTTGCTGGCGCTGGGGAGGAAATTGACAAGGAGGATTCTGATGGTGAGGTGGTTTGTTTAAGTCAGGCACCCGGGGAGACACCTGTTGTCCGTGGGACGAATATGGCCATTGACATGCCTGGTCAAAATACAAAAAAATTCACCTCTTCGGTGTGGAATTATTTCAACACAAATGCGGACAACAGGTGTCAAGCCGTGTGTTGCCTTTGTCAAGCTGTAATAAGTAGGGGTAAGGATGTTAACCACCTAGGAACATCCTCCCTTATACGTCACCTTGACCGCATTCATCAGAAGTCAGTGACAAGTTCAAAAACTTTGGATGACAGTGGAAGCAGTCCACTGACATCTAAATCCCTTCCTCTTGTAACCAAGCTCCAGCAAACCACACCACCAACTCCCTCAGTGTCAATTTCCACCTTACACAGGAAAGCCAATAGTCCTGCAGGCCATGTCACTGGCAAGTATGACGAGTCCTCTCCTGCCTGGGATTCCTCCGATGCATCCTTGAGTGTAATGCCTACTGCTGCTGGCGCTGCTGTTGTTGCTGCTGGGAGTCGATCGTCATCCCAGAGGGGAAGTCGGAAGACCACTTGTACTACTTCCAGTAAGCAATTGACTGTCCAACAGTCCTTTGCGAGGAAGATGAAATATCACAGCAGTCATCCTGCTGCAAAGCGGATAACTCAGGTCTTGTCAGCCTGGGTGGTGAGAAATGTGTGTCCGGTATCCACCGTTAATTCACAGGCAACTAGAGACTTGATTGAGGTACTGTGTCCCCGGTACCAAATACCATCTAGGTTCCATTTCTCTAGGCAGGCGATACCGAAAATTTACACAGACGTCAGAAAAAAGAGTCACCAGTGTCCTAAAAAATGCAGTTGTACCCAATGTCCACTTAACCACGGACATGTGGACATGTGGAGCAGGGCAGACTCAGGACTATATGACTGTGACAGCCCACTGGGTAGATGTATTGCCTCCCGCAGCAAGAACAGCAGTGGCGGCACCAGTAGCAGCATCTCGCAAACGCCAACTCGTTCCTAGGCAGGCTACGCTTTGTATCACCGCTTTCCATAAGAGGCACACAGCTGACAACCTCTTACGGAAACTGAGGAACATCATCGCAGAATGGCTTACCCCAATTGGACTCTCCTGGGGATTTGTGACATCAGACAACACCAGCAATATTGTGTGTGCATTACATCTGGGCAAATTCCAGCAAGTCCCATGTTTTGCACATACATTGAATTTGGTGGTGCAGAATTATTTAAAAAATGACAAGGGCATGCAAGAGATGCTGTCGGTGGCCCGAAGAATTGCGGGCCACTTTCGGCATTCAGCCACCGCGTGCCGAAGACTGGAGCACCAGCAAACACTCCTGAACCTGCCCTGCCATCATCTGAAGCAAGAGGTGGTAACGAGGTGGAATTCAACCCTCTATATGCTTCAGAGGATGGAGGAGCAGCAAAAGACCATTCAAGCCTATACATCTGCCCACGATATAGGCAAAGGAGGGCGAATGCACCTGACTCAAGCGCAGTGGAGAATGATTTCAACGTTGTGCAAGGTTCTGCAACCCTTTGAACTTGCCACACTGCCAGCCTGAGTCAGGTCATTCCCCTCATCAGGCTTTTGCAGAAGAAGCTGGAGACATTGAAGGAGGAGCTAAAACAGAACGGGACTTGTGGATGGAGCCCTTAATTCGCTTAACCAGGATTCACGGGTGGTCAATCTGTTGAAATCAGAGCACTACATTTTGGCCACCGTGCAAGATCCTAGATTTAAAACCTACGTTGTATCTCTCTTTTCAGCAGACACAAGTCTGCAGAGGTTCAAAGACCTGCTGGTGAGAAAATTGTCAAGTCAAGCGGAACGTGACACGTCAACAGCTCCTCCTTCACATTCTCCCGCAACTGGGGGTGAGAGGAAAAGGCTAAGAATTCCGAGCCCACCCGCTGGCGGTGATGCAGAGCAGTCTGGAGCGAGTGCTGACATCTGGTCCGGACTGAAGGACCTGCCAACGATTACTGACATGTCGTCTACTGTCACTGCATATGATTCTGTCACCATTGAAAGAATGGTGGAGGATTATATGAGTGACCGCATCCAAGTAGGCACGTCAGACAGTCCGTACGTATACTGGCAGGAAAAAGAGGCAATTTGGATGTCCCTTGCAGAAACTGGCTTTATTCTACCTAAGTTGCCCTCCCTCCAGTGTGTACTCCGAAAGAGTGTTTAGTGCAGCCGCTCACCTTGTCAGCAATCGGCGTACGAGGTTACTTCCAGAAAATGTGGAGAAGATGATGTTCATCAAAATGAATTATAATCAATTCCTCCGTGGAGACATTCACCAGCAGCAATTGCCTCCAGAAAGTACACAGGGATCTGAGATGGTGGATTCCAGTGGGGACGAATTAATAATCTGTGAGGAGGGGGATGTACACAGTGAAAGGGGTGAGGAATCGGAGGATGATGATGAGGTGGACATCTTGCCTCTGTAGAGCCAGTTTGTGCAAGGAGAGATTGATTGCTTCTTTTTTGGTGGGGGCCCAAACCAACCAGTCATTTCAGTCACAGTCGTGTGGCAGACCCTGTCGCTGAAATGATGGGTTCGTTAAAGTGTGCATGTCCTGTTTATACAACATAAGGGCGGGTGGGAGGGCCCAAGGACAAATCCATCTTGCACCTCTTTTTTTCTTTCATTTTTCTTTGCATCATGTGCTGTTTGGGGACTATTTTTTTGAAGTGCCATCCTGCCTGACACTGCAGTGCCACTCCTAGATGGGCCAGGTGTTTGTGTCGGCCACTTGTGTCGCTTAGCTTAGCCATCCAGCGACCTCGGTGCAAATTTTAGGACTAAAAATAATATTGTGAGGTGTGAGGTGTTCAGAATAGACTGAAAATGAATGTAAATTATGGTTATTGAGGTGAATAATACTATGGGATCAAAATGACCCCCAAATTCTATGATTTAAGCTGTTTTTGAGGGTTTTTTGTAAAAAAAACACCCGAATCCAAAACACACCCGAATCCGACAAAAAAATTTCAGGGAGGTTTTGGCAAAACGCGTCCGAATCCAAAACACGGCCGCGGAACCGAATCCAAAACCAAAACACAAAACCCGAAAAATTACCGGATCTCTAGTGCTTCAGGAATGGAGTGAACTCTTGTATGATTGTAGGAACCGGAACCGGACTGTAAACTGGAGTAGGATCGGATGTTACCAATGTTTGGTCAGAATGAGAATCAGGAAGTTAATTAGTAGGCTGGAATCATCTGTGCAGCCCAGGAAGGATCAGACACAGACTCAGGAACAGGTGTCAGGTGAATGCAGCTTAGTGAGAAAAAACTGCACCATAGAGGAAATGCAAGCTGTTTGAATAGCAGGAGCTCAGGAACTCTTCACCTAGATGAGACTAGGCTAGACAGTGCACTGGCGATTTTGCATAGCCAGTGCTGGGGATTTATACCACTGGGTTGGCTGTGAGTGGCTGGAGTGAATCAGGTGACGGAGCCTTGTCCTGGCTGGGCATGGATTGGCTGATTTATGGTCAGCTGACCGGGACCAATATGGCAGTACCCAGGCCTCGGTGCTGGAATGCCATGCGGTCCCGTATCCTCTAGAAAGCATGGCTGACAGCGCTGACAGGGCACCAGGGAGCAGGCACGGTTGGTCACAAGTGTAGACTTCATGCTGGCAAACCGTGGCCCTCGATGACATGTAAGGTAAGTTACCCGTCTGCAGGGAAGTCCACGCCGATTTGTGACACCATGTCCAGGGACTCTGTGTTTTATGCTGCAGAGGACAATTCCTCTCAGGAGGAATCCATTCCATATACACAGGAATGTAATGTTTTGTCTCAGATCCCTATTACTGAGCCTGAGTGGTTGACCTCTATTAAGGGGATGATATCTCAGAGCTCTACTAGGGTAGCTCATACTGTGACTGAAACTAAGGTGTTAAAGAAATCTATGGCAGTTTGGTCAGGTTCTGTTCCATCAAAATCCCCTAGCATGTTCCCACAGAAACGTGCACTTGCCCAGATTATACAAGATGACACGGATACCGACTCTGCTATAGCAGACGGTGAAGGGGACGTGCTGAGTAGTGATGAGCGGGTTCGGTTTCCGAGAAACCGAACCCCCCCCCGAACTTCACCCTATTTAGACGGGACCGAGCCATACTCGGATTCTCCCGTATGGCTTGGTTAACCTGAGCGCGCCCGAACGTCATCATCCCGCTGTCGGATTCTCGCGAGATTCGGATTCTATATAAGCAGCCGCGCGTCGCCGCCATTTTCACACGTGCATTGAGATTGATAGGGAGAGGACGTGGTTGGCATCCTCTCCGTTTATATAGTTACACAGTTAATCTGATTGCTTAGCTTATTGTGGGGAGGATTGGGGAGCAGCTGTTAGGAGGAGTACAGTGCAGAGTTTTGCTAATAGTGACCACCAGTTTTTTATCCGTTCTCTGCCTGAAAAAAACGCTCCATACCATATCTGTGCTCAGTATGCTGCATGATATATCTGTGCTGAGTGCTCAGCTATAGCAGGAGTACAGTGCACAGTTTTGCTGACAGTGACCACCAGTATACGTTTGTCTGCCTGAAAAACACTCCTGTGGTGTCTTTTTTTTTTTATACTATAAACGCAGTCTGCTGACAGTGTCCACCAGGTCCATTATACTGTATATAGCAGTACGGTAGGCCACTGCTGTACCTACCTCTGTGTCGTCACTCGTCGTCCATAAGTATACTATCCATCCATCTACATTGTATACCTGTGGTGTCTTTTTGCTTTATACTATAAACGCAGTCTGCTGACAGTGTCCACCAGGTCCATTATACTATATATAGCAGTACGGTAGGCCACTGCTGTACCTACCTCTGTGTCATCACTCGTCGTCCATAAGTATACTAAGTATCTATCCATCTACATTGTATACCTGTGGTGTCTTTTTTTTTTTTTATACTATAAACGCAGTCTGCTGACAGTGTCCACCAGGTCCATTATACTGTATATAGTAGTACGGTAGGCCACTGCTGTACCTACCTCTGTGTCGTCACTCGTCGTCCATAAGTATACTATCCATCCATCTACATTGTATACCTGTGGTGTCTTTTTTTTCTTTATACTATAAACGCAGTCTGCTGACAGTGTCCACCAGGTCCATTATACTGTATATAGCAGTACGGTAGGCCACTGCTGTACCTACCTCTGTGTCGTCACTCGTCGTCCATAAGTATACTAAGTATCCATCCATCTACATTGTATACCTGTGGTGTCTTTTTTTTTATACTATAAACACAGTCTGCTGACAGTGTCCACCAGGTCCATTATACTGTATATAGCAGTACGGTAGGCCACTGCTGTACCTACCTCTGTGTCATCACTCGTCGTCCATAAATATACTATCCATCCATCTACATTGTATACCTGTGGTGTCTTTTTTTTTTATACTATAAACACAGTCTGCTGACAGTGTCCACCAGGTCCATTATACTGTATATAGCAGTACGGTAGGCCACTGCTGTACCTACCTCTGTGTCATCACTCGTCGTCCATAAATATACTATCCATCCATCTACATTGTATACCTGTGGTGTCTTTTTTTTTTATACTATAAACACAGTCTGCTGACAGTGTCCACCAGGTCCATTATACTGTATATAGCAGTACGGTAGGCCACTGCTGTACCTACCTCTGTGTCATCACTCGTCGTCCATAAATATACTATCCATCCATCTACATTGTATACCTGTGGTGTCTTTTTTTCTTTATACTATAAACGCAGTCTGCTGACAGTGTCCACCAGGTCCATTATACTGTATATAGCAGTACGGTACGCCACTGCTGTACCTACCTCTGTGTCGTCACTCGTCGTCCATAAGTATACTAAGTATCCATCCATCTACATTGTATACCTGTGGTGTCTTTTTTTCTTTATACTATAAACGCAGTCTGCTGACAGTGTCCACCAGGTCCATTATACTGTATATAGCAGTACGGTAGGCCACTGCTGTACCTACCTCTGTGTCGTCACTCGTCGTCCATAAGTATACTAAGTATCCATCCATCTACATTGTATACCTGTGGTGTCTTTTTTTTTTATACTATAAATGCAGTCTGCTGACAGTGTCCACCAGGTCCATTATACTGTATATAGCAGTACGGTAGGCCACTGCTGTACCTACCTCTGTGTCGTCACTCGTCGTCCATAAGTATACTATCCATCCATCTACATTGTATACCTGTGGTGCCTTTTAGTTGTGCGCATTAAAATATGGAGAACAAAAATGTGGAGGTTAAAAAAATAGGGAAAGATCAAGATCCACTTCCACCTCGTGCTGAAGCTGCTGCCACTAGTCATGGCCGAGACGATGAAATGCCATCAACGTCGTCTGCCAAGGCCGATGCCCAATGTCATAGTACAGAGCATGTAAAATCCAAAACACAAAAGATCAGTAAAATGACCCAAAAATCAAAATTAAAAGCATATGAGAAGCGTAAACTTGCCAATATGCCATTTACGACACGGAGTGGCAAGGAACGGCTGAGGCCCTGGCCTATGTTCATGGCTAGTGGTTCAGCTTCACATGAGGATGGAAGCACTCATCCTCTCGCTAGAAAAAAGAAAAGACTTAAGCTGGCAAAAGCACAGCAAAGAACTGTGCGTTCTTCGAAATCACAAATCCCCAAGGAGAGTCCAATTGTGTCGGTTGCGATGCCTGACCTTCCTCTTTTTTCTTTCATTTTTCTTTGCATCATGTGCTACCTCATTGCGCCTCTTTTTTTCTTTGCATCATGTGCTGTTTGGGGACAATTTTTTTGAAGGGCCATCCTGTCTGACACTGCAGTGCCACTCCTAGATGGGCCAGGTGTTTGTGTCGGCCACTTGGGTCGCTTAGCTTAGCCATCGAGCGACCTCGGTGCAAATTTTAGGACTAAAAATAATGTTGTGAGGTGTGATGTGTTCAGAATAGACTGAAAATGAGTGGAAATTATGGTTAATGAGGTTAATAATACTATGGGATCAAAATGACCCCCAAATTCTATGATTTAAGCTGTTTTTTATGGTTTTTTGAAAAAAACACCCGAATCCAAAACACACCCGAATCCGACAAAAAAATTTCGGTGAGGTTTTGCCAAAATGCGTCCGAACCCAAAACACGGCCGCGGAACCGAACCCAAAACCAAAACACAAAACCCGAAAAATTTCCGGTGCACATCACTAGTGCTGAGGGGGGCGGCATCCCTTGCAAAAGGGGTGCAGCTCATGATTGAGGACATTAGAGATGTTTTAAGCATTACTGACACGCCACCTGAGCAGGTTGAGGAGGCTTAATTCACTGACAATAAGAAAGCCTCGCTAACCTTCCCTGCGTCTAAAGAATTAAACACTCTATTTGAAAAATCCTGGGAGAACCCGGAGAAAAATTTCCAGATCCCAAAAAGGGTTCTGGTTGCTTTTTCCTTCCCTGAGGAGGATAGGAAAAAATGGGAAATCCCACCCATAGTTGACGCATGTTTCCAGACTGTCAAAAAAGGTGGTTTTGCCTGTCCCTGGATCTACCGTTTTAAAAGAACCGGCTGAACGTAAGATTGACACTACGCTCAAGTCCATATACACTGCTTCAGGAGTGGCGTTAAGGCCCACTATTGCCTGTGATTGGATTTCTAAAGCCATAGTAAAGTGGTCCGGCACATTACTAGAGGATTTGAATATAATGGATAGAAGTGACATTGAATTGTTTTTACGTAACATACAGGATTCTGCGGGGGTTCATGGTGGAATCCATGAAGGACCTGGGTACGCTGACTGCACGGATACCTTCCATGTTGGTCTCAGCTCGCAGGGGACTCGGAATCCAGGAGAAGTGTGGAGAACCTACCCTACACATGTCAGGCTCTATTTGGGGAAGCATTGGATGTGTGGATTTCAATGGCAACCGCAGGTAAGTCACCTTTTCTTCCCTCTGCTACACCTTCTACAAAGAAACCATTTTCTTCAGCCGCATCGCAGTCCTTTCGGACCACTAAGATAAAAAAGTCCAAGCTTCCTACCACTTTCTTTAGAGGTGGTCATGCAAAATCCAAAAAGCCTGCACCCGCAGGCTACCAGGACCAGAAACCTGCTTCTGGTTCCTCAAAATCCTCAGCATGACGGTGGACTGCTCAGCCTGGAGGACGGGCTGGTGGGTGCGAGGCTCAGACGTTTCAGCCACGTCTGGGTGTCATCCGGCCTGGATCCCTGGGTACAGGATATTGTGTACCAGGGGTACAGACGGGAGTTTCGAGAACTCCCGCCTCACCGATTCTTCAAATCAGGCTTGCCATCTTTGCTGACAGACAGGGCTATCCTACAGGAAGCCATCCAAAAATTGGAAAAGTCACAGGTCATTATCCCAGTTCCACCTCATATGCAAAACAAGGGTTATTATTCAAACCTTTTCGTGGTACCGAAACCGGATGGTTCGGTCAGACTGATTTTGAACTTGAAATCATTGAACCCTTATCTGAGGGTGTTCAAATTCAAAATGGAGTCTCTCAGAGCGGTGATCTCCGGTCTGGAGGAGGGAGAGTTTCTGGTATCCCTGGATATCAAGGATGCGTACCACCACATTCCGATTTGGCCGCCGTCACTATCAATTTCAGGCACTGCCATTCGGCCTCTCCACAGCACCGAGGGTGTTCACCAAGGTGATGGCAGAGATGATGGTTCTCCTCTGCAGACAGGGGGTGAACATAATTCCATATCTGGACGACCTAATGATAAAGGCATCGTCCATGGAGAAGCTGTTGCAGTCCATTACTCTCACG
Organism: Pseudophryne corroboree; assembly: GCF_028390025.1. Taxonomy (NCBI): domain Eukaryota; kingdom Metazoa; phylum Chordata; class Amphibia; order Anura; family Myobatrachidae; genus Pseudophryne; species Pseudophryne corroboree. The sequence goes on from NC_086446.1 coordinate 618,676,334, forward strand.
ACTCATCTGCTCAGGAAACACGGTTGGGTCCTGAACCTTCCAAAGTCACATTTGGAGCCGACAAGGAGATTGCAGGTGCAGAGGATGTTTCTACCGGAGGAGAAAGCATTGGTGATTCAAACAATGGTCTGGGATGTCCTGAAGCCAGCCCGGGTATCGGTTCATCAGTGCATTCGCCTTCTGGGGAAGATGGTTGCCTCATACGAGGCTCTACAGTATGGAAGATTTCATGCTCGTTCCTTCCAACTTGATCTCCTAGACAAGTGGTCAGTATCTCACCTTCACATGCACCAGAGGATACATTTGTTGCCAAAAGCAAGGATTTCACTCCTCTGGTGGCTGCAAATGCCTCACATTCTGGAGGGCCACAGGTTTGGCATTCAGGACTGGATCCTTCTAACCACGGATGCAAGCCTCCGGGGATGGGGCGCAGTCACTCAAGGGGAAACCTTCCAAGGAAGGTGGTCAAGTCTGGAATCCGGTCTTCCAATAAACATTCTAGATTTAAGAGCCATGTACAACGGTCTTCTCCAAGCGGCGCATCTTCTGCGAGATTGAGCCATTCAAGTGCAGTCGGACAATGTAACGATGGTGGCCTACATAAACCGACAGGGCGGAATGAAGAGCAGAGCTGCAATGTCAGAGGTAACAAGAATCATCCTCTGGGGGCGTGGCCTAGCCTGCAAGCTGAGAGGAAGCCTTCTCTATGAGCTCCTGCTGGCCCCGCTCATAAAACCAACATAAAACCTATTTCACGGGTCTCCAAGCACCTCTGTACTGGACCACCTGCTTCCCTGATCACTAAGCACCAGAGGGGCTCGGTTGCAGAGCCGGGGAGCCCTTATCAGGGCTTCTGCAGGTTGCGGCCTTCCCCTCCTCAAGAAGCCGGGGCCTCGATTTGGGAGTGGAGCCGTCGGTCCGCTGGACCTGGTGCGGCGATTCTGCGGACCCCCTCTCCCACCTGAGCGGCGCTCCCTGACACCCAAGAGCTCACCCATCAAGTACTGACCCTCACAGGAGACCGGCGGCCGGACAATCTGCGGGAGGTAAGAGCCGGGACGAGTGTGACTGGCGGCCGGCGGCCATCTTGTGGTTGGCGCCGCCCGGACTTTGAGCTCTACTTGCCGATCCCCGGCCTCTCCAGGCGCCTGCCCTCCGACCCCCACCTCACACATCCTTGCAAGACAGATCTCCCCCTCACTGGCGGGGATTAACGACCCGGGGACCTCCGGAGGATCCGTGTCTTATTTACAGGTGGCGGCCATCTTGTGACTGGCACAACTCTCTCCTCACTCCATAGCTAGAACTGGCTGTAACTCTAGCTCCCTCTTGTGGCGACTTTTAGATTAGACAACTCACAGCCACTATAAATATATTTCTATACTTCTGCCTATTCTCACACCTGCTCCACCCATAAAACCATGCCGGCTTCTACACCTGTGTGACATTTCTCCTCGCCCATGTGCGCTGTTCACGGACTGATGCCTACCGGTCCTGAGCTACTACTCGTTGGGATGTAACCTGTTATACTTCCCCTTTTTTTTTCCTCTCCATGTGACCTCATTATAGCTTGCTCCTTGCGTGAGGCGACTCCTACTGTATAAATCGGTCCTCCGTTGCCCGCTTATTTTTATGGAAAAATTTCTCATACCCACCCCGATGTCAATTGCTGACCCTGCCTCTACAACCCGAGGCGATACTGTGTGGGGACACTCGTCTGATTCAGATTGCTCTGTCACCCGTTCCAGGTCCTTACAAAAACGCAAGTCTGCTCCGGCCAGTAAGCCTCCCAAAATGAAACCTGCGGATATTGCGGCGGTGCTGGGCCCTCTGCTAGATGAAAAGCTGGCGGGCATTAGAGAAGCTATTGACTCTACTCTATCCAAATTAACTCAACACTCTGGCCGCTTAGATGACGTCGAACAGAGGGTGTCTACCCTGGAGGATGATTTGCATGCAGCACAACTCACCATTAATTCACAGCAAAGTGACATTTCGGATCTGACCCAGAAGCTAGATGATTTGGAGAATCGCGGACGCAGAAGTAATCTCCGGGTGGTGGGTATCCCCGAATCGGTCAAAGGCCGTGAGTTACTTGACCTTCTTTCTAACTGGATACCGCAACAACTGGCCATGGATCTCAAAGGTGCCCCTCTGGCTATTGAGCGGGCACACAGAATCGGCCCTGAACGTAAAACAAACTCTGGTCGCCCTCGCCCGGTGATCATGAAAATCCTTAATTATGCCGACAAAGCTCGACTCCTAGACCACTACCGGAAGACGGATAGCTTAACCTACAACGGAGATCGGCTCTTGATATTTCAGGATTTTTCCACCATTGTCGCTGCTAAACGCAAGGAGTTTGCCCCGTTGTGCAAGCAACTGTTTAACGCCAAAATTAAATTCTCTCTCCTGTACCCGGCCCGGCTGCGGATCTTCGAGGACGGCAAGCCGTTGTTCTTCGATGACATAACACTCGCCAAGGCACACTTCTCGAGTTTACCCACTTGACTGTTGCACTGTTATTATTGCTTGCATGCATGTTTTTCTCTCTTTTTCTTCTCCATCTGTAGGTCACGTGGAGAGGAATAATTGCGCAGCTCTGTGTATACAATGAGCTGTAAATTTTCTTGTTTTTCTTGTTTGTTTTTTATGTTACTGTTTAATATTGTTGGTTGCACCTGCCGGATCTGCCGACCCCGATCCTCCATGGGTCAACCCCTTCCCGCTCGCTGGGACGGGCAGGGGCCCTACTTTACCTCTAGTATATTTTTTCTTGCATTCCCATCCATCGGTATAGGCTGATATAGCTGACCCTGCTCCTACTCCCCCCGCCGCCGCGGAGGATACCCCACTCCTTGCCTTCAATATAGTATCATGGAATGTGGAGGGTCTTAACGCTCCAGTGAAGCGCAAGAAAGTGCTCTCCCACCTCCACCGTTTGACCCCTCACATCACCTTCCTACAGGAAACACATTGGCTGGACGATCCCCGTAACACTCTACGTGCCCCCTGGATCGGGGATTGTATCTCGGCCCCTTATTCTAATAAGACCAGGGGAGTTGCCATCCTTTTTCACAAGTCCCTACAATATTCGATACGCAGAAGGTTTCTCGATCCTAATGGGAGATTTATTTTGCTAGATGTGATTATTGATAATGTCTTGTATACTCTCCTTAATCTATATGCCCCAAATGTCTCTCAACAGGATTTTTTTGCAGTTGTCCTACAGAAACTTTCCTCTTGGGGGAGCTCTAATCTAATCCTAGGAGGAGATTTCAACACGGTCATCGATCCGTCCATGGACAGGTCTGGGGTGAGTACTTCATCCTCCAAATCCGGCTGTGATCTTCTTTCCTCCCTCTGTTCACAACTTGCTCTCTCCGACCCTTGGCGTATCCATCACCCTCTTCTTCGTGATTACTCTTTCTACTCTCACCCCCACTCTACGCACTCCCGTATTGATTATATTTTCTTATCCCGACACCTCTTCCCTAAAGTCACTCACACATCGATTAAAAATATTATTATCTCAGACCATGCCCCTATTATGATTTCTCTTAAGCTTGCGTTGCCCCAATGTTTTTCCAAATGCTGGCGATTCCCTGCTTATCTTACTCACTCTGAGGATTTTCTCCTACACCTTAGACACACTTGGCACACCTACGTTGCTGATAATTTGGCCCAGGCGGAGGATGTCTCACTGTTCTGGAGCGCCTCTAAAGCTGTTATCCGGGGCCACATTATCTCATACATAAATTCTAAACGCAAAACATTTAACTCCCGCCTCCATGAACTGAGCTCCCTTCTCACCTCAACTTATAGAACGTATAAGCGTTCCGACACTCCCGCACATAAAGAGGCATACCTGACTGCTAAACAAGTATATGATACCTTCCTAACAGAGCAGGCCCAGACACGATATGATTACCAGCGGAACAAATTTTTTAGATGGGGTAATAAATCGGGCAGACTCTTGGCGAACCTCGCTCGGGGACCCCGCACTCGCACATGGGTTGAGGTGGTTAAATCTTCAGACACTATTATATCAGATCCGACAGCCATTTGCGCCGAATTTATGCAGTTTTACAAATCCCTATATACAGCAGAGCCAGATAACGTGGAGACAGGTGAATCCTTTTTGCATGACGCTCAGCTTCCTGTCCTCTCTCGAGATGACAGGGACCTTCTCGAGATGTCTATAACTGAGGAAGAGATACTCACAACTATCAAATCTTTACCAAACGGCAAGAGCCCAGGCCCTGATGGCTTTGGGGCTGAATACTATAAATTACTTAATGCTGAACTCACACCCACTCTAGCCAAATTATATAATCATATCCTTACCTCCGGAACTATACCCTTATACTTCAATGAGGCACGGATAATCGTAATACCCAAGCCGGGTAAAGATCCCTCCCTCGTGGGTTCCTATCGCCCTATCTCACTTCTTAACCAAGACTTCAAATTGCTTACCAAACTAATGGCCAACCGTCTACAGTCTTGTCTGCCTCATCTCATTTCCCCGGCCCAGTTAGGCTTTATTAAAGGCAGACAATCTGTACAAGGTATTAGATCGGCGATAGCTGCTATTTCCCATACCCGCCTTCATAATTTGGAAGACAATATTCTTATTAATCTAGACGCCGAAAAGGCCTTCGATAAAATCGCTTGGCCACACCTTTTTAGAGTGCTCTCCCATCAGCAATTTGGCACTAATTTCTGTAGTCTAATGCGGACCCTCTGCACTGCTCCGATGGCCCAGGTGGTAGTTAATAATGTGGCCTCCTCTTCCTTTTTTCTTGAGAGAGGCACCAGACAAGGATGCCCTCTCTCCCCTTTGCTTTTTAATTTGGCCTTGGAACCTTTTATTCGTTATATCCAACTGCTACCTGGGTTTAGAGGCATTGTTGTTGGGGATCGCGAACTCAAAGTTATAGCCTTCGCAGATGACCTACTTATATGTACCTCTGACCCTAAATGCTCCCTTCCTGTATTGGTAGAGGCAATTGACAGATTTTCGTCTTTTGCTGGCTTCTCCATTAACTTTGCCAAGTCTGAAGCCCTGGCCATATTTGGCCAGGCGAGACTGGGTTGGATTAGACCCTTCCCGTTTAGATGGGCCCCCTCACATATCACCTTTTTAGGAGTGGCTCTACCACAACATCTCTCCACCCTCTATGCACGTAATATAACCCCGATCATACATAAAATACGGACTGAACTTAGCCTATGGCAAAACCTTCCCCTTAATATGTTAGGGAGATGCAACCTGTTTAAAATGGCAAGCTTCCCGAAACTCCTGTATATTCTCCAAATGACTCCCATTCTTCTCACTAACTCCGACTTTTCTTTACTTAATACCTTGCTTTCCAAGTTTATATGGAACCGTAAGCGCCCCAGGATAAGTCTAAAAAAAATGTCGCAATCGGTGCGCCAAGGGGGTGTAAACCTACCAAACATTAAACAATACAATCTAGCGTGCTTACTACGTTTCGCTATGGATTGGCTCAGTGGCAACGATGTATTCACAGATACCAAGTTAGAATCTCAGCTTTGTGCTCCTCTCTCTCTTGCTTACCTTCTACATGCCCGGCCCTCTCAAATAAAATCTCCCCAATTTGATAACCCACTATTGTCTTCCACTATTAAGGCGTGGAAAATGGCTAGGAAAGCTCTTGGTCTCAAATATTATTACTCAGTCTCTCTACCTTTGCTTGGAAACCTGGAGTTCCAAAATGGTACTGCCTCTTTGCCTTTTGGTGCTTGGTGCTCCTCTGGTTTAAAGACTCTACGTAATCTGATGACACCTACTCACACTCCTTTGCCATTCCAGGAGGCTATTGAGAAATATGCAATTTCACCCCTGCATGGATTTTACTACTCCCAGGCTATACATTATCTTACATCCGTTCTCCCTCACCTCACGGGAAAAGACTTTGTTAACCCCTTAGACTCCCTTTTACGCTCCAACACATACTCCATATCTTCTATCTATGCGCGCATCCGCACTGAACTGGACCCCCACACTGATTTTCCTGATCTGGCTAAATGGATCTCCCAAGTTCCTACATTCACAGTAGACACCCTATTAGATACCTTTTTTATGACCCTTAAACTAATACCGGCTAGTATATATCAGGAAATGGCCTATAAACTGCTACACAGGGCATATATTTCGCCTAAACAAGGTTTTCTAATGGGTATATCAGATAGGGCCGGATGTAATAAATGCTCAACGGTAGAAGCTGACCTTTTCCATTGTCTCTGGGCCTGCCCTGTCATTCAAAAATTCTGGCATACCTTACACCATTATGGCACCTCAACGCTAGGCATCCCCTTTCAATGTACTGCTCCCTGGGCCCTCTTTGGTCATCTGTCGGACCAACCTGGAATTCCACGCACTGATAAAAAATTGATAGTGTTACTTTCAGCAGTGGGGAAAAAAGCTATATTGCAACAGTGGATCCATCCTACCTCTCCTACTCTCCCTATGGCTACCTCTAGGTTACTCTTCTTATTTAATATGGACTGGCTGGAAGCCTCTATTCACAAGGAAACCCTGACTCCTGCACTCTTTAAGTGCTGGGATAAATACATTTGTACCCTCCCTCCCCACACTAAACTAGCAATACATAAATGTTTCCAATCTAACTTTTGGTACTCTCTCCGACAACTTGATAGCCAAGTTTCTCTAACTGACTGAGCTTCCTATCTTCCCCTCTCCCTCTTCTTCATCCGTACTTCCCTCTCCACACACTTCCTCTTTTCTTTCCCCTCTCTTCTTATTTCTGCTGTTTCTTCCCTGGCGGATTGGATGGACACTTCTATGGACGGATCGGTGGCCTGTGGCTCTTGGTAGGTGTTTTTGCTTATTTTTGTTCTAACGTTTTTGTGATGTTCTTTTTTACCTCTTCTTCTTTTTTTTTTTAATTTGAACTGCCGGAATTGAGTGTCAGTTTTTAGTCAGTCATATTTAGTCCCATTCTCAATACATTATAGCCTGACCGCCGCTCTTCTGGTGGTTTACAATTTGTTCTTGTTAATTGTTTTGGAAAATTGGAAAATTTCCTCCACCTACTCATATATGCTGTGTACTTTTACCTTTCTTATCTGCTTACTTTGATGTCGATATGTCTGATATGTATGCGGTTTTTTTTTCCCCTCATTTCTGTACCATGTTTTGGAGGTATTTAATAAACATATTTGGAAAAAAAAAAAAAGAATCATCCTCTGGGCAGAAAAACACGAATTGGCGCTATCAGCAATCTTCATTTTGGGAGTGGACAACTGGGAAGCGGACTTCCTCAGCAGACACGATCTCCATCCAGGAGAGTGAGGCCTCCATCCAGAGGTGTTCACGGAGGTGACAAATCTTTGGGGGGTTCCTCAAATAGACATGATGGCCTCCCGCCTCATCAAGAAACTTCGGAGGTATTGTTCCATGTTAAGAGACCCGCAAGCCGTGGCAGTGGACGCTCTGGTGTTTCCGTGGGTGTTCCAGTCAGTGTACGTATTTCCTCCACTTCCACTCAACCCAAGGATTCTAAAGCTCTGAAGGAGAACAAGAGTTCAGGCAATCCTCATTGCTCCGGACTGGCCAAGAAGGCTTGGTATGTGGATCTTCTGGATCTACTGCTGGAAGATCCGAGGCCTCTTCCTCTCCGGGAGGACCTGTTACAAAAGGGGCCATTCGATTATCAAGAGTTACCGTGGCTACGTGTGACGGCATGGAGGTTGAACGCCAGATATGAGCTCATGAAGGGCATTCCGAACAAAGTCATTCCTACCCTGACAGAGGCTAGGAAAGGAGTAATGTCTAAACATTACCATCGCATTTGGAAAAAGTATGTATCTTGGTGTGAATCCAAGAAGTTTCCTACGGTGGAGTTTCAACTGGGACGGTTTCTCCTCTTCCTGCAAGCATGTGTGGATATGGGCCTGAGATTGGGATCCTTAAAGGTCCAGATTTTGGCCTTATCCATTTTCTTCCAGAAACAATTGGCTGCCCTCCCTGAGGTTCAGACTTTTTTGAAATGGGTTCTGCACATCCAACCTCCCTTTGTGCCGCCTATGGTGCCCTGGGATCTTAATGTGGTATTGCAGTAACTCCAATCGGATTTCTTTGAGCCTCTACTGGAGGTTGAGGTCAAGTTTTTCACATGGAAGGCTGTCACTCTGTTGGCCTTAGCTTCTGCTAGATGTGCAAAAGTCCCTATTTGATCTTCCATGAAGATAGAGCTGAACTCAGGACGCGTCAGCAGTTCCTTCCAAAGGTTGTGTCGGCTTTTCATATCAACCAACCTATTGTGGTGCCAGTATCTACTGACTCCTCAATTACTTCAAAGTCCTTGGATGTTGTAAGGGCTTTGAAATCCATGTGAAGAGGACTGCTTGTCACAGAAAATCGGATTCTCTGTTTGTCCTGTATGATCCCAAGAAAATTGGGTGTCCTGCTTCTAAGCAGACGATCTCTCACTGGATCAGGTTCACTATCCAGCATGCGAATTCTACGCCAGGATTGCCGTGTCCAAGATCTCTTAAGGCCCACTCTACTCATAAGGTGGGTTCTTCCTGGGTGGCTGCCAGGGGTGTTTCGGCTTTACAGCTTTGCCGAGCAGCTACTTGGTTTGGGTCGAACACGTTTGCTAAGTTCTACAAGTTCGATACTTTGGCCTCTGAGGACCTACAGTTTGGTCAATCAGTTCTGCAGGAGCCTCCGCGCTCTCCCTCCCATTCTGGGAGCTTCGGTACATCCCCATGGTACTAATATGGACCCCAGCATCCTCTAGGACGTAAGAGAAAATAGGATTTTGATTACCTACCGGTAAATCCTTTTCTCGTAGTCCGTAGAGGATGCTGGGCGCCTGCCCAGCACTGCTGTGGTTACCTGACTCAGTACGGCTTTGTTCTTAGTTATGTACTGCCTTGTTACTTGGTTAAGTAATGTTTTTCAGCTGTTGCTGAGTTTCAAGCTAGTTAGCTTGGTTTGCCTTGTTTATGTGAGCTGGTGTGAATGTCGCCACTATCTGTGTAATCCTTCTCTCGAAGTTGTATGTCTCCTCGGGCACAGTTTCTAAACTGAGTCTGGTAGGAGGGGCATAGAGGGAGGAGCCAGCCCACACTATTAAACTCTTAAAGTGCCAATGGCTCCTGGTGGACCCGTGTATACCCCATGGTACTAATATAGACCCCCAGCATCCTCTACGGACTATGAGAAAAGGATTTATCGGTAGGTAATTAAAATCCTATTTTTTCAAAGTATTCACTAGAGGAGTCTATGCAAAAGGGCATGCGCTCAAATCACCAGGTAAAGCAGCTGGTTCAGTACGAAGCAGGTATGTCTTCTACATGCTGAATAAAGGTCTCCACTGCAGTGCAGTGCAGTCAATCTTGCACTTGATTTGTGGGAACATGAAGAAGTCTCAGGGAGCTAAGTCTGGACTGTACGGTGGATGACAAAGCTACTGGATACGTTCATGGGCCAGAAAATCTACTATTTTCTGGACTTGTGGGCAGGTGCATTGTTATGATGGAGAATGGCACCATGAGCACGAATTCTTGAACAGCTCTTGGAAATGGCGCAGGTGTTGGTTGCGACAGGTGTTGGTTGGAGCACCAGTCCCCAGTGATGGTATGCCTCTACAGAAGTGGCATGGTAGTTACACAGGCTCGGACTGGCCTGCCTGGGATTCCGGGGTTCCACCAGTGGGTCACGATTGTCTGTAGCCATGCCCACTTCTGACGGGGTGCAGGGCTCAGCATTCAGGAGTTTACAGAGGAGCGCCTGTGGATGCAGCGGACTGACGTCACATTGTGCCGCACCACGCAGTCAGCAGGATCCTGCCGTGGTCCGAAGGAGAAGGCACGCACATCCTGGAGGCTGGAGCTGGTGAGTACGTGCAGTCTGCAGTAGGCATCGGTCGTGTCGCAGCTCCCAATCAGCAGGTATTTCCCTTCCCGGGTGGCTGGCCACGTCTGACGCAGTCTACTGAGTGACTGCAGGTACCGTACACTGTACAGCATGTGAGGGGGTGACGGAGGTGGTGGCGAGTTGGGTGGGGGGATCAGGGATGTGGGCATCTGTTATAAATTATGCTGGTCGGCCAAGTGAGCACTCTCTGACCTGATTAAATTATGGTGGCTGTTGTGAAAGGGATGTGTACAATTAGAGATGAGCGGGTTCGGTTCGTTGAGATCCGAACCCCCCCGAACTTCACCTATTTTACACGGGTCCGAGGCAGCCTCGGATCTTCCCGCCTTGCTCGGTTAACCCGAACGAGGCCAAACGTCATCATCCCGCTGTCGGATTCTCACGAGATTCGTATTCCATATAAAGAGCCGCGCGTCACTGCCATTTTCACTTGTGCATTGGAGATTGAACAGAGAGGACGTGGCTACGTTCTCTGCCTGAAAAGCTCCATATCTGTGCTCAGTGTGCTGCAAATGTCTACGTTCTCTGCCTGAAAACACTCCATATCTGTGCTCAGTGTGCTGCAAATATCTATGTTCTCTGCCTGAAAAGCTCCATATCTGTGCTCAGTGCGCTGCAAATATCTGTGCTCAGTGTGCTGCATTGTGGGGACCACCAGTATATAATTATAGTAGTACAGTACATTAAGCCATTGCTGTATCTTGCAGCTCAATGTCAGACTCAGTTCTAGACAGTATCCTGATCATCAGTGCTCAATATCTGCTGCATTCTTGTGTGACCAGTATATACTATATATATTATATAAAATAGTACAGTGCAGCATTTTGGTGACCACCAGTATAGTAGTACAGTACAGTAGTCCTTTGCTGTATCTTGCAGCTCCGTGTCACTTCAAGTATCCATATCTGTGCTGCATTGTTTGTGAGCAGTATAGTAGTACAGTGCAGCATTTCGGGGACCACCAGCATATATATAGTAGTACAGTACAGTAGGCCATTGCTGTATCTTGCAGCTCCGTGTCACTTCAAGTATCCATATCTGTGCTGCATTGTTTGTGAGCAGTATAGTAGTACAGTGCAGCATTTTGGGGACCACCAGTATATATATAGTAGTACAGTATAGTAGGCCATTGCTATTGATATAATAATATTACTGGCATATAATTCCACACATTAAAAAATGGAGAACAAAAATGTGGAGGGTGAAATACGGAAAGATCAAGATCCACTTCCACCTAGTGCTGAAGCTGCTGCCACAAGTCATGGCAAAGATGATTCAATGCCATCAACGTCATCTGCCAAGGCCGATGCCCAATCTCATAGTAGAGAGCATGTAAAATCCAAAAAACTAAAGTTCAGTAAAATGACCCAAAAATCGAAATTTAAAAGCGTCTGAGGAGAAGCGTAAACTTGCCAATATGCCATTTACGACACGGAGTGGCAAGGAACGGCTGAGGCCCTGGCCTATGTTCATGTCTAGTGGTTCAGCTTCACATGAGGAATTGAGGATGGAAGCACTCATCCTCCCGCTAGAAAAATGAAAAGAGTAAAGCTGGCAAAAGCACAGCAATGAACTGTGCATTCTTCTAAATCACAAATCCCCAAGGAGAGTCCAATTGTGTCGGTTGCGATGCCTGACCTTCCCAACACTGGACGGGAAGAGGTGGCTCATTCCACCATTTGCACGCCCCCTGCAAGTGCTGGAAGGAGCACCCACAGTCCAGTTCCTGATATTCAAATTGAAGATGTCACTGTTGAAGTACACCAGGATGAGGATATGGGTTTTGCTGGCACTGAGGAGGAAATTGACAAGGAGGATTCTGATGGTGAGGTGGTTTGTTTAAGTCAGGCACCCGGGGAGACAACTGTTGTCCGTGGGATGAATATGGCCATTGACATGCCTGGTCAAAATACAAAAAAAATCACCTCTTCGGTGTGGAATTATTTTAACAGAAATGCGGACAACAGGTGTCAAGCCGTGTGTTGCCTTTGTCAAGCTGTAATAAGTAGGGGTAAGGACGTTAACCACCTAGGAACATCCTCCCTTATACGTCACCTGGAGCGCATTCATCAGAAGTCATTGACAAGTTCAAAAACTTTGGGTGACAGCGGAAGCAGTCCACTGACAACTAAATCCCTTCTTCCTCTTGTACCCAAGCTCCTGCAAACAACAACACCAACTCCCTCAGTGTCAATTTCCTCCTTAGACAGGAACACCAATAGTCCTGCAGGCCATGTCACTGGCAAGTCTGACGAGTCCTCTCCTAACTGGGATTCCTCCGATGGATCCTTGAGTGTAACGCCTACTGCTGCTGGCGCTGCTGTTGTTGCTGCTGGGAGTCGATCGTCATCCCAGAGGGGAAGTCGGAAGACCACTTGTACTACTTCCAGTTAGCAATTGACTGTCCAACAGTCCTTTGCGAGGAAGATGAAATATCACAGCAGTCATCCTGTTGAAAAGCGGATAACTCAGGCCTTGGCAGCTGTGTTGGTGTTAGACGTGTGTCCGGTATCCACTGTTTGTTCACAGGGGCTCAGAGAATTTCTTGAGGTAGTGTGTCCCCGGTACCAAATGCCATCTAGGTTCCACTTCACTAGGCAGGCGATAGCGAGATTTTACCAATTAATATCAGTGATTTATAATTATTAAAAACAAAGAGATTTTCCCGGCGCCAACCGGGTACCTAGTATTAAAACTACAATCTTGTCGCTGCTCTCAAAAAACCAGGGGTACTCAACCCCTATATACCCAGCAATAGAAAAACAAAATTTGAAAGCGCTGACACTCTATATATTGTATTTAAAAGGATTACTTTATTTATTCCTATTATTTAATAATATAAGAAACCATTAAAAAAAGCTTTTAGATCAACAATGTAGTAAAATTCACATTTACCCTCTCTATACCATATGGGTATTTCCCCCTTTCTTTTTCCTAGTCTCCAGAGACCGCTCTAATCATTTATTACTTCAATAGCTTTTATTCCTATCCAGACAGTTTCTGCAGAGCAGGAAATTCAGTTACTTTCACTCGAAATTTGCAACAAATAGTATCTTATTTACTCATATAGTTATAAACATTTGAAACAGTTTCTATACTCTAAAATATCATGGCAATGTCTGTGCTCAAGTGATTCTTGCTGGATAAATAACAGAACACTACTTTTAGTCCATTTTTTAATTGGACCTAATTAGTGAACTCAGCTGAAAATGTGGTAGATTTCATAGAGACATAGTCATTTTTCCTTCCACACCATATATTTTGTTTATATATTAAGATCCTCTTGTTCCGTTATACGAACAGTCAATTATATATACAGCGCTGTATTATATGCATGGCCATGCAGATGTTTCAAAGGATGGAATACCTTTATCCCGTTAGTCATCTGTGGATACTCGCGTCGATCAGTATCGCTCCCGGCTCTGGTAGCTGAATTTCCTTTTTACTGTGAGCCTTATCTGGAGATTCTGATCCCGTTCCACATCGGCTTGCTGGGGGTTTGTAAACAGGAGAGATCCGTGTGACTGCTGCTGATGAATAAAAGCGGCTAAAGATCGCAATATGCGTTTCTCCGCCTTCTATCTCTCTCGACGGCTTCCTCAGTTAGTGAATGGGTTTAGAGTCCCAGTGCGGCTTTTTATTTTAAATGTTCGTGGGGCATGCATGTGCTCACCCGCTGTGTGTCAAGCCTCTTTTCCAATAGCAGCTATCTCATATATGGCTTCAGGCTTTCTTTCCAGCTTCTAGTCATCACCTGAGTCCATTTGGAGTCATCTTGATGTATAATACATATAAAGTTTTGTCAACCCCATATGGACCTCATATCAGTTGTTATTTATATTACCTATATTGCACATATATTCTATATATCTATTTGACACGATTAAGTTATCTTTAAAAAGAACATTTTCTATCTGAGCTAAATCATGCCAATAAAAACAAAACTGCCTATTCAGTAAAAAAAATTTTTAATTAATAACCCCTCATATATATATATATATATATATATATATATATATCTGTTTTAACCTATATAGCCTATTGTTCAATATCTAGGTACCTTAATTTTGCATATAAATTCCATTATTACATTCTCTGAGTTTATTCTATATACATATATAAAAATAAAGAAATAATATAAAAAATAAAAATTAAAAAATAAAAATATATATACTATATATACAGTGTCCCACACACCGGAATCCTGTAGTTAACTTATATTCATGAACGGACAGTATTTTAACCAGGGTGTCCTATAATTTCAGGTGTTGGGTCACTTACGAATAATTTGTCATCTTTTGTGGATTTTTATTTGCAGAGCCACGTAGGGAGTCTCAAATCATACATTAAAGATACTAAGCATTTTTCAAATCTAATTAAATCAATAGAGTGGAAATAAAAATACACTCTATTAACATGTGATGTAGAATCGCTATATTCAAATATCCCACATGAATTGGGGATTAAAGCGATAAAACACTATTTGGATAAAGATCTAGATATGACAGACTCCCTGCGTGATTTCATTTTAAAATCAATAAAATTTATTTTAGAACACAATTGTTTTCTGTTTGATAACTGCTCTTATTTACAAACATGGGGGACCGCTATGGGGACGAGGTTCGCTCCGAGCTTTGCGAACCTATATATGGGTAAGTTGGAGGAGGAGTTGATGTGGGGTGGGAGGTTCGGGGCGAACCTCGTCTTATACGGCAGATAAATAGATGATTTATTTTTTATTTGGGATGGGGATGCACATTCAGTTGATCTATTTCTCACATACATCAATAATAATAATTATGGTTTGAAATTTACATCCATATTGAATAAAAATACGATACATTTTTTGGACATTGCACTATCTGCAGAGGGTAATAAATTAAAAACTGCCACATTCATAAAACCAGTTGATCAGAGTAGATACTTGAACTATAGGAGCTCACACGCAAAAGGTTGGAAAGACAATATTCCAAAGGGACAGCTGATCAGACTTAAACGGAACTGTTCTATGGAAGAACTATTTGAAAAATAGGCAGATACCATGTTCCAGTCTTTTTTGGAACAAGGATATCCATGGGGACTTATAAAAACTGCCATGGATGAAGTTAGGAAATTGGACAGAGAAGATCTTCTAGCCATAGAATACAAGGAAAAAAAAGGGGAAAAAGGAAGAAATATAGATGAGGGAAGATCAGCACTCTTTACCACAAAATATATTAGTTGTGCATATGAAATTAAAAGAATAATTAAGAAAAATTCAGAATTTCTAAAAATGGACAGAGTACTGAAGGATGTGGTAGATCTAAATGGCACAATAATTTTTAGAAAATCAGAGAATTTAAAATCAAAACTAGTGTCTAGTCATTTTAGGCAAGAGTGTGAAAAAACCACAAAGGAAAATATGTGGCTCCCTATTAGACCCATAGGGTTTCATAAGTGTGGAAAGACAGCATGTAATACATGCAAACATACAAATAGAAAAGAAACTGACTTTATGTCTAATCAAAGTGGGGAAGTTTTCCAAATCAAACAATTTATTAATTGTAGATCGACATACGTCATATACATTGTGCAGTGTGGCTGTGGAAAACAATATGTGGGTCGTACTACACGTACACTAAACATAAGATTTATGGAACATTGGAGAAATATAAATAAGGGTGTAAAAACACACCCTCTCTCCAGCCACACGACACATTGTATAAATTCCACACTGAATGACATTAAAATAAAAGAAATAGAACAGATCAATTGTACAAGTAGGGGGGGGGGAGATAGGTTCAGCCAACTGTGTCGCAGAGAAGCATTTTGGATTTTTCGCCTTGACACAATGTTTCCGAATGGATTGAATGACACAGTAGAACTTAATAACATCTAATATATATCCTTAAAATTATCAACTAGTAGAAGCTATGAGTCCAAAATAGATACCAACCAGAATCATACTGTGAATAGAAAATAACCATAGGAATATTTCCTCTTTATAAACCATCAAAAAAATATGTATGAACAATAGTTAAGCCTACTCTTTATTAGGGATATCATGGGACATATGTCCCATCTATTTAATAAAGAGATCGATATTGATAGTTCAAAATATATGGATCTCAAAATATGTCTCCGGTATAGATAGCATGGAAAATAGCAAATATAATTAAATAGTAGTTAGTCTATATTTAGTTCGTTTTAGGCTCTGTGCGTATTGTTCTTTTGGGGGGTAACTAAAAGGAAAGAACAATAGGAAGGCTAGTCATATGGAGGGTTAGATTATTGTAATGTATAATACAAAAGAATGTATATATCTATAGGAATTATAGGGTTAAAATACTGTCCGTTCATGAATATAAGTAAACTACAGGATTCCGGTGTGTGGGACACTGTATATATAGTATATATATTTGTATTTTTTAATTTTTATTTTTTTATATTATTTCTTTATTTTTATATATGTATATAGAATAAACTCAGAGAATGTAATAATGGAATTTATATGCAAAATTAAGGTACCTAGATATTGAACAATAGGCTATATAGGTTAAAACAGATATATATATATGTGAGGGGTTATTAATTAAAAAATTGTTTTACTGAATAGGCAGTTTTGTTTTTATTGGCATGATTTAGCTCAGATAGAAAATGTTCTTTTTAAAGATAACTTAATCGTGTCAAATAGATATATAGAATATATGTGCAATATAGGTAATATAAATAACAACTGATAAGAGGTCCATATGGGGTTGACAAAACTTTATATGTATTATACATCAAGATGACTCCAAATGGACTCAGGTGATGACTAGAAGCTGGAAAGAAAGCTTGAAGCCATATATGAGATAGCCGCTATTGGAAAAGAGGCTTGACACACAGCGGGTGAGCGCATGCACGCCCCACGAACATTTAAAATAAAAAGCCGCACTGGGACTCTAAACCCATTCACTAACTGAGGAAGCCGC
Source organism: Pseudophryne corroboree (assembly GCF_028390025.1). Classification (NCBI taxonomy): domain Eukaryota; kingdom Metazoa; phylum Chordata; class Amphibia; order Anura; family Myobatrachidae; genus Pseudophryne; species Pseudophryne corroboree. The sequence continues at coordinate 618,693,221 of NC_086446.1, forward strand.
CGAGAGAGATAGTAGGCGGAGAAACGCGTATTGTGATCTTTAGCCGCTTTTATTCATCAGCAGCAGTCACACGGATCCCTCCTGTTTACAAACTCCCAGCAAGCCGATGTGGAACGGAATCAGAATCTCCAGATAAGGCTCACAGTAAAAAGGAAATTCAGCTACCAGAGCCGGGAGCGATACTGATCGACGCGAGTATCCACAGACCAGTGGCAAACGCAGGATTTGCATGGGGGGGTTTCCAGAACTGGGCGGAGCCAATCACGGGGGTGTGGACTGAGGTGACCCAGTATATGCTGGGTCCATAAAACTAGTGTGTCTGTGTGTGTGTGTGTGTGTGTATCTATATACATACATACACACACACATACATATACATATACACATATACATAGCATATTAAACATGCATACATATATATATATATATATATATATGTACACACACATACAGTACACATATATATACACATGTATATATATATATCGTGTGTGTGTGTGTGTGTGTGTGTGTGTGTGTGTGTGTGTGTGTGTTTGTATGTATATACATGTGTATATATGTATGCACATGGATATATATGTACTATAATTAAAATAAAGTAAACTTTTATTGCACTTACAAGTGCCACCAGGAAGACAGCAGGCTGCAGAGGACGCTAGACAGTCATTAATAATACTCATGCAGCTAAAAAAAAAATATATATATATTTTTTAGTGGAGGGGGGGTTTCTGGGTACTCGGAAACCCCCCCTGGGTGCGCCACTGACAGACGACTAACGGGATAAAGGTATTCCATCCTTTGAAACATTTACATGGCCATGCATATAATACAGCGCTGTATATATAATTGACTGTTCGTATAACGGAACAAGAGGATCTTAATATATAAACAAAATATATGGTGTGGAAGGAAAAATGACTATGTCTCTGAAATCTACCACATTTTCAGCTGAGTTCACTAATTAGGTCCAATTAAAAAACGGACTAAAATTTATCCAGCAAGAATCACTTGAGCACAGACATTGCCATGATATTTTAGAGTATAGAAACTGTTTCAAATGTTTATAACTATATGAGTAAATAAGATACTATTTGTTGCAAATTTCGAGTGAAAGTAACTGAATTTCCTGCTCTGCAGAGACTGTCTGGATAGGAATAAAAAGCTATTGAAGTAATAAATGATTAGAGCGGTCTCTGGAGACTAGGAAAAAGAAAGGGGGAAATACCCATATGGTATAGAGAGGGTAAATGTGAATTTTACTACATTGTTGATCTAAAAGCTTTTTTTAATGTTTTTTTTTATATTATTAAATAATAGGAATAAATAAAGTAATCCTTTTAAATACAATATATAGAGTGTCAGCGCTTTCAAATTTTGTTTTTCTATTTATAATTATTAATTACAGTGATCTTGCCAAATAATTCCTGTGATTTTGTCATTTTCTTCCAGTGATTTGGACCAATAATACCACTGATTAGAACGATTAGGTCCTGTGATTTTGTCATTTTCTTCCAGTGATTTGGACCAATAATACCATTGATTAGAAAGAATAATTCCTGTGATATTGAGGTGTTTGCGTCGCTTATCTTAGCCATCCAGCGACCACAGTGCACCTCTTTTTCTCTTTTCTTTGCATCATGTGCTGTTTGGGGACTATTTTTTTAAGTGCCATCCTGTCTGACACTTCCGTATATGTCCAGTGGTACTGCCATTTGATATAATTCCCGACATTACTGACATTTCATTCCAGTGATTTTGTCATTTTCTTCCAGTGATTTGGACCAATAATACATTGATTAGAACGAATAATTCCTGTGATTTTGTCATTTTCTTCCAGTGATTTGGAACAATAATACCATTGATTAGAAGTTGAACGAATAATTCTTGTGATATTGAGGTGTTTGTGTCGCTTAGCTTAGCCGTCCAGCGACCACAGTGCACCTCTTTTTCTCTTTTCTTTGCATCATGTGCTGTTTGGGGCCAATTTTTTTAAGTGCCATCCTGTCTGACACTGCAGTGCCACTCCTAGATGGGCCAGGTGTTTGTGCCGCCCTCTTGGGTCACTTAGCTTAGTCATCCAGCGACCTCAGTGCAAATTTTAGGACTAAAAATAGTATTGTGAGGTGTTCAGAACAGACTGGAAATGAGTGGAAATTATGGTTACTGAGGTTAATAATACTATAGGATCAAAATGACCCCCAAATTCTATGATTTAAGCTGATTTTGAGTTTTTTTTTAAAATAACACCCAAATCCAAAACACACCCGAATCCGACAAAAAATTTTAAGGGAGGTTTTGCCAAAACGCGTCCGAATCCAAAACATGGCCGCGGAACCGAATCCAAAACCAAAACCCGAAAAATTTCCGGTGCACATCTCTATGTACAATATACAGTACATATCATCAGTATGTATATTGTGTGTGTGAGTCAGCTGTGTATTTGGATGCTACTGTGTCTCTATAGATGTAGACATGCTTTGTGTTATGTGTGTGTGTATTTAAGTATGTTGTGTGTATGTAGGCTATGTGTGTGTCATCTGTGTGTGTGTATGCTGTGGGTGCATTTGTAAGTATGTCATGGGTTTCTATGTGTTACGTGTTATGTTTGCTACGTGTTAGGCAACATGCTGTGATGTCCTTTACTTAGTAAACTCCCCTTAGAGTGCTGGACACCATTTTTGCTAAATCTACAGTGTGTGTGTGTGTGTGTATGTGTATATATATATATATATATATATATATATATATATATATATATATATATATATATATATATATATATATATATATATATATATATATATATATATACATGTCCAGAATCAGCCGGCACTCTCTATAGACACAGCTTTCTCAGGTGCCAGAATGAGTAACAAGATAAATATCCAATAAAGACGGCACTCAAAGATAATATGGTGAAAAAGTTGGATATATTAACGTTTCGGAGCAGCAAGCCCCGTCTTCAGAATAACCACAGAGACATAGACAAGCAAACAAACTTACCCACTTAAATACCCCACCGTGTGGCCTCGGTCCCGTCGTCTCCCACGTCCGTTGCCGCGTCTCATTCCACCAGCTGCAGCCGTCACGTCATATCCGGGGGCAGCGCTGGCGGTTGTCTAGGGAACGCCTGCATGCGTTCCACCTAGCTCGTGCGCTGCGCTCCACGGCTTCCTGCACGTGGGGAGAGGCTTGGTTAAGGAGGAGACTGCAAGGAAACAGAAGGAGTAGACGGGCCAAAGTGAAAATCAAGACATTAAACACAATATATAAAAACACAAAATATAAAAAAAACAACAACCGACTGAAAACCAGGTGTATGTACAAAAAAACAATACAGAAAAAGGAAACAGCGATGTTGGCAGAAACTAATGATATACAAACTATATATCACATATTAAGCTATCTAATATACAAGAAACTGTATAACTACAATAGAGGGACCCCAATTAAGTTAATGAGTTCCAATTAATTTTCTCATTCAAACCCCCAGGGGATGTAGTCCCTAATCTAGTGATCCAACGGGCTTCTTTAATCAATAGAGTTTTGGATCGATCCCCCCCACGCAGTGAGAGAGGGACATGATCGATCATAAAGTAACGTAGGGAGTCTAAGGAATGACCTAACTGTTTGAAATGTTTGGCGACCGGCTGGTCAACCTGTTTACCCTCTAAGATAAGTTTAATGGCTGACCGGTGGGCGGCCATACGTTCAGAGAATTTTCGAATGGTTTGTCCCACATAATAAAGTCCACACGGACAAATAATAATATACACCACATAAGTGGAAGTACAAGTGAGAACAAATCTAATATCATACTTCTTCTCCTTACAGTGAGGGTGTTGGAAGGCTTTACAACTAAACATAAAGTTACATGTAGTGCAGCCCGTACATCGATAGCACCCTGGAGCTTTGTAATGTACATTGGGAATTTTAGGGATTCCCATACCTGTGATGTCAGTTTTGACTACTCTGTCTCGAATATTTCTCCCTCGTCGGAAAGCCATCATAGGAGCGGACTGATGGAGACCTTTAAGATCGGGGTCAGTAGCCACTATGGGCCATAATGCACGAGTGGCCCTTCTCATGATGGGATTGGAGGTGGAAAACTCACACGGGAATGGAATTCTTTGTTTATTGGGCTTCCCTACAGGTTCTAGTAGTCTCTGTCTGGGCATTTGTAAAACTTCAGTCTTATATGACTGTAGCAAGTTATTATCATATCCCCGAGCTAAAAACTTAACAATCAGAGAATAAATTTCCGTGGTTAGAACCAACGGGTCACTGACAATGCGTGCAATACGCATCATCTGTGAACGAGGGAGGCCATTTTTAAGAGGCTCAGGATGGTGACTGGAAGATAACAACAGAGTATTACGATCAGTGGGCTTATGGAACACATTGGTGATCAAGCGGCCATGATCCACTTTGATAGCAACATCCAGAAAATGTGCTTCACTGGTACTGCATGTAAAGGTGAATTTAATGGGGGAGTCCCTACCATTAATATCTGACATCAACTTCACAAATGAACTTTCCCCACCCGTCCAAAGGAGAAAAAAAATTTTTTCTCCTTTGGATGGGTGGGGAAAGTTCATTTGTGAAGTTGATGTCAGATATTAATGGTAGGGACTCCCCCATTAAATTCACCTTTACATGCAGTACCAGTGAAGCACATTTTCTGGATGTTGCTATCAAAGTGGATCATGGCCGCTTGATCACCAATGTGTTCCATAAGCCCACTGATCGTAATACTCTGTTGTTATCTTCCAGTCACCATCCTGAGCCTCTTAAAAATGGCCTCCCTCGTTCACAGATGATGCGTATTGCACGCATTGTCAGTGACCCGTTGGTTCTAACCACGGAAATTGATTCTCTGATTGTTAAGTTTTTAGCTCGGGGATATGATAATAACTTGCTACAGTCATATAAGACTGAAGTTTTACAAATGCCCAGACAGAGACTACTAGAACCTGTAGGGAAGCCCAATAAACAAAGAATTCCATTCCCGTGTGAGTTTTCCACCTCCAATCCCATCATGAGAAGGGCCACTCGTGCATTATGGCCCATAGTGGCTACTGACCCCGATCTTAAAGGTCTCCATCAGTCCGCTCCTATGATGGCTTTCCGACGAGGGAGAAATATTCGAGACAGAGTAGTCAAAACTGACATCACAGGTATGGGAATCCCTAAAATTCCCAATGTACATTACAAAGCTCCAGGGTGCTATCGATGTACGGGCTGCACTACATGTAACTTTATGTTTAGTTGTAAAGCCTTCCAACACCCTCACTGTAAGGAGAAGAAGTATGATATTAGATTTGTTCTCACTTGTACTTCCACTTATGTGGTGTATATTATTATTTGTCCGTGTGGACTTTATTATGTGGGACAAACCATTCGAAAATTCTCTGAACGTATGGCCGCCCACCGGTCAGCCATTAAACTTATCTTAGAGGGTAAACAGGTTGACCAGCCGGTCGCCAAACATTTCAAACAGTTAGGTCATTCCTTAGACTCCCTACGTTACTTTATGATCGATCATGTCCCTCTCTCACTGCGTGGGGGGGATCGATCCAAAACTCTATTGATTAAAGAAGCCCGTTGGATCACTAGATTAGGGACTACATCCCCTGGGGGTTTGAATGAGAAAATTAATTGGAACTCATTAACTTAATTGGGGTCCCTCTATTGTAGTTATACAGTTTCTTGTATATTAGATAGCTTAATATGTGATATATAGTTTGTATATCATTAGTTTCTGCCAACATCGCTGTTTCCTTTTTCTGTATTGTTTTTTTGTACATACACCTGGTTTTCTGTCGGTTGTTGTTTTTTTTATATTTTGTGTTTTTATATATTGTGTTTAATGTCTTGATTTTCACTTTGGCCCGTCTACTCCTTCTGTTTCCTTGCAGTCTCCTCCTTAACCAAGCCTCTCCCCACGTGCAGGAAGCCGTGGAGCGCAGCGCACGAGCTAGGTGGAACGCATGCAGGCGTTCCCTAGACAACCGCCAGCGCTGCCCCCGGATATGACGTGACGGCTGCAGCTGGTGGAATGAGACGCGGCAACGGACGTGGGAGACGACGGGACCGAGGCCACACGGTGGGGTATTTAAGTGGGTAAGTTTGTTTGCTTGTCTATGTCTCTGTGGTTATTCTGAAGACGGGGCTTGCTGCTCCGAAACGTTAATATATCCAACTTTTTCACCATATTATCTTTGAGTGCCGTCTTTATTGGATATTTATATATATATATATATATATATATATTACAGTATTTTCCACAGCCGTGGAAAGAATAGCACTCTCTAGATTTAATCAACCAAGTGAACGATATTTAATGTAAAGGTCAATCTCACAGTTCCATAAGGCGATTTCCTCCTCCAACGTTTCGGTCCACACCAGGACCTTTGTCAAGGAGTTAACAGCTCAGTCAAATGGTCAGCATAACATCACAGATCAGCAGTGTAAAATAACTGGAACCAGAGATGCTGCCTCACCGGCCCCAGTTTTATACCAGCACTATTTGGTCTTTTGGTCACGCCCCCCTCATTGTGAAGGTGCTTTGGAACTCACCAGTGGAGCGCAATTACGTCACTTCCGGTGTCCCCGGAAGTGTGTACGACAGATATAATGTATACGATGCAGATAAGGTCAAACTTATGTACATATAAACACTACTTTTATGGCCCAGAATTGGCTGCTGTGTATAATGCTAGTGCCAGTGAGTTCCACTGCACACAGTGGGAGACTCCGGTGTAGGCCGGAAGTATCGCGTATCCATGGTAACCAAATGACGCCGGAGTGTCACACTGCGCATGCGCTGCGCGGCTAACAGCTGTGTGTCCGTCAACGGGGCAAATACTGTACAATGGGGGGAAAAACGATCTCACTGAATATGTATATACAGCGGTGCTCAAGTTATCAATGTGGGCGTGCTCAAACGGCCATACAGTGTTTTAATAGATAATGGTGAGTGATGGATGTTATAAAAAGATCCATCACTGTTAAATGATGCGATCGGGCATATGAACCGTTATAATTAAGCATATGGGGTTGCATGGGCTGGTATATAGGGGCCGATGAGGTCACAAGGCAGGGATCAATATACAGTGTGTGGGGGAAATTTTTTTTTAAACCAACTAAATAAAACTCAACAAATATATACAGTATGTGGTACATAGTAAGGACAGAACAAAACTTATTTCAAGAAGATGGACAACGGGTTGTTTTCATTCATGCCCCTTGGGGCTATAGTGTCAAGCTTATATATCCACAAACGTTCCCTTTTCTTCAGTAAAAGGTCACGGTCGCCCCCACGGGGCGGTGGTGGAATCCAGTCAATAAGCTTGGATCTCAAATCAGAGACTTGGTGTCTCAATTTCATAAAATGTCTGGCAACCGGTAGCACAGCAGTCCCAGAGGTGATAGCTTGGTGAATTGTTGTTCTATGATTCGCCATTCTGTCTCGAAATCGTCTGGTGGTCATTCCAACGTAATATAGCATGGGCATGTTAGGATGTAGATTAGATGGTCCATAGTGCAATGTGTATATATACAGCGAGCGCATATTTTACTCAAAAAAGGCTCCCTAGGACCCTCTTTGAAGAAATCAGTGGGTCCCACAGGACGCGCTCCAATCTGGCTATGTGTGTCCCGCCTCCCGTACCGCAGCCAATCACGGTGCTGTCTGTAGTGTGTCCCCAGACCAGCCAGTCACCATGCTGTTAGTACAGTCACCCCATCCAATCTGTTAGTACAGTCACCCCATCCAATCAGCGTGGTGCAAGACAGCACCTGTAGCCCTCCGCTCAGTGACCTGAGAATTCCTTGCCGCCACTCACCCCTGCTCAGTGCCGGCTCCCTGTTGATGCCCACTCAGTGTCTGCCGGGACCGCTGATGCACCGGCGCCCGTCCATGCTGTCAGTCCTCCATAGTGCTGCCACCTCCGCTGCTTCTCTCCTTGCTGCGGTGGGCTGCTACCCACCGACAGCTGCTTGAAGGTGTGCTGCCTGTGACCCACTTGCCCCTGATTCTGCCATACCGTCGACGCTGGTGTTCCTGCTCATAGGTGTGCGCATGGGGGGTGCCTGGTGCGCACAGGCACCCCCTAATGTCCGGTACCACCCGTACACATGTGCACGCCTGTTGCTGCTGCCGCCGATTCCCATCTCACTCTGACGCTGAAGGGAGGAGAGCGCTGCACGCCTCTCTCCTGTCCCTCACTGTGTGTCCCAGTCTCCGGCAGTTATTTACAATGTCTCTCGGCTGTCAGCCAATCAGAGCTCGTGGACCGGCTCTTGATTGGCTGCCAGCCTGTGAGCTTTGATTGGCTCATAAGCCAGCGCCATATGTCAAATGGCCACCGGAGACAGCCAGGAACTCAGTGAAGTGAAGCACAGGAGAGACGCACGCTGCACTCTCCTCCCATCAGCGGCAGAGATAGATATAGGTGGCACTGGCAACAGAGGAGGGTGAGCACAAATGGGGGCATTTATGTATCTGGCGCCACTGAGGGTATATGTATCTGGCACCACTGGGGGCATTTATGTATCTGGCACCGCTGGGGGCATTTAAGTATCTGGCACCGCTGGGGGCAATTGTTTATCTGGCTCCGCCGGGGGCATATGTTTATATTGCTTTGAGTCCCAATAGGCAAAGCTAGACACGCCCAATAGGCAGTGCTAGACATGCCCAGTAGGTGGTGCTAAACACACCCCTCCGACGGTGCACCCCCTAATAAAGTGTTCTGCGCACGCCTATGTTCCTGCTCCTGTTCTGGCTGCTTCTCCAGCTTTGAGAACCCACTGGATCTCTTGGCTGGGTGAGTGCCTATATTAGGGTAAAGGTGAAAAAATAACCTGGGGAAAAGCAAGATTTGGATAAGGGTAATGGTATAATATTTATAATTTCTTTAAACAAAGTGTCTGTTAGTACAGGTAACAGATATGGCAGAGAAATAGCACATTTAAAAGAAATAAAAATCAAAGTCAATATAAGAACAGTAAAAACTATCTTTTTGTATCCCTGTGTCAAATAAATAATGTAAAATGTAAAAGTACAGTATACAAGCAGTTTTGCAACCCATAAAGATTAGTTTTGAAATGGTTTGAGCGGCGTGTTTCAAACCCGGATACTCCGATCCCTGCAAGACGCTAGTACTACACTGCAGGAGTCCCGGCACACAAGCGCTTGTGTAACAACACCTTTGCATCTGGGAAGAGACGCCACTTAAACCAAATCCACACAGATGGATAGAGACAAAAGGATCCACTGAACTATTGCATTATGAACCCTGCCGGGTAGATGTAAGTGCCCATATCAGTATTACTCTGCATTAACATATTAGGAGCAGAACCATCAGTCACCACTGACTACCTATGCTGCTCTCTCCATTTCAAAACTAATCTTTATGGACTGCTAAACTGCTTGTACACTGTACTTTTACATTATACATTATTAATTTGACACTGTGGTACCAAAAACTGTATACAGGTTTTATTTTATTCTGACTTTGATTTTTATTACCTTTTTATATGTACTTACATGTTACACTTTTAAATGTGCTATTTCTACGCCATATCTGTTACCTGTACTAAAAGACACTTTGTTTAAACAAACTGTAAATATTATACCATTACCCTTATCCAAATCTTGCTGTGCCCCAGGTTATCATTGGAAATTATAGGATTATAATTTTTCAACTAACCTGAGGCTGCACAGATCTTTCACATTCCACAATCCCACACCTCTCAGTAGGGAGTGCAAAACACAATACCCAACCATATACAGAGTGCCTGTATTAACTGTGCACCCTTGCACCTTGCTGGACACTATCCTATACCTCCACACAAATTCACTGCCTTCTGGATGTTTGGATGTCAGCTATCCAACCCTACCTGCCCCTAACGCACTCCTTGCCCCAGCTGCTATCTACCCTTGCCCCCAGCACTGCCCCTTATTACTTCCTGACCTAAACCCCTACCTTGCCCTTGAACTGCCCCAACTGCTACATTCCCCTACCAGCAGCACTACCTGCCCCTAAACCTCTCCTTGCCCCACCCCCATTGTTTTCCCAGCTGCTATCCTTATCTGCCCCCTACCACCAGCACTGTCTGACCCTAACCCCCTCCTTGCCTCAGTACTGCCCCAGCTGATATCTAAACTTATCCTTCTTACCCCAACTGCCACATGTCCAAACCCCCCCATGCCCTCCCTGCCACAACTACCAACTCAGCACCAACTGCTGCCTGCCCTTAACCCCCTTTCCACCATCTGTTACCTGCATCCAGCACTGCCCAAGCTGCCACCTGACCCCAGCACTTTCCCCAACTGCTGCCTCCCCCAGCCCCCTGCCAGCAGCACTGTACGTGTTGGCTATGTGAGAAAAAGCAACATAGTTCTAAGCATTATTTATACTGTAAAATATGAGTGTTTGATTGAAACACATTTCATCTCTGTAATTATTTTAACACAGTTGTATGAGTAAAACTGGCCTTATTTGAAACGCACATTTTTCTCTTTATAAACTACAGTATGCTGGGTGGCTCTTATAATGGTTGGTCACTCATCTCTGGTCAGGTGGCCACACCCCTTCCAGCATATGGCAACGCCCCTTAGTGGGCCCATATGATTGCATTTTCCTGGTGGGCCCTTCATGCCCCAGTCCGACACTGTAGCTACAAGGCCAGGCTTGGCCACAAAACCAGCCACCATCTATTTGGCCACACTGCGCTCCCATTGGAACTCATGTGGTGGTGTACTTCTACCTGCCATCCACTGGGCTCACTGTTGTTCCATCTCAGGGCCAAAACTGTAGATCCAGGATTCATTGGCACTAATGATCTCCCAGACAGAGTTTGTGCAACTGCTATCAAACTTGGCCAGCATTTTGCGGCACCAAGTCACCTAAGCCTTCTTCTACTCTTGAGTCAGCTGATGGGGCACCCAGTGTGCAGAAACCTTTCTCAAGGCAACCTTTTCAGGGATTATCAAGTGGATGGATCCCAATGAGATGCCTATCTCCCTTTCTAAATGGGTGATGGCTACTCTGCCGTCCACCTCAACTATGGCCCGTACATCAGCAACGTTGTCCTTGGTGATGGCGGACACAGGTCAGATGCAGTGCTCCTCATCCTCCAGGAACCTTCTCTAGCACCGAAATTCTGCAAAACACAGTGGTTCAAGATGGTGCTTCCTTCCCAAAAGCAGCTCGCAGTTGGTCAAACCTCTCCTACTATTGCAGACCACTCTTCTAGTCATAGAAAATCATGGCTCTCCAGTGGCCTCTGTTGATCTAAACAATGAGTTTGTGCAGGAAGATAGCAAGCTAACTTCCTTGGTGTGCAGTATATACAATTCTGTGTTTTTTCATAAGAACTTTAGTCACAAGTTCTTTTAGATAACAATTTACAACCAGACAATCAGATTGTGTCTACTCCACCTATGCACTACACATCTGTAAACTTATTGTACACCCCTCGTATTTGGTGAATATATGACTGGCTGTAAAGTACTGTAGAATGTATATTGTTCTATAGCAGTGCACTGACAAATACTAATGTAGGTTTTGATTTTCTTTCTGTGAAGTCACAGAACAAAATTTCAATGATAAAATAATGCCTGGTTCACTGTTCAGCCACCATCTGTACCCTTCCATACCAGTAGAGCTTATACAATCTTCATGTTGATTAAGTTCATTTTCAAAATAATAATTTCCCCAGGATTAAGTTTTAGTCTTGTTTTCCTTGTGGTGAAATACAGTAGCATTGAGTTTAATCATTCTGAAGCAGAATGGTGTTGTAAGTTAATCTCATTTTAGTGTAGAAAAACAAGGCAGAAAAGCAGAGGTAGATGCAGGCTGTGATTACAGAGCCCGTTCTGCTGTAAAGGAATATTTAAAATTCAATTCTTTTGTAATATGTTAATGGCTGTAAGGTTTAATATATATAATCTGTCCCTGAATGTTTTCTATAATATAAATGAATCACACTGTATGAACTATAGCACTCACATTTTCATCTGTGTGATCTTTATTTATGAAAGAAAATAGCACTAAGCTGATTTTTTTTTATGGCTATTCATGATTGATTGGTCACAAGACATGGTTCTGCATTCAGACCCAGTGCCAAAAATCCATATTCATAATAGACTACTGTATTTCTGATAAGAGACGGTTTTTTCTGCACTGTTGCCATATACTAAAAATATCGAACCAGTGGCAACTTGTGAGTGGTGGGCCCAGGTGAAAAATTATGCTTTGGGTCCCCCTCCTCCACACCACCCCAAGTTTACAATATGCCACATGTCAGTGGGTGACAAGGAGAGGTACATGGCGATGAGGAGATATAGACAGGAAGACTGAGAGTTGGTGAAAAGGGAGAGGCAATGGGTGACAGGTAAAGGGTATCAGGGAGAAGCAGGCAGGGCCGGCTCCAGGCCTACTAGCACCCTGTGCGAGAAAATGTAAAAGCGCCCCCCAACCCCTATGCGCGCGCCGAAGGCGCGCGCGCTCCGGGAAAAGTGGGCGTGGCCTCCCGGGAAAGTGGGTGTGGCCTCGTAACTTCATATTATTAAACTATAAATAAATATATTTTTTCACACCCCCTCTATGCACACAATTAGCAGCCTTATGCAGAACAGCCACAGTAGTGTTCCTTACACACAATGTCTCCAGTGTAGTGCCAGCTACACATGACATGCCCCGCAGCAGTGCCAGCAACACATGACATGCCCCGCAGCAGTGCCAGCTACACATGACATGCCCCGCAGCAGTGCCAGCTACACATGACATGCCCCTCAACAGTGCCAGCTACACACAATAGACCCCCAGCAGTGCCAGCTACACATGATAGTGTTCACGTTTTAGGGCAGGGTGCTGATCACAAGGAGGGCACATTTTTAAGTAAGGAGGGCAAAATGATGTACATACTGTAATGCTTGGTGCTCCTCCACCCACATGCTGAAGCAGGGACAGTGCGCGCCGAAGGCGCGCAGCAAAAATTTAGGGCCGTTGCTTCGTGGGGAAGGTGCATGACCACAGAGTAGTGGCAATTCGCATTACACCACATAGTAGTGCAGCTAATACACATTGCACCAGGTAGAACCTCCTATACACTTTGCGCCAGGCAGAGCACGTTAGACACTTTGCGCCAGGCAGAGCACGTTGGACACTTTGCACCAGGCAGAGCACGATAGACACTTTGCGCCAGGCAGAGCACGATAGACACTTTGCGCCAGGCAGCGCACGATAGACACTTTGCGCCAGGCAGCGCACGATAGACACATTGCCTAGCCACAGACGCCTAGTAGATACACTACATGATATGCCCCCCAGCAGTGCCAGCTACACGTGACATACCCCCCAGCAGTGCCAGCTACACGTGACATGCCCCCCAGCAGTGCCAGATACATAAATGGCCACACAGTGCAGATATGCCCCCAGTGCCAGATACATAAATGCCCCCACAATGCCAGATACATAAATGACCACACAATGCCAGATACATAAGTGCCCCCACAGTGCCAGATGCATCAATGACCCCACAGTGCCAGATACATAAGTGCCAGATACATAAATGCCCCCAGTGCCACAAAACATAAATGCCCCCACAGTGCCAGATAAATAAATGCCCGCCGTGCCACAAAACATAAAAGCCCCCACAGTGCAGATATTCCCCCACAGTGCCAGATACATAAATGCCCCCAGTGCCAGAAACATAAATGCCCCCACAGTGCAGATATGCCCCCACAGTGCCAGAAAAATAATGCCCCCACAGTGCAGATATGCCCCCACAGTGCCAGAAAAATAATGCCCCCACAGTGCCAGAAAAATAATGCCCCCACAGTGCAGATATGCCCCCACAGTGCCAGAAAAATAATGCCCACAGTGCAGATATGCCCCCACAGTGCCAGAAAAATAATGCCCCCACAGTGCCAGAAAAATAATGCCCCCACAGTGCAGATATGCCCCCACAGTGCCAGAAAAATAATGCCCCCACAGTGCAGATATGCCCCCACAGTGCCAGAAAAATAATGCCCCCACAGTGCAGATATGCCCCCACAGTGCCAGAAAAACAATGCCCCCACAGTGCCAGAAAAATAATGCCCCCACAGTGCAGATATGCCACCACAGTGCCAGAAAAATAATGCCCCCACAGTGCCAGAAACATAATGCCCCCACAGTGCAGATATGCCCCCACAGTGCCAGAAAAATAATGCCCCCACAGTGCAGATATGCCCCCACAGTGCCAGAAAAATAATGCCCCCACAGTGCAGATATGCCCCCACAGTGCCAGAAAAATAATGCCCCCACAGTGCAGATATGCCCCCACAGTGCCAGAAAAACAATGCCCCCACAGTGCCAGAAAAATAATGCCCCCACAGTGCAGATATGCCACCACAGTGCCAGAAAAATAATGCCCCCACAGTGCCAGAAACATAATGCCCCCACAGTGCAGATATGCCCCCACAGTGCCAGAAAAATAATGCCCCCACAGTGCAGATATGCCCCCACAGTGCCAGAAAAATAATGCCCCCACAGTGCAGATATGCCCCCACAGTGCCAGAAAAACAATGCCCCCACAGTGCCAGAAACATAATGCCCCCACAGTGCCAGAAAAATAATGCCCCCACAGTGCCAGAAAAATAAACGGCCCCACACAGTGCCAGACAGATTTTAACTTACCTGTCTGTCACTGACACTGCGGTGCTGCTGGGAGCCGGGAATACTGCTGTGGGCGGGCCGCGGACGGAGGAACAAAACTGTGTGCGCGCTATGCACGCTGCGCGACGCCGGCGTCTAACGTCAGACGCCGGCGCCGCACAGCGCGCTGCATAGCGCGCACACAAGCGGCCGGGAGTCGGAGTCGGACACACAGAGGCTGGCTCCAGGCAGGAAAATGGCGGCCGCAGCGTGCGGCGCCCTGTAAGAGTGGCGCCCCGCGCGGCCGCTCTAGTCGAACATGCCTGGAGCCGGCCCTGCTGTGGGGGCATATCTGCACTGTGGGGGCATTATTTTTCTGGCACTGTGGGGGCATATCTGCACTGTGGGGGCATTATGTTTCTGGGACTGTGGGGGCATTATTTTTCTGGCACTGTGGGGGCATATCTGCACTGTGGGGGCATTATTTTTCTGGCACTGTGGGGGCATATGTGCACTGTGGGGGCATTATGTTTCTGGCACTGTGGGGGCATTGTTTTTCTGGCACTGTGGGGGCATATCTGCACTGTGGGGGCATTATTTTTCTGGCACTGTGGGGGCATATCTGCACTGTGGGGGCATTATTTTTCTGGCACTGTGGGGGCATATCTGCACTGTGGGGGCATTATGTTTCTGGCACTGTGGGGGCATTATTTTTCTGGCACTGTGGTGGCATATCTGCACTGTGGGGGCATTATTTTTCTGGCACTGTGGGGGCATTGTTTTTCTGGCACTGTGGGGGCATATCTGCACTGTGGGGGCATTATTTTTCTGGCACTGTGGGGGCATATCTGCACTGTGGGGGCATTATTTTTCTGGCACTGTGGGGGCATATCTGCACTGTGGGGGCATTATTTTTCTGGCACTGTGGGGGCATTATTTTTCTGGCACTGTGGGGGCATATCTGCACTGTGGGCATTATTTTTCTGGCACTGTGGGGGCATATCTGCACTGTGGGGGCATTATTTTTCTGGCACTGTGGGGGCATTATTTTTCTGGCACTGTGGGGGCATATCTGCACTGTGGGGGCATTATTTTTCTGGCACTGTAGGGGCATATCTGCACTGTGGGGGCATTTATGTTTCTGGCACTGGGGGCATTTATGTATCTGGCACTGTGGGGGCATATCTGCACTGTGGGGGCTTTTATGTTTTGTGGCACGGCGGGCATTTATTTATCTGGCACTGTGGGGGCATTTATGTTTTGTGGCACTGGGGGCATTTATGTATCTGGCACTTATGTATCTGGCACTGTGGGGTCATTGATGCATCTGGCACTGTGGGGGCACTTATGTATCTGGCATTGTGTGGTCATTTATGTATCTGGCATTGTGGGGGCATTTATGTATCTGGCACTGGGGGCATATCTGCACTGTGTGGCCATTTATGTATCTGGCACTGCTGGGGGGCATGTCTCGTGTAGCTGGCACTGCTGGGGGGTATGTCACGTGTAGCTGGCATTGCTGGGGGGCATGTCACGTGTAGCTGGCACTGCTGGGGGGCATATCATGTAGTGTATCTACTAGGCGTCTGTGGCTAGGCAATGTGTCTATCGTGCGCTGCCTGGCGCAAAGTGTCTATCGTGCGCTGCCTGGTGCAAAGTGTCTATCGTGCTCTGCCTGGCGCAAAGTGTCTATCGTGCTCTGCCTGGCGCAAAGTGTCTAACGTGCTCTGCCTGGCGCAAAGTGTCTAACGTGCTCTGCCTGGCGCAAAGTGTATAGGAGGTTCTACCTGGTGCAATGTGTATTAGCTGCACTACTATGTGGTGTAATGCGAATTGCCACTACTCTGTGGTCATGCACCTTCCCCACGAAGCAACGGCCCTAAATTTTTGCTGCGCGCCTTCGGCGCGCACTGTCCCTGCTTCAGCATGTGGGTGGAGGAGCACCAAGCATTACAGTATGTACATCATTTTGCCCTCCTTACTTAAAAATGTGCCCTCCTTGTGATCAGCACCCTGCCCTAAAACGTGAACACTATCATGTGTAGCTGGCACTGCTGGGGGTCTATTGTGTGTAGCTGGCACTGTTGAGGGGCATGTCATGTGTAGCTGGCACTGCTGCGGGGCATGTCATGTGTAGCTGGCACTGCTGCGGGGCATGTCATGTGTTGCTGGCACTGCTGCGGGGCATGTCATGTGTAGCTGGCACTACACTGGAGACATTGTGTGTAAGGAACACTACTGTGGCTGTTCTGCATAAGGCTGCTAATTGTGTGCATAGAGGGGGTGTGAAAAAATATATTTATTTATAGTTTAATAATATGAAGTTACGAGGCCACACCCACTTTCCCAGGAGGCCACGCCCACTTTTCCCGGAGCGCGCGCGCCTTCGGCGCACGCATAGGGGTTGGGGGGCGCTTTTACATTTTCTCGCACAGGGTGCTAGTAGGCCTGGAGCCGGCCCTGCCCCACAGTGCCAGAAAAATATTGCCCCCACAGTGCAGATATGCCCCCACAGTGCCAGAAAAACAATGCCCCCACAGTGCCAGAAAAATAATGCCCCCACAGTGCCAGAAAAATAATGCCCCCACAGTGCCAGAAAAATAAACGGCCCCACACAGTGCCAGACAGATTTTAACTTACCTGTCTGTCACTGACACTGCGGTGCTGCTGGGAGCCGGGAATACTGCTGTGGGCGGGCCGCGGACGGAGGACCAAAACTGTGTGCGCGCTATGCACGCTGCGCGGCGCCGGCGTCTAACGTCAGACGCCGGCGCCGCACAGCGCGCTGCATAGCGCGCACACAAGCGGCCGGGAGTCGGAGTCGGACACACACAGGCTGGCTCCAGGCAGGAAAATGGCGGCCGCAGCGTGCGGCGCCCTGTAAGAGTGGCGCCCCGCGCGGCCGCTCTAGTCGAACATGCCTGGAGCCGGCCCTGGAAGCAGGCACTGAAGGATGGAGAGGATGACAGGGAGAGGGTGACTGGGAGAAGGTGAAGAGTTTGGACAGCAATGTAAAAGAAGTAGGAAGGGGTGCTGAGAGCAGTGTCAGCAATATAGGGGGAGCTTAGAAAAGGAAAAATAGGTCAGACACAGGCAGCATCTCTGAGTCTGGGTGGGAGGAGCTAATAGAAGAGGGGAGAGCAGCCCCCCTCCGTCTGGGAGTCAGGACCCGACCACTGACTGACTGTGCAATGGCCGTGTTAATGTACAGGCTCTGGGGCACTGGCAGCGGGCAAGCGTGGTGGTGGCATTTAATGAGTCAGTGAGACTCATTGTAATGCCAGTGGCTCAGCCCTTTCACTGTGGTGATCCCTGGTGCAATATAGTTCTGCCTCTGTATTGAAGCTCTTCTGTGGGTCAAGGCGCAATGGATACACCAATAAAATTTGTAACATTTAATTGGTTTGTAACAAACCAAAATCATACAACAAAAATAAATACATACTGTTACAAAACATAAAACTTACTAGTACCTGCTTTTGACTCTAGTGAAATGAAAAGTGTCATACCCATTAGAAGAAGAATCCAATAAGGGTAGTAGTATGACGTATAATTTTACTTGGTCCTGTAATGTACTGTATATATGTGTCCCACATTACCCACTGGGTCCTGTGGGTATAAGTCCTCCAATGAAGGATCGGTTCTCTACCCACAAACTTGAACTAAGGCTGTTTTTACACTGGGCTTCTGGTGTTAGATGCTGTAGTGGTGAGAAGCTGCTATCCTCATGTGAAACCAATGCTGCTGATTCTTATCAAAAGCAAGTGTCTAGGATGCAAGTGTATAGGACTGAAGTGTGAAAAGCCAGGATGGGTCCCCCGGACACTTGCTAATTTTGCCATGTGTTACACTTGGTGCCAGTGTCAGTTTTTAATTTGATGACGTAATTTTTTTCTCCTTATCTATTATGGTGGTAAATATTTTACCCTTTTCAGCCCTGAGGTCAATACTCTCACAGAAGAGACCAATGTTTGGGGTGTTTTCTGGCAGAGCATTCAAAGTGTGAACTCATTCTAGTGGGCTGTGGAATATGCAGTGTAAGGTAGTCTTTCACCAGCTTTAGGTTTGGACGAAATTTGTCGAAAGCAGGACATTTGTTGCATTCATGGGAATAAAAACTGCCACAATTCACGCAGTGTATTTGTTTCTGCAAGTGTTGCCAGATGTCACATAGGTCAGAATGTTGTTTAAACTCCATTACACTTTTATTGGACTGCTCATGCAGCATGCTATTGTGCATAGCAAAGTCCATTGTTGATTCCGTCTCATGTGCATGAGTTACATCATTGGAAGTCCCACATACAAACCTGTCCCTGATGAGCTCACTTACTAATGCACCATAATTGCATTTCTTTGCTAGTAGTTTTAATCTGGCAGCATATGAGTGGATACTCCAAGACCGTTGCTGTACAGCAGTGCTAAAAGCATGTTTGTCCATTCCAACATTTTTCACTGGTAAGCATATCTCATCAACCTTTTTTGTTAGTGTTTCTGTATCTTCCTGATTTTCCCCCTCTGAATAAAGAAATGTGTCTACCTTATCAACAGCCTCGGCTCCAGATAGGTTGAGCAAGGTACAGTATGCATACCTTTTTTTAACTTGTGTGTGATTCCTGCATAGCAGTATATGCATCTAAAACAGTGGCGTAACTAGAAATTTTTCTCCCCCAAGCCAAAAAATTCTACGGCGCCCCCCCCCCCCATAACTGGCACTAGTAAAGGGACAAACATGTGCGCGCCGAAGGCGCGCCGGCAAAAAGGGGGCGTGGTTTCGTTTAAATGGGCGTGGCTTCGCATAAAGAGGCGTGGCATTGCAGGAAAAGACTACCTTATACCCCAGTTTTGCAACCTGCACGCCCAGACGTTAGCCACCACAGGAAAGAAAAATAATCCTGATTCATGCCCCTTACATTATTTGTCATTTTTCCTCCTTATAATAATGCCCAGTATACATTATGCCACATACTGCAAAGGCCCTCAGACATTATGCCACACACAATAATGCACATGACACAATATGCACACACCGTAATGCCCCCGACACATTATGCCACACACCGTAATGCCCCCGACACATTATGACAGGAATCGCAATGCCCGTTATACATTATGCTACACACTGCAATGCCCCTGATACATTATAGCACATACCACAATGCCCGTGATATAGTATGCCACACACCGCAATGTCCGTGATACATTATGCCACACACCGCAATGTCCGTGATACATTATGACACACACTGCAATGAACCTGAGACATTATACCACATACCACAATGCCCATGATATAGTATACCACACACCGCAATGTCCGTGATACATTATGACACACACCGCAATGTCCGTGATACATTATGACACACACTGCAATGACCCTGAGACATTATACCACATACCACAATGCCCATGATATAGTATACCACACACCGCAATGTCCGTGATACATTATGACACACACCACAATGTCCGTGATACATTATGACACACACTGCAATGAACCTGAGACATTATACCACATACCACAATGCCCGTGATATAGTATACCATACACCGTAATGCCTGTGACACATACCGCAATGCCAGTTATACCCTATGCCACACACCGCAATGCCCGTTATACATTATGCTACACACTGCAATGCCCCTGATACATTATAACACATACAATGTCTGTGACACATTATGCCACACACCGTAATGCCTGTGACACATTATGCCACACACCGTAATGCCTGTGACACATGACAGGAATCACAATGCCCGTTATACATTATGCTACACACTGCAATGCCCCTGATAGATTATAGCACATACAATGTCTGTGACACATTATGCCACACACCGTAATGCCTGCGACACATTATGCCACACACCGTAATGCCTGTGACACATGACAGGAATCACAATGCCCGTTATACATTATGCTACACACTGCAATGCCCCTGATAGATTATAGCACATACAATGTCTGTGACACATTATGCCACACACCGTAATGCCTGTGACACATGACAGGAATCACAATGCCCGTTATACATTATGCTACACACTGCAATGCCCCTGATAGATTATAGCACATACAATGTCTGTGACACATTATGCCACACACCGTAATGCCTGCGACACATTATGCCACACACCGTAATGCCTGTGACACATGACAGGAATCACAATGCCCGTTATACATTATGCTACACACTGCAATGCCCCTGATAGATTATAGCACATACAATGTCTGTGACACATTATGCCACACACCGTAATGCCTGCGACACATTATGCCACACACCGTAATGCCTGTGACACATGACAGGAATCACAATGCCCGTTATACATTATGCTACACACTGCAATGCCCCTGATAGATTATAGCACATACAATGCCTGTGACACATTATGCCACACACCGTAATGCCTGTGACATATTATGACACACACTGCAATGACCCTGAGACATTATACCACATACCACAATGCCCGTGATATAGTATACAACACACCGTAATGCCTGACACATTATGACACACACTGCAATGTCCATGATACATTATGCCACACACTGCAATGACCCTGAGACATTATACCACAATGCCCGTGATATAGTATACAACACACCGTAATGCCTGACACATTATGACACACACCGCAATGTCCGTGATACATTATGCCACACACTGCAATGACCCTGAGACATTATACCACAATGCCCGTGATATAGTATACAACACACAGTAATGCCTGACACATACCGCAATGCCCGTTATACATTATGTAACACTGCAATGACCCTGAGACATTATACCACATACCACAATGCCCGTGATATAGTATACAGACACCATAATGCCTGACACATTATGCCACACACCGCAATGCCCGTTATACATTATGCCACACACTGCAATGACCCTGAGACATTATACCACATACTACAATGCCCGTGATATAATATACCATACACCGTAATGCCTGTGACACATACCGCAATGCCCGTTATACCCTATGCCACACTGCAATGCCCCTGAGACATTATACCACATACCACAATGCCCATGATATAGTTTGTCACACACCGTAATGCCTGTGACACATTCTGACACACACCGCAATGTCCGTGATACATTATGCCACACACCGTAATGCCCATTACACATTAAGTCCTACAGTAAGGCTTCTAATTACTTTTAAATTACCTGCTCGTTGCCAGGGGTTTCATGCTCTTGGTTCCATGCACGGTGCCAGGGGTTTTCATGCTCAGGGTGTCATGCTCGTTGCCAGGTGTTTCATGCACTCGGTGTCATGCTCGTTGCCAGGGGTTTCATGCACTGGGTGTCATGCTCGTTGCTAGGGGGTAGTGCTTGTTGCTAGGGCTGTGCTCCCAGTGCCACATATGTCCTCAGTGCCAGATATTCCCCCACGGTGCCAGGTACTCACATGCCCCCAGTGCCAAATATAGCCTCTCCCCCCAGTGCCACATATGCCCCCAGTGCCAGATATTCCCCCACAATGCCAGGTGCTCACGTGCCCCCAGTGCCAAATATAGCCCCCCCCCATGTGCCAGGTACACATACAGTGCCATATATGCCCCCTCAGTGCCCCCCCCAGAGCCATATATGCCCCCTCGGTGCCCCCCGCAGTGCCATATATGCCCCCTCAGTGCCCCCCAGTGCCATATATGCCCCCTCAGTGCCCCCTAGTGCCATATATGCCCCTCAGTGCCTCCCCAGTGCCATATATGCCCCCTCAGTGCCATATATGCCCCCTCAGTGCCCCCCCCAGTGCCATATATGCCCCCTCAGTGCCCCCCCAGAGCCATATATGCCCCCTCAGTGCCCCCCCAGTGCCATATATGCCCCCTCAGTGCCATATATGCCCCCTCAGTGCCCCCCAGTGCCATATATGCCCCCTCAGTGCCATATATGCCCCCTCAGTGCCCCCCTAGTGCCATATATGCCCCCTCAGTGCCATATATGCCCCCTCGGTGCCCCCCGCAGTGCCATATATGCCCCCTCAGTGCCCCCCAGTGCCATATATGCCCCCTCAGTGCCCCCCCAGTGCCATATATGCCCCTCAGTGCCTCCCCAGTGCCATATATGCCCCCTCAGTGCCATATATGCCCCCTCAGTGCCCCCCCAGTGCCGTATATGCCCCCTCAGTACCCCCCCCCCCAGTGCCATATATGCACGCGATGGGGGGCGGGGGGGCAGTTGGAAGGCTCCTACACTCACTGCATAGCAGAGCAGTAGTGAATAGACGCTGTGCGCATGCGCACAGCGTCTATTCAGCGCAGACAGTGGGAGAGAGGGCATGCCAGCAGCTCACAGAGCGCTGGGCATGCCACCTCAGTGACGAAAACGGGGGCGTGGCCCGCGATCGCGGGTCCTCCCGCGAAGCCACGCCCCCTTTTCATAGACCACGCCCCCGACACGCCGGAGACTCAGAGGGACACGGGAGAGGCGCGTGCTGTGCCCTCCGTGTTCCTACTTCGCAGCGGGGGGCTAGTGACAACAGATTGACATGCGGACGCTCGTCCGCATGTCAATCTGCTCTAAATCAGTGGCGGCGCCCCCGCAGCCCCTCGCCCCCAAGCCACCGCGAGGGCTGCAGTAGTTACGCCACTGAAAAAACATAAAGCCATCTCTATATCATTTGAACAGTTGCTTCACAGAATGTATTGCCCTTTCTGCTAGTCCATTAAACTGGATAGCGAGGACTGTTGGTGAGATGTCCCATTCACTGGTGAAAGTTTGGAATTCACCATTCATGAACTGCATGGCATTGTAAGTAGCTTGAAATCTAAAGCCCAGTACTCACGGGCCGATCAAGGAGAGATGCGTGCTGAGCGAACCGCTCAGCACACATCTCTCCTGCCGCTCAGCACAGCGCGATCTGTGCTGAGCGTGCGGGGGGAGACGGGGGGCCGCTCACTTCACCCAGCGGGTGAAGTGAGCGACCCGCTAGATTGGCCTGCATGCAGGCCAATCTAGCAGCGGCGATAGCGATGTGCGGGGCCGCGCATCGCTATCGCCGAGGGGGCTACACACGGAGCGATCCTGCCGATATTCTAAGCAATCTAGTCAGATTGCTTAGAATATCGCTCCGTGAGTACCCCCCTTAAGAGAGATACACATTGGAGAGAGATAAAGTACCAATCAGCTTCTGTATCTCTCCACTTTATCTTTCTCCAAGGTTTGATAAATCTTCCTCTCTCCTCACAGACACAGTAATTAATAATGCTACTTTGGAAGTTGCTAGAGCCCACTTGAGGGGTAACCTCCTGACATGACCAGGCCTCGGTTTCTAAAGTAAATGAATACATTGACAATAAATTTCTGGGTGCTGCCTGCCCTAGGATGTTATCACTATTTCATTGTACTGTATTAATTGGCCTGGCTTTTATTACTGCCCATGTAATCCATCTCTAATGTCACACATGCTGCTTACCATTGAGAATGAATTGTGTTATTTTTCAATCTATTTGACTTCTGGGTTGAACCTTAGGGTATCGCTATCCGGTCTCTAGGTCGACCACACTTAAGGCGGGTACTCACGGAGCGATCGCTGCTTAAAATCTAAGCAATCTGACTAGTTTGCATAGATTTTAAGCATGATCGCTTTGTGTGTACCCCCCTCAGCGATAGCGATGCGCAGCCCCGCGCATCGCTATCGCTGCTGCTAGATTGGCCTGCATGCAGACCAATATAGCGGGTCACTCACTTCACCCGCTGGGTGAAGTGAGTGGCCCCCCCATCTCCCCCGCACGCTCAGCTAACATCTCTCTCACATCGGCCAGTGAGTACTGGCCTTTAGATCGACAGTAATTAGGTCGACCACTATTGATCGACATGCACTAGGTTAACATGGTTTTTAGGGCGACATGGTTACTAGGTTGACATGTTCTAGGTCAACATGACAAAAGGTCGACATGAGTTTTTCTCAAATTTTTTAATTTTTGTAACTTTTTCATACTTTGCGTCCACATGGACTACAATTGGGAACGGTAACCTGTGCCGAGTGCAGCACTAGCAGAGCGAGGCACCTTGCCCGAAGCATGGCGAGTGAAGCGAGCCATGCGAGGGGACACGGTGCATTAATTGGGGTTCCCCGTCACTTTACAAAGAAAACACCAGAAAAAAGCAAAAAACAAACTCATGTCGACCTTTTCCTATGTCGACCTAATGCTTGTGTCGACCAATTTCAGGTGTCAACTTAGTTACTGTTGACCAATAGTGCTCGACCTAGACACTGTCGATCTAAGTGTGGTCGACCCTAAGATCCACACCCAGTGTATCTTTTGTTAGACTCTAATCCTACCTGCCACTACTGTAGGTTTCATATGAGCCGATTCTTGTAATAAACCAGCGGCGGACTGGCATGCCGGGACGCTGGATCTGATTCCGTGTGGCCGGTCCGGCATCCCTTTATGGGCTGCTCGCCACCCCCATGCAGGCCGCCGCCAGCCGCGATCGCTGCAGTGTTCACGGAAAGCTTCTGCACATGCGCAGAAGCTCGGTGAAGCACTTTGAAAATGGCCGCCTGCTGAGCTTCAGCGCATGCTGCTCAGTAATGTGATGTTCGTCACGTCTTGCGCTGCGCTGCCTACTGCCCGTCCTCGGCTCACCTCCCCTCCACCGCATCACGTGTTCCAGACTGCACAAACAGGGCTCGCGGCTGCTGCAGCCTGCAGCTAGGGGTAAATGCAGGAGCCGGCAGCAACCAGCAATTCTGACTGTGTCACACACCAGTTGTGTGACAGTCAGTCAGTAAGTACTGGTGGTAGTGGTACATAAATAATTAGATAGTAATAATGGCATGCTGCATCATATAGTATATATATATATAAATATATATATATAATATATATATATGTGTGTATGTATATATATATATATATATATATATATATATATACAGTGTGTATATATATATATATATATATATATATATATATATATATATATATATATATATATATATATATATATTATAACCCAGTATGGATAATGTAGAAACACCATCATACAGCACGGCACTGCAGTTTGATGTGGCGGCCAGGGGTGACTAGTTGGATATTTGATGCCACGGCCGCAAGGCACTGTATAAAAGTGACCCCCGGCTGTGGCATTATCTGTCCAGCTAGTGGAGCCCGGTGCTGGTTTAAAAAATACGGGGGACCCCTACTCTTTTTGTCCCCCGTATTTTTGGAACCAGGACCAGGCGCAGAGCCCGATGCTGGTTGCTTAAATATGGGGGAACTCCTGTCCATTTTTTCCCCATATTTCTGCAACCAGGATCGGCTCAAAGAGCCCGAGGCTGGTTTGCCTTAGGAGGGGGGGACCCCACGCAATTTTTTTTTAACATTTAAACTTTTTTTTTTTTTATAACAAAGTACACAATGAAGCCCAGCACGGATCTCTCAGATCCGGCCGAGATTCATTGTATTAAAGTCGGCAGTGTTTTACAAGTCACTCACGTAAAACACTGCCTAAAAAAACGAATGACATCGACATCGGAAAACCCGAAAATGCAGAATACGGCAGCTTAGTAAACTAGTCGTAATCTATTCAAAAAGTTGCATATTTACACTTTCGATGTCATTCGTGATTGAACTTTGACCTCAAACAGGAAAATACCAATCTTAGTAAATTTACCCCAATGTGTGTATTGGCAGCGAATTCGCTGATACACATGGTTTTTACTCAAGTGCCATCGACAAAAAACGGCACTAATTGAATATCCTATATATATATATATGTATATGTGTATATATATATATATATATATATATATATATATATATATATACAGAGAGAAAACCACAGCACTCGCCACCCCAGAAGCGGGGTACAGCTATGCACTTACCACTCACAGGGTGGGGTGCATGTAACACAGCACTCTCCACCACAAAAGCAGGGTACACAGCTGTACTTTGGCCAATCCACTAACTAAACCCCCATCATTTATTTATTGAATTGTTGAGGATAAGTGAGCTTACTTTGGTGAGTGCTGGGTTTTTTGTTTGTATATCTATATATATATATATATATATATACACACACACAGACACACACACACACACACACACACACACACACACAGATGTATCCTCTGTTACGGGCATGTACAACTATTTGTATCCGCGATGCCTAGGAGAGGCATTGAGCGATCGCAGGGGCGATTATTCTCACACAGGCATGTGTAATCATTGCCACAATACATGCGAACGCATTGCGGCAACAGTGAATGACACTTCTGTAGCACTCTCTCTCTTTCTCTCTGTATATATACATCCAGAGATGCGCACTCACATCTATGGAAAATAACAGCGGAGTGCACTGCACTAGGGGCCTGATTCCGACCTGATCACACAGCGGCCGATTATCGAATGACTGTGCATGCGTACAGATAGTAATACGCATGTGAGAGGCCAAACAGCAAAAAAATCCAGCTTCTTTTTTGATTACTAGTCGAACGCAGACTGATTGACAGGAAGCAATGTGTATAACGTGCTCTACCTGGTGCAATGTGTATAACGTGCTCTGCCTGGTGCAATGTGTATAATGTGTTCTGCCTGGTGCAATATGTATAATGTGCTCTGCCTGGTGCAATGTGTATAATGTGCTCTGCCTGGTGCAATGTGTATAATGCGCTCTGCTTGGTGCAATATGTATAATGTGCTCTGCCTGGTGCAATGTGTATAATGTGCTCTGCCTGGTGCAATATGTATAATGTGCTCTGCCTGGTGCAATGTGTATAATGTGCTCTGCCTGGTGCAATGTGTATAACGGGCTCTGCCTGGTGCAATGTGTATAACGGGCTCTGCCTGGTGCAATGTGTATAACGTGCTGTACCTGGCGCAATGTGTATAACGGGCTTTACCTGGTGCAATGTGTATAATGTGCTCTGCCTGGCGCAAAGTGTATAAAGTGCTCTACCTGGTGCAATGTGTATAATGTGCTTTACCTTGTGCAATGTGTATAATGTGCTCTGCCTGGCGCAAAGTGTATAACGTGCTCTACCTGGTGCAATGTGTATAACGTGCTCTGCCTGGCGCAAAGTGTATAACGTCCTCTACCTGGTGCAATGTATATAATGTGCTTTACCCGCTGCAATGTGTATAATGTACTTTACCTGGTGCAATGTGTATAACGTGCTCTACCTGGTGCAATATGTATAATGTGCTTTACCCTCTGCAATGTGTATAACGTGCTCTACCTGGTGCAATATGTATAATGTGCCATGCCTGGAGCAAAGTGTATAACGTGCTCTACCTGGTACAATGTGTATGTGCTTTACCCGCTGCAATGTTTATAACGTACGCTACCTGGTGCAATGTGTATAACATGCTCTACCTGGTGCAATATGTATAATGTGCTTTACCCTCTGCAATGTGTATAACGTGCTCTACCTGGTGCAATATGTATAATGTGCCATGCCAGGAGCCAGGGGCGGAACTCCCGGAGACAGTGGAGTCCGTTGCCACCGGGCTCCTGGCCCTGAAGGGGGCACGGCACCTGCTCTGTTGTTCCATCCACACATTATTAATTTCTGTAGTGCAGCAGGAGCTGCTAGAGGAGCCGACGAACGAGCGAGCGCAGCGCCTATCAGCATCAGAGGCGCTCGCTCCTCCTCTCTATGCTCTCTGCTGCTGTGCTCTGGGTCACGGATTTCACTTGACATCCGACCGCGAACCAGAGCCGCCGCACGCCAGGACACATAGCAGCAGCAGCCGCCAGGAGAGAGGGCTAGGTGGATCTTTAAGCTCGATGTTTTGGCTCCCCGGGGCCTCAATGAAATGCTCCCTCTGTCATGTTTTTAGGAGGTTTCTTTATTTAACCCCTTTCTGTGTATTAGTTTTTGCATGAAATCAACTAGGTGGTGTCTATGAATTTATGTGGTCATACTCTGTATATGAGTAATATTTTTTTTATTATAGGCATTATGTTTGACTAATTACTATGTTTAAGATGATCGTATTGGAGGTTTTATACTCTGTGACATCTCTTATAAATTCCAGCTTTGCGGGGACTATTTGGAAATATGCATATCTAATGTGTAACTGCATTCTGTTAAGATGAGACGGATGCTCTGAGATCTATGCTTTTTAATTCATTGCAACGTTCTGAGTTGTTTATGTGGTTGTTAGGGTCTCCTGCCCTGTGCTGCCACGTCGTCATGGCAACCGGGAAACAAGTGCTAGTGGAGTAACCTGAGCGCAGCTGATACTCCGGTTCGGGTCTTTTGCTGTGCAGTGGTTATAGGCTCTGTGCACGGCAGGGGATCCGGTGCTGGTTTTTGTGCTCACAGTCTGTGAGGTCTGAGTGGGGCGTGGACAGCACCTGCTTTATAAGGCCTCTTTTCAGGGTAAGCAGATGCTGCTGAATCTTTGTTGGTTAGTCAGTTCATGAACGTTAGCCAGTACTGTGTAGCTTTGTATTTGTTTGTTGCTTACTGCAAATAGGCCTGGGAATTTGGTATTACACTCTGCCAATCCAGACCTAGCAGTAAGACTGGAGTCAGTCGTTTAGCTTGCTGGGGTTCTGTTACTACTCTGTGAACTTAGCAAGTTTGCGGCTGTATTCTAAGACTTGCCTGTCTAATCCTGTCTCACTGTGCTAGGTGTCAGGGGTCAGTTTAGTGGCAGTAAGCTAAAACCTGTGCACTGCAAGTGAGAATTTGGATTGTGGAGATTCTCCTTGTGTCTATCATTCCATCTCTGACCAAGGAGTTTACTGCCACACCCGTTGGTAACCCTTTAGGGTTTTGCTGTTGCCCTTAGCAACAGCATTTCGGGTACTCTACGTATTAAAACACAACATCTTGCTTTTTCCATCTTAGCAGTTCTAATACAAGGGAGATACCCAGTTCCTTAGCCTCTGGGCTTCTCTGTTCACTTTGTGTGTATTTTGTTACCCTATCACCTTCTGTGTACGTTATGTCATATCCCCCAGTTTGTCTGTGAGTCCATCTGTTTTGCATAACAGTTCAAACACCAGTACATTCCTGCAGACACTGGAGTGCATAACAGTTCTGACACCAGTACTTTCCTGCTGGCACTGGTGTGCATAACATATTCAGCAGCCTAATACTCCTGTTGAAATTTTGTGGGAATATGGAGCATACCCCTCAAAATACGTTGCAACAGGTGGTCGATCAGGTGCAGGTCCTGACTCGACAATTTAATGATTTGTCCTTTAAAATGCACACCTCCCAGGCTGCTGGCGGAGCTCCCGCAGCAGCAGCACCTGCAGGGGTTAAGGAGCCGAAAGTAAATCTCCCGGATCGTTTTTCTGGAGATCGCTCGCAGTTCTTTTGTTTCAAGGAGAGCTGCAAGCTATACTTCCGGCTTAGGCCTCAGTCTTCTGGGTCGGAGATTCAGCGGGTGGGCATAGTGATTTCCTTGCTACAAGGAGACCCACAGGTCTGGGCATATGGGTTGCAGCCTGACTGTCCGTCGCTTAAAAGTGTTGATGCTTTTTTTACGGCACTGGGCATGTTGTATGATGACCCTGACAAGACGGCCTCAGCCGAGGCTCAGATTTCGATCCTTAAGCAAGGGCGCAGGCCAGTTGAGGTTTACTGTACGGAGTTTCGGAGGTTGGCCCATGATACCCAGTGGAATGACCCAGCCCTGAGACACCAGTACCGAAGAGGTCTTTCTAACCAGATAAAGGACCAACTGGTACAATATCCCTTGCCTGATAGCTTGGATCAGCTCATGCAGTTATCCATCCGGGTGGATAGACGGCTGAGAGAGCGTAGGCTTGAAAGGGAGACTGAGATTTCCTTCCTTCCCAAGGGAACCTCAGACTCTGAGGAATTTTCTGAGGAGCCTATGCAGATTGGGGCTACCCGCCTCTCCTCGCGTGAGAAGACGCGGAGGAGACAGCAGGGGTTGTGTTTGTACTGTGGGAATAAAGGTCATGTGGTAGTATCATGCCCAGAAAAGCCGGAAAACTTCAGGGCCTGAGGGTGATGGGAAATATCCTGTCAGGCCAGAAGTCAGAATTTCCCAAGAAGACTTTTATCATTCCGGTGACCTTGAAGATCCTCGGTCAAACTGTCAAGACTGAGGCCTTTGTGGACAGTGGGGCCGACGGGGTTTTTATGGACCGCCAATTCGCCCTGAAACACTCTGTTCCCTTAGTACCCTTGGCATCGGAAATTGAGATTTGTGGGTTAAACGGGGAACCATTATCCCAAGGTAAAATTACCTCTTGCACTAGCCAGATTTCTTTGTTTATTGGAGCCACACACTCTGAAAAATTGTCCTTTTATGTGACTGTCTGTACTTTTGCCCCATTGGTGTTGGGGTTACCCTGGTTAAGGGCCCACAATCCTCAATTTGACTGGGTCTCTGGGGAGATTCTTAGTTGGGGTACTGATTGTTTCAGGAGTTGCTTGAGCCTTCCAGTCAGGCTCTCGCAGCTAAGTTTGCCAGGATTGCCAGGGTGTTATGCAGATTTTGCGGACGTGTTCTCCAAAAAAGTTGCAGAGGTACTACCTCCCCATCGCCCCTATGACTGTGCCATTGATTTGTTGCCAAATGCTAAGCTTCCCAAGAGCAGGTTGTACTCCCTGTCACGTCCTGAGACTCAGGCTATGGCAGAGTACATTCAGGAGAACTTGGCTAAGGGATTTATCAGACCTTCACAGTCTCCAGTTGGGTCGGGGTTCTTCTTCGTGGGTAAAAAGGACGGTTCGTTGCGACCCTGCATCGACTTCAGGGAATTGAACCGTATCACGATTAAAAACTCATACCCACTGCCTCTCATTTCGGTCTTGTTTGACCAGCTTCGTACTGCCA
The DNA here is from genome assembly GCF_028390025.1 of Pseudophryne corroboree. NCBI lineage: Eukaryota > Metazoa > Chordata > Amphibia > Anura > Myobatrachidae > Pseudophryne > Pseudophryne corroboree. The sequence continues at coordinate 618,724,679 of NC_086446.1, forward strand.
CCATTTTTTCTAAGATTGACCTACGCGGTGCGTACAATCTAATCCGAATAAGAGAGGGGGATGAATGGAAGACTGCCTTTAATACCCACTCAGGGCATTATGAATATTTGGTGATGCCTTTTGGGCTCTGTAATGCCCCGGCAGTCTTCCAGGATTTCATGAATGATGTGCTCAGGGAATATTTGGATAGATTCTTAGTTGTATACTTAGATGACATCCTAATCTTCTCCCATTCCCTGGAGGAACATCGGAAGCATGTACGCTTAGTCCTCCAGAAACTCAGAGACCACCGGCTTGGGGCAAAGCTGGAGAAGTGCGAATTTGAAGTTCAGCAAATCGCATTTCTAGGATATATTATCTCCCCAGAAGGTTTCCAAATGGAGGGTTCCAAGGTACAGGCAGTCCTGGATTGGGTGCAGCCCACTAGTTTGAAGGCGCTTCAGCGTTTCCTGGGCTTTGCAAATTTTTATAGACGATTTATCGCTGGATTTTCGTCTATAGTGGCGCCCTTGGTGGCACTCACTAAGAAAGGGGCGGATGTTGCTCACTGGTCTTGTGAGGCTAAAGCGGCTTTTGCCCGTCTCAAAAGGGCATTTGTTTCGGCCAAGGTGCTGCGACACCCAGATCCAGAGCGTCCTTTTGTGGTGGAGGTGGATGCCTCTGAGATGGGTATTGGGGCAGTGCTTTCTCAGATGGGAGTGTCTGATAATCGCCTTCATCCCTGTGCTTACTTTTCCCGTAAATTTTCGCCTGCCGAGATGAATTATGACGTGGGTAACCGGGAATTGTTGGCTATTAAGGATGCACTCGAGGAGTGGAGACACTGGCTTGAGGGGGCTAAGTTTGTGGTCTCAATTCTCACTGACCATAAGAATCTGGCATATTTAGAGTCAGCGAAGCGTCTCAATGCCAGGCAGGCACGATGGGCTTTGTTTTTTGCTCGCTTTAATTTTTTGATAACATATCGCCCTGGGTCAAAAAACATCAAGGCTGATGCGCTCTCGCAGAGTTTTGCTCCAATCCAGGAGACCACGAGGAGCCGTTGCCCATTGTTTCCCCATCATGTATTAAAGTGGGCATTACCCAGGACCTCTTATCATTAGTCCTTAGAGCACAGGAGCAGGCTCCTCCAGACCTTCCGGTAGGTCTTTTGTTTGTGCCTCCTAGGTTAAGACAGCGAGTGTTCCTGGAATTCCATGCCAAGAAGTCGGCAGGTCACCCGGGTATTGCCAGAACTCGGGAGTTGCTATCTAGGGCGGTGTGGTGGCCCTCGGTGGCTAAGGATGTGGATCAGTGGGTTCGGGCATGTGACATCTGTGCCCGAAATAAGACTCCTAGAGGGGTTCCTGTTGGCCCATTACATCCACTCTCTATCCCATCTAAGCCATGGACCCACATTTCAATGGATTTTGTGGTGGACTTGCCCAAATCCTCGGGGATGACAGCCATCTGGGTTGTCGTTGACAGGTTTTCGAAGATGGCGCACTTCGTTCCACTGGTTGGGCTGCCATCAGCCAGACGCCTGTCTGAATTATTTATGCTGCATGTTGTGCGTCTCCACGGGTTGCCACTTGATGTGGTCTCTGACCGCGGATCCCAGTTTGTGGCCAAATTCTGGAGGGCATTTTGTTCCGATCTCCAGATTTCTGTCAGCTTGTCGTCAGGCTACCATCCGCAGTCTAATGGGCAGACTGAAAGGGTGAACCAGTCCTTGGAGCAGTTCCTCAGGTGTTATGTCTCCAAGTGTCAGACTGACTGGGTTGCTCATCTGTCCATGGCGGAGTTTGCCTATAACAACGCGGCTCACTCTGCTACAGGGATCTCTCCCTTCCTTTGTGTGTATGGGCATCATCCTAAGGCCAATTCTTTTGACCCCGTGGACTCCACGCCTGGTGGTTCCTCTGTGGTTTCGGTCCTTAGAGGTATTTGGCGGAAAGTGAAGAAAGCCCTTGTGTCTGTGTCATTAGTGACCAAAAGGGTTTTTGATAAGCGGAAAAGACCCTGCAGCTTCAAATTAGGAGACTTCGTCTGGTTGTCTACCAAGAATTTGAAGTTGAGACAGCCATCTCATAAGTTAGGGCCCCGGTTCATCGGCCCTTATAAGATCACCAGGGTTATCAATCCGGTGGCATTTCAGTTAGATCTGCCCCGTTCTTTGGGTATCAATAAAACATTTCATTGTTCCCTTTTAAAACGGGCGATTAGTAATCCTTCTACCAGTGGAAGACCTTCCCCTCTTCTGATACGTGGCCAGAGGGAGTTTGTTGTTGAAAGGATTCTTGACTCCAAGGTGGTTCGGGGTCGGCTGTCATTTTTGGTGCACTGGAAGGGGTATGGCCCGGAGGAGCGGTCGTGGGTGCGCAGTTGTGATCTTCATGCCCCCAGACTGATACGCTCTTTCTTCTCGCAGTTCCCCGATAAACCCGGTGGTAGGGGTTCTTTGACCCCTCGTCAGAGGGGGGGTACTGTTAGGGTCTCCTGCCCTGTGCTGCCACGTCGTCATGGCAACCGGGAGACAAGTGCTAGTGGAGTAACCTGAGCGCAGCTGATACTCCGGTTCGGGTCTTTTGCTGTGCAGTGGTTATAGGCTCTGTGCACGGCAGGGGATCCGGTGCTGGTTTTTGTGCTCACAGTCTGTGAGGTCTGAGTGGGGCGTGGACAGCACCTGCTTTATAAGGCCTCTTTTCAGGGTAAGCAGATGCTGCTGAATCTTTGTTGGTTAGTCAGTTCATGAACGTTAGCCAGTACTGTGTAGCTTTGTATTTGTTTGTTGCTTACTGCAAATAGGCCTGGGAATTTGGTATTACACTCTGCCAATCCAGACCTAGCAGTAAGACTGGAGTCAGTCGTTTAGCTTGCTGGGGTTCTGTTACTACTCTGTGAACTTAGCAAGTTTGCGGCTGTATTCTAAGACTTGCCTGTCTAATCCTGTCTCACTGTGCTAGGTGTCAGGGGTCAGTTTAGTGGCAGTAAGCTAAAACCTGTGCACTGCAAGTGAGAATTTGGATTGTGGAGATTCTCCTTGTGTCTATCATTCCATCTCTGACCAAGGAGTTTACTGCCACACCCGTTGGTAACCCTTTAGGGTTTTGCTGTTGCCCTTAGCAACAGCATTTCGGGTACTCTACGTATTAAAACACAACATCTTGCTTTTTCCATCTTAGCAGTTCTAATACAAGGGAGATACCCAGTTCCTTAGCCTCTGGGCTTCTCTGTTCACTTTGTGTGTATTTTGTTACCCTATCACCTTCTGTGTACGTTATGTCATATCCCCCAGTTTGTCTGTGAGTCCATCTGTTTTGCATAACAGTTCAAACACCAGTACATTCCTGCAGACACTGGAGTGCATAACAGTTCTGACACCAGTACTTTCCTGCTGGCACTGGTGTGCATAACAGTGGTCACCATGGTGATGGGTTTGGTGTAGACGTGACGGCTCTCAGCCGCTACGTCATCAAGCAGCGTCCCGTTCTGGCGTCCTGGACGGGCGCCATGGTGGGCGGGAGAATTTATCACAGCGGTGGGGATACAAGGTGAGAATTTTGTTGCTTTAATTGTATCCTGACGACAATTCACAATGAAATTGAAACGTTGATTAACTACTACGGATTGTGTCCGTTTATTTACCAGTTTTCTGTGATGCTGTGAGTGCCGCCTTTTATCTTTCATTTTATATATATATATATATATATATATATATATAATATGCAGTGCTTGAAGTGGGCCGGTATACAACGGTATGGCATACCGGCACTACTGCGTGCACTGACCGCTGAAGTCCCCCGCCGTCGCATTGAGCTCTCTCTCCTGCTCCTCATTGGCTGCCGGTCCGCAGCAGATTTGAAATAGTAGCACCGCGGGCATAGGACCAGCAAAGCCGCCGACCACAGCCTCCTCATCCTTGCACTGCCACCGCCCTCTGCCTCCTGCTCTACACCGCTGCCACCCTCAGCCGTCCCGCCGCTGCCCTCAGTCCTTCTCTGCACCTCCTCCTCACCATGACGACCACAACCTCATCCATCGCACCGCACACCACAGAATCCTCAGCACCGCCACTGCTAAATAGGTAATCTTACCCTGCTGCCTTTCTCTCTCCCTAGTCCCTACTGTATGTCCTTGCAGTCCCTCTGTCTGTCACTCTCCCTATCCCTATGTCCCTGCTGTCACATTCCCTGTCCCAGCTGTCACTTTCCCTGTCCCTCTGTCACTCTCCCTGTCCCTATGTCCCTGCTGTCACTCTCCCTGAATTTTGTCTCATTCCATGTAGCATAATGTGAATTTTGGCTCATACCGTGTGCTATAATGTGAATTTCAGCTCATACCGTGTGCTATAATGTGAATTTCTGCTCATACCGTGTGCTATAATGCGAATTTTGGCTCATACCGTGTACTATAATGTGAATTTCTGCTCATTCTGTGTGCTATAATGTGAATTTTGGCTCATTCTGTGTGCTGTAATGTGAATTTCAGCTCATTCTGTGTGCTGTAATGTAAATTTCGGCTCATACCTTGTGCTATAATGTGAATTTCGGTTCATACTGTGTAGTATAATGTGAATTTCGGCTCATACCGTGTGCTAGAATGTGAATTGCGGCTCATACCGTGTGCTAGAATGTGAATTTCGGCTCATACTGTGTGGTATTATGTGAATTTCGGCTCATACCGTGTGCTAGAATGTGAATTTCGGCTCATACCGGGTGCTATAATGTGAATTTCGGCTCATACTGTGTGGTGTAATGTGAAAGGGGCACCAGTACTAGATAGTATAAGGGGTCCTACTATTGTGGTGCATAATGTGTTTAAGTGGTATATGGTGTGGTAAACTACACTGAAGGACACGCCCTCCTTTGAGTGACCACGCCCCTTTTCCAGATTGGTTCTATGTAGTGTGTGGCTGCACAGATGATATGGTTTTGAACTGACAATTCTAGCTTCATATAGTTAGAATCTGCAGTCTTGCTAAGCAGGAGCAAATAGCTTTATCAGTAAGGTGTCTACCTTCAGTGTAACAGGTCATGGGCTCTAATCCTGGGTATGACTGCTAAGAAAGGTGTGATTTAAAAGAAGTGTCAATGAAATGTGTGTGTGTGTGTGTGTGTGTGTGTGTGTGTGTGTGTGTGTGTATATATATATATATATATACCCATTTTTTTTATTCAGAATACTCTCTCTTTCTCTCTCTCTCTCTCTCTCTTTCTCTCTCTCTCTCTCTCTCTCTCTCTCTCTCTCTCTCTATATATATATATATATATATATATATATATATTTTAATGTATATATATACATACATACATACATACATACATACATACATACATACATACATACATACATATATACATATATTTATATATATATATAGCGAGGGGGGGCACCAAAATTTATCTTGCCTCCGGGCATTTGAGACGAACTTACGCCACTGCCTGGAGCAAAGTGTATAACGTGCTCTACCTGGTACAATGTGTATGTGCTTTACCCGCTGCAATGTGTATAACGTGCTCTACCTGGTGCAATGTGTATAATGTGTTTTACCCTCTGCAATGTGTATAACGTGCTCTACCTGGTGCAATGTGTATAATGTGTTTTACCCTCTGCAATGTGTATAACGTGCTCTACCTGGTACAGTGTGTATGTGCTTTATCCGCTGCAATGTGTATTACGTGCTGTACCTGGTGCAATGTGTATAACGTGCTTTACCTGGTGCAATATGTATAATGTGGTTTACCCTCTGCAATGTGTATAATGTGCTTTACCTGGTGCAATGTGTATAACGTGCTCTACCTGGTACAATGTGTATGTGCTTTACCCGCTGCAATGTGTATAACGTGCTCTACCTGGTGCAATGTGTATAATGTGTTTTACCCTCTGCAATGTGTATAACGTGCTCTACCTGGTACAATGTGTATGTGCTTTACCCGCTGCAATGTGTATAACGTGCTCTACCTGGTGCAATGTGTATAATGTGTTTTACCCTCTGCAATGTGTATAACGTGCTCTACCTGGTACAATGTGTATGTGCTTTATCCGCTGCAATGTGTATTACGTGCTGTACCTGGTGCAATGTGTATAACGTGCTTTACCTGGTGCAATATGTATAATGTGGTTTACCCTCTGCAATGTGTATAATGTGCTTTACCTGGTGCAATGTGTATAACGTGCTCTACCTGGTACAATATGTATAATGTGCTTTACCTGGTGCAATGTGTATAATGTGCTCTGCCTGGCGCAAAGTGTATAACGTGCTCTACCTGGTGCAATATGTATAATGTGCTTTACCTGGTGCAATGTGCATAATGTGCTCTGCCTGGCATAAAGTGTATAATGTGCTTTACCTGGCGCAATATGTATAACATGCTCTGCCTGACGCAGTGTGTATAGGAGGTTCTATCTGGTGCAATGTGTATAAGCAGCACTATTATGTGGCCACGCCCCTTCTGCAACTCACGCCCCTAAAATTATGCGACGCACCTGCGAAGCACACTTTCCTTGCATGCATTTGATCAGGCCTTCAGAGCAGTAATCCCTCCCACTTGACAGACTTCACCGCCTCAACAGACCCCCCCCCCATTAGGGCTGCTTCCATACATTTTCCGGGCTGGTTTTCGATTCCAATCCGCCCCTGTATTAAACTGCCATGTTTTAGTGCTACTTTGTCATAAATACCTGCAGGCAGCTTGCTGTAGCCATTGGCCAGTAGTATGTGAAAATATTGACAGTTGTGAACAGGTCATTAGAACATTAACTATACATAAATGTTAATGCTATAAATACTAATGTAGGAAGAACAACACCAAAACAAAAAGTATAGACCTAGTCATTGGAATACAAAACCAAAACACATGATGGTGGTTATGACAAAACACAAACATGGAGACGTGTGCACATCTCTATATAGAAAATTATTTAAACTCTGGATATGATAAATAACTAAACAAATAAATAATAAAAATGTAGCTTGGATTCTATAAACAATGTGCTGATAAAACTTGAAAAGATAGTGTAAATGCACAAATGTTATACCATCAATTATTTAGAAAATAAACTGCATACTTGCAGTTGATGTGCATAATATAACACTTCAAATAGACAGGACACATTTTCACCATCTGTTTAAGAATTTCCAAGATACATCAATATGTTCAAGTGTTACATTCACTCAGTAATTGTAACAGTCCTTTCAAACCATGAAACTGCTTTGATACCTACTGGGCAACAATTCAGATCCAAAAGCATATTTTAATGGCTATGTAACAATATACAATTCAAGCCTGTGTGTGTCTGTATATACTGCATGTGTTTATACAAAAGTAAATCATTCTAAGAGCTCCATTGGTTTATTCCTAATTAACCCATTAAACCTTATAATACTAAACCAAATACAACCTTTAAATTATAATTAAATTAAAGGCCCAAACATGACCTTAAAATAGCATACCGATTAAAATTAAGCAACTAAGTAAAAATTCCCTATAACTGAAATAATGACACGGACACCAAAACAGCTTAGCTTAAAGGTCACAGCATTTTATTCAATTATAATTAACCTAAAGGTGCATACACACTAGGCTCAAAGTAGATCACTTTTGGTGTTTTGAGCTACTTTGAGCTCAAAATCTGTGCTGATGCACGCTCCCGCATCATTATTGTCAGCCACTGCTGTCCTTCGGCCTGTTTTACTGGATGAGTGAAACACTTTCCATAGTCTCGTACAGTGGGAAGTGGTTCACCTTTGAGAAAATCACTGTGCGATAATCCGGCCAGTGATTTTCCACATCATCGCTAAGCATACACACTGGGCAAAAACACCCAGTGTGTATGCACCTTAAGAGGAAAAGTGGCCAGGATACGCTGCAATCTCAGTTCCAGCCTTAGCCATTATACTAATCCTTAGCGGACGACTACAACATCCCCCCTACAGACATACTGTACTTACGTCATTTTTGGATGTTTGTTATAGGTCTGGTGAGGTGCCAGGGCTCTTCGCACCTGGCTGTGGTGGCTGATCACTCATCTCAGTGGCTTTCTGGGACGCAAGAGATCATTGTGGGACACCTACCCTCTAATTTAATTGACAAGTTTGTCCTGCTCTTTGTGGGGATACTGGGAGTTTCTAGTGTGGAGTGTTCAGACTGTGTCCGGGAGGGGGAGATTCACCTCACCTCCCAGACAGTCTGAACACTCCCACACTAGAAACACCCAGATCCCCCACACAGAGCAGGACAAACTTGTCAATTAAATTAGAGGGTAGGTGCCCCACAATGATCTCTTGCGTCACCAGAAAGCCACTGAGATGAGTGCACAGCCACCGCAGCCAGGCACTAAGAGCTCTGGCTCGCAACCAGACCTAGAACAAACATCCAAAAATGACAACAAATCCTTAATAAAGATGCCAAGCCTTAAAGCATTAAGATGTACCCCATCAGACCTAAAAAAAATACGAGGGGTCAAACCCCAAGAAACTATGCTTAACCACCTTCCCACCTATGGTCAAAACAAAATGAGAGACTGCAACATTAACTTTCTTCCATGCCCTGTCCAAAGCCTTGGGCTCATGGGCACCTCTCAAAATTAAATAAGGAACCAGCTCTGACCATACAATGTGCACCACTTGCCAACGAGCCCTGACATCTGACAGCAGCTTCCTCAAACACACAATAATCTCCACACCCTTCAAATGACCTATGTCATTGCCTCCGACATGTAGGACCAATCACTCAGGAACACCCCATTGTTCCACCACAGAAAGCAGCAAAGCTATCACAGCATCATAATGGAGGCACCGTACACTAAACCACTGCACACAGCGACCTCCCAACAACAACTCGACCCACTGAGCAAGCCCATGTAGCTCAGCCCAATAAATATAGGAATGGCCGACAAGCCAAACCTTCTCCCAGAAGATCTTCTTCCACTGTAAAAGAAAGAATACCTAACTGATGAGCCACCACACCAAAACCAAGACATGAAAAACGGAAACACACAAGAAAATATAACAGTAGACGTTCTACTGGAAGCAATATGCTCACTGACACGAAAAGCAATGAAAAAAGCAGCTGAAAAAGCCAAACGATAAAAGGCTGCCGCAAAAGCTACAATAGCTGCAAATCAATAGGCCTGCGTGAATCCACGTGAGCTCGGCGCACCCTAGCCCAATCCTTACCAGCCCTAGAAAGAACAAAAGACCTAGCTGGGTCCAAGATGTCATGCAACCAGCTAAAAAGAGTAATCCCTGCAAGCACTGCAGACACGATGGCCTAAGAGTGGTCCCGCTGATAGTGCTCCCAAACAAAAGCCAACAAGAGGTCATGAACAGACTTACCCTCCACTGCATGATGCACGAGGTAAGCCTCCCAATCCTGCAAGCCAGCACTGTAAGACCTCAATGTTGACGGGGCCAAGAACTCTAAGCTAGCCTGATAATCTGGCAGACAAATACAGGGCAAGGTAACCCTACTATAGAGGCCTCCAGAGCCAGCACATGGGACCAAACAAAATTCGATGTGACAGTGCATCGGCAATGTCATTATCTTCAGCAACATGACGAGCCCTAAAGCGAATATTCACCTCCAAAAAACGCAAAACCAAATGCCACAAAGCCATTGAAGAAGCCTGATGATTATTAATGGCATTCACAACTCTGAGGTTATCACACCCCAAAAAAAAAATGCTGATTAGCCAAGTCTGTGGACCACAACTCAGTGGCCACAATGATTAGAAAAAGCGCTAGAAGTAACATATTAGCAGGGAGACCTTCCAAAAACCAATCAGCTGGCCAAGGGGCTGCACACCATTCCCCGTTGAAATGCGGACCCTCCCACCGCATCAGTAAAAAGCTGCAAGGTAGCATTGGCAGCTCAGGCCAAAGACTTTTACCATTGATGTGCAACAAGAACTGTGCCCAAACCCAAATCCTTAATCTCAGAACACAATAGTATATGAAGATGTGGCAGGGTTGCCCAGACAGTGGCCCTTTCCAAAGTTCTACAGAAAACATGCCCCATGGGAATGACACGGCAAGCAAAACTGAAAGACACCAAGAAGGACTACACCGCCCAGAGGTGAATCATCCTTGCCACCAGGCAAACCTCAATCTGACCAACCAACTTCAAAACGTTTATCCCCCTGCAACCAACAACAGCCTGCTACCATGTCCACCTCAATCCCCAAATATGAGAAGCATGTAGAGGGGCCCTAAGTCCTATTGCTGGCAACATGGACACCCAAAACATGAAACAAAGCCTGAGCTGAAAAGTGGACATCCACACAGACATTGCTCTCAATTGGTCCTATGAAAAGAAAGTCGTGCAAGTAGTGCACAATGCTGACATGACCCGTGCCCACAAAGATACACCAATGCAAAAACTATCTGAATATTTCAAATTAGGCACAAGAAACAGCACACCCCATGGGCAAATACTTGCCAATATAAAAACCATTGTGGAGCCTAAAACCCATATAGCGAAAAGAATGCAGATGGAACGACAACTACCAAAAAGCCAACTCAATATCCAATTTAGCCAACAAAGCGCTTGACCCAAAACCCCGAATTAGCCCCAGAGCATCCCCAAAAGATTGCTAAACGACCCTGCAGGCCACAGCAGGAATAGCATCGTTGACGGAAGCACACTGAGGATAAGATAGATGCTGAATAAGGCGGTACTTCCCAGGGGTCTTCTTAGGGACAATCCCTAGGGGATAAATACAAAGATCATGCATCGGCACAGTTTGGAACCGACAAGTGCAAACCAGAGCTAGAGGAGGAATTATAAACAGACGCCAAATCAAAAGCAGCAAGAAAATCATACTCAGTGACTCCAGCCGCATCGGGAACCAAGGAAGCTGCTGCCTACTTCACATGGAGAAGACACACCCCCATTATGAAGGACCACCTCAACATGCCCAGTAACAGTCGACGATACGGGAACATCTGGAGCACTGGCCACTGCAGGAAAATCTGATACTACCACTACAGCATCAGAGGACAAAGCAACAGAAACCTTCAGAGGGGCAGCAAGGGAAGAAGTGGAGACTCCACAGGAAAGGGGGGTGCAAAAGGGGAGGAGCAGCAGTAAGCATGGAGGCAGGGGGGGCATGACTGCTGACTCAGGGGCCAGGGAGGCCAACGTGGACAGGGGGGGGTTGGACACCATAGAAAACACCAAAGTGGGGACCCCTATGGCTCTAGAGGTGGTGGGGGGGTAGAACCAGGGAGAGGGGCCTGAAAAAGCCGGTGGCCAATGTGGTTAAGAGTAAGCTGCAGGGTGGAATACAACAAACCCTACAGACAGGGAGGTAGAGGGAGCAATTGAGGCAGCGGAGTATAAGGAGGAATATACCCCAAACTCCAGGATGCTTGCGGCCAGGTAGCATATGAAGTGTAGGTAAAGGAAGAGGGTGCTGCAATATGATCCCCACCAAACCCACCCCAGGCAAAGAAACACTCATGGGAGGGGGGGGAGGGGCAGCAAAAATACCTCATATGAAATATTCCCAACAGGAGGGAAGGACACCGGCACCCCCACATCAAAGGAGGGGCCGAGGATGCAGGAAGGGTAGCCACTCCCAAGCCCCCAACATGGCTGTCATTTCTGAAATGGCCGCCGGACGTACTGCACTAATGGGCACCGGTGCCACCCCAGCAGGGCCCCAGGAGACTCCAGGTCAAATAGTGCAGGTGACCTCAATAACGAGCCACCTGCCATCTGCACAGAGTGAGACAGAGCAGCTGGCCAAACATCAAAGATGCCGTAGGGAGCTACATCCAGTGCGGCCGTTGTTGGGGGGGGGTAGAGGCGGCTGCAGTAACAACCGCAGTCAGGGAGACAGCGGGGGGGGGGGGTCAGGGACACTGCAGTGAGCCACTGATGGGCCACCCATGACGGAGCAGCCGTCGGTTGTTGGGAGAGATCAGCCAGCATGGGGGTAGAGCTGAGCAGCGGGAAGGGTGCAAAGCAGGGGGGTTGATAAACAAGATGGGGCAGAATAAAACAGAGAGGAAAAACAGAATAATGAAAAAGAAAGAAAGCAAGATGAGGTAGAATGATTGGACAGGGGGGATGCACTTAGCTAGAAGCTGGATAAAGACAGCCAGGGCCATGACCAACTCCAATAAAAAATTACCCAAGAGGCTGTCTGCACAAAACAGCTCCTTAAATAACCTCCTACAAGGATCCCCACCCCAAAAGCCCTAATTGGCTCACCAAACTGACAACATCAAACTACATAGCTTAATCTGCCTAGTAACAAAGGCTGCAATATTCAGCCAATCAGAAAAAAAACAGGATTCAAATTTATCCTCATGCCTATTCAGCCGTTGTCTATCCATATATGTAACAAGCAGCATCTAACCCCTGGCAGATTTGCTGATGTTTATTCTGTTGCTAACCTGATGCGAAAGATGGCAAAACACGTAGTATTATTATTATTATTATTATTATTATTATTATTATTATATTATTTTTATTTTTTTAATGAATGATTGCATTTATATAGAATCCTGTCAATGTTCAACTGAGACGCTTTCAGACACTGTAACCATTTTTTCCACTTACAAGACACAGTATTGTATAGGTTATGCCACTGTGACCGCTCTACTTTCTAGCAGCAGGTATGTAGCACATCCAAATGTCTTTGTACCAGCTATCCAGCAACACTAGTTCTTGACTTGTTCCTAACCTTGTCTTTGTCTCCTGATTTGATACACTTCGTAACTCCTGGTTCTGGTGTTGATTTGAATTAGACTATCCTTTTGGGTTGATTCAGCATTCCAGGCTACCCAACACTACAGTTCTGTTTTATACGCCTGTTGCTAGTAGGGATGAGTGGGTTCGGTTCTCTGAGAAACGGACCTTCCCCCCACCTCCCCCCCCGAACATTTGAGATCTGAGCCCAGATCCAAGTCAGGCTTGTTTTTTTGCACCTAACTCAGATCAGAAAGCAAGGCAAAATGTCATCATCCCGCTGTCAGATCTCATGCATTTTGCATTCTATACATAGTCCCGGTGACCAGCGCCATCCTCACTCCGGATTTGGAGAGTGCACAGTAAGGACGTGTTCCTTTTGTGCTGTATTCTGTGCTGTATTCTATGCTGTAATCAGATAGGCGGGTTAGAGAAGGGGGCAGGAGAGAGCAGAGAAGTTGCAGCAAGAGAGTTGCGTTAACTTGGGGTGCTGTTTGTGTAGGTGTGCTGTGACTGTCACTGTGTTAGGGCTCTGCATAGTAGACAGTGCACTGCATATAGCATACTGTGGCTGTGTATAGGAACAGGTGTTGTTCTCTGTTTATAAGGGGCTGTGTACTGCCATACACTACTGCTATATATCCTCTGTATGTGATCCAAAGCAAAAAATATATATCTACTGGTGAATCACTCTGACTACTAGTAATGTGTTTGCCGTACACTACTGCTATATATCTGTGTGTGATCCAAAGCAAATAATAGATTTCTATTGGCTCATCACTCTGACTACTAGTACAATGGCTGCCATACACTACTGCTATATATCCTCTGTGTGTAATGCAAAGCAAAAAAATATTTCTATTGGTGCTTCACTCAATAACAACTACCAGTACTGCTATACACTACTGCAATATATCTGTGTGTGATCCAAAGCCAAAAATATTTTTCTTTTGGTGCATCACTCAATGATGACTAGTACTGCGGCTGCCGTACACTACTGCTATATATCTGTGTGCATTCAAAAGACAAAAATATATTTATTTTATGCATTTGAAAGAGGTGCTCTGTCTGCTGTATCTGAAAGGAGTGATCTGTCTGTCCGCCCTAGTGTAAAATTAAAATAATAAAAGCTAAAAACAAAAAGCCTAAAATTATAATTATAAAAAAAACTATTTTTTTGTTTGTGCTGTACCCCAGTGTACTATACAGTATTTATTTTACTTTCATAAGTGCTGTGACACTGCCTGTCAGACCGCAGTATATTACGCATTGTGCAACACCGTCGGTGTAGCCAACTGCAGTGTGGAATTCTGATATATATTTCTGATTCATTTGTGCGACATTGTAACCACTGCTGTGTGATATAAAAATACTTCTACATACTGTATTTTTGACTCATTTATGCAACACTGTAACCACAGTGTGTGATATTAAAAATAATGTATATATTTTGATTTAAATAAAAATGTTATGTCATCCCAGTATACAGAACCTTCAGCTGCTCCGTCCATCTAAAGGTGTTCTGTCAGTCCATATAAACATAGATAGAATAGCAGCGCTAATGAAATGATTTGTAAATAACTGATAATAGTAATAATAATAATAATAATGAAGGTTTGAGTGAAAATTAATAACAATTTAATATTCCATATATTTAAGAACACTTAAAACAACGTAATCTGGCCATTCATATAATTAATTACTCAATGAAACTACTGCCTATCTGGTGTAGTCCGTTCCTATTATAGAGGACTGGTGTAGATTTGGTGACACAAGGCTGGAAATAAACCAAAGGTGAAGTCCCACAGGGATTGTTACCACAATGAGCCGCTGGAGGTGTAGTCCCTTGAAGTTATCCTTTAGTTGGATTCAACCCAAGCAAGGGTTTTTGGGGGGGTCCTCACTGCAATGCGGTATCCTCCTGTTGTGGAGGGCGTAGATGGTAATCACGATGGTTTTTATTCACCTCAAGTTCTTTATGGATGGTCACACTCCAGTCCTGGTTCGGACACACCAAGGCGGTTCAAGTTCCAAAGGATGAGGGCCTGGCAAGCCTCCTGACACGTTTCACTGCAAGGCACTGCAGCTTTATCAAAATGGACTACACCAGATAGGCAGTAGTTTCATTGAGTAATTAATTATATGAATGGCCAGATTACGTTGTTTTAAGTGTTCTTAAATATATGGAATATTAAATTGTTATTAATTTTCACTCAAACCTTCATTATTATTATTATTACTATTATCAGTTATTTACAAATCATTTCATTAGCGCTGCTATTCTATCTATGTTTATATGTATGTACATTGGGTTTGACTACCCCAACCTTTAGCAGCTGCTTTAGAAACGCAATATCCATTCAGCGCCCGAACCTTTTTCTATCTTGATAGAAGAAATTCCATTGTTCTGTCAGTCCAACCAAAATAAAAGATATATATTTTTTTTAATATTTTGTGCTGCATCCTCCCAGAATACATCCAGGCATGCTCCATCCATTTCAGGGTGTGGTGTCTTTAGCTCATATTCTTATTATAACTTATTGTCCTATTTTGATAACTTTTCTTATCACCACATTGTAATTAATTCAAATTAATGGGGGTAATTCTGAGTTGATCGCAGCAACAAATTTGTTAGCAGTTGGGCAAAACCATTTGCACTGCAGGTGTGGCAGATATAACATTTGCAGAGAGAGTAAGATTTGGGTGGGGTGTGTTCAAACTGAATCTAAATTGCAGTGTAAAAATAAAGCAGCCAGTATTTACCCTGCACAGAAACAAAATAACCCACCCAAATCTAACTCTCTCTGCAAATGTTATATCTGCCTCCCCCTCCCTGCAGTGCACATGGTTTTGCCCAACTGCTAACAAATTTGCTGCTACGATCAACTCGGAATTACCCCCAATATTATAATAATAATAATAATTATAAATTAGATACATTTAAATTAAATGAATATAAATAAACTCTCCACACTCATATAGTGAACTTCTGCATATCGAAGATATCTTTGAGGAAATGAAGAATGTGATTCTAAGTAAAGTAAATGAAATAAATTAAATAAATTAAATTCAAATAAATTGAAATGAAAATAAATCTAAAATATTGTCTTTTTTATTTTACTTTGCATTAATCATCTTTTTGTCAAATGAAATCTTGAGCCTTGACTAATGCGTCTTTTTTTAAATACATTCCTTTTTAAAATATTTTGTCCTCCCAGTATATACAGCCAAGGGCTACTGCTGCTCCATCCAATTACCTCGGTGCAACCTTTTGGCCTAAACTGGATAAAAACAATATTGTCAGCTGTCAGGATGTTAAGAATAGTCTGGAAATGAGAGGAAATAAATGTTATTGAGGTTAATAATACTTTAGGAACAAAAATACCCAAAAATTCTGTTATTTTAGCTGTTTTGATTATTTCTTCGAAAAAATTCAGATCCAAAACCAAAACCCGCAAGGGTGGTTTTGGCAAAACCAATCCAGATCCAAAACCAAAACACAAAACTCGAAAAATGGCCCGGTGCACACCCGTAGTTGCTAGGCCACAGTAAGGGGCAGGTAAGTGGTCTGTGACCTGCATGCTTTATGCAGTGAAGCTAAACCTCCTTACAAGGGTATCTGATATGTCCGTTAGAATCCTTTAACTGGTCAGTGCTAACCTTGTTTGGCAATAGTGAATCCCCAATTTTTCCTGTATCATCACAGACACGTTGCTGTGCAATCGGTTTAAATCCTATTACATGTAACCAGATTTTAAATCAACAAAATGACAGCTGCCCAAATTACAGTTTGGATCAGATAAAGCAGAGAGACATTTTGGTCCATGACCATGAGCAATGTTAAACTATTAGCAAATTTAGGGCAGCCTCAATCCCAGACATATCAGGTAACTCGATTATCTGTAGAATAGCAGGGATTCTGAGTGGTTTCTGATTTGTTATTCTTCAGAGCTGCAGTATAATATACATTAACTATACATGTCATCCATCTTTCAGTAAAATTAACATTCACCAGACTGCAGCAGCTCTCATGCTAGTGTAATAAGGTGCTTTTAATATTAGCACATTTTCACACAAAAAAGCTGTTTCATTAATACACCTGTCACATGGGAATGTGTATACTGATGTAGCCCTCCTTCTGACTACCAGTCAACATTTGTGCCTCCACTCAAACCTTTGTACCACCACACAAACGTAGTAGTGTAGAGGAGGTTTGAGAAACCCTATAACTCAGTACTACAAAGCCCCCTGGCACTCGAATGTTAGCAGAGCCGGATTATCCTAGGGGCGACAAGGGCGGCTGTCCCGGGGCCCCCACACATTCGTGGCCCCCACAGACTGCTTTATAAATCGGAGCAGTTTCCCTCATCAGCCGCTGAGGAGCTCCGTGTACAGAGTGTACACGGAGCTCCTCGGCGGCTGCTGACAGAGACTGCTCCGATATAAAAAGCAGTCTGTGGGGGCCCCTAACATGTGGCTCAGTCAGTATCTCGCGGGATTTCACTTCACAACCAGGTGAGACACTGACTGAGCCGCCGGTGTGCGCTGCTGTAAAGTTGCTGCTCCGTATGTGGGTATGTGTGTATGAGTCATTGTGTGTGTGAGTGAGTGAGTGTGTATGTATGTGAGTGTGCGAGTTCCCGCCGACCCGCCCGCGCACGGGGGGGGGGGTTCTTTGGCCGCAATTTTTAGTGGTGGGGGCCCTCACACATTCAATGCCCGGGGCCCCCAGCTGCCTTGTTCTGGCCCTGGGGCCCCCACATGTTTGTTGCCCGGGGCCCCCACCAGCCTTAATCTGGCCCTGAATGTTATAAGACCTGCCTTACCAGTGGTGGTGCTGGTGTCAATACCTGATGTCCTCGCTCCTCCCCCTGCTGGAGCTCTGGATAAGACCAGTGACTGAACACAGTTTGGGAATATACAGGGCCGGCGCTACCATTAGGCAGCTTTAGGCAGCTGCCTAGAGCGCCGGCCACCAGAGGGCGGCACATAATCATTTCCACAAAAAAGTAAAGTTGTCCTACTTTTACATGACATCGGCAGCTGTGGGTCCTATCAGCCACAGCCGCCCCTATGTCCGACCCCACTGTAATCCATCACCCCACACTGGTGGTCAGGCGCTTGGATCTACTGAGATATCAGCTACAGCGTAATCAGACACAGACAGCAGGCAGCTAAGGGGCGTGTGCACATGATGAAGTGAATGCCCCGTCCTAGCTCCTCTATCTGCTCTTCCTCCTCTCAGCCTCAGATCTCTCACACATAAGGCAGGACCTGCTCTCTGCTCTGGAGGAGGTGGGAGCAGTGTGTGCACGTATTGCATAGAGCTCCAGACTGCAGTGCAGCAAGAGAATGCATGATCCATGTGCAGCAGCAACTGGTGAGTTGTTGTGAAGGGGTTGGCCTGGGTGTTGTAGTTTATTAGGGGTGTGTGTGTGTGCTGAAGTGTATGTAGGGGGGGGGGGGGTTGTAGTGTATGAGGGCTGTGTGTGTGTTGTAGTGTATGAAGGGGAGGGGTTGTAGTGCATCAGGAGGGTGTCTGGGTGTTGTAGTGCATGAGGGAATGTCCCTGGGTGTTGTAGTGCATGAGGGGATGTGTCTGGGTGTTGTAGTGTATGGTGAAGGGGGGGGAGGGGGTGTCTGAATATTGTAGTGCGTGAGGGGATGTGCCTGGGTGTTATAGCATATGGTAGGGGGGATATGTCTCTGTGTTGTAGTGCATGAGGGGATGCACCTGGGTGTTGTAGTGCATGAGGGTATGCTCCTGGGTGTTGTAGTGCATGAGGGTATGCGCCTGGGTGTTGTAGTGCATGAGGGTATGCGCCTGGGTGTTGTAGTGCATGAGGGGATGTGTCTTGGCGTTGTAGTGCATGAGGGGATGCGCCTGGGTGTTGTAGTGCATGAGGGTATGCGCCTGGGTGTTGTAGTGCATGAGGGGATGTGTCTTGGCGTTGTAGTGCATGAGGGGATGCGTCTGGGCGCTGTAGTGCATGAGGAGATGCGTCTGGGCGTTGTAGTGCATGAATGGATGCGCCTGGGCGTTGTAGTGCATGAGGGGATGCGCCTGGGTGTTGCAGTGCATGAGGGGATGCGTCTGGGTGTTGTAGTGCATGAGGGGATGCGTCTGGGTGTTGTAGTGCATGAGGGGATGCGTCTGGATGTTGTAGTGCATGTGGGGATGCGTCTGGGCCTTGTGCATGAGGGGATGCGTCTGGATGTTGTAGTGCATGTGGGGATGAGTCTGGGCGTTGTGCATGAGGGGATGCGTCTGGATGTTGTAGTGCATGAGGGGATGCGCCTGGGCGTTGTAGTGCATGAGGGGATGCGTCTGGGCGTTGTAGGGGGGGTTTGAGTGTTTCAGTGCACCTGGGCGTTGTATGGGGGGAGTTTTGAGTGTTGTAGTGCATGAGGGATGCGTCTGACCTTGTAGTGCGTGAAGGGATAATGTATTTATATTTTTTTAGAATGTCCCAAATGTTTACTATTTTTTTCATATATTATACTATTTGATATAATTTACTAACATTGAGTACACTTAATACTGGCTATACGTGTTTACATGGGATTAGTATGAAAAGCTGGCGGTCGGGATGCCGGTGGTCAGTATATCGACGCCGGCATCCCGATTGCGGAAATGCCGACAAGGGTCCACAGGGTACCCTAACCACCCCTGTCTGCAGCCTAACCCTACCCCTCCCTGTCCGCAGCCTAACCCAAACCTCCCCTATTGGTGCTTAAGCTCCTCGCGGTGGTGCCTAAACCATACCGCCCTTCCCACAGCCTAACCCTAACACTCCCCCCTTAGTGCCTAACCTTAACCCCCCCCTCTCTGCAGCCTAACCCTAACCTCCCCCACCCCACATCCTAACCCTCCCGGAGTGTGCCTATACCTAACCCCCCGTCCCGCAGCATAAAGCTAACCCGGCAGTTCATACTTACCTTCGGGATCTTGACTGTCGGCTTTTGGATTCCGGTGTCGGTATTACAGCTGCCGGTATCCCAACAGCCGGGATCCTGAACACATACCATTTACACACGTTAAATAATTAATTAATTGATGGTAATTGAATATCTTTGCCCTTATAAAAGGAGATAGGAGCACCCTTGGATCACTTTCTCTTTGATAAAGCCCTCTGTAATGGGAAAAACACGTCAAAGGTTGACCACACTGGTGGTTAGCTACTCAATTACTTTGAAGTGCTCACTGGCGGATCCGCATATGATTGAACTTCTCTTCTGTGCATGCTCTGTATGGTAAAACGTGCTATGCACTTTGTGAATCCAAGGTTGCCACCAAGGGGGGTCTTCCAGGACTGCAGTCCCAGGCCCGGACAGAAAAGGGGGTCCGCCTGTGGCTCCTAGCACCTATACCTGCTGCACCAGGCTACACAACAATAGTGGCAGATGCTTGGGAAGGAATTTTTTAAAACAACTGTCCCTGTGCATCGGCCCTCTGAATCGGCTACCCTGAGTAGCTGCAGCATCTCCCAGGGACTGTTCATATTTGCACATCTTCCATGTGCACCCCTCCCCTTCTGCCTGCTGAACATGGCGATGAGCAATCTCCTCTTTGCATGATGCACCATATAGTGTAGCTTATCGAGAGTAATGTTGTTCTGGGGGGTTTCAGGCTAAACATAATTTAAGTTTAATAGTGGATGAAGATAAACATATTGCTTCATTATGACACTGGGATTTTACAGATAAATGTTGCTATTTAGGCAGGTGTCCTGCCTATTTTGTCAGTCCCAGGCCCCACAATTTCTGATGACAACCCTGTGTGCATCAACGGAAAGAGATGCATGTGACTCAAAATCAGGCCAGTTATCTCTAACTACAGTATATAACTTGAAGTGTATATTCCATTGATGGGCTTACTATAGTAAATCCAATTTACAGCTTATTTAGGCAGTGCTGATTATTTAATAGCTTATACATAAAGGTGGGTACACACTAGGTGATGTGCTCAGTGAGCGACATCGCCTAGTTTTTCCCCTCCCGGGCCGGGCCGCTCGACTGTGGGCATACACACTGGGGGAATTCAAATGTTGAAAAGTCAGTTGCGTTTTTGTTTTTTTCCTGTCTATTAGATAGGAAAAAACAGACTCCCAATTGACTTTTCAAACAATTGAATCTCCCCCACTGAAGATATCACTAATGATATCATACAGTGATGTCATGCTGCCTTCGGCCGGAGCATGCAGTTTTGGACAGTGAGTCCAAATTGAGCTGCATGCACGGCCGACACCGAGGGTCATTGATGACCCACGGTGCCGCGCATCGCTCGTTGGCGGCAGCTTACACATTGGGCGATAAAGTAACCAACGTTGCTCAGGATGGGTCAAAATGAGCGATATAGTTTAATTTATCGCAAAGTGTGTACCCACCTTTACTCTCACCGTGGATTACGCCATCAGTGGTTAAACTATAAGACCATATATTTGACTCCAAAGGTTCAACATAGAGATAGCACCTGTGCAGTACTACTATTGTTCTTTGTGATTAATCATTGACGGTGTGCTGGTACCATTGTTTGTAATACTGCTTGTAGTCCATCTCTTTGTGCAAAGTGTGTCGCCATCCATAGTTGTGCAGAAGGAGTGTGGGAAATACTGTTTACTGTTGGTGTGTTTGGGGGATCTTGGGACGTGTAACTACAGAACACGGACTTGGGTAAGCAGGGGCAATAGAGTGAAACTTTGCCTAGGGCGCCTAGAAACCTAGCACCGGCCCTGGGAATATATCATAACTTTACTCCTCTTCTTTTGTTAACAGGACATTCCATCACATAACAATAACATGCTTGGTAATAACAAATAACACATAAGCAATACACCATTACAATCTTATCACCTAAGCAATTACCTACCCTTACTGTACCATTCATATATTTGCAAATAAATATATATATATATATATATATATATATATATATATATATATATATATATATATGATGTATGTAGTTCAGTGCACTGAAATCAGTCTTGTTAGATTTAGTCTCTCTACTACTGTCTGTGGAGTTCCTTTAGGATACTAAGGCAGGTCACTAGTGACACTTGGGTAGTGGACAGTCTCTCTTTTCTCTCTTTCCTATAACCCATTGCTCTTGCTTTATGGTAAGTATCTGAGCAAAAGTCATATACTTAATTGCCTACAACTGTGTAAATTGTTTCTAATTTAGTTAGGTTATCTCCAGTCTGCGTAAGGCGTCCTTATACAGGCTACCGAGAATATGTCCCTAACGTGGTAAGCAACATTTTACTCCGTTCGTGCCAATAGCACTAGGGGAGTGGATCCGGGTGCACTTACTGTCATTTTGATTTCTGCACTTTACATGTCCTAGCTCTGTATAATTTATTTGCTTAGGCTTCGCAGTGAAGAACCTCTCTATAATTTACTGCATGTGGAATACCCTCCAATGCCCTGTCTATGACGGCTACGCGGGGAACATGTATTGAGTAAGTATTCCAGCTGTCTGACCTCTCGACAGTCTGTTACCCCTGCAATAACTAGGCACTATATACCCAATAGTAGAGGGCTATATATATTAGCTCTATACAGCTGCGTCTCTAGAGAGGAGGGGACCCGTGTGCAGACTCCGTGTGTGGGCCCCCTCCTCTCCTGTAGCCGTCACCGCCGTTGCTAGCGCTCTCAGCGCTGAGACTCTGGCACAGTACCAGAGTCTACAGCGCATGCGCAGGATTCCAAAAAATGGTCTCCGTGCCATTTTCCAGAGTCCTGGGCATGCGCTGTAGACTCTGGCACTGTGCCAGAGTCTCTAGCACTCAGTGCGCTAGCAGCGGCGGTGACGGCTACGGGAGAGAAGGGGGCACACACACAGTCGCCGATGGACGCCGGAAAGGTAAGTATAGAAGAAATGGGTGCAGTGTGTGTGGTGTGGGCCCCCTCTGGACCCAGGGGCCTGTGTGCAACCACACACTGCACCCATTTTATAAGCGCCAGTGGCTCTATATATAGGTGGCCAGTTCTGTCATGCTCCCAACCACAGAAATTTACTCCTCTTTCTTCCCCGATTAAGGTTAGATTCGGGTCACTCACTGGGGCAGATGTATTAACCTGGAGAAGGCATAAGGAAGTAATAAACCAGTGATATGAGCAAGGTGATAAACACAGCAGCCAATCAGCTCCCATATGTAAATTAACAGTAAGGAGCTGATTGGCTGGTGCATTATCAGCTTGCACTTAACCAGGGCCGGTTCTGGGGCGCTGTGCGCCCCGGGCGGCAATAAGGGGCGTGGCTTCGTACAGGGGGCGTGGTCATTTACACCACCTTTACAGACTGCTGTAGCGATCTGAAATGTGCGGTGCGCGATGACATCATCGCGCACCGTACAGTAAAGGACCTCTCCAGGAAGGGAAACTAGACGCGTAGCGTCTAGTTTCCCTTCACAGCGGCCAGTGGCAGCGGGGGCAGCGGGCAGTGGGGGGCACAGCAGCAGCGGATCTTGCCCTGGTGCGGCGCCCTCCGGATGGCGCCCGGCGCCCTCCGGGAGGCGGCGCCCCGGGCAAAAGTCCTGCTTGCCCGTGGCAAGATCCGCTACTGCACTTTACACTGCTTTATCACTGGTTTATCACTTCCTTATGCCTTCTCCAGGTTAATACATCTGCCCCACTGTTTGTTTATTCTGCCCTCACGATGACAGACAAATGTGAAGGGGGATGGCTATGTTTCAGAGAGGCAGATCCTTATACCGGAGTCCACTCCCGCGGGGTGGCTCCTATGGATGCTGCTCCAACGGCTGCTTTGTTGGTGAAGATAGGGAGGTGGAGACAGCTGTGGATCTCCTCCTACTGGGCGGTCTCGTTCAGCGCTGCCCTAGCCACCGTTCAGTGTGGAAAGGGTGGGTGGCACCTCCACCTTTAATCTCCTCCCGCTGGACGGCCCCAGTCCCCGTTGCAGTAGCCAGTATCCAGGCGTTCCCGGCCGCTGCTGCCATGGTATCACTCACTGTCTGCCTCTCCCCGGGATCAGTGATCACTCGACCTCTCAACTCCTCTGCTCCGCTGTATGCAAAGTTGATCAGCCACAAGGTGGGCAGAGTAGCCGTCTTCTCCCCGCTCTTTCCGGAGAGTCCTCAGTCAGCCTCCTCTTTTCATGACATACAGAATTCTGTGAGTGTAAGTGTTCTGGTATGATGGGATGAGTATTCCCTACTCACGGTAGTGTGCTGCATTGAGTGTTTTGACCACTATGCAGCCAGTTCTTTTTGACCATGTGACTGGAGATGTGTGTGTGGAAGACCGTGTTTTGGATTTGCTTCTAATTCATTATTGTGTTTTGGTGTTAGTTTTGGTTTTTGGAAAAAGCACCCTCAATTGTTTTGGTTTGGAGTTTGGTTTAAAATTAGAGATGTGCGGCTGGCACTTTTCATGTTTTGTGTTTTGGTTCTAATTCCACTTTCGTGTTTTAGTTTGGCTTGGTTTTGCCAAAACCACCCTTTCGTGTTTTGGTTTTGGATCTGGATGATTTTTGAAAAAAACATAAAAACAGCTAAAATCACAGAATTTGGGGGTAATTATTAACCTCAAAAACATAAATTTCCACTTATTTCCAGTCTATTCTGAACACCTCACAATATTGGGGCTCATTCTGACACGATCGCTCGCTGCAGTTTGTCGCAGCGCAGAGATCAGGTCAGAACTGCGCGTGCGCTGGTGCCGCAGTGCGCCGGCGCATGGCAGTCGTCGGTGCCCAGTGATTGCCTCTGAGACAGAGGTGGTCACTGGGCGTTAAGCCGCCGTTTAGGGGGAACGGTCTGGCCAATGCAGGCATGGCCGGACCGTTGGGGGGGCGTGTCACACAGCCGCTGTGGCCAGCAGGAGCCTCTGTGCGATGCTTTTGTATTTGTGTGGGGGGGCACTGACATACGCGGCGGACTAACCATGTGCTGGACGTCCCCCCGCATGTCTGAGTTTACGATCGTAGTTGTTCTAAACTTAGCACAGCTACGATCAACTCGGAATGACCCCCTTTGTTTTTAGGCCTAAAAGTTGCACCGAGGTGGCTGTATGACTAAGCTGAGCGACACAAGTGTGCGGCACAAACATCTGGCCCATCTAGGAGTGGCACTGCAGTGTCAGACAGGATGGCAGATATAAAAAAAAAAGGCCCCAAACAGCACATGACGCAAAAAAGAAAAAAAGGTGCACCGAGGTTGCTGTATGACTAAGCTAAGCAACACAACCACCCATCTAGTAGTGGCTGAATGTCGAGAGTGGCCCGCAATTGTTTGGTCCACTGACAACATCTACAGCACGCCCCTGTCATTTTTTAAAAATTCTGCAATTGGTGGACTTATACGGCAGTACCCCAGGACTAATACAGCAGTGCCCCTGGACTCATACGGCAGTGTCAGACAGGATGGCACTTTTCAAAAACTAAACCCCAAACAGGACCTTACTCACTCCTGACTGCCCTGCATCACCGCCAGCGGGTGGGCTAGGAAATCTTATCCTTTCCCTTGCAGCTCCAGTGAAATTGAAGGAGAAGCTGTCGATGGGACACGTTCCGCTTGAGTTGACAATTTACTCAGCAAGTCTTTGCACCTCTGCAGACTTGTGTCTGCCGGAAAGAGAGATACAACGTAGGCTTTAAACCTAGGATCAAGCACGGTGGCCAAAATGTAATGCTCTGATTTCAACAGATTGACCACCCTTGAATCCTGGCAAAGCGAATGAAGGTCTCCATCCACAAGTCCCACATACTTTGCGGAATCGCTCCATCTTAGCTCTTCCTTCAATTTCTCCAGCTGCTTCTGCAAAAGCCTGATGAGGGGAATGACCTGACTCAAGTTGGCAGTGTCTGAACTGACTTCACGTGTGGCAAGTTCGAAGGGTTGGAGAACCTTGCACAAGACAGAAATCATTCTCCACTGAAGTTGAGTCGGGTGCATTCTCCCTCCTTTGCCTATATCGTAGGTGGATGTATAGGCTTTAATGGCCTTTTGCTGCTCCTCCATCCTCAGAAGCATATAGAGTGTTGAATTTCACCTCGTTACAACCTCTTGCTTCAGTTGATGGCAGGGCAGGTTCAGGAGTGTTTGCTGGTGCTCCAGTCTTCGGCACGCAGTGGCAGAATGTCGAAAGTGGCCGCAAATTTTTCGGGCCACCGACAGCATCTCCTGTACACCCCTGTCAAAAAAATTTGGCACCAGCAAATTAATTGTATGCGCAAAACATGGGACGTGCTGGAATTTGCCCACACGTGATGCACGCACAATGGCCCTCATTCCGAGTTGTTCGCTCGCTAGCTGCTTTTAGCAGCATTGCACACGCTAAGCTGCCGCCCTCTGGGAGTGTATCTTAGCTTAGCAGAATTGCGAATGAAAGATTGGCAGAATTGCGAATAGAAAATTCTTAGCAGTTTCTGAGTAGCGCCAGACTTACTCAGCCATTGCGATCAGTTCAGTCAGTTTCGTTCCTGGTTTGACATCACAAACACACCCAGCGTTCGCCCAGACACTCCCCCGTTTCTTCAGACACTCCCGCGTTTTTCCCAGAAACGCCAGCGTTTTTTCGCACACGCCCAGAAAACGGCCAGTTTCCGCCCAGAAACACCCACTTCCTGTCAATCACAGTAAGATCACCAGAACGATGAAAAATCCTCGTTATGCCGTGAGTAAAATACCTAACTTTTGTGTAAAATAACTAAGCGCATGCGCTCTGCGAACCTTGCGCATGCGCAGTAAGTGACTAATCGCAATATAGCGAAAATCAGCAACGAGCGAACAACTCGGAAATAGGGCCAATATTGGTGGCGTTGTCCGATATCACAAATCCCCAGGAGAGTCTAATTGGGTTAAGCCATTCTGCGATGATGTCCCTCAGTTTCCGTAATAGGTTGTCAGCTGTGTGCCTCTTACGGAAAGCTGTGATACATAGCGTAGACTGCCATACATGTACCCAGTGGGCTGTCACAGTCATATAGTCCTTAGTCTGCCCTGTTCCAATTGTCCACATGTCCGTGGTTAAGTGGACACTGGATACAACCACATTTTGTAGGACACTGGTGACTCTTTTTCTGATGTCTGTGTACATTCTCGGTATCACCTGCCTAGTGAAGTGGAACCTAGATGGGATTTGGTTCCGGGGACACAATACCTCCATCAATTGTCTAAATCTCACTGCACTAATGGCGGACATTGGACGCACGTCTAACACCAACATAAGTGTCAAGGACTCAGTTATCCGCTTTGCAACAGGATGACTGCTGTCATATTTCATCTTCCTCACAAAGGACTGTTGGATGGTCAATTGCTTACTGGAAGTAGTACAAGTGGTCTTCTGACTTCCCCTCTGGGATGACAATTGACTCCCAGCAGCAACAACAGCAGCGGCAGTAACAGCAGGCGTACCACTCAAGGATCCTCCAAAGGAATCCCGGTGAGGACTCCTCAGTCTTGACAGTGTCATGGCCTGAAGGACTACTGACGTTCCTGACTGAGGAGGAAGTTGATGTTGAGGGAGTTGGTGGTGTGGCTTGCAGGAGCTTGGGTACAGGAGAAGGGATTTAGGTGTCAGTGGACTGCTTACGCTCTTACCCAAAGTTTCACAACTTGACACTACTTATGATGAATGTGCTGCAGGTGACGTATAAGGGAGGATTTTCCGAGGTGGTTAACATCATTTCCCCTATTTATTACAGATTGACAGAGGCAACAGATGGCTTGACACCTGTTGTCCGGATTTGTGGAGAAATAATTCCACACCGAAGAGGTGGCTTTTTTGGTAGTTTGCCCAGGCATCACAATCGGCTTCTTCATCCCACGGACAACAGGTGTCTCCCTCGGTGCCTGACTTAAACAAACCACATCACCATCAGAATCCTCATCGTCAACTTCCTCCTCAGCATCAGCAACACCCATATCCCCATCCTGGTGTACGTCAACAGTGACATCTTCAATTTGAATATCAGGAACTGGACTGTGGGTGCTCCTTCCAGCACTTGCAGGGGGCGTGCAAATGGTGGAAGGGGCCACCTCTTCCTGTCCAGTGTTGGGAAGGTCAGGCATTGCAACAGGCTACACACTTGGACTCTCCACAGTTCTTTTCTGTGCTTTTTCCAGCTTAACTCTTTTAATTTTTCTAGCGGAAGGCTGAAGTCTTCCATCGTCATGTGAAGCTGAACCACTAGTCATGAACATAGGCCATGGCCTCAGCCGTTCCTTGCCACTCTGTGTCGTAAATGGCATATTGGCAAGTTTCCGTTTCTCCTCAGACCATTTAAATTTTTGGGGGGGTCTTTTTACTAAACTTGGGCTTTTTGGATTTTACATGCCCTCTACTATCACATTGGGCATAGGCCTTGGCAGACAATGTTGATGGCATTTCATCGTTTATGTCATGGCTAGTGGCAGCAGCTTCAGCACTAGGAGGAAGTGGTTCTTGATCTTTCCCTATTTTATCCTCCAAAATTATGTTCTCCATTATTTTTTGGGAGTAAGATAACACAATATGCGGCACAGGAATGACTGATGGCAGCACAACACAGCAACAACAAATAGCAGCAGCGTATACCACTGTGACTGCCTGGTCACTGGAATGACTGATGTCCAGGACACTACCACAGGTCTGATGCAGCACAACACAGCAACACTGTAAGGGACTTGTTGTTGCTGTTGTTATTATTATTATTATTATTATTATTATAATTATAATACGGCAGCAGTAGACATATAGCAGCAGCGCATACCACTGTGACTGCCTGGTCACTGGAATGACTGATGGCCAGGACACTACACTGGTCTGATGTAGCACAACACAGCAACACTGAACTGATGCAGCACAACACAGCAGCAATGGACATATGGCAGCAAGAGGACACAAACACTGTGACTGCCTGGTCACTGGAATGACTGATGGCTGATGCACAGGACACTACCACTGGACTGATGCAGCACTATACACCAATACACCACTACTGAACTGATGCAGCACAACACAGCAACAATGGACATATGGCAGCAAGAGGACACAAACACTGTGACTGTACAAATACAGCACAAGACACTACCACAGAGGACACTGAGGACGGAGACCCATCCTCTCTCTACACTCTCCAATGCGGAGTGAAAATAGCGGGGACGCGCGGCTCCTTATATGGAATCCAAACCCCGCAAGAATCCGACAGCGGGATGATGTTTTGCCTCATTCTGGTTTCCAAGTCAGGCAGGAAAACCCGAGCCTTGCTCGGGACCGGACTCGAATGGTGAAGTTTGGTACGGTTCGGTTCTCTGAGAACCGAACCAGCTCACCTCTATTTAAAATGGATACAAAAATCAATAAGCATTGATAAAAATGTATAAAAATCTGTAAAATCATGTAACTTGGATTTAAAATCCGAAATCCTAGCCGTGTGAGGATTCGAACATGGACTCGGTTCAGACTGTATCACTTCAGTAGATCCAACTGGGTTTTGGTTTGGTTCGGATCAACAAAGTTCGGGTGGATTCGTATTTCTGGAGAAGCAAACTGCACATCTCTATGTGTGACACAACCTTAACAGAGCTTGATCTTTGCACACAGAGCACATTGAAGATTGTGACCATTCCATAAATAATTACACCCTCATGAAGCCGCATTACATTTGCAAATTCTTACCAGGGTTAGGAAAAGTAAAGAAATCATTCCAACTACAGGATTTAGTGGACAGAGGTGACACTAAAATGCTGCAGTGTGACATGTTCTGATGCCCGGCAGGGAAGGAGGGTGAGGGGGGGGGGGCGAAGTATGCCCCCAATTGTATGTGGATATTTGTTTTAACATTTGAATGTATATATACCACTGGGGACTGCCATATTCCTGCCCGCGTAACTGTATACTGTCCTAAGAAGGACCTGAATTGTATGTGGATATTTTGTATAACATTCACCTATCTCGACAAATTATCAGATGATATATCTACATCCACGTACTGTACACATTGGGCGATATGAATGTACAATATGAACGATCATTTTTTTTAAAGATCTATCGCTCATATCGGTCAGTGTGTGCTTGGACAATGTGCACACCCGCTGGTTGTTTAATATGGTATTCAGTCATATGTATTTGCTGCTCAATTTTGCCTATATCATTCATGTTCATTCATATTGATATGAAAAGGAAGATAGAATCCTGTGCAATTTTTCTAAAGGTATCTTAAAGTCTTAAATCATATATGTCCAAAAGCATACAATAACGCCAATTAATAAGAAGGGGGGTAATCTCCATGGAATAAAACCTGGTCGGTATTTCTCAAACCAGGCAATCAGCAGTCTCAGTCCTTTTTCCTTCTGTAATGGCACTCTCTGGAGCCCTTCAGATTTAGATGCAGTATTCACACGGTCACTGGTCCACCTCTGTTGTTAACAATCTCATATAGGACCTTCTATGGAAGGCACAAAACAGAGTATATAGGGTTTTTTTTTTTTAACAGAAGCTCCCCCTACTAAGCTGTACCTCCTTCTGGTCCCCGGCAGCACTGGCAGTCCAAACACCATTGATAGTCATTATCGTTCAGTGTGTATGCATGAACAATATGAAATCTTTAATAGATCAAATCGTTCATATCGACCCGTGTGTATGGGGCTTTAGTTTTTAAAATATTTTTTTTCACCAAGCTTCTCATACAGGTACCACAGTACATATAGCTAATAATAGTGGTCGTTTCTGCGTCCTTTATGATTGATTGATTGATTGATTGATTGATATCCATTAGGAGTACCCATGGATACCTGAGAATTCTATATCCTGAGCCTGCTATTAACAAGGCATCTGTCTTATACTATACGGGCTAGGATCTTGTGAGGAATTTCACCTCCACAATTAAGAGCCAATACCATATGAGGAATCGGACCTCTATTTCTGAATTTTGGAAATCTTTTTTTCTATGTTATATGTGTCTGTTTGTCCTTTCAATTTTAATATGACAATTAAAAGTTAAGTATCGTTATATTTAATTCTGATATTTCAAAGAGTGCACCAACAAGTGAGCTTTCTTGATGGGGCTGCTTTCTGAGCCCCTCCTCATTTTCTAGTAAGGAAGGAAGTAAGTCGACGCTGGGATCCCGGCATCAAGTTGGCCGGCGCGTGGGGGTGGGGGGTGAGAGAGCAGAACAAGCCTCTTGCGGAACCATGCTGAAAAATGCTTGGTCTCTTCCCAAAAAGTGACAAACACAATAATCAAGGGTCCTTTAGATTCTTGTCCAGAATATCAAGAGTAAAAAACAAAAGAAGAAACAACACAAGTTTAAAATAAACTTAATAGTCCAAATAATCCAAAGTCCTCATTCAGGGGCCTATTTATCAAATATTATGTGCTTTTGTGGGATATTCCCTGAAAACAGCCATTTTCGGGTGATACTTGCAAATTTTAAGGTTCCCCGAACGTGCTATGGAGAGTTCGCAGCAAAGCATTCTGGAGCTTGACACCAATAGAATAATGTCATTCAAATGAAAAAGCCTTCAGCTGTCAACCCCCAAGTGACACATGCCCCGACCAATGACTATGCATTTGCTTTGGCTGCCGGGGACCCGAACCCTGGAAGCAGTGAAATAGCATTATGCTATCACACTGCCTCCAGCTCTTCACCTGGATGGGTTCTTATCGGAGCCCATTTCCAAGCAAGAGCTTTGGTTTATCAGCTAAGAATAGTCCCAATAGTCTCCTGAGGAAGCTGTTGAAAGTGTTTGGCGGTAGAGAAACGTTTATAATAACACTCTTGCCCGACAAGAAACTTTTTAGGGACTTTTGCATCACCATTCCATATTGCTGTACTTTCCAGGACAAAAGCAGCCCTCCCAATGACTGCGTTATTGGATTTACCAGCAGCCAGGAGGTAAGAGATGTTACATGCACCATAATCTGGTACTTGCTATTGGATTGGATTTACGATTTGAGTGGATCATTACATAAACTATATTATAATTCATGGTTTTATAACAGCGTATCAATCTATCCCATGTGTGATAACTGGAAGTGTTTTGTATGAGTGGAATATTGCATACTAACTTACTAAATGTGCCATATAATTCTTATGGTAGATGCTATTTGCAGTGATTATTAATTCTAACTGGACTCTAGCTACCTACAATATATTATAGTGTTGTCTACATGTTTTTTTTATTTATTTCATCCCACCGGCCGTGACCCCATCACAATAGCACCTTTATGCGTACGCTCTGTGTAATGCGTGCATCATAGGGGTTTTCAGAAATTTGTTGAAAAGAATCATTCAACTACATGAACTTTGGCATTGCATGTGGATTGAGTGCGATCAGGTCTTTAAAAGTCCATTATGTATAATTCTCCTGATGTGCATTTCTTTGGTATAGAACCAATTTAATATGTTGAAATTAATGTAAATTTGAATTGACATATCATACGAATAATACAGAGCAATAAGCACATATACAAAGGGTTATGGTAGGGTAACTCACTGTGGGTGGGATGCAGCAATATTAAACCTCAGGCCAAACCTTCGAAAAATGCAGTTTTCAGAGGTTCAGCTGCTTTTCTCATATGCACCAAGCTCTGGAATGTAATACATTGTAGAGTTTGGGTCAGTGAGCAATGCCATCTTTAGATGGCATTGCCCAACAGAAGCCTATTGGGTTCTTTTCGCATTTCCCCAGTGGGATATGAGTGGGATACAATTGGTTCCCTCCTAGTGGCAGGTCCTAAACCCGGAAGGTCTTCTATAGCAAAGTACATCAATGAGCTCCCCAATGAAGGGTGAACACACAGATTCAGACGAAAAATGAAAAATAATGTTTGATACATATAAGGCGAGATTTAATAGCATCCGAGATTGATGGTGGTGCGGAATACCTGCCGATCTTGGGCATTTTTTAAAGTGGCAGTCATTAACAAGGCAAAACCATGGCTTGTAAATGACTGCCCCTTTACAAAAAAGTCAGAGATCGGTAGGCATCCAGCACCTATGGCAATCTTGAACACTATTACATCTCATCTATAGAGGGTACATAAATAGTAGAGATGAGCGGTTTGGATTTACTTGGCTATGTTTGGATTTAAAAAATGGTATCTTTTGGCTAATGGCTCTCATTTGTTTTGGATTTCCAATAAGATATATCCATGTGAATCCAAACTTGCACTAGTTTGGCTAAAAGAACTGAGTAAAACCGAACTCGCATAGCTCTAATAAATAGCAGTATGGATTATTCTGACTCGGGAAATCTCAAACTGGTATCTTGCTAGGTCCCCTTTCTGAGGTGTGTTGAAGCAGGAAAGGATGAGTGCATGGATATGTGTGTTGATGGTATCAGGGGTGAGAAATGGTCTAATCATAGAGATATTGCAGAAGCTGAAACAGCAAGAGTGAGAGATATTGTGAATGTGCGTATTGAAGGGCAGTAAGGAGTCAAGCATGACAGACAGGCAGCATACTTGGGGGGCAGTCAGGAGGGTGAAGTTGTCAACAGAATGAGAGAGAGGGTAAGGGACAGTGGCGAGAGGAGAGGAGGGGACCCATGTGCAGTCTCTGTGTGTGGGCCTCCTCCTCCTCTCCCGTATCCGGCAGCGCTGTTAGCGCTCTGAGCGTTAGAGACTCTGGCACAGTGCCAGAGTCTATAGCGCATGCGCAGGTCTCTGAAAAAATGGCATGAAGGCCATTTTTTCGGAGACCTGCGCATGCACGGTACACTGTGGCAATGTGCCAGAGTCTCTAGTGCTCACCAAGACTCTACGGGACTACGGGAAATTTCGGTAAGAGTACACAAATGACAATGTGTCATATAAATATCTCTAATATTTGTTAAAAAAAGATATATAACAAGAGGGATCTGTACAGAGACAATAAATACGGAGAACGGATACGAAAGAGACGCTCATTAGTTTTTAAATATTTACATTTATTCTATTTTCTTTTTTCTGTAATTCACAGTGTTGTTACGTCATCACATTAACTGTACATGTGGGTTTTTTTTTATATTTCGCAGAAGTTATCTCAGAGGACATGAAATAAAACATGTCACTACATATACATATTTTTAAGAAATGAATTAAAAGTTATATTTTATTTAAATTCATAAGTTTGTGCACCAAAAACAGATCCTTTTTTCCTTTTCCCCCCTTTCTATGCCATAAGTTTAGCTAGTAGACAGTAATAAAGCAATATATAATACATCCAAGAGTATAAAGAAAACAATGGGTATATGAAAGGGTATAAGGTGAAGATTTCACAAATGATAATAAGCAGAAAAACAGAATCTCAAGTAGAAGCATTGGCGTTTCTATAATGGGTGCAGTGTGTGCGGTGCACACGGGCCCCTGAGTACAGGGGGGGCCCACTCCGCGCACACTGTACCCATTTCTCCTATACTTACCTTTCCGGAGTCAATCGCTGACCGTGTGTGGGCCCCCTCCTCTCCCATAGCCATGGCGTCGCTGCTAGCGCACAGACCACTAGAGACTCTGGCACAGTGCCAGAGTCTACAGCACATGCGCAGGACTCCAAAAAAATGGCGTGGCGGCCATTTTTCGGAGTCCTGTGCATGCGCTGTATACTCTGGCGCTGTGCCAGAGTCTACAGCACTCAGAGCGTTAGCAGCAGCGCGACGGCTACGGGAGAGGAAGGGGCCCACACACGGAGTCTGCACACGGGTCCTCTCCTCTCTAGAGATGCCCCTGACTAGAAGCTAGTGCAAGTTTGTACTAGTCTCTATCAGCCAATTAGGAAACCTGCAGCAATAGGAGACAAACTGTTCATATTTTTAAAGAGAGCAAACCGTTTTAAAAATACACTAGCATGCTATAACCTTTTACATAAACCCCATATAGGTGTTTAGTTAGACAAATTAAAAAAGTTTTATTCAGTGCCTAGCCTGGATATTATTCCTGTCAGTGCAAGCTGGCCCTAATTCGTATAAAGTGGGTTGCAAGCTAATGTAGCCTGGAAGACCTGATTTTTAAGCTTTATTTTTTATAGTGCACAGACTGTCTTGTGATTAGAATAGTAGTTTTAACAGAGCCTCTAATGAATAGCATCAGTCAGGGCCTGATCAACCAATAGGCTAATCATGCTGCAGCCTGGAGCGCTGGGTCGTGGGCTCACAATAGATTAGTTTTCTTTTTTATTCTTCCTGTGCGATACTGCGACAGTGTGGCTGTGCCTAACGCCGACACCGTAATTGTCTGTGCCACTCACCCACTTACTGCTGCCATAACCAGATTAAGGGGGGGATGCAGAGCATACTGTATCCTGGGCCCCCCTCTTTCAGGGCCCCCCCCAGCTGGAGCACACCGACATCACTAGCTCTCCCTCTTGTGCAGTGTGCAGTACGGGCAGAGGTTTCATGAGATACCAATGGAGCTTCCCAACCAGATGAGAGATAGGAGGGGGGAGAGAGCTGTAAGTGACCCAGGAATCTCAGCTTCTCCTCCTTCCCACATGGGTGTCTGGGTCTTATGTTACCTGCTAGCTAATGAGAGCATTCAGGTCTAGATAGAAACACACACAGAGAGTCCTCCTGAGCCCTGTCCCAGTGTGTAAGTAGCACAAAGGCTGCTGCTATTGAATTCTTGCAAAATTAATTATAATTTTATTTTTCAATGTGTGTTTTAAGGTTGTATAAGTTGTCTTTGCTCCACTTCAGAAAAAACTTTATAAAATTGTTGTCTTAATTAGGTGGGGCTATGGACAGTAACCAACTATTATTTTAAATATAATATACACCATTAGTGTAAATTTAATATTCACAATCCATACTCCCAACATGACCCATTCCAGGAGGGATAAAATGCTCTCTACATGGACTTTCCTCTTAAATTATAATTGCAATCAATTTTGAAACACCTTTCTTATCAATTAAATAGCTAAACACAGGTGACACCAATCATATATTAATAGGGAAGTCCAGGCACACTGTAATATACACCCACTTTCCCCTGGGCCCCCCTGTGTTAAGTGCCCCAGGCCCCCCCAAGGCTTAATCCGGCCCTGACTGCTGCAGATAATCTGCAGTGCAGTGATGACTGATTCAGTCATCATCAGTGCTGAGCACTGCCTGAGCTGCAATGTCTTCCGCGTCTGGACCCTCCTCACTCCATCCTGCTTATGTAGCTGCGCGATGACAGAGAATCTGACATGTGAGTTAGGCATTCCAGGACGCTGAGAGGGCCATCAGGGTGCCATTTTCAGCAACAGAGCACGGTACCTCACAGGGCCTGATCAACCAATAGGCTGACTGCCTGTCGGACCTGATGTGTATGTCCCGAGACTATCTGAGGGTGGCTGTGTCACCGTCCTGACTACTTTAGGTAGTACTTTATTATTATGATGACCCAGGGTGGTGCATATAGGGGAGGGGATGGGCAGCTGAACATTATTATTGCCGAGAATATTGGGGGCTGTTTGGTGCATTATATTAGGGGTGGGGGGGGGGGAGAGGAGGATCTGGAATCATATACTGGGAACTGTCTGGAATAATATTTTCATGGGGGAAGGCATCAGGGAGCAAAGGGAGGTCTGACTGGAGCATATGATAACAGGGGTTCTGAAGCATATAACGGGGGTGGAGTGTTGTCTGGGGGGGGGGGGGGTCTGGGAGCATAGTGTGTGTGGTGCATATTATTATGATGGTGGGGGTCCGGAGCATAATTTACCTGAAGGGAATGCTGTTGGTCATATTATTATGGGGAGTGGGTTTGGAATAATTTTTATCTGAGGGGTTCTGGATCACATTATTACAGGGGTTATGTTTGGAGTACTGCATTTAATGATGGGGTTACCTGGAGGATATTATGATGGAGAAAGTGACTGGAGAAGCCTTTTAATGTGAATGTGTGTGCATGTACATGTGGTAGGGAATATATATTGGAAGCTCCACTGGGGCAGGGACTTATGAATATGAGTGGAAAAAATTGGGGGTGGGGGCAGAGAAGGGGGGTGGGGCGGCCACTTCTCTATTAGCGTAGGGTAGCTGGAACCCTTAATCAGGCCCTGGCACCAGTGCACTAACTAACTAGGTCTATCTAAAAGTACTCCAGTCTTACTGAGTATAAAAACATGTACAGTTATGCAAGTAGTTCATATGTTTTTCATGATCACAAAACAAATTTGAAACCTAGAGCCTAACCCGATTGTTTATGTACATCTCTGCTGTATATTGAACTGCACATGCGCAGATCGGGTCCTGCGGCTGCAGACATCAGGTGAGTGACAGTCTACAGGGGTCGGGGAGCTTTTTACACAATGGGGGGCATGTCAGCGCAGTTTTATAGGCATGCCAAGGCCAGAGTCTAAGGGGTTCATTTAATAAGCAGTGATAAGAGCGGAGAAGTGAGCCAGTGGAGAAGTTTCCCCATCAACCAATCAGCAGCTCTGTATAATTTTATAGCATGCAAATTATAGATGTTACTTCAGTGCTGATTGTTTGCCCTGGGCAACTTCTCCACTGGCTCATTTCTCCGCTGTTATTACTGCTTAGTAAATGTACCCCTAAGTCTTCCGCACTACTTGAATTTGAATTTTATTGAACTGCTTGTATTCCAGAGATCAGTGGAATATTTTGATTTATTTAAGTAGATGTTTACATAATTGAAGATGCATCTCTGCAACAAGTCCTTTGATCCATTAAAGGAGACATTGCACCAAATGTTAGAGGCTGATTCATATGCTTTCTACTAACCATTGTTCTTTGATCAGTGATACATATTTTATGCTTTTTTGAGTTATTCTAATTGGATTCTGCTCAGATTCTGTATTAATGCCCCAGTGTAACAGGTGGAAGATGTTTGTTCTGCATTTTGCATATCACACATTTTCAAGTGTATAGTTTGCAAAAATGACTCTCTTTGGAGGGATTGAGCTAGTGAATAACTTAGGAAGGTAGTTGTATGGCCATGGGCTGTCAAAAGATCATTCTCAAAATGTAGACAGGATGTCATGTTGTACAGTACGTCACATCTTAATTCATTGTGACACAACAGACAGAAATTGGACTAAAAATTGTGCCTGTAAAGAATTAAACAGATTAGCTAATATAAGGAGGATGGAGGAATGGGATCAGGTGCACATAATTAAATATTTAAGTGTGATTGATGCTGGATTGGCTTTAACATAATAAGACATCAGCTTGGAGTTTGAAACTATTCTGTACCATTTTGCCTTTTTAATTATATCTCTGTTTCTTAATGATTAAATGGGCTTTTGATCAAAATACAGCTGCTGAGCTTCCTATGATGGGTTTTAAAGATGTTTGGGATAGCAGTAATACAGTGACATCTGGGTTGTAAGAACCAGCCTGCACTAAAGTGGAGAAAAAAATAAATAAAAGGCTAATTACAGTATAAATGTACATGACGATCCAGTGTTCCAGGCATTCTTCCCCAGGTGACTATTGGTCTGCGAGTTCATCAGACACAAATAGTAATGTTGAGAGTAGACACTGTAATAGTTGAAAATACGGCCAGCCGAAAATCATGGTGATGTTTGTCAGCTCATCACCTGGAATAAAATTGGCACCAAATACTTTATACAACAAAGCTTTTACCATCATCTTGTAGACAGGGTAATCTTAACATATAGGGGCAGTGCTGGACAGACAATCGGAGCAGCAAGGCAGCATTCTCAACCTGCCGACAAGCCTGCAGCTGGACAGTAAATGGCTGTCAGCATGCTAATTGGTGGATGGATGGAACTATCCACCAATAAGAGTGCTGACAGCGATTCACTGTATAGAAGCACAGGACCGTAGGAGGGGCATGTTATGATTTTTTTTTAATTGGTTCCCATGAATGGGTACATAGGGGCCCCAGTGCATTGCTTTGCCCAGGGCATACTATGCTGTTAAGACGAAGCGGCTCATAGGGTCACCCAACCACAATATGTACATTTTATGTTTGCCGTATGTGCATTAATTAATAAATGAGTTTGAAAACAATATACTAGTACACTCTCTGTCTCACTATATATATATATATATATATATATATATATATATACACACAGATATGTAGGGGGTTTCCTACTTCTATATTGATGAGCCTGAAATAAAAATTTACATAAGCATTGGAGCCGCATGTTTGTATATCGACCTCCACCCTATGAAAATACGCTTTCAGCACCAGCGCCTCAATTGTTTGCAGTATTTTTCTGAATTTATAAAGCGTGGGGTCCCCCCCAAATTTCTACAGTGAGGGAGCCCCCTATCGTGCTGTCACCTACAGGGGACGATATTTCCACGTTATTCAATGATCTTTGGGCCTGATTCATTATGGATCGGTTAAGCGATCCTATGTGCAGTTTCCGGATGGACTGCGTAGCAAGGCACAAGGACTGCATTGCAAGACACAGTTACCTTGGCCCCACAAGCCACACTGAGACGCAGGGCCGCAAAAATTGCTGGTGCCAGCGGGAGGTACCAAAACACCGTTCCTGATGACGGTTAGATTTGGGTGGGTTATTTTGTTTCTGTGCAGGGTAAATACTGGCTGCTTTATTTTTACACTGCAATTTAGATTTCAGTTTGAATACACCCCACCCAAATCTAACTCTCTCTGCACATGTTATATCTGTCCCCCCTGAAGTGCACCTGGTTTTGCCCAACTGCTAACAAATTTGCTGCTGCGATCAACTCAGAATTAGGCCCTTAGACGGCAAGGCTGAGTAAGCTGAAGCTCCTCAGTCTGCCGCTGCAGATGAACATGTTTGCATGCTGTTGGCACGCAAACATACTGTCCTTCTCAGTAAAGACTTCAATATCAGAAACAATGGGGCTGTTGCAGAATGATTACTAAGCCAGCTTCTGTAGAGAACATTTCATAATTTACCTTTGCACATGCCCGAAACAGTATGTGAATGTATATGTGCCAAAGCAGATTTGCCGATTACTAGGGCAGTGTGAGTGCACTGCTACAGAGATGCTCTAAATAGGCACCCTGCAGTGGCGCACCCAGGGGAAGGGGGGTTCCAAGCACCCAGAAACCCCCCTCCACCAAAAAAAAATATATATATTGGTTTTTTTTTTTTTTTTTTTGCTGCATGAGTATTATTAATGGCTGTCTAGCGTCCTCTGCAGCCTACTGTCTTCCTGGTGACACTTGTAAGTGCTTAATAAAAGTTTACTTTATTTTAATTATAGTACATATATATCCATGTTCATACATATATACACATGTATATACATACATAAAAACACACACACATATATGATATATATATACATGTATATATATTCATGTACTGTATGTATGTATATATATATATATATGTATGCATGTTTAATATGCTATGTATATGTGTTTATGTGTGTGTATATATATATATATATATATATATATATAGGCGTATATATGGTGTATATATATATATATATGTTCAATAGAAATAAAGTCTCTGCGCCTTCAGTGCTTTGGTGTGAAAACTTCCATCTGTGTATAACCAAAAAATATATATGCGTACCAGAAATATGATCAAGTTGTGCCTGTAGTGGTATCTTTAATTGGTCATCTTCCCTTGTCCTCTTACTCCATGTATAAACGCCCTCAGCGAGGTGTTAAACCACAATTTACATAGGCAGAGAGGGAAGATGTGTCAGCAAAATGCTCTTACTATTATAAAGTGACTTGTGACATATTTGTGCCAATATATAAAATATTTTTATATAAAGTGCTCTGTGCCTATAGTGTTTCTATAAACCACTATATTTTATGTGATTTCTAATATGAATAATCAGAATCACACCCAAGTGGCTAAAAGAATAAAAAAATAATAAAATAATAAAAGGAAGGTAATAACTCACTCCTTTTAAGGATGCTGCTCCTATGAGGTGATCCTTGACAAAGTCTAGTACCTCTATAAAGAAAGTTTTTTTCTCATGGAAAAAAACAAAAAGAAAAAAAGGAGCTAATAGTGTGATATAGTTTTTCACAATTTTTAATCACACACATACATAAACAATGGAATCGTACAATTTAAAAATCAATAATAAGCTTATCTGTTGTACAGGTCGTTGGAGAGGTAGTGGAAGCTGGCCCAACGCGTTTCGTCCCTTTAACAGCTTTTTTGGGACTTCCTCAGGGGTTATAGTGCATCTCCCTGCATTCCCATACTCTTTTATACCCTAAATGATCCTTTGGAACTCACTTCCGGTCACTCGCGACCGGAAGTGGCCCGTGCGCATGCTCCCAAATGACCCTATATTGTAGTTACTCCTGTGTGCGCGCCGGGAAACTACATTTCCCATAATGCTTTGCGCCACACCGGAAGTGCTACTATCTGATTTGTAGAGGAGCGACACGTGACCGGAAGTGGTCACTCGAGTGTAAACACTGTGTCCTTACAGTGTTATCGTCCCTCCTGTGTGAGCGCCAGGGAACTGCATTTCCTATGGTGCTTCACGCTACATAGGAAGTACTATTAGCCTATTTGTAAATGGGCAACACGTGACCGGGAATGGTCACTCGAATGTAAACACTGGATAATCACAGTGTTAGTGATCTATTAGATCAGAGATATTTATGCCCTTGAGACAACCTTATATATTAGAGGTATAAATAAAGTTAATATACACTTAATTAGTGTTGTGTGATCCTCCACTTTTTGCATTTGAATAATGCTGCGCTTCTATTATTATAATTGTCTGTAACCATGACAACCCGTTTTCTGTTGGTATAATGACATATGGGGAATGCCTGGCAATGCATATTTACAAACATATTATACCATAATAATCCCGTAAAACATAATCTAAAACATGATATACCGACTTGGATAATTTCATACGGTATTAAAAACATTAATCTTATACGTATATATATATATATGTGTGTGTAGGTATGTATGTATATATATGTATATATATATATATATATATACACAGACACACTAGTTTTACGGACCCAGCATATACTGGGTCACTTCAGTCCCCACTCCCGTGATTGGCTCCACCCAGTTCTAGAAACCCCCCATGCAAATGCTGCGTTTGCCACTGCCTTGCAGCCTGTGGAGCTGTGCAGAGCATTTTTAGGACACTGGACATTGCTCTTCTTCCTAGGGCAGGCGGCCCCACCCTCTAGGCCTGACATCATGATGTCACAGGTGTAGGGGGTGGGGCCAGCACAAGGCAGCATAAAGCCCTTTTCTGGACTTGCTTACACCTGCTTGCAGCTAGATTTGCAGGACAAGCCACATGCGTGATGGCGGATTCCTTAGATAAGTACAGTAAGGTGGTGCTTATGCAATTTTAAGCATTTGCAGAATGGGACAAAAACACAAACCCACCTGAGAAAGCTGCATAATTTGCAGGAGGTCAAGAGATGCAGGAGCAGGAAGATAATTAATATACAATGCAATAATAATTTAACATGAGGCACTGTCCATTATATTATAATAAACAGGAAATTATTATATTGGGGGGGGGGGTTATTATGTGCTATTTAATCATTTACAGTAGTCCATTATATTATTGCACACAGGGGCTCTATTTATTATTTTATTACAAAATCCACATGTGCACCGTACTGTATACACTGGGGCATACTTGCCTACTTTTGAAAAAGCATTTGAAGAAGATTGTGAAAGTTCCACCTATGGGGTACATTTACTAAGATTCGTATTTTCCAGAATCATGTCCAAGTTCAATCACGAATGACATCGACAGTGTAAAATTGCAACTTTTTGAATTGATTACGATGGATTTACTAAGCTGTCGTATTCGGGTTTTTCTTTTGTTCCGATGTCGATGTCATTCGTGCTTTTTTACCTATTTTTACGGCAGTGATTAGCAAAACACTGCCGACTTTTTTTACAATCAATCTCGGCCGGATCTGTGTGATCCGTGCTGGGGTTTTTTTTTTTTTTTTTATTAAATTAAACACTGTAAAATCATTAAAAAAAATGCGTGGGGTCCCCCCTCCTAAGCATAAACAGCCTCAGGCTCTTTGAGCCGATCCTGGTTGCAAAAATATGGGGAAAAAAATGACAGGGGTTCCCCCATATTTAAGCAACCAGCATCGGGCTCTGCGCCTGGTCCTGGTTCCAAAAATACGGGGGACAAAAAGAGTAGGGGTCCCCCGTATTTTTAAAACCAGCACCGGGCTCCACTAGCTGGACAGATAATGCCACAGCCGGGGGTCACTTTGATATAGTGCCCTGCGGCCGTGGCATCAAAAATCCAACTAGTCACTCCTGGCCGGGGTACCCTGGGGGAGTGGGGACCCCTTCAATCAAGGGGTCCCCCCCCCCAGCCACCCAAGGGCCAGGAGTGAAGCCCGAGGCTGTCCCCCCCCATCCAATGGGCTGCGGATGGGGAGGCTGATAGCCTTTGTTGTAAAAGAAAATATATTGTTTTTAGTAGCAGTACTACAAGGCCCAGCAAGCCTCCCCCGCATGCTGGTACTTGGAGAACCACAAGTACCAGCATGCGACGGAAAAACGGGCCCGCTGGTACCTGTAGTACTACTACTAAAAAAATACCCAAAAAAAGACAAGACACACACACCGTGAAAGTATAATTTTATTACATACATACACACATACATACATACTTACCTTAAGTTCCCACGCAGGTCGGTCCTCTTCTCCAGTAGAATCCAAGGGGTACCTGTTGAAGAAATTATACTCACGAGATCCAGGGGTCCAGGCTCCTCGGGAAATCCAGGGGTAATCCACGTACTTGACAAAAAAAACAAAACGGTGTCCCGACCACGAACTGAAAGGGGACCCATGTTTGCACATGGGTCACCTTTCCACGAATGCCAGAAACCCACTTTGACTTCTGTCTAAGTGGGTTTCTTCAGCCAATCAGGGAGCGCCACGTTGTAGCACTCTCCTGATCAGCTGTGTGGTCCTGTCCTCACTGACAGGCAGCACACGGCAGTGTTACAATGTAGCGCCTATGCGCTAC
Organism: Pseudophryne corroboree; assembly: GCF_028390025.1. Classification (NCBI taxonomy): domain Eukaryota; kingdom Metazoa; phylum Chordata; class Amphibia; order Anura; family Myobatrachidae; genus Pseudophryne; species Pseudophryne corroboree. Next base: position 618,768,232 of record NC_086446.1, read on the forward strand.
ATTGTAACCAATGATGGGAACTTTCTGCTCAGCGGTGACGTCACTTTAGGTCAACCGCAGGGCAGAAAGTTCCCATCATTGGTTACAATGTAGCGCATAGGCGCTACATTGTAACACTGCCGTGTGCTGCCTGTCAGTGAGGACAGGACCACACAGCTGATCAGGAGAGTGCTACAACGTGGCGCTCCCTGATTGGCTGAAGAAACCCACTTAGACAGAAGTCAAAGTGGGTTTCTGGCATTCGTGGAAAGGTGACCCATGTGCAAACATGGGTCCCCTTTCAGTTCGTGGTCGGGACACCGTTTTGTTTTTTTTGTCAAGTACGTGGATTACCCCTGGATTTCCCGAGGAGCCTGGACCCCTGGATCTCGTGAGTATAATTTCTTCAACAGGTACCCCTTGGATTCTACTGGAGAAGAGGACTGACCTGCGTGGGAACTTAAGGTAAGTATGTATGTATGTGTGTATGTATGTAATAAAATTATACTTTCACGGTGTGTGTGTCTTGTCTTTTTTTGGGTATTTTTTTAGTAGTAGTACTACAGGTACCAGCGGGCCCGTTTTTCCGTCGCATGCTGGTACTTGTGGTTCTCCAAGTACCAGCATGCGGGGGAGGCTTGCTGGGCCTTGTAGTACTGCTACTAAAAACAATATCTTTTCTTTTACAACAAAGGCTATCAGCCTCCCCATCCGCAGCCCATTGGATGGGGGGGGACAGCCTCGGGCTTCACTCCTGGCCCTTGGGTGGCTGGGGGGGGGACCCCTTGATTGAAGGGGTCCCCACTCCCCCAGGGTACCCCGGCCAGGAGTGACTAGTTGGATTTTTGATGCCACGGCCGCAGGGCACTATATCAAAGTGACCCCCGGCTGTGGCATTATCTGTCCAGCTAGTGGAGCCCGGTGCTGGTTTTAAAAATACGGGGGACCCCTACTCTTTTTGTCCCCCGTATTTTTGGAACCAGGACCAGGCGCAGAGCCCGATGCTGGTTGCTTAAATATGGGGGAACCCCTGTCAATTTTTTCCCCATATTTCTGCAACCAGGATCGGCTCAAAGAGCCCGAGGCTGGTTATGCTTAGGAGGGGGGACCCCACGCAATTTTTTTTAATAAAATAACAACTTTCCCACCCCTTCCCACTGATATACATGCACGGATCTCATGGATCCCTGCATGCCTATCCAATCACGGAAAAAAAAAGTAGGTCTGTTTTTTTTTAGCACTTTTTTACGAGTTGTAATTTTTCACGGCAGTGTTTGTTTGTTTTTTGCTTTGCACTTCTTAGTAAATGACCGAGATTCATACTTAAACAGCCGCGTTTTGACCGATGGTGTATTCATTCGTAATTTTTTACCTGAACTTGCAAAAAATTACGAATGCCCTCATCACTGCCGTGATTAGTGCTTAGTAAATTACCGAGATGACACTTTGATGAAAAAACGGCATCTCGGTCAAAATCGGGAGCTTAGTAAATTTACCCCTATGAGTGCAGAATTAAAGTGGATGTGTACTGCTAACTCTCAGAGGGGGATCTGGTCAGGATCCTGGCGGGTGGGATCCCAGCAGTCAAAATACTGACATCGGAATCCTGACACTGTTCTTCTGAATGCCAGCACTGATATCCCGACTAGGATCACAATCCTAGCTCCGGATTCCCGACAGCCAGGATACCGACCAAACGTTTGCTGGCCTGTTGGAGAGGTAAGCTGCAGGGGGGAGGGTAGGGTTAGGCTGCGGAGAGGGGGGTTAGATTTAGGCACCCCCTGGGGAGGGTTAAGGTTTGGCTGGAGGAGGGGTAGATTAAGTTTAGACTGCAGGAAGGGGGGGTGTTAGATTTAGGCACCACCGCGGAAGGTTAGGGTAGACTACTTTTATGTTTAGGCTGCGGGAAGGGAAGGTTAGGGGGCATTGGGGCAAGGTAAGTATACTTACCTAGCCCTATCAGGATTCCGCTGTCGGTATTCTGATTGCTGGCATCCCGCCAGCCGGCATATCCATCTCAAGCCCTGAGAGGCGTGTTATAAAATTACAGCTGTTGCATAGTTTGCCACGTATATTGGCCATGAGAAACCTTAATTGAAAATGTATATAGCCATAGGGATCATTGTGCCATCTAATCAATACAGGTAAATAGCACAGCCGCACGGATGATCCCATTTGAATGCACCGTAAATATTTCTGATTTTTTCAAATACATAACAGCAACATAATGGGGTAATGTGTACTTAGGGAGAATGCTACACTTCAGGGAGTCAGGACGATTGCTGCTATTCCAGGGAGTCTCCCTGACATTTATGTCGAGTTAAGTATACACTGGGGCATTTATTAATTTAACAAGGGGACTGACATTTGTAGTGTGTGCTCTAATGGCATTAGAAATGCACCAGTGCTAGGCAACAGGGATGCCAGACAGCTAAGGCACTTTGGGTTGCCTAACGCTGAGGATGCCAGGAGTACATGCAGCACTGCAGATGCAGGAGATTATTAATTACTGTGGGCCTTCCTGTTTCTGCTGCTCCGATTGGTTCCACTCCCTGTTATAAGGCAGTCAGGCCTGCTCAGCTTGGCCGGTTATAGTTTATGCTTCTGTGTAAGTTGCTGGTCTGTGTCCCGATTCCTGTACTCTACTATTCCTGTGGATACTCTGCTGTTCAAAACTTCTGTCTGCCAGTCGTGCCTGAATCTTGTCTGACCACCTAAGCTGCCATTTGCTACTCATGACTTTGCTTCTTACCCTATTTGTTCTCTTCCACAGTTTAGACGCCCTGCAAGTGTATTTACCAACTGCACTGTGATCTGCTTTACCAACTCACACAGTGTCCAGTTTCTACCACTGAGATCTGACCCTGCCCTGACTGTTAAACCTCTTTGCTCCAGTTTTTGTCTGTATTGTTTGTTGTACATTACTCCAGCCAATCATCCTGCGGTCTCCAGTCATTAGTTAATGTCTCTACTGCTTCAGGTTTATAACCTGGTGGCGTCCTAAGTACCGGTGTGTGTGTGTGTGTGTGTGTGTGTGTGTGTGTGTGTGTGTGTGTGTGTGTAATACATTAATGGAACAATGGGAGGCTGTTTACAGTAGGTCTAGGGATCTTACACAATTGTGCTGAAGTTCCATAAGAAGCATAAACAAACAGCATGCTGTTTTAGCAGGGTGGTTTAAAAGCCATGTAGAGGACTCGTGAGGACCCCCTCTTCTCTGGCAATGTGCTAGACTGTGGCTTAGTGCCAGAGTCTATTGCATATACACAGGTCTCCAGGAATATGGCGCCCGTACTATGGACCCGATTCAGACCTGCTCGCTGCTGTGCTTTTTTGCACAGCGGCCGATTATCGATTGACTGCGCATGCATATGCACCGCAATGTGCATGCACATCTCCAAACAACAACGGGCATCGCCAAACAGTGACAAGCTGGTGCAAAAATTTCAATGGCACAGTCACTCGCAAGCTGATTGACATGAAGAGGCCTATTGTGGGTGGTAATTGACCATTTTCTAGGAGTGTCAGGGAAAACGCAGGCATTCCCAAGTGTTTTCAGGAAGGATATGTGACGTCAGCTGGGCTGCGCAACACACTGCACACAGTGGAAAAAACAGATGATGAGCGTGATACGAACTAATTTGCAGCTCTCCGCTGACCGAGGGGCATTTTTAGTATGGTGTACACATGCGATCGCACACTTGCACAGGCAAATTTACACTTTCCTTGGGTGGCAACTATCTGATCGCAGGACAGCAAAATTAGCAGCACAGCGATCAGGTCTGTATCGGGCCCTATGTTCCTAGAGACTTCTCTACTGCGCATATGCAAATCTCTGGGACGTTTACCCAGTGATTATACCTGCAGCTCCAGCTGCTGCGGGACTCTGGAGATGTACGCTAAATTTATAAGGATGCAGGCACTACACACTCTGCACCCATTATAGATACACCAATGGAATTGAGCTAAAGTATCTTGTCTGTCAGGATCATATCGGAAAAAAAACTCACAATTTGTAGGGTAACGTAAACTCCATCTGAATAAATTGCAGTTTTTGTACCTGCCATTTGCCAAAATCATGATTTAAAACTTCTTGATTATAAAATAAGTTGTTTTATGTTCAATTTGTCCAAAATCTGAAGACATCTAAAACTCTGCTAGCTACCAGGCAAGAATTGCCAAGTCACTCGAGCCAGGTTTTTTTTTTAGGGAGTAGTTTCCACTGACAAAAATCCCAGATTGATTTGAGTTCACATGCAAAAACCCGGGATTTTCATGTCAGTGGAAAAGGGGTATGAATGAGGTAATTCTAAAATCCCACTTAAATAAGTTTCCCCCTTCATTTTGGTGTATTTGGTTCTTTCATCGAGCAGTACCACAATTTTTTCTTTGTCCTTTCCAGATAGTATTTGTGCTTTTCATATTGAAACACAAGGGGGCAGCAAAGAGCAAGCAGATAACAAAACAGGCATATAAAGTGGGTAAAACTCAAAGAACACTGCAAAACTTAACTGGAAGAAACACAACAGTGTAATACTATCAGAGACTTATTGCAGGCTCCAAATGTGAACGGTGGATGAAATAGTGATTAAGACATTCCCATCCAAAAGATAGAGGTTCCCAAGTTCTGTTCTAAACACCAGGGATGTGCTGAATTAAGGAATTCCCACAATGCACTTAGAGTTTTTTAACAACCCCCATTGGCCTATGGTTGCCAGGCAAGCAAAACCCTATTTTAGTCCTGCAAGGGATCATGGGAGGTTTGTCCATATTGAAGAACTTCTTTGTTACAACTGCAATATGGTGGACATGAAAACGTGTGCTTAGAATAGTGGTAAATTAAATTTCAAATTAAGGCCCAGATTTATCAAGCCTTGGAGAGTGAAAATTAGCACGGTGATAAAGCATACCTCCCAACTTTTAATCCCTCTGGGTCGGGACAGTTGCATCCCAAAAAGGGGTGTGGCCTTGTGTGGGATGGGAGTGGCCACGTGCAGAGGACCCGTTTTTCAGAGTTTTGTGGGCGTGGCCAGTGCTCCCCGAGCAGCTGGTCAGCCCCCTTCTCCACTCCCAGCACTGAATGGATGCCATGCGTGTGCTCACTGCATCTATTCAGAAATCTTTCTCTGCTTTGCCGAGCAGAACAGTGGGTGATCAAAGGATCTCCCAACTGCCCCCCCCCCCCCCCCCTACCCGTGGGACACTGCTACCTGCAGGAGGGACAGCGGGACAGTGTCAAAATAGCCAGACTGTCCCGTTGGAATCAAGACAGTTGGGAGGTATGGATAAAGTACTCGCCAACCAGCTCCCAGTTATCATTTTTCAAACACAGGGGTATATTTACTAAGGTCCCGATTTTGACCGAGATGACGTTTTTTCTTCAAAGTGTCATCTCGGGAATTTACTAAGCAAAAATCTCGGCAGTGATGAGGGCATTCGTATTATTTTGGAAGATCTAGGAAAAAATTACGAATCAATACACCATCGGTCAAATACGCCTGCAATTTGGTAGAAATCGGTCATTTACTAAAAAGTGCAAATCACAAACACTGCCGACAATAGCCAAACACTGCCGTGCTGAAATACAATTCGTGAAAAAGTGCTAAAAAAAAAACAGACCTGCTTTTGTTTCCCGTGTTCGGATAGGCATGCACGGATCCATGAGATCCGTGCATGTTTTTCAGTGGGAAGGGGTGGAAAAGTGTTATTTTTTTATTTTATTTTTAATTGCGTGGGGTCCCCCCTCCAAAGCAAAACCAGCCTCGGGCTCTTTGAGCCGGCCCTGGTTGAAAAAATATGGGGAAAAAAATGATAGGGGTTCCCCCATATTTAAACAACCAGCAACGGGCTCTGCGCCTGGTCCTGGTTCCAAAAATACAAGGGACAAAAAGCGTAGGGGTCCCCCGTATTTCTGAAACCAGCACCGGGCTCCACTAGCCAGATACATAATGCCACAGCCGGGGGACACTTTTATCTAGGTCCCTGCGGCCCTGGCATTACATAACCAACTAGTCACCCCTGGCCGGGGTACCCTGGAGGAGTGGGGACCCCTTCAATCAAGGGGTCCCCCCCCTCCAGTCACCCAAGGACCAGGGGTGAAGCCCGAGGCTGTCCCCCCCATCCAAGGGCTGCGGATGGGAGGCTGATAGCCTTTTTGACAAAAAATGAATATTGTTTTTAGTAGCAGTACTACAAGTCCCAGCAAGCCTCCCCGCAAGCTGGTACTTGGAGAACCACAAGTACCAGCATGCGGTGGAAAACCGGGCCCGCTGGTACCTGTAGTACTACTACTAAAAAAATACCCCAATAAAAACAGGAGACACACACCTTGAAAGTAAAACTTTAATACATACATCCACACCTCCATATACACATACTTACCTATGTTCACACGAGGGTCGGTCCTCTTCTCCATGTAGAATCCATTGTGTACCTGTTGAAAAAATTATACTCACAAAATCCAGTGTAGATGGCTCCTCTTTTAATCCATTTGTAATCCTGGTACTTTGCAAAATAACAAAACGGACACCCGACCTCGCACTAAAAGGGGCCCCATGTTTTCACATGGGACCCCTTTCCCCGAATGCCAGAAACCCCCCCTGACTTTTGTCTAAGAGGGTTCCATCAGCCAATCAGGGAGCGCCACGTTGTGGCACCCTCCTGATTGTCTGTGTGCTCCTGTAGTGTATGACAGGCAGCACACGGCAGTGATACAATGTAGCGCCTATGCGCTCCATTGTAACCAATGGTGGGAACTTTGTGGTCAGCGGTGAGGTTACTTTCGGTCAACCGCTGACCACAAAGTTCCCACCATTGGTTACAATGGAGCGCATAGGCGCTACATTGTAACACTGCCGAGTGCTGCCTGTCATACACTACAGGAGCACACAGCCAATCAGGAGGGTGCCACAATGTGGCGCTCCCTGATTGGCTGATGGAACCCTCTTAGACAGAAGTCAGGGGGGTTTCTGGCATTCGGGGAAAGGGGTCCCATGTGAAAACATGGGGCCCCTTTCAGTGCGAGGTCGGGTGTCCGTTTTGTTATTTTGCAAAGTACCAGGATTACAAATGGATTAAAAGAGGAGCCATCTACACTGGATTTTGTGAGTATAATTTTTTCAACAGGTACACCATGGATTCTACATGGAGAAGAGGACCGATCCTCGTGTGAACATAGGTAAGTATGTGTATATGGAGGTGTGGATGTATGTATTAAAGTTTTACTTTCAAGGTGTGTGTCTCCTGTTTTTATTGGGGTATTTTTTTAGTAGTAGTACTACAGGTACCAGCGGGCCCGGTTTTCCACCGCATGCTGGTACTTGTAGTTCTCCAAGTACCAGCTTGCGGGGGAGGCTTGCTGGGACTTGTAGCACTGCTACTAAAAACAATATTCATTTTTTGTCAAAAAGGCTATCAGCCTCCCATCCGCAGCCCTTGGATGGGGGGGACAGCCTCGGGCTTCACCCCTGGTCCTTGGGTGGCTGGAGGGGGGGACCCCTTGATTGAAGGGGTCCCCACTCCTCCAGGGTACCCCGGCCAGGGGTGACTAGTTGGTTATGTAATGCCAGGGCCGCAGGGACCTAGATAAAAGTGTCCCCCGGCTGTGGCATTATGTATCTGGCTAGTGGAGCCCGGTGCTGGTTTCAGAAATACGGGGGACCCCTACGCTTTTTGTCCCCCGTATTTTTGGAACCAGGACCAGGCGCAGATCCCGGTGCTGGTTGTTTAAATATGGGGGAACCCCTATCATTTTTTTCCCCATATTTTTTCAACCAGGGCCGGCTCAAAGAGCCCGAGGCTGGTTTTGCTTTGGAGGGGGGACCCCACGCAATTTTTTATTTTATTTTAACACTGATTTCTATTTTTATAAAGGAGCACAATGAAACCCAGCACGGATCTCTTAGATCCGGCCGAGATTCATTGTATTAAAGTCGGCAGTGTTTTACAAGTCACTCACGTAAAACACTGCAAAAAAAAAAACGAATGACATCGACATCGGTAAATACGAAAATGCATAATACGAAAGCTTAGTAAATTAGTCGTAATAAATTCAAAAAGTTGCATCTTTACACTTTCGATGTCATTCGTGATTGAACTTTAACCTCAGTCGGGAAATTACGAATCTTAGTAAATATACCCCACAGACTGTAACAATAAGAATTTACTCACCGGTAATTCTATTTCTCGTAGTCCGTAGTGGATGCTGGGAACTCCGTAAGGACCATGGGGAATAGACGGGCTCCGCAGGAGACTGGGCACTCTAAAAGAAAGATTAGGTACTATCTGGTGTGCACTGGCTCCTCCCTCTATGCCCCTCCTCCAGACCTCAGTTAAGGAAACTGTGCCCGGACGAGCTGACACAACAAGGAAAGGATTTGGAATCCAGGGTAAGACTCATACCAGCCACACCAATCACACCGTACAACTTGTGATAACCATACCCAGTTAACAGTATGAACAACAACTGAGCCTCAGTAACAGATGGCTCATAACAATAACCCTTTAGTTAAGCAATAACTATATACATGTATTGCAGAGAGTCCGCACTTGGGACGGGCGCCCAGCATCCACTACGGACTACGAGAAATAGAATTACCGGTGAGTAAATTCTTATTTTCTCTGACGTCCTAGTGGATGCTGGGAACTCCGTAAGGACCATGGGGATTATACCAAAGCTCCCAAACGGGCGGGAGAGTGCGGATGACTCTGCAGCACCGCATGAGCAAACTCAAGGTCCTCCTCAGCCAGGGTATCAAACTTGTAGAACTTAGCAAACATGTTTGACCCCGACCAAGTAGCAGCTCGGCAAAGCTGTAAAGCCGAGACCCCTCGGGCAGCCGCCAAAGAAGAGCCCACCTTCCTTGTGGAATGGGCTTTCACCATTTTGGATGCGGCAATCCAGCCGCAGAGTGAACCAGCTGAATCGTGCTATAGATCCAGCGAACAATAGTCTGCTTCGAAGCAGGAGCGCCAACCTTGTTGGCTGCATACAGAATAAACAGCGAGTCAGACTTTCTGACTCCCGCCTTTCTGGAAACATAAATTTTCAAAGCCCGGACTACGTCCAGCAACTTGGAATCCTCCAAGTCCCTAGTAGCCGCAGGCACCACAATAGGCTGGTTCAAATGAAACGATGATACTACCCTAGGAACAAATTGGGGACGAGTCCTCAATTCTGCCCTGTCCATATGGAAGATCAGATAAGGGTTTTTACATGACAAAACCGCCAATACTGACACACGCCTAGCCGAAGCTAAGGCCAATAGCATGACCACTTTCCACGTGAGATATTTTAGCTCCATGGTCTTAAGTGGCTCAAACCAGTGGGATTTCAGGAAATCCAACACAACGTTAAGATCCCAAGGTGCCACCGGTGGCACAAAAGGAGGCTGAATATGCAGCACCCCCGGAACAACGTCTGAACTTCAGGCAGTGAAGCCAGTTCATTTTTAGAGAAAATGTATAGGGCCGAAATCTTGACCTTTATGGATCCTAATTTTAGGCCCATAGTCACTCCTGACTGTAGGAAGTGCAGGAATCGACCCCGCTGGAATTCCTCTGTAGGGCCTTCCCGGCCTCACACCAAGCAACCTATTTTCGCCATATACAGTGAAAAAGTCTTGCTGTCACGTCTTTCCTAGCCTTTATCAGCGTAGGAATAACTGCATCCGGAATGCCCTTTTCCGCTAGGATCCGGCGTTCAACCGCCATGCCGTCAAATGCAGCCGCGGTAAATTTTGGAACAGACAGGGCCCCTGTTGCAACATGTCCTGTCTGAGAGGCAGAAGCCCTGAGTCCTCTGAGAGCATTTCCTGCAGCTCCGGGTACCGAGTCCTTCTTGGCCAATTCGGAGCAAAGAATATTGTTTTCACTCCTCCTTTTATTACAATTCTCAGCCCTTGGGTATGAGAGGAAGAGGAGGGAATACAGAGACCGACTGGAACACCCACGGTGTTACTAGTGCGACCACAGCTATCACCTGAGGGTCCCTTGACTAGGGATGTGCACTTGAAATTTTTCGGGTTTTGTGTTTTGGTTTTGGGTTCGGTTCCGCGGCCGTGTTTTGGGTTCGAACGTGTTTTGGCAAAACCTCACCAAATTTTTTTTGTCGGATTCGGGTGTGTTTTGGATTCGGGTGTTTTTTTCAAAAAACCCTAAAAAAACAGCTTAAATCATAGAATTTGGGGTTCATTTTGATCCCAAAGTATTATTAACCTCAAAAACCATAATTTCCACTCATTTTCAGTCTATTCTGAACACCTCACACCTCAGAATATTATTTTTAGTCCTAAAATTTGCACCGAGGTCGCTGGATGACTAAGCTAAGCGACCCAAGTGGCCGACACAAACACCTGGCCCATCTAGGAGTGGCACTGCAGTGTCACGCAGGATGGCCCTTCCAAAAAACACTCCCCAAACAGCACATGACGCAAAGAAAAAAAGAGGCGCAATGAGGTAGCTGTGTGACTAAGCTCAACGACCCAAGTGGCCGACACAAACACCTGGCCCATCTAGGAGTGTCACTGCAGTGTCACGCAGGATGGCCCTTCCAAAAAACACTCCCCAAACAGCACATGACGCAAAGAAAAAAAGAGGCGCAATGAGGTAGCTGTGTGACTAAGCTCAACGACCCAAGTGGCCGACACAAACACCTGGCCCATCTAGGAGTGGCACTGCAGTGTCACGCAGGATGGCCCTTCCAAAAAACACTCCCCAAACAGCACATGACGCAAAGAAAAAAAGAGGCGCAATGAGGTAGCTGTGTGACTAAGCTCAGCGACCCAAGTGGCCGACACAAACACCTGGCCCATCTAGGAGTGGCACTGCAGTGTCACGCAGGATGGCCCTTCCATAAAACACTCCCCAAACAGCACATGATGCAAAGAAAAAAAGAGGCGCAATGAGGTAGCTGTGTGACTAAGCTCAACGACCCAAGTGGCCGACACAAACACCTGGCCCATCTAGGAGTGGCACTGCAGTGTCACGCAAGATGGCCCTTCCAAAAAACACCCCCCAAACAGCACATGATGCAAAGAAAAAAAGAGGCGCAATGAGGTAGCTGTGTGATTAAGCTAAGCAACCCTAGTGGCCGACACAAACACCTGGCCCATCTAGGAGTGGCACTGCAGTGTCACGCAGGCTGGCCCTTCAAAAAACTACTCCCCAAACAGCACATGACGCAAAGAAAAAAAGAGGCGCAATGAGGTAGCTGTGTGAGTAAGCTAAGCGACCCTAGTGGCCGACACAAACACCTGGCCCATCTAGGAGTGGCACTGCAGTGTCACGCAGGATGGCCCTTCAAAAAACACTTCCCAAACAGCACATGACGCAAAGAAGAAAAAAAAGAGGCGCAATGAGGTAGCTGTGTGAGTAAGCTAAGCGACCCTAGTGGCCGACACAAACACCTGGCCCATCTAGGAGTGGCACTGCAGTGTCACGCAGGATGGCCCTTCAAAAAAATACTCCCCAAACAGCACATGACGCAAAGAAAAATTAAAGAAAAAAGAGGTGCAAGATGGAATTGTCCTTGGGCCCTCCCACCCACCCTTATGTTGTATAAACAGGACATGCACACTTTAACCAACCCATCATTTCAGTGACAGGGTCTGCCACACGACTGTGACTGAAATGACGGGTTGGTTTGGACCCCCACCAAAAAAGAAGCAATTAATCTCTCCTTGCACAAACTGGCTCTACAGAGGCAAGATGTCCACCTCATCATCATCCTCTGATATATGACCGTGTACATCCCCCTCCTCACAGATTATCAATTCGTCCCACTGGAATCCACCATCTCAGCTCCCTGTGTACTTTGTGGAGGCAATTGCTGCTGGTCAATGTCTCCACGGAGGAATTGATTATAATTCATTTTAATGAACATCATCTTCTCCACATTTTCTGGAAGTAACCTCGTACGCCGATTGCTGACAAGGTGAGCGGCGGCACTAAACACTCTTTCGGAGTACACACTTGTGGGAGGGCAACTTAGGTAGAATAAAGCCAGTTTGTGCAAGGGCCTCCAAATTGCCTCTTTTTCCTGCCAGTATAAGTACGGACTGTCTGACGTGCCTACTTGGATGCGGTCACTCATATAATCCTCCACCATTCTTTCAATGGAGAGAGAATCATATGCAGTGCCAGTAGACGACATGTCCGTAATCGTTGTCAGGTCCTTCAGTCCGGACCAGATGTCAGCATCAGCAGTCGCTCCAGACTGCCCTGCATCACCGCCAGCGGGTGGGCTCGGAATTCTGAGCCTTTTCCTCGCACCCCCAGTTGCGGGAGAATGTGAAGGAGGAGATGTTGACAGGTCGCGTTCCGCTTGACTTGACAATTTTCTCACCAGCAGGTCTTTGAACCCCAGCAGACTTGTGTCTGCCGGAAAGAGAGATCCAAGGTAGGTTTTAAATCTAGGATCGAGCACGGTGGCCAAAATGTAGTGCTCTGATTTCAACAGATTGACCACCCGTGAATCCTTGTTAAGCGAATTAAGGGCTCCATCCACAAGTCCCACATGCCTAGCGGAATCGCTCTGTGTTAGCTCCTCCTTCAATGTCTCCAGCTTCTTCTGCAAAAGCCTGATGAGGGGAATGACCTGACTCAGGCTGGCAGTGTCTGAACTGACTTCACGTGTGGCAAGTTCAAAAGGTTGCAGAACCTTGCACAACGTTGAAATCATTCTCCACTGCGCTTGAGACAGGTGCATTCCACCTCCTATATCGTGCTCAGTTGTATAGGCTTGAATGGCCTTTTGCTGCTCCTCCAACCTCTGAAGCATATAGAGGGTTGAATTCCACCTCGTTACCACTTCTTGCTTCAGATGACGGCAGGGCAGGTTCAGGCGTTTTTGGTGTTGCTCCAGTCTTCTGTACGTGGTGCCTGTACGCCGAAAGTGTCCCGCAATTCTTCTGGCCACCAACAGCATCTCTTGCACGCCCCTCTCGTTTTTTAAATAATTCTGCACCATCAAATTCAAGGTATGTGCAAAACATGGGAAGTGCTGGAATTTGCCCAGATTTAATGCACACACAATATTGCTGGCGTTGTCCGATGCCACAAATCCACAGGAGAGTCCAATTGGGGTAAGCCATTCCGCGATGATCTTCCTCAGTTGCCGTAAGAGGTTTTCAGCTGTGTGCGTATTCTGGAAACCGGTGATACAAAGCGTAGCCTGCCTAGGAAAGAGTTGGCGTTTGCGAGATGCTGCTACTGGTGCCGCCGCTGCTGTTCTTGCGGCGGGAGTCCATACATCTACCCAGTGGGCTGTCACAGTCATATAGTCCTGACCCTGCCCTGCTCCACTTGTCCACATGTCCGTGGTTAAGTGGACATTGGGTACAGCTGCATTTTTTAGGACACTGGTGACTCTTTTTCTGAGGTCTGTGTACATTTTCGGTATCGCCTGCCTAGAGAAATGGAACCTAGATGGTATTTGGTACCGGGGACACAGTACCTCCAACAAGTCTCTAGTTGGCTCTGCAGTAATGATGGATACCGGAACCACGTTTCTCACCACCCAGGATGCCAAGGCCTCAGTTATCCGCTTTGCAGTAGGATGACTGCTGTGATATTTCATCTTCCTCGCAAAGGACTGTTGGACAGTCAATTGCTTGGTGGAAGTAGTAAAAGTGGTCTTACGACTTCCCCTCTGGGATGACCATCGACTCCCAGCAGCAACAACAGCAGCGCCAGCAGCAGTAGGTGTTACACGCAAGGATGCATCGGAGGAATCCCAGGCAGGAGAGGACTCGTCAGAATTGCCAGTGACATGGCCTGCAGGACTATTGGCATTCCTGGGGAAGGAGGAAATTGACACTGAGGGAGTTGGTGGGGTGGTTTGCGTGAGCTTGGTTACAAGAGGAAGGGATTTACTGGTCAGTGGACTGCTTCCGCTGTCGCCCAAAGTTTTTGAACTTGTCACTGACTTATTATGAATGCGCTGCAGGTGACGTATAAGGGAGGATGTTCCGAGGTGGTTAACGTCCTTACCCCTACTTATTACAGCTTGACAAAGGCAACACACGGCTTGACAAATGTTGTCCGCATTTCTGTTGAAATACTTCCACACCGAAGAGCTGATTTTTTTGGTATTTTCACCAGGCATGTATTCCTCCCACGGACAACAGGTGTCTCCCCGGGTGCCTGACTTAAACAAATCACCTCACCATCAGAATCCTCCTTGTCAATTTCCTCCCCAGCGCCAGCAACACCCATATCCTCCTCATCCTGGTGTACTTCAACACTGACATCTTCAATCTGACTATCAGGAACTGGACTGCGGGTGCTCCTTCCAGCACTTGCAGGGGGCGTGCAAATGGTGGAAGGCGCATGCTCTTCACGTCCAGTGTTGGGAAGGTCAGGCATCGCAACCGACACAATTGGACTCTCCTTGTGGATTTGGGATTTCGAAGAACGCACAGTTCTTTGCTGTGCTTTTGCCAACTTGAGTCTTTTCATTTTTCTAGCGAGAGGCTGAGTGCTTCCATCCTCATGTGAAGCTGAACCACTAGCCATGAACATAGGCCAGGGCCTCAGCCGTTCCTTGCCACTCCGTGTGGTAAATGGCATATTGGCAAGTTTACGCTTCTCCTCCGACAATTTTATTTTAGATTTTTGAGTCCTTTTTTTACTGATATTTGGTGTTTTGGATTTTACATGCTCTGTACTATGACATTGGGCATCGGCCTTGGCAGACGACGTTGATGGAATTTAATCGTCTCGGCCATGACTAGTGGCAGCAGCTTCAGCACGAGGTGGAAGTGGATCTTGATCTTTCCCTATTTTTGGAACCTCAACATTTTTGTTCTCCATATTTTAATAGGCACAACTAAAAGGCACCTCAGGTAAACAATGGAGATGGATGGATACTAGTATACTTATGGATGACGAGCGACTGCCGACACAGAGGTAGCTACAGCCGTGGACTACCGTACTGTGTCTGCTGCTAATATAGACTGGATGATAATGAGATAAAATTAAAATATATATATATATCACACTAGTACTGCAGCCGGACAGGTATATATTATGTAATGACGGACCTGCTGGACACTGTCTGTCAGCACTGCAGACTCCTAAAGTAAGCTACTAGTATCAAGAAGATAGAAAAAAAAAACCACGGGTAGGTGGTATACAATTATGGATGGACGAGCGACTGCCGACACAGAGGTAGCTACAGCCGTGGACTACCGTACTGTGTCTGCTGCTAATATAGACTGGATGATAATGAGATAAAATTAAAATATATATATATCACACTAGTACTGCAGCCGGACAGGTATATATTATGTAATGACGGACCTGCTGGACACTGTCTGCAGAATGCGTTTATAAAAACACCACACGACGAGTGTTTAACTTTTTCAGGCAGACAATCACAATATACTGGTGGTCAGCAGACAATCACAATATACTGGTGGTCAGTGGTCACTGGTCAGTCACTCTGGCAGCAAAAGTGTGCACTGTACTTAAAATATGTACTCCTGCTATAACTGCTCCCCAGTCTCCCCCACGATTAAGCTGTGTGAGCAGTGAGCACTCAGCACAGTCAGATAATGATATACAGTATTACATATGATGCAGCACACTGGGCTGAGCACAGATATGGTATGTGACTGTGTCACACTGTGTATCGTTTTTTTTCAGGCAGAGAACGGATTAATTAAACTGGTGGTGGTCACTGGTCACTGGTCACACTATCAGCAAGTAGTACTCCGTCCTAAGCAGACAATAACAATATACTGGTGGTCAGTGTGGTCACTGGTCAGTCACACTGGCAGTGTGGCACTCTGGCAGCAAAAGTGTGCACTGTACTTAAAATATATTTATGTACTCCTGCTCTAACTGCTCCCCAGTTTCCCCCACAATTAAGCTGTGTGAGCAGTGAGCACTCAGCACAGTCAGATATACAGTATTACATATGATGATGCAGCACACTGAGGCTGAGCACAGATATGGTATGTGACTGTGTCACACTGTGTATCGTTTTTTTTCAGGCAGAGAACGGATTAATTAAACTGGTGGTCAATGGTCACTGGTCACACTATCAGCAAGTAGTAGTACTCCAGTCCTAATATGCTCCCCAAAATTAGTAAATAGTGTCTCTAACTCTCTACTCTCTTCTCTATAAACGGAGAGGACGCCAGCCACGTCCTCTCCCTATCAATCTCAATGCACGTGTGAAAATGGCGGCGACGCGCGGCTCCTTATATAGAATCCGAGTCTCGCGATAGAATCCGAGCCTCGCGAGAATCCGACAGCGGGATGATGATGTTCGGGCGCGCTCGGGTTAACCGAGCAAGGCGGGAGGATCCGAGCCTGCTCGGCCCCGTGTAAAAAAAAGCTGAAGTTCGGCGGGTTCGGATCCTGAGAAACCGAACCCGCTCATCACTACCCTTGACCTGGCGTAAAACCTTTTTTAGATTTTTATTGAGGTGGGACGCCATCTAGTCCACCTTAGGCAGTTCCCATCAATTTGCAAACTGCGTGAAGACTTCCTGATGAAGTCCCCACTTTCCCGGGTGGAGGTCGTGCCTGCTGAGGAAGTCTGCTTCCCAGATGTCCACTCCCGGAACAGACACTGCTGACAGTGCTCTTACTTGATTCTCCGCCCAGCGAAGAATTATGGTGGCTTCTACCCTCGCCACCCTGCTCCTTGTGCCGCCTTGGCGGTTTACATGAACCCCTGCGGTCTGACTGGATCAGAACCGGTTGGTCGCGAAGCAGGATCTCCGCTTGACTTAGGGCGTTGTATATGGCCCTTAGTTCCAGGATATTGATGTGAAGGCAAGTCAGTTGACTTGACCACAGACCTTGGAAATTTCTTCCCTGTGTAACTGCCCCCCACCCTCGGAGGCTTGCATCCGTGGTCACCAGGATCCAGTCCTGAATGCCAAATCTGCGGCCCTTTGAGAAGGTGAGCACTCTGCAGCCACCACAGGAGAGACACCCTGGCCCTGGGGGATAGGGTGATTAACCGATGCATCTGAAGAGGTGATCCGGACCACTTGTCCAGTAAGTCCCATTGGAAGGTCCTCGCATGGAACCTGCCTAAGGGGATGGCCTCGTATGATGCCACCATCCTTCCCAGGACTCGAGTGCAGTGATGCACTGACACCTGTTTTGGTTTTAATAGATTCCTGACCAGTGTCATGAGCTCCTGAGCTCTCTCTATCGGGAGACAACCCTTTTCTGGTCTGTGTCTAGGATCGTGCCTAGGAGAGGCAGATGAGCTGTAGGAACCAACTGCGACTTTGGAATATATAGAATCCAGCCGTGTTGCCGTTACACTTCCACAGAAAGTGATACGCTGTTCAGCAACTGCTCTCTTGATCTCGCTTTTATGAGGAGATCGTCCAAGTACGTGATAATAGTGACACCTTGCTTCCGCAGGAGCACAATCATATCCGCCATTACCATGGTGAATATTCTCGGGGCCGTGGAGAGACCAAACGGCAACATCTGAAATTGGTAATGACAATCCCATACTGCAATTCTGAAGTACGCCTAATGAGGTGGATAAATGGGGACCTGAAGGTATGCATCCCTTATGTCCCGATTCACAATAAAGTCTCCCCCTTTTTAGGCTAGCACTGACCGCTCTTAGCGATTCCATCTTGAACTTGAACCTTCTCAGGTATATGTTCAGGGATTTTTAATTCAATATGGGTCTGACCGAACCGTCTGGTTTCGGGATTACAACATGGTCTAATAATAACACCCTCTTGTTGAAGGAGGGGACCCTTGACCACCACCTGTTAAAGATACAATTTGTGAATTGCAGATAACACTGGCTCCCTCTCTTGGGGGGAAGCCCGCAGGGCCGTCGGTGAGGGGGCATCTTCTCACAGTCCAGCTTGTATCCCTGAGACACAATATCTATTGCCCAGGGATCGAACAGGGAGTGAACCCACTTGTGGCTGAACTTACGAAGGCGTGTCCCCACCGAGCCTAGCTCCGCCTGTGGAGCCCCAGCGACATTGGTGGATTTTTGTAGGGGCCGGGGAGGACTTCTGTTCCTGGGAACTAGCTGCCCGGCTCTGACAAGAAAGGACGCCCCTCAGACTTTCTTGTTTCTTTATACGAAAGGCTGCATTTAATAATGTCGTGCTTTCTTAGGCTGTGCAGGAATATATGGCAAACTAGCAGAATTACAAGCTATAGCTGTGGAGACCAGGCCTGAGAACCCTTCTCCACACAATCCTCAGCCTTCCATATGCCTCTTAAGTCGGCATCATCTGTCCAATGCATATTCTACAGGACACGTCAAGCAGAGATCGACATAGCTTTGACTCTAGGACCCAGTATACTCATGTCTCTTTGGGCATGCTTTATAACTATATATCTATCACTTAAGACAGCATCTTTAATATATTTATATTACATACTAGGGTCTCATCTCTGCTGATAAGGTACCTGTCCACGCTGCCACAGCGCTATAAACCCATGCCGACACAATCGCCGGTCTGGGTAGTATACTAGAATGTGCACGCTATCTGCAGGATCCCTGAGAATAGCAAGTGCTACCGTCTGTGCAAACAGGACACCCCAGGGGAAGATTCTCAACATATCCTGGCCCTAGTGGGGAAAGGATACAGCCTGAGAATTCTCTTGTGGGAAGCTGCCGTCTCTTGTCTGGAGATTCCCGCTCTTTTTCCTCATGAGAGGAGGGAAATTTACCTCAGCATTCTTCCTCTTAAACATGTGTACTCTCGTGTCAGGGACAGATGAGTCATCAGTGATATGCAAATCATCTATTATTTCAATAATCATATATTGAATACCTTATAGCCATCTTGGCTGTAACTTTGCATTATCGTAGTCGACAGTGGAGTTAAACTCCATGTCGATACCAGTGTTTGTTATTATGGATAGTGAGCATTGAGAGACTCTGAAGGTCTCTGTGACATAGGGACAGACATGGGTAGATTTCCTGTCTGTTCCCTAACTTTTTGTGCAATAAATTCACCTTAGCACTTACACATATCCAAACAGGTGTCGGCGTTGTCGACGGAGACACCCTCTCACACACATATCCGCTCTATCACCTCCTTAGAGGAGCCTTTTACCTCAGACATGTCGACACACGCGTACCGACACACCACACACACGGGATGCTCTATTTGAGGACAGTTCCCCCACAAGGCCCTTTGGAGAGACAGAGAGAGAGTATGCCAGCACACACCCCAGCGCTATATAACCCAGGGATTACACTACAACTCAGTGTTTACCCAGTAGCTGCTGTATATATACAATTTTTGAGCCTAAATTTATGTGCCCCCCCTCTCTTTTAACCCTTTGTGTACCAGGATACTGCCGGGGAGAGCCTGGGGAGCTTCCTTCCAGCGGAGCTGTGAAGAGAGATTGGCGCTGATGTGCTGAGGAAGAAGGCCCGACCCCCTCAGCGGCGGGCTTCTGTCCTGTTTCTGACTAAAAATGGCGGGGGTTTTACACATATACAGTTTTCCAGACTGTATTATGTGTATATATTGCCAAAAGGTATACTTATTGCTGCCCAGGGCGCCCCCCCCCCCCCCCCCCAGCGCCCTGCACCCTACAGTGACCGGAGTGTGTGGTGTGCAGTGGGAGCAATGGCGCACAGCTGCAGTGCTGTGCGCTACCTTAATGAAGACAAGAGTCTTCTGCCGCCGATTTCATCTCCTTCTTCTGTCTTCTGGCTCTGCAAGGGGGACGGCGGTGCGGCTCCGGGAACGGACGATCGAGGTCAGGCCCTGTGTTCGAACCCTCTGGAGCTAATGGTGTCCAGTAGCCTAAGAAGCACAAGCTAGCTGCACGCAGGTAGGTTTGCTTCTCTCCCCTCAGTCCCACGTAGCAGTGAGTCTGTTGCCAGCAGATCTCACTGAAAATAAAAAACCTAACAAATACTTTCTTTCTAGCAAGCTCAGGAGAGCCCACTAGGTGCATCCAGCTCTGGCCGGGCACAGATTCTAACTGAGGTCTGGAGGAGGGGCATAGAGGGAGGAGCCAGTGCACACCAGATAGTACCTAATCTTTCTTTTAGAGTGCCCAGTCTCCTGCGGAGCCCGTCTATTCCCCATGGTCCTTACGGAGTTCCCAGCATCCACTAGGACGTCAGAGAAATAGAAGTTAGGAGCTGATGGGTTAGTACTTTATTACCGTGCCATTTATCACTCTCCAAAATTTGATAAATGGGAGCCCTACTTTGTATACACAATTTTCTGTTTATTGTTATTGTTGTCCGTTGTATCCAGAGACGGACTGGGGACTCCATCTGGCCCTGGCATATGTGCTCGCGCACACAAGAAAGGGGGTGCACGCGCCGTGTAAAGGACGAGCGGACGCTATATTGCTCAGCAACTGGGCACATCTGGCGGCAGTGAGGGACAAACCAGAGAGCAGGGAGCTGCGCTGAGTACAGCCTTCCCGGCTCTCCATGGACCGGTCCGGCCCACCAGCCCATCGGCCCTTCTGGCATTCCGGCCCTGGATGTATCTATCTATCTATCTATCTATCTATTTATATATATATATATATATATATATATATCTCCAGTGGTCGAAGTGGAAATTTTGAAGTGGGGGTATGCAAAAGTCAAGGATGTAATTTTGCACGCGCCTAAGGCGCGCATGCTCCAGATAAAAGGGCGTGGTCACCCAAAAAGGGGGCATGGTCACCCAAAAAGGGGATGTGGTCACCCAAAAGAGGGCGTGCTCCCTGTAGTAGAACCCCTTATACTATTTAGTACTGGTGCCCCTTTCACTTTATAACACACGGTACGAGCTAAAATTCACATTTTAGCACACTGAATGAGCCGAAATTCACATTGTAGCACACTGAATGAGCCGAAATTCACATTGTAGCACACTGAATGAGCCGAAATTCACATTGTAGCAAACTGAATGAGCCGAAATTCACATTATACCACAATGAATGAGCCGAAATTCACCATGTAGCACACTGAATGAGCCGAAATTCACACTGTAGCACACTTAATGAACCGAAATTCACCTTGTAGCACACTGAATGAGCCGAAATTCACCTTGTAGCACACTGAATGAGCCGACATTCACATTGTAGCACACTGAATGAGCCGAAATTCACATTGTAGCTAGAGATGAGCGGGTTCGGTTCCTCGGAATCTGAACCCCCCCGAACTTCAGCCTTTTTACACGGGTCCGAGGCAGACTCGGATCTTCCCGCCATGCTCGGTTAACCCGAGCGCGCACGAACGTCATCATCCCGCTGTCGGATTCTCGCGAGGCTCGTATTCTATCGCGAGACTCGGATTCTATATAAGGAGCCACGCGTCGCCGCCATTTCCACACGTGCATTGAGATTGATAGGGAGAGGACGTGGCTGGCGTCCTCTCCGTTAGAATAGATAGAGACACTTGAGTTGATTTACTACTAACTTAGTAATTTTGGGGAGCATTAGGAGTACTCAGAGTGCAGAGTTTTGCTGATAGTTACTACTGACCACCACCAGTTTTATTTATTATTTAATATAATCCATTCTCTGCCTGAAAAAAAACGATACACAGTCACATACCAAATCTGTGCTCAGCCTCAGTGTGCTGCATGATAATATCATCTTGTATATCTGACTGTGCTGAGTGCTCACTGCTCACACAGCTGAATTGTGGGGGAGACTGGGGTGCAGTTAAAGCAGGAGTACAGTGCACACTTTTGCTGCCAGTGACTGACCAGTGACCACCAGTATATTGTCTGCCTGAAAAAGTTAAACACTCCTGTGGTGTTTTTTTTTTTTATTCTATAAACGCATTCTGCTGACAGTGTCCAGCAGGTCCGTCATTCATTATATTATATAAATATTTACCTGCAGTAGTGTTATATTTTTTTTGTTCATCTCTATCATCTTTATCATCTCTATATTAGCAGACGCAGTACTGTAGTCCACGGCTGTGGCTACCTCTGTGTCGTCAGTGCTCGTCCATAATTGTATACCTACCTGTGGTGGGGTTTATTTTTCTATCTTCTTCATACTAGTAGTTTAGGAGTCTGCTGACAGTGTCCAGCAGGTCCGTCATTATATTATATATACCTGCAGTAGTGATATATATATATTTTTTATATCATTATCATCTCTATACTAGCAGACGCAGTACGGTAGTCCACGGCTGTAGCTACCTCTGTGTCGTCAGTGCTCGTCCATAATTGTATACCTACCTGTGGTGGGGGTTTTTTTTCTATCTTCTTCATACTAGTAGTTTAGGAGTCTGCTGACAGTGTCCAGCAGGTCCGTCATTATATTATATATACCTGCAGTAGTGATATATATATATATTTTATATCATTATCATCTCTATACTAGCAGACGCAGTACGGTAGTCCACGGCTGTAGCTACCTCTGTGTCGTCAGTGCTCATCCATAATTGTATACCTACCTGTGGTGGGGGTTTTTTTTCTATCTTCTTCATACTAGTAGTTTAGGAGTCTGCTGACAGTGTCCAGCAGGTCCGTCATTATATTATATATACCTGCAGTAGTGATATATATATATTTTTTATATCATTATCATCTCTATACTAGCAGACGCAGTACGGTAGTCCACGGCTGTAGCTACCTCTGTGTCGTCAGTGCTCGTCCATAATTGTATACCTACCTGTGGTGGGGTTTTTTTTTCTATCTTCTTCATACTAGTAGTTTAGGAGTCTGCTGACAGTGTCCAGCAGGTCCGTCATTATATTATATATACCTGCAGTAGTGATATATATATATTTTTTATATCATTATCATCTCTATACTAGCAGACGCAGTACGGTAGTCCACGGCTGTAGCTACCTCTGTGTCGTCAGTGCTCGTCCATAATTGTATACCTACCTGTGGTGGGGTTTTTTTTTCTATCTTCTTCATACTAGTAGTTTAGGAGTCTGCTGACAGTGTCCAGCAGGTCCGTCATTATATTATATATACCTGCAGTAGTGATATATATATATTTTTTATATCATTATCATCTCTATACTAGCAGACGCAGTACGGTAGTCCACGGCTGTAGCTACCTCTGTGTCGTCAGTGCTCGTCCATAATTGTATACCTACCTGTGGTGGGGTTTTTTTTTCTATCTTCTTCATACTAGTAGTTTAGGAGTCTGCTGACAGTGTCCAGCAGGTCCGTCATTATATTATATATACCTGCAGTAGTGATATATATATATTTTTTATATCATTATCATCTCTATACTAGCAGTCGCAGTACGGTAGTCCACGGCTGTAGCTACCTCTGTGTCGTCAGTGCTCGTCCATAATTGTATACCTACTTGTGGTGGGGTTTTTTTTTCTATCTTCTTCATACTAGTAGTTTAGGAGTCTGCTGACAGTGTCCAGCAGGTCCGTCATTATATTATATATACCTGCAGTAGTGATATATATATATTTTTTATATCATTATCATCTCTATACTAGCAGACGCAGTACGGTAGTCCACGGCTGTAGCTACCTCTGTGTCGTCAGTCACTCGTCATCCATAAGTATACTAGTATCCATCCATCTCCATTGTTTACCTGAGGTGCCTTTTAGTTGTGCCTATTAAAATATGGAGAACAAAAATGTTGAGGTTCCAAAAATAGGGAAAGATCAAGATCCACTTCCACCTCGTGCTGAAGCTGCTGCCACTAGTCATGGCCGAGACGATGAAATTCCATCAACGTCGTCTGCCAAGGCCGATGCCCAATGTCATAGTACAGAGCATGTAAAATCCAAAACACAAAATATCGGTTAAAAAAGGACTCAAAAATCTAAAATAAAATTGTCGGAGGAGAAGCGTAAACTTGCCAATATGCCATTTACCACACGGAGTGGCAAGGAACGGCTGAGGCCCTGGCCTATGTTCATGGCTAGTGGTTCAGCTTCACATGAGGATGGAAGCACTCAGCCTCTCGCTAGAAAAATGAAAAGACTTAAGCTGGCAAAAGCACAGCAAAGAACTGTGCGTTCTTCGAAATCACAAATCCACAAGGAGAGTCCAATTGTGTCGGTTGCGATGCCTGACCTTCCCAACACTGGACGTGAAGAGCATGCGCCTTCCACCATTTGCACGCCCCCTGCAAGTGCTGGAAGGAGCACCCGCAGTCCAGTTCCTGATAGTCAGATTGAAGATGTCAGTGTTGAAGTACACCAGGATGAGGAGGATATGGGTGTTGCTGGCGCTGGGGAGGAAATTGACAAGGAGGATTCTGATGGTGAGGTGGTTTGTTTAAGTCAGGCACCCGGGGAGACACCTGTTGTCCGTGGGAGGAATATGGCCATTGACATGCCTGGTGAAAATACCAAAAAAATCAGCTCTTCGGTGTGGAAGTATTTCAACAGATAGGGGTAAGGACGTTAACCACCTCGGAACATCCTCCCTTATACGTCACCTGCAGCGCATTCATCATAAGTCAGTGACAAGTTCAAAAACTTTGGGCGACAGCGGAAGCAGTCCACTGACCAGTAAATCCCTTCCTCTTGTAACCAAGCTCACGCAAACCACCCCACCAACTCCCTCAGTGTCAATTTCCTCCTTCCCCAGGAATGCCAATAGTCCTGCAGGCCATGTCACTGGCAATTCTGACGAGTCCTCTCCTGCCTGGGATTCCTCCGATGCATCCTTGCGTGTAACGCCTACTGCTGCTGGCGCTGCTGTTGTTGCTGCTGGGAGTCGATGGTCATCCCAGAGGGGAAGTCGTAAGACGACTTTTACTACTTCCACCAAGCAATTGACTGTCCAACAGTCCTTTGCGAGGAAGATGAAATATCACAGCAGTCATCCTGCTGCAAAGCGGATAACTGAGGCCTTGGCATCCTGGGCGGTGAGAAACGTGGTTCCGGTATCCATCATTACTGCAGAGCCAACTATAGACTTGTTTGAGGTACTGTGTCCCCGGTACCAAATACCATCTAGGTTCCATTTCTCTAGGCAGGCGATACCGAAAATGTACACAGACCTCAGAAAAAGACTCACCAGTGTCCTAAAAAATGCAGTTGTACCCAATGTCCACTTAACCACGGACATGTGGACAAGTGGAGCAGGGCAGACTCAGGACTATATGACTGTGACAGCCCACTGGGTAGATGTATGGACTCCCGCCGGAAGAACAGCAGCGGCGGCACCAGTAGCAGCATCTCGCAAACGCCAACTCTTTCCTAGGCAGGCTACGCTTTGTATCACCGCTTTCCAGAATACGCACACAGCTGAAAACCTCTTACGGCAACTGAGGAAGATCATCGCAGAATGGCTTACCCCAATTGGACTCTCCTGTGGATTTGTGGCATCGGACAACGCCAGCAATATTGTGTGTGCAATAAATCTGGGCAAATTCCAGCACATCCCATGTTTTGCACATACCTTGAATTTGGTGGTGCAGAATTATTTAAAAAACGACAGGGGCGTGCAAGAGATGCTGTCGGTGGCCAGAAGAATTGCGGGACACTTTCGGCGTACAGGCACCACGTACAGAAGACTGGAGCAACACCAAAAACGCCTGAACCTGCCCTGCCATCATCTGAAGCAAGAAGTGGTAACGAGGTAGAATTCAACCCTCTATATGCTTCAGAGGTTGGAGGAGCAGCAAAAGGCCATTCAAGCCTATACAACTGACCACGATATAGGAGGTGGAATGCACCTGTCTCAAGCGCAGTGGAGAATGATTTCAACGTTGTGCAAGGTTCTGCAACCTTTTGAACTTGCCACACGTGAAGTCAGTTCAGACACTGCCAGCCTGAGTCAGGTCATTCCCCTCATCAGGCTTTTGCAGAAGAAGCTGGAGACATTGAAGGAGGAGCTAACACTGAGCGATTCCGCTAGGCATGTGGGACTTGTGGATGGAGCCCTTAATTCGCTTAACAAGGATTCACGGGTGGTCAATCTGTTGAAATCAGAGCACTACATTTTGGCCACCGTGCTCGATCCTAGATTTAAAACCTACCTTGGATCTCTCTTTCCGGCAGACACAAGTCTGCAGGGGTTCAAAGAACTGCTGGTGAGAAAATTGTCAAGTCAAGCGGAACGCGACCTGTCAACATCTCCTCCTTCACATTCTCCCGCAACTGGGGGTGCGAGGAAAAGGCTCAGAATTCCGAGCCCACCCGCTGGCGGTGATGCAGGGCAGTCTGGAGCGACTGCTGATGCTGACATCTGGTCCGGACTGAAGGACCTGACAACGATTACGGACATGTCGTCTACTGGCACTGCATATGATTCTCTCTCCATTGAAAGAATGGTGGAGGATTATATGAGTGACCGCATCCAAGTAGGCACGTCAGACAGTCCGTACGTATACTGGCAGGAAAAAGAGGCAATTTGGAGGCCCTTGCACAAACTGGCTTTATTCTACCTAAGTTGCCCTCCCACAAGTGTGTACTCCGAAAGAGTGTTTAGTGCCGCCGCTCACCTTGTCAGCAATCGGCGTACGAGGTTACTTCCAGAAAATGTGGAGAAGATGATGTTCATTAAAATGAATTATAATCAATTCCTCCGTGGAGACATTCACCAGCAGCAATTGCCTCCACAAAGTACACAGGGAGCTGTGATGGTGGATTCCAGTGGGGACGAATTGATAATCTGTGAGGAGGGGGATGTACACGGTGATGAATCGGAGGATGATGATGAGGTGGACATCTTGCCTCTGTAGAGCCAGTTTGTGCAAGGAGAGATTAATTGCTTCTTTTTTGGTGGGGGTCCAAACCAACCCGTCATTTCAGTCACAGTCGTGTGGCAGACCCTGTCACTGAAATGATGGGTTGGTTAAAGTGTGCATGTCCTGTTTATACAACATAAGGGTGGGTGGGAGGGCCCAAGGACAATTCCATCTTGCACCTCTTTTTTCTTTAATTTTTCTTTGCGTCATGTGCTGTTTGGGGAGTGTTTTTTGGAAGGGCCATCCTGCGTGACACTGCAGTGCCACTCCTAGATGGGCCAGGTGTTTGTGTCGGCCACTTGGGTCGCTGAGCTTAGTCATCCAGCGACCTCGGTGCAAATTTTAGGACTAAAAATAATATTGTGAGGTGTGAGGTGTTCAGAATAGACTGAAAATGAGTGGAAATTATGGTTATTGAGGTTAATAATACTTTGGGATCAAAATGACCCCCAAATTCTATGATTTAAGCTGTTTTTTAGGGTTTTTTGAAAAAAAACACCTGAATCCAAAACACACCCGAATCCGACAAAAAAAATTCGGTGAGGTTTTGCCAAAACGCGTTCGAACCCAAAACACGGCCACGGAACCGAACCCAAAACCAAAACACAAAACCCGAAAAATTTCCGGTGCACATCTCTAATTGTAGCACACTGAATGAGCCGAAATTCACCTTGTAGCACACTGAATGAGCCGAAATTCACCTTGTAGCACATTGAATGAGCCGAAATTCACATTGTAGCACACTGAATGAGCCGAAATTCACCTTATACCACACTGAATGAGCCGAAATTCACATTGTAGCACACTGAATGAGCCGAAATTCACCATGTAGCACACTGAATGAGCTGAAATTCACATTGTAGCACACTGAATGAGCCGAAATTCACCTTGTAGCACACTGAATGAGCCGAAATTCACATTGTAGCACAATGAATGAGCCGAAATTCACATTGTAGCACACTGTATGAGCTAAAATTCACATTGTAGCACACTGAATGAGCCGACATTCACATTGTAGCACACTGAATGAGCCGACATTCACATTGTAGCACACTGAATGAGCCGAAATTCAACTTGTAGCACACTGAAGGAGCCGAAATTCACATTGTAGCACACTGAATGAGCCGAAATTCACATTGTAGCACACTGGATGAGCTGAAATTGTGACAGCAGGGACATCCAGAGTGATGACAGCAAGAGAGACAGTGACAACAGCGAGAGAGACAGTGACGACAGCAAGAGAGACAGGGAGAGAGAGTGACGACAGGGAGAGAGAGAGACAGTGATGACAGGGAGAGTGACGACAGGGAGAGAGACAGTGACGACAGGGAGAGAGACAGGGACGACAGTGAGAGAGACAGGGAGAGAGAGAGGGACGACAGGGAGAGAGAGAGTGACGACAGAGAGTGATGACAGTGACAACAGGGAGAGTGACGACAGTGACGACAGGGAGAGTAACGACAGTGACGACAGGGAGAGTGATGACAGTGATGACAGGGAGAGTGACGACAGGGAGAGTGACGACAGTGACGACAGGGAGAGTGACGACAGTGACGACAGGGAGAGTGACGACAGTGACGACAGGGAGAGTGACGACAGTGATGACAGGGAGAGTGACGACAGTGACAGCAGGGAGAGAGGTGACAGCAAGGGAATATTACCTAATTTATTGCTGGCAGCAGTGAGCGGTGGGCTGCTGGCGACGTAGGGCGGCTAGTGGCTGGCGCCAGGTGGCTGGTGGCTCGTGGCTGGCGGCGGCCGGCTGGTGAGTGGGAGCGGTGGCCGGCTGGTGAGTGGGAGCGGCGGCCGGCTGGTGAGCGGAAGCGGCTGGTAAGCGGCATGCGCGGGCTGCGGTGAGCGACTGTGAGTTAATACAGCGCTCTACACAGCCGCCGGCCGCCGCGCAGGGACCGGGAGCACCATGTGCAGCAGGATGGCCACTTCCCCCGTCTCCTACTGCACTTTCATGGGCTCATTTCCGGGTCAGTGGAAGAAGTGGCGGTATACCATACCGCCGTATACCACCCCACTTCGACCACTGTATATATCTATATACATACGAAAGTACTCACTTACTCACTCACTCACTGACTGATCACTAATTCTCGTACTTCCCGATACGATAGGAAGCTGAAATTTAACATAGGTATTCTTCAGGTGGAAAATAGGAAAACGACGTAATTTGAATTTTAATAAACCTCCTCTAAGAGGATGAAAAGGCGGTAAACATAATAACGTCATTACCGATGTGTGGTTTGCATTGTGTGAACGATATCGCCCAAACAGACAGTCGGAACAAAATTTGTGTAGAATTTAATAATATACAACAGAGCAGTGGCGTGCGGTGACGTCAGTGGCTGGTGAGGCACTACAGCCATAATGTCCGCCGAATCCTGCCGATGACCCCTACCGCCGACGAGCCAATGCCCGCTACTGCCTCTGAGCCGATGCGCGCTGCAACCGCAAATGGCTTACTATCTCGCCGATCATCAACTGACCCAGCTTCGGGAGAGGCGAGGAGCTACCTGGTGCCGCCCCCTCCTCCCAAGGGAGATAGTGGACGACTGGGAGAGGGACCAGGACAGATGGGGCAGGAGAAAGGAGTGACAGGAACACAACAGAGGTGACAGGGCAAGGATCAGTGAGGATAGGGACAGGGCAGTGAGGTGATAGCGCTGAGACAGAGGGGACAGGGATATGACAGTGGGGACTGGGACGATACAGTGAGGACAGTACAGAGGTGATAGGACTGAGGGAATAGGACAGTGGTAGGGCAGAGGTCATAGGATCAGGACAGGGGGGACAGGAGAGCGGGGTGACAGGGACAGGACAGAGGGTACAGGACCACGGCAGAGGTGACAGGGCAGGGAAGAGGTGACAGGGACTGGACAGTGATGGCAGAACAAAAGGCAAGCCAGGATAGAGGTGACATGGACAGGGCTAGAACACAGGTGTCAGCACCAGGACAGATGGGGCAGGGACAGGACAGAACAGAAGGGACAGGAGAGCAGAGTGACAGAAACACAATATGGTGACAGGGCAAGGTCAGAGTGGATAGGGACAGGCCATAGGGGACAGGAGAGAGGAGTGATAGCGCTGGCCTATTCCCGGTGCTCTCCCCCCTCAGCTCACATCTCACCTGGACACGGGGGTGATCTGGACACTGGCTGGGTGCTGCTGCAGGCAGTTCCAACTCGGTAGCCTGTGGTCGGGATGGTCTCAGCAGGCAGCTCCGGGATGGCAGGAGGAGGGGGCGGTAGCGAGCAAAGCCGCGGCTAGGGCCGGTGGTCAGGGAACCCACAACACTACAATGGTTGACGGCAGGGACCTTCCAGCGGCGGCTACCCGCGGCACACACAATCCGCTCCCTCTCTGGCGCTACAGCAGGCGGCTCCGCTCAGATATGCAAGAGCAGAGCCGCCAGCAGCGCTGAACATCGGGTGCCCCACAGAGCAGTAGTGGTTGCTGAGCCAGCACCTAGCTGAAGCTAGGGCCAGCTCTGAACGCCAGTTCTTCTAGCTGCAGGTCACGGTACTTAGTGGCGGAAGGGAGAGCTCTGAGTCCCTTCCTTGTCCCACTGTGTGATTGGACCAGCGGATCCAGCACTGGATCCGCTGTCCAATCACATGTGCCTCGCTGGCAGGGGCGTGCTTTCCCTGTCAGCGAGGCACTTGTAGAAGTGCAGCTTTCAGTGTTTTTTTTAATGGGCTTTTACAGCCCAGTGTTTGGCCCCGCCCCCCGCTCTGTTCCCGTTCTTACTATCAGCGGGAGGCACTAGCTATCAGTGCCTCCCAAACTAGTTTAATAACCTAAAATAAATAGAATATATAAAGAAGATACATATGACACTGAATATGTGTCATATGTATCTTTTTGTATTATTTTAATCATTGATGACAGGGGAGGCACTGCCTCCCCTGACTGCACGTCCCTGCAACAGAGATTTTCAAACTTTTACAACTCGCAGCAAACTGAACAAGATTTAAATATTGCCGTGCTCCAGAAAAGGGGGCGTGGTCACCAAAAGGGGGCGTGGTCACCCAAAGGGGGCGTGTCCCGTGTAGTAGAACCCCATATACTATCTAGTACTGGTGCCCCTTTCACTTTATAGCACACGGTACGAGCTGAAATTCACATTATAGCACACGGTGCAAGCCGAAATTCACATTGTAGCACACTGAATGAGCCGAAATTCACATTGTAGCACACTGAATGAGCCGACATTCACATTGTAGCACACTCAATGAGCCGAAATTCACATTGTAGCACAATGAATGAGCCGAAATTCACCTTATACCACACTGAATGAGCCGAAATTCACATTGTAGCACACTGAATGAGCCGAAATTCACCATGTAGCACACTGAATGAGCTGAAATTCACATTGTAGCGCACTGAATGAGCCGAAATTCACCTTGTAGCACACTGAATGAGCCGAAATTCACATTGTAGCACAATGAATGAGCCGAAATTCACATTGTAGCACACTGTATGAGCTAAAATTCACATTGTAGCACACTGAATGAGCCGACATTCACATTGTAGCACACTGAATGAGCCGACATTCACATTGTAGCACACTGAATGAGCCGAAATTCACCTTGTAGCACACTGAATGAGCCGAAATTCACCTTGTAGCACACTGAATGAGCCGAAATTCACCTTGTAGCACACTGAATGAGCCGAAATTCACCTTGTAGCACACTGAATGAGCTGAAATTCACATTGTAGCACACTGAATGAGCCGAAATTCACATTGTAGCACACTGAATGAGCCGAAATTCACCTTGAAGCACACTGAATGAGCCGAAATTTACATTGTAGCACACTGAATGAGCCGAAATTCACATTATACCACACTGAATGAGCCGAAATTCACCTTGTAGCACACTGAATAGCCGAAATTCACATTGTAGCACACTGAATGAGCCGACATTCACATTGTAGCACACTGAATGAGCCGAAATTCACATTAAAGCACACTGAATGAGCCGAAATTCACATTGTAGCACACTGAATGAGCCGAAATTCACATTGTAGCACAATGAATGAGCCGAAATTCACCTTGTAGCACACTGAATGAGCCGAAATTCACCTTGTAGCACACTGAATGAGCCGAAATTTACCTTGTAGCACACTGAATGAGCTGAAATTCACATTGTAGCACACTGAATGAGCCGAAATTCACATTGTAGCACACTGAATGAGCCGAAATTCACCTTGAAGCACACTGAATGAGCCGAAATTTACATTGTAGCACACTGAATGAGCCGAAATTCACATTATACCACACTGAATGAGCCGAAATTCACCTTGTAGCACACTGAATAGCCGAAATTCACATTGTAGCACACTGAATGAGCCGACATTCACATTGTAGCACACTGAATGAGCCGAAATTCACATTAAAGCACACTGAATGAGCCGAAATTCACATTGTAGCACACTGAATGAGCCGAAATTCACATTGTAGCACAATGAATGAGCCGAAATTCACCTTGTAGCACACTGAATGAGCCGAAATTCAACTTGTAGCACACTGAATGGACCGAAATTCACATTATAGCACACTGAATGAGCCGACATTCACATTGTAGCACACTGAATGAGCCGAAATTCACATTGTAGCACACTGAATGAGCCGAAATTCACCTTGTAGCACACTGAATGAGACGAAATTCACCTTGTAGCACACTGAATGAGCCGAAATTCACATTGTAGCACACTGAATGAGCCGGGGGCTGCTGGCGACGTCGGATGGCTAGTGGCTGGTGCCAGGCGGCTGGTGGCTTGTGGCTGGCGGCAGCCGGCTGGTGAGTGGGGTCGGCGGCCGGCTGGTGAGCGGGGGCGGCGGCCGGCTGGTGAGCTGGAGCGGCTGGTAAGCGGCATGCGCGGGCGGCGGTGAGCAGCTGTGAGTTAATACAGCGCTCTACACAGCTGCCGGCCGCCGCGCAGGGACGGGGAGCACCATGTGCAGCAGGATGGCCACTTCCCTCGCCTCCTGCTGCACTTTCATGGGCTCATTTCCGGGTCAGTGGAAGAAGTGGCAGTATGCCATACCGCCGTATACCACCCCACTTCGACCACTGTATATATCTATATATCTATATACATATTAAAGTACTCACTTACTCACTCACTTACTCACTGACTGATCACTAATTCTCGTACTTCCCGATATGTTAGGAAGCTGAAATTTAACATAGGTATTCTTCAGGTGGAAAATAGGAAAACGACGTAATTTGAATTTTAATAAACCTCCTCTAAGGGGATGAAAAGGCGGTAAACATAATAATGTAATTACCGATGTGTGGTTTGCATTGCGGGTCATTCCGAGTTGTTCGCTCGTTGCCGATTTTCGCTATACTGCGATTATTCGCTTACTGCGCATGTGCAAGGTTCGCAGTGTGCATGCGCTTAGTTATTTTACACAAAAGTTAGGTATTTTACTCATGGCATAACGAAGCTTTTTCATCGCTGTGCTGATCGTAGTGTGATTGACAGGAAGTGGGTGTTTCTGGGCGGAAACTGGCCGTTTTATGGGAGTGTGCGGAAAAACACAGGCGTTCGAGTTGCAAAACGCAGGAGTGGCTGGAGAAATGGGGGAGTGGTGGGGCAAACGCTGGGTGATGCTGGGTGACCATCGGAATAGTGAGCCGTCGGGCTGGTGGAGGAGGTCATGTGACTGTCGGTCAGCTGACCGGCGGTCACATGAATACCACCCATAATTCAGCACCTTCCTGGTGTCTAGAATGAACTTGGGAACCTCTATCTTTTGGATGGGCCTGCCCTGTCTTAATCATTATTTCATTATTTCAGCCTGCAATAAGTCTCTGACAGTATTACACTGTTTTTTTATGTTTCTCTTTTGTGTATATATAAACAATTCCTGCTGGAGAGAAATTAATCATCTTCTGTTGAACAATCTGAAGTGCAAGTGAGATTGTTACATTTCTTTTTTTCCCACTGTTTGCATTTGAGTTTGGTGACTCAGTTTGGTAATATCTCTGCTGCTTTGGTGTGCAGCGCCATAGGTGTGTACCTTTGTTTTACACTAGTTTTAACATGACTTATTAAACCATCCTGTCAGGGGCGTAGCCAGAACTTTGTGGACCCCATAACAACATTTTGAAGTGGCCCCTTTTGCAATGCTTCTAGAGAGGCACCTCTCCATTGCAGCTATTGATTTTATGCTCCATAGTAGTGTCCTAGTTCTTTTTCTGAGCCATAGTAGTGCATTAGTTCATGTTATGTCATACTGCCATGCTGCCTGTACACATTAGGCATCGCAATACCCCCACATTATTACATACAGTGTCCCCAATTCATATTATGCCACAGTATAGTGCCTCCAATTCAAAATGTGCCACATTACAATGCCCTAGTTCATATTATATAACATTATAATGCCCTCCAGTTAATTTTATACCACATTACAATGAGCAGGTCCAGGGGCATCCCTAGATATATTGTAGGCCCCAAGGCAAAAGGTTGTAATGCCCAGAGCCATTTCTGCTGCGATAGCAAGTGGCACCCGCCGGGACATCTGCTGGCTCCTAATTCCTCTCACCCATAGGTCTCCACTTGGGGGTGGAGTTTCATGAAATGACACCATTACGTTGTGAAGTCATAACGCAGCCTCATCAGTTCGTGACACTCCGCCCCAGTATGGCGTACTATTGGCGGGAGGCGGGCCGCAGGCGTAATGGCTGGCAGAAAGTGCTTTCATTCTCCCTGATATCTCTGCGTGTCTAAACACAGTGGTCAGGTCTGCCGGCAGGGGCGAAGACGTCAGAGAAGTTCTGTTGCCTGCTGGGCCTGTGTACTTTAAAAGTGGTGACCCCGGCTGTATCTGGCTCCCCTGTGTTTCCTCCTCCTAATGAGTATGCTGGGGGAGCAGGTCACAAGCAGGGGAGTGAGACGAGGTGCCTGCAAGTGTAAGGAACCTGCGCCACCCTGGCCAGCCTTTGCTGAACCCCGGCTGCAATCAGAAGAGGAGGACGATCATGTAAGTTTAAAAAAAAATATATATGATATATATATATATATATATATATATATATATTGTAAATGCCAAATTGCTTTTTAACAAATATTTAAAATGCCCGCTCTAATATATACTGCGGACGCCAGGCGCATCTTATTACCATATACGATAAAAGTTCGCTGTACGACGCAAAACACTACATCCCTTAAGAGAAAACAATACACGCACACATTGTCTGAGTTCCCAAGCTCATTGATGTATATATTTGATATTAAAAGGATATGTATACAATATATCACATGTACAGTATATATATATAGATACATGGTTACAATTTATACAGTAAGCAGTTATTACAATCTAATTCAAAATACAGCCACAGCCAGCAAATACATCACCATATCTTTCTCATATAAAGTCTCTCCTCCATATCACTCTCTCTCTCTCTCTCTCTCTCTCTCTCTCTGTAAAATCATGCAGGCACTGGACAGACAGCATCTCCATCATCATCTGGGACAAACAGGAAAGAAGCAGCCGGCTCTGTGTGTGTGATCACCTATATACTATGTATTTTGGGGGAGTGCACACATCTAGTCTAGGGGGGGTAACTTTCTCATTCATGATGAGTCATTGATCGGTTTATATGCAAACAAGGTTCAGCCTTGATGGACAAATTACAGGAGATAGCCACTGGTCAGGCATGCTGTCTTCCAGGAAATCCATTGTTCTAATAAGAGTGACTTTAGCTTTCATACATTTAATCATATCTACTTGTTGCAATGAGCTACAACTTAATAACAGGCATCAAATTGATATACACATTAATCTGGTAGCTTTAATACCAAACACGACATGTCTATCTTGCTTCTTTCCAATAATACACATACATGACGTTACTCCATTAAATGCATTTAAAACATTATGATGTCTGGCACTTGATATGTTATAATTATGTGCTGTATGAAATATGTGTCGAATCTATCTCTGTGGCATGTCTGTGTAAATGCGTATGTTACCATATATTGCTGTGCTCGCTGCGCGTATTTGCAAGCATAGCGACTCAATATGTGTGGAGTCTGTATTTTCTCTCTATGTACTATTTTTGACTTTGACAGTCCACCCTTTGCCAGTAAACAATAACTGCCATAAATTATTAACATAAAAAAAAATATTTCAGACAATAATCGGTGACCTAGACACACATATGTATTCATTTCGCAAATCAGACATTTAACTATATTTGGGGAAGACAGGGAGGAGGACGAGACATCCTCTATATGCACTCGGCAGTCATGGGACCACTGGTTGGATGTGGGACAACATTCAACCTATAGAGTAT
Organism: Pseudophryne corroboree; assembly: GCF_028390025.1. Lineage (NCBI taxonomy): Eukaryota > Metazoa > Chordata > Amphibia > Anura > Myobatrachidae > Pseudophryne > Pseudophryne corroboree. The sequence continues at coordinate 618,804,150 of NC_086446.1, forward strand.
GCTGGGACAGTGCTTTGGCCTATAATGTCTGATTTGGACGAACATTTCACACATACATGTACCTACGTCTTTGTACACTGATGTTCGGATTCGAATGAGGTTCTGCTGGGTAGTGGGAGAAGACACAAATCGTGAAAGTGACATATAAAATGTTCTTGATTTACATATTCCTAGCATTTTCTGAACATTGGGGTATATTTACTAAGCTCCCAATTTTGACCGATTTGATGTTTTTTCATCAAAGTGTCATCTCCGGAATTTACTAACCTCAAATCTCGTCAGTGATGAGGCCATTCGTATTTTTTTGAAAGTCTAAGAAAAAAAATACGAATGAATACACCATCGGTCAAATGCGGCTGTTTAGGTATAGAACTCGGTAATTTACTAAAAATTCGAATTCACAAACACTGCCGGCAATAGCCAAACACTGCCGTGAAAAAATACAAATCGTAAAAAAAGCTGTTTTAAAACAGACTTGCTTTTTTTTACCGTGTTCTGATAGTCATGCACGGATCCATAAGATCTGTGCATGTTTATCAGTGGGAAGGGGTGGGAAAGTGTTAAAAATCTGAATTTTTTTTTGCGTAGGGTCCCCCCTCCTAAGCAAAACCAGCCTCGGGTTCTTTGAGCCGGTCCTGGTTGCAAAAATACGGGGGGGAAATTACAGGGGTTCCCCCATATTTTCACAACCAGCACCGGGCTCTGCGCCTGGTCCTGGTGCAAAAAATATGGTGGACAAAAGACGTAGGGGTCCCCCGTATTTTTTACACCAGCACCGGGCTCCACTAGTCAGAGAGATAATGACACAGCTGGGGGACACTTTTATATTAGTCCCTGCGGCCCTGGCATTAAATCACTAACTAGTCACCCCTGGCTGGGGTACCCTGGAGGAGTGGGAACCCCTTAAATCAAGGGGTCCACCTCCAGCCACCCAAGGGCCAGGGGTGAAGCCAGAGGCTGTCCCCCCCATCCAAGGGCGGCGGATGGGAGGCTGATAGCCAAGTGACAAAATAAAGAATATTGTTTTTTGTAGCAGAAATACAAGTCCCAGCAAGCCTCCCCCGCAAGCTGGTACTTGGAGAACCACAAGTACCAGCATGCGGGGGGGGAACAGGCCCGCTGGTACCTGTAGTTCTACTGCAAAAAAAATACCCAAATAAAAACAGTACACACACACACACCGTGATAGTAAAACTTTATTACATACATGCACACCGACACACACATACTTACCTATGTTGACACGAAGCAGTCGATCCCCTTCTCCTCGTAGAATCCACGGGTTACCTGTAAATAAAATTATACTCACAAAAATCCTGTGTAGATCGGTCCTCTTCTGCTTTTAATCCACGTACTTGGCAAAATAAAAAAAATGCAAAACCCGGACCACGCACTGAAAGGGGTCCCATGTTAACACATGGGACCCCATTCCCCGACTGTCGGGACCCCCCCGTGACTCCTGTCAAAGAGGGTCCCTTCAGCCAATCAGGGAGCGCCACGTCTTGGCACTCCCCTGATTGGCTGTGCGCTCCTGAGCTGAGCAGGATTTTTGTGAGTATAATTTTATTTACAGGTAACCCGTGGATTCTACGTGGAGAAGGGGACTGACTGCTTCGTGTCAACATAGGTAAGTATGTGTGTGTCGGTGTGCATGTATGTAATAAAGTTTTACTATCACGGTGTGTGTGTACTGTTTTTATTTCGGTATTTTTTTGCAGTAGAACTACAGGTACCAGCGGGCCCGTTTCCCCCCCGCATGCTGGTACTTGTGGTTCTCCAAGTACCAGCTTGTGGGGGAGGCTTGCTGGGACTTGTAGTTCTGCTACAAAAAACAATATTCTTTATTTTGTCACTTGGCTATCAGCCTCCTATCCGCCGCCCTTGGATGGGAGGGACAGCCTCGGGCTTCACCACTGGCCCTTGGGTGGCTGGAGGAGGGGACCCCTTGATTTAAGGGGTTCCTACTCCTCCAGAGTACCCCAGCCCGGGGTGACTAGTTAGTGATTTAATGCCAGGGCTGCAGGGACCAATATAAAAGTGTCCCCCGGCTGTGGAATTATCTCTCTAACTAGTGGAGCCCGGTGCTGGTGTGACATCTTTTGTCCCCCATATTTTTTTGCACCAGTACCAGGCGCAGAGCCCGGTGCTGGTTGTTAAAATATGGGGGAACCCCTGTCATTTCCCCCCCCCGTATTTTTGCAACCAGGATCGGCTCAAAGAGCCCGAGGCTGGTTATGCTTAGGAGGTGGGGGGGGACCCCACGCAAATTTTTTCTTGATTTTTAATACTTTATTTTTTTTTTTAAAGGTGCACAATGAATCCCTGCACGGATCTCACAGATCCGGCCGAGATTCATTGTGTTAATTTTGGCAGTGTTTTACTATTCACTCCCGTAAAACACTGGCCGAAAATACGAATTGCATCGACATCGGAAAAAACGAAAATGCAGAATACGACAGCATAGTAAATGAGGCGTACAAAATTCAAAAAGTTGCAAATTCACACATTCGATGTCATTTGTGTTTGAACTTTAACCTACTTCAGAAAAATAAGAATTTTAGTAAATATACCCCATTGTTTCCATTTCTGGAATGTATTATAGGTCTGTTTAATCATTGAACAAGGGTTATAAGCAGGGCCGGCCCTAACCAATATGATGCCCTAGGCAAGATTTTGTCTGGTGCCCCCTAGCACCACCACTGGTTGCACCTCTTTCCCAGCACCATCACCCCTCACCCATAGCAGTCCTTATTTTGGTGTTTGTACTCCCTATATTTTAAATAGGAACAGTTCGCACATTTGGCGCACAGCCCAAAAAGGGTGTGTTTTTGCTGGCAAGGGGCATGGCCACACAATAGTACCCCCAATTCCAATTACGCCTCACAGTAGTGCAACTTTATTCACATTTGATCATGCAATAGTGTCCATAATTCATATTACATCCCACAGTAGTATTACTTTACCTTATAAACATTACTCCTCACAGTAGAGCCCCTTATTCACATAACATCACATTGAATTGCTCCTTATTCACATTACACCACACCCTATTGCTCTTTATTCATATTAGATGACACAGTAGTGCCCTTTCTATACGCAACGCCACATAGTAGAGCACCGGGTTCACTACGGCTGGCCGGCGGTCGGGCTCCCGGCGACCAGCATCCCGGCGCCGGGAGCCCGACCGCCGGCTTACCGACAGCGTGGCGAGCGCAAATGAGCCCCTTGCGGGCTCGCTGCGCTCGCCACGCTACGGGCACGGTGGCGCACACTATTTTATTCTCCCTCTATGGGGGTCGTAGACCCCCACGAGGGAAAATAAGTGTCGGTATGCCGGCTGTCGGGCTCCCGGCGCCGGTATACTGAGCGCCGGGAGCCCGACCGCCGGCATACAGAAGACCACCCAGAGCACCCTATACACATAATGCCACACATTAGTAATGCATTTATACACATAATTCCACACAGTAATGCCCCTTACACATTATTAATGTCCTTATAAACATAATGTGCCTTACACATTATGACAACCTTTATTAATGCCCTTTTACACATAATGTCCATTACATATATGCCGCACATTATTAATGCCCTTATACACATAATGACACATAGTGTCCCCTACACATTTGCTGCACATTATTAGTGCCCCTATACACATAATGACACACATACAGTAGTACCCTGTTACACATATGCCACACATTATTAATGCCCTTACACATAATACATTATACACATAATTATACACATAATGACACACATAGTGCCCCTTACACATGTGTTGTACATTATTAATGCATTTTTACATGACACACATAATGCTCCTTACACATATTCTGAACACTACTGCACAACCAACCCACTCACATGCACACAGCACTCACACTGCCTCTAACACTGTGACCTCTGCCTCTGCTTGGATACAGATGTGTCCTCATAAATCTTGCCTCAATGCTAACGTCGGGCACCTTTTTTTATGAAAATGCATCTTATTTGCATTGCTATGTGGCTAGGATACACAAGCAGCTTCTGCTGATTAAAATGATATGCAGCATATCTATATACTGTGTGAGAGTGTGGCTGTATCTGCATATGAAATGCTATACAGAATATAGGCATGCCGCATATCATTTTAATCAGCAGAAGCTGCAGATGCCCCTAGGCATATCAAATGCCCTAGGCAATTGCCTAGTTTGCCTATAGCTATGGCCGGCTCTGGTTATAAGTAGTGTCCTTCGGAGTTCGGGGAGAGCCACTCATAAACCTTTCTTCCACACATATTAATGAGCTCTTTATTTGCTATGTGTGAATAGCCATTGTCTGATTGTTCCTGATTACCTCCCAATTTCCTGAAATTGGTGAGATTTAAACATACCAAGGATTTATCTATGGTGCTGGTGGATCTTAAGGCTAGGTGGTCTAGTTATATTATATTCTTTGTCCACCAGTCATCTCCCCCTTCCGTGTAATTCAAGTACCTCAGCTAACTCTAAAAAAAATATGGCACTAATCCTGCATCTTTTCGTCTTAGAGGTACCTGTGAGCACATCCAACATTCCGTTTGGTTTAAGACCTTACCCACTAGTGAGTGGTAATCACTCAAGGGACGTCTGTCAACTTATTGCTAGACTGACATCTCTGGATGCTCTCATCTTCAAATATGGGGTCACAATAACTACAAAATACAGTATTCCTCAGACAATAGCCTATCACGTTACCTCCGAACTCCGTAACTACTAGACCTTTGATTTTTCTCTGGCTTTAACAAACTGATCGGCTAATCCTGGGATCCTATAAGGAAATCACTCCTTCCTCCAGAACCAGTTCCAGTCCCACACTCGACTCCTCATGAAAAACCTCGCAAAATTAGAATGTCCTGAAAAAAAATGTATGTCAGCGGGAAAGAGAAATAGAACAAAACAACTCTTGTTCATAGCAAATCAATTACGTCTGGTCTTTCTGTAATACTTTAGTACGCTCAGGTAGTGTTCAACAGTGCCGCCTCTCAGTCTTCATGGAACAGACTCTCTGGTGATACTTTTGCGATCTCACTCCATTTACGAGTTCCTTCCGGACTACCTACTTTACTGCAGTGGGAATCGTGGACCCAAGTCTCTCTCTCGGCTACTTTCACTGGGATAGAGCTGTCATCAAAACTTGGTATGGTCCTTCCCACCTGTCTATTAGGCAACCTGAGCGTAAGAACAATCACACAGTCTCTTGGTTCACAATCAAGACAGTTAGTATTTGGCATACCAGGAATCAACAGTTTCAAGTTCTTTTGTCAAGTTCTCAAATGCTGGCTCATCTCAATAAGGTACTGTACTGTCACCTCATTGGTGTATTTCTGATCATTGTGCGGATCAATCATGACATGAGGTTGTCTTCCAAAAAAATAAAAAGACACGAAAACAAAAACAAAAATTTCGAAGAGGGTGATTCGTTAAGTGAAGATCTGGGAGTGGTTCCGATGCTACATAATACTAGTGGCAGTATCTATGATCACAATAGTCCAATTTCAAGCTTTGCTCCTAATCCTAGGGGTACCATATCTACACACAAATTTCTGCGCAATTTTCTTTGCGGTAAACACAGCAGCATCCGTGGTGGCAGGAAATGCCTCTACCCAGTTTGAGAAAACATCAGGGCACACCAATACATAACAATAGTTCCTAAAGGGTGTTAACTGTACGAAGTCGATTTGTATTACCTGAAAAGGTCCGTCTGCAGGAGGGATATGGGATAGCTCTGTTGGTATTGCATTACCAAATGTTCTTAATCATGCAAGTAAGACAGGTCATTGCTTTCCTGCTGTTAGGCGCAGCGGTCCGTAGCTGGCCGCTGCACCTTCTCCCCTTTCTGCACGGCGCCTGGCAACGCTAGGGACGCCGTGCGCGCTGAGCCGCCGGGTCCCTAGCAACGCTAGGACGCCGTGCGCGCTGAGCCGCCGGGTCCCTAGCAACGCCAGGACGCGTGCGTGTCGAGCCGCCGGGTCCATAGCAACAGGGACGCCACAGGCGGACCGCGTTCCCCGTTGTGGGTGTTTAATTAATATGCACTCACACATGTTCTCTGGTCGTGCAGCAAGGCAGCTGCATGACATTTTGGGTAATTAGGCTCTGGACTCTGATTGGAGGGTTCCCTGTTTTAAGCCTCCTCAGTGCCTCACACAGACGCCGGTGATAGCTTCCTGCATGCTGCTCATGTTTGGTGAACGTCTGTTCCTGGTCTGCTGTGCCCGGTCTTTCCAGTTCTCTGAGTTCCTGAGTCTTGGAGTAGCCGTCCTATCCTAAGGAGTTCTTCTGGTCCTCGTTTACCTGTGGCAGTCGATAGAGGATCTTGCTTGGTTTCATGAGTGGCGGCTCCGCCGCGAATTGCGGCCTAAACCGCTTTATATTGTTTTCTGTTATTGGAGCATTTGCGGAGGTATCCGCTTCCACAGTCCTCTCCGGTACTCGGTGGTGCCGTGTAGGAGAGTGGACAAGTGGAGTATTTTGTTGTTCTTTTCCCTGGCGGAAATCTGCGCATACTTTAGTTTCAGCTTTGTTAGTAGCCCCTGGCTTTGTTGTTCAGTTAGAGGGCCTCTTGTTATCACCCGGTCTCGGTTCACTCTTTGTCTCTCATTAAGACCTGAGGGGGCATCGGAGTTGGGCAGACGTAATCCGCCCTTCAAACGCGGCTGCCATGGGCCCAAGCAACCATAGTCTCGCAAGAGTGTACTGACAGCACGGGCGAGACAACGGAGATAGGGTGCCAGGGGCTATTCCCTTTCCATTCCCCTTTCCCAGCATTACGTTCTGGTATTCAGGTCCTACCGTATAAGATCACCCCTGACCTGAGTATCAGAATCATAACATTATCACCGGCCCGAACTTTAAAAAAAAAAAGGGGGTTTTATTTTTTCCCATTCTGTTTTGGTGAGAGTAAAATCCGGCTTCATGAATCCGGCAGGGTTAGGACCAAATCCCGGTCAGCTTTTGGTTAACCAAATTCAAGAACTAACTCAGATGGTTCAGAACCTTTCTCTTCGGGTGAGATCGCAGGAAGATCTTTTGCGAGCCTCCCCGAGTGTGGTCCTAGAACCAAAGATGCATTTACCCGACCGTTTTTCGGGTAACCGACAAGATTTTTTTAATTTTAAGGAAGCTTGTAAGCTTTATTTTTGTTTAAGGCCTAATTCCTCTGGTACTGAGTCTCAGCGGGTTGGGATTGTTATGTCATTGCTCCAGGGTGATCCACAGACCTGGGCGTTTGGGTTAAGAACGGAAGATCCTGCTTTGTTATCAGTAGACGCTTTTTTAAAATCGTTAGGCCTGTTGTATGATGACCCTGATAGAGAGGCGTCAGCTGAGAGTCACCTGCGTGCTCTTAAACAAGGTAAAAATCCAGCAGAGGTGTATTGTACCGAATTCCGCCGTTGGTCGAACGACTGTGGCTGGAATGACCCGGCCCTGCGCAGTCAGTTTCGTCTCGGTTTTTCATAACTTATTAAAGACAGTCTCCTTCAGTACCCCGCTCCTGAGACTCTCGACAAACTCATGGAGCTTGCAATTAAAATAGATTGTCGTCTCCGAGAGCGGAGGGCTGAAAGAGGAACAACTTTTAGGCCTAGTCCTAGTGTTTATACCTTTCCTGAGGACGTCGAGGAGCCCATGCAGATGGGTCTCTCCCGGCTGTCCCCAGAGGAAAGAACCAGAAGATTAAGTTCTGGTCTCTGTTTGTACTGTGGTGGTAAGGGACATATTGCTCACAACTGCCCGAACAAGTCGGGAAACGCTCTGACCAAGTGAATTGTGAGGGGGTTCACTTGGGTCTGCAGCTTATCTCCTCAAATGACTCTCTATTAGTTCCTGTTAAAATTTCCTTTGGCAGCCTCGGTTCATTAGTGTCGGCCTTCGTCGACAGTGGAGCTGCAGGAAATTTTATGGACTTAGCTTGGGCTAAGGCCTTAGGCATTCCACAGATTCCCTTGGATAGACGTATCACCATGCACGGGTTAGATGGGGGTCCGCTTTCCAATGGGATAATTACTCACCGCACACCTCCAGTATTACTTACAGTAGGGGCCTTACATTCAGAAGATATAGAATTCTACCTTACACATTGTCCGGCAGTCCCTGTAGTTTTGGGTCAACCTTGGCTTGCCTTTCATAATCCCACCATTGATTGGCGGTCTGGGGAGATTTCCCAATGGAGTCCTTTTTGTGTTAAGGAATGTATTTCTCATCCAGTCCGGGTTGCGGCAGTCGTCCCAGAACTTATTCCTGTGGAATATCAGGATTTTGCCGATGTGTTCTCCAAAGGCAATGCGGACATTCTGCCTCCCCATCGGTCCTATGACTGTGCAATCGAGTTACTACCAGGTGCCACTTTACCTAAAGGGAGATTATATGCCCTGTCCGGACCAGAAACCACGGCCATGAATAATTACATTCAGGAAAGCCTTAAGAAAGGCTTTATTAGGCCTTCAAAATCTCCGTTGAGTGCAGGGTTTTTCTTTGTTGAGAAAAAAGATGGGTCGCTTAGACCATGCATTGACTTTAGGGCTCTGAATAAAATCTCTGTGAAGAACACCTATCCTTTGCCATTGATTTCAGTGCTTTTTGATCAGTTACGCTCCGCCGTGATCTTTTCAAAAATCGATCTGAGGGGAGCTTACAACCTCATCCGAATAAAATCTGGGGATGAGTGGAAGACGGCATTCAGCACTCAGTCGGGTCACTATGAATACCTGGTGATGCCGTTTGGCCTGTCAAATGCTCCGGCGGTTTTTCAAGACCTCATCAACGATGTTCTCCGTGACTTCCTTGGGAAGTTCTTGGTCGTTTATTTAGACGACATTTTGATATACTCTGAGTCTATAGAACAACATGTTACCCAGGTGTGTCTGGTTCTTCAAAAGCTACGAGAGAATCATTTATATGCTAAGCTTGAGAAGTGTGATTTTCACATCACAGAAGTGTCTTTCTTGGGGTACGTTATTTCTCCCCAGGGATTTTGCATGGAACCGAAAAAACTCCAGGCCATTCTTAATTGGGCGCAACCCACTAATTTAAAAGCAATTAAGCGCTTTTTAGGGTTTGCAAATTATTATAGGCAGTTCATTCATACTTTTTCTGACCTGGTCGCTCCCATAGTAGCTTTGACTAAAAAAGGAGCGGATCCTTCCAATTGGTCGCCTGAAGCTGAGTTTGCCTCCCGGGCCTTGAAGCAGGCCTTTGTCTCGGCTCCTGTCCTCAGACATCCTAATCCGGAGCTTCCCTTTATTGTGGAGGTTGATGCCTCAGAGGTTGGAGTGGGGGCTATCCTTTCTCAGGAAGATCCGGAGTCTCAGGAACTACATCCTTGTGCCTTCATGTCCAGGAAATTCTCCTCCGCAGAATCCAACTATGACATTGGTAATCGGGAATTACTGGCAGTAAAATGGGCTTTCGAGGAGTGGAGGCATTGGCTGGAGGGAGCTAGGCATACTATTACTGTATTTACTGACCATAAGAACCTGCAATATATTGAGTCAGCTAAACGGCTTAATGCTCGGCAGGCACGTTGGGCATTGTTCTTTACTCGTTTCAGGTTTATTATCACCTTCAGGCCTGGTTCCAAGAATACGAAAGCTGATGCCCTGTCACGTTGCTTTCTTCCGGTTCACAATAGCAATCCTGTTACTACCTCCATAGTTCAATCTTCAGTCATCCGGGCAGGCCTCACACAGGATTTATTTACTCAGTTAAACCAGCTTCAACACCAAGCTCCTAGGCTAACTCCTGCTGGTCGTCTTTTTGTCCCTGAATTTTTGAGAGGCACTGTTTTAACTGAGTTTCATGACAACAAAGTCTCGGGGCATCCAGGTATCACTAAGACCTTGGAGTTAGTCTCTCGCTCAGTGTGGTGGCCTAGTCTTTCTAAAGACGTTAAGGAATTTGTCCATTCCTGTCAGGTTTGTGCACGGCATAAGGTCCCTCGTTCGTTGCCTATTGGGCAACTCATGCCTTTAGCCGTTCCTCTCAGGCCATGGTCTCATATTTCCATGGATTTCGTGGTAGACCTTCCCCTTTCAGCCAGATTTCGAGTCATTTGGGTGGTGGTGGACCGTTTTAGTAAAATGGCTCATTTCATTGCTCTTCCCCGATTACCCTCTGCTCAAGGGTTGGCAGTTTTGTTCCTTCGCCATGTGTTCAGGCTCCATGGTTTGCCCACTGATATTGTCTCTGATCGGGGTCCGCAATTCATCGCACGATTCTGGAAACGTTTTTGTGCATCATTGAAGATGAGACTGTCTTTAACATCTGGTTACCATCCACAGTCTAATGGGCAAACCGAACGAGTCAACCAGTCATTAAAACAATACTTACGCTTGTATTCGGCCAAACTCCAGAATGATTGGTCCGAGTTTCTTCCTTTGGCCGAATTTGCTTATAATAACTCTTGTCATTCCTCCACCAAGGAGTCCCCATTCTTTTCAGTCTTTGGTTTTCATCCTAGAGCCAACTCTTTTTTCCATCATTCTCCAGTTTCCTCGTTGACCTTAACCTCCCACCTCAGAGCAATTTGGAGAAAAGTGCACCTTGCCCTCAGAAAAGCTGCCTTCCGAGAAAATAAATTTTCTGATAGGCTCCGACGTCCTTGCACTTTTAAGGTGGGAGATAAGGTATGGTTGTCAACTCGCAACATCAAGCTCCGACAACCCTCGGCTAGACTGGGACCCAAATTTATTGGACCGTTTCTTATCATTAAGAAGGTCAACCCAGTTGCTTTTCGGCTACGCTTGCCAAGATCTCTCAGAATTGGAAATACTTTCCACTGTTCCCTGTTGAAACAATATGTTTCTTCCAGGAGATTTCCTCGGAAGACCTCCCAGGGTAGATCTCCAGTGGATGTTCAGGGGCAACAGGAGTTCTTGGTTGAGAAGGTTTTAGATTCAAAAGTTTCTCGGGGCCGACTTTATTTTTTGGTTCACTGGAAGCGCTATGGTCCGGAGGAAAGGTCTTGGGTCCTGGATGGGGATCTACATGCCCCTAGACTCAAGAGATTATTTTTTCAGGAATTTCCTCGGAAACCTGGCTTTAGGGGTTCTTTAACCCCTCCTCAAGGGGGGGTACTGTTAGGCGCAGTGGTCCATAGCCGGCCGCTGCACCTTCTCCCCTTTCTGCACGGTGCCTGGCAACGCTAGGGACGCCGTGCGCGCTGAGCCGCCGGGTCCCTAGCAACGCCAGGACGCGTGCGTGTCGAGCTGCCGGGTCCATAGCAACGGGGACGCCACAGGCGGACCGCGTTCCCCGTTGCTGGTGTTTAATTAATATGCACTCACACATGTTCTCTGGTCGTGCAGCAAGGCAGCTGCACAACATTTTGGGTAATTAGGCTCTGGACTCTGATTGGAGGGTTCCCTGTTTTAAGCCTCCTCAGTGCCTCACACAGACGCCGGTGATAGCTTCCTGCATGCTGCTCATGTTTGGTGAACGTCTGTTCCTGGTCTGCTGTGCCCGGTCTTTCCAGTTCTCTGAGTTCCTGAGTCTTGGAGTAGCCGTCCTATCCTAAGGAGTTCTTCTGGTCCTCGTTTACCTGTGGCAGTCGATAGAGGATCTTGCTTGGTTCCGTGAGTGGCGGCTCCGCCGCGAATTGCGGCCTAAACCGCTTTATATTGTTTTCTGTTATTGGAGCATTTGCGGAGGTATCCGCTTCCACAGTCCTCTCCGATACTCGGCGGTGCCGTATAGGAGAGTGGACAAGTGGAGTATTTTGTTGTTCTTTTCCCTGGCGGAAATCCGCGCATACTTTAGTTTCAGCTTTGTTAGTAGCCCCTGGCTTTGCTGTTCAGTTAGAGGGCCCCTTGTTATCACCCTGTCTCGGTTCACTCTTTGTCTCTCATTAAGACCTGAGGGGGCATCGGAGTTGGGCAGACGTAATCCGCCCTTCAAACGCGGCTGCCATGGGCCCAAGCAACCATAGTCTCGCAAGAGTGTACTGACAGCACGGGCGAGACAACGGAGATAGGGTGCCAGGGGCTATTCCCTTTCCATTCCCCTTTCCCAGCATTACGTTCTGGTATTCAGGTCCTACCGTATAAGATCACCCCTGACCTGAGTATCAGAATCATAACACCTGCCTGCCTGCATAAGAAGAGTACCCTGGTGCACTCCAGTAGGCTCTTACCAGCTTGCACATACCTTCCTTACCCTAGGTGAGTCAGACCATATGCTGCCTCAGCTAGGTTTGGGAGATACGTCCTGGGGGCCACTGGCTTACCTTGTCCATCTCTCCAGAGTCCTGGAGACTCCTAACCATACCCCTTCGACTTCCAGACCTCCTTTTCCTATAGGGAACACAAATTTGTATCTTAATTTAACTGTTGTGTGTTTGCAATGTAGAGTACCATGAGCATAACTCAAAAAAAAACATCTCTAGAGGAGAGAAAGAAGGAGAAAATGAAAAGGAAAATGTCAGGTTTGCCATTCACCAACAGGCATATCAGTGTCTATACAAAATTTCCCTTCACCAGTATTCTCATCCTTCCTTCACCCTTTGTGCATGACAAGGCACACTGCAGTAATGCTGATGTTATCGTGCTGGTGAGATATACTGGGTTTGGGCAGAACCCTGAAGGACCAATTAGGCATGTAGTGTTTGAACTGTAATCGGGTCCATGTATTGTACCACCCTGTGTGAACGCAAAAGATGAAGAGGAAACTGTGGAGAAACAGAATAGAGGTTGGTGACAGCTAAGTTTGTAGAGGTGGAGAAGATTTTATTAAAATGACAACTGGATTGGGCACTAACGAGGAATTGACTCTCAACTACCTACTCTCCTTTAAAAAAAAAATCTGTGTTTGTTGTATCGCTATTGGGACTATCCCAGCCATCAATCCAGCGTCCTGTCCATCCTAAGTTCATAGGGAACCCGGTATCTGTGAGATAATTTCCTCTACCTGTGATGGACATGAATCTAGAACAGTGAAATATAACATTAGTCTTCGTGGGTGTCTAACATACTTTGTACTTCCTGAGCGGAAGCACATTATATGTATATCATATCTAACAAAGCTCCTGTTAAGTTAATCAGAGGCCATTTCTGCTAAGAAAAAGAAGCAAAAGTTTAGAGGCCCCATCTTAACCCCAGCAAGTTTTGTCAAAGGGTAATGTTGCATTTATTTTGTTCTTCTCATTAGCCGAATCTGTGTTTTCTATATGGCTTGTGATTCCTTACTATATGTCCCTTGGTCCCGTCTATGTGTTTAATAATGTGGCTTGTGTTTTCTGTCTAGGGGGTCTATATTGACTATGTGTCCTACTACTCCTACAATCTCTGGCAAAATGCCCTTCCTTCCTACAAGTGTAACATATTATTGACCTTTACTTACCATTAGGGATCTGGGGTTTGGACTGATGGGTCTTTCCTGTATGTGCCTGTATACTTACCGTCCTCAACCTCTCCTCCTGTTGTTCTCTGCGCCTAACAATATTCTTGTGATGTTCAATAGCGCACTCTCTAAGATTAGCTACTGTGACCCCTTTCCAATTTGGCAAAGAAGTCTGCACCCTGACCCTCAATGCCTTATTGAGCCCATCCATTAGCACAGAGACAGTCACCTCCTATTTGCCGAATTAGTGTTTACAAGTGATCTTATCCAGACGGAGAGTTTTCTATTACAGTTCCACTGGTCTCAGCCACTTCCCCCGCAGGCTACTGCTCTTCTTTTACCGGTTGGATACTCCTCTGAGTGCATGAGAAATGGCTGAAACCAATCAGGTCGCCTTCTCCTCCTAAATAAAACTTCAACATTCATTAGTACATATATAGGTTACAGTCATATTTTTCATATTTTTATTATTTTCTATAGTTTGTATGCTGGCCGTAACTGCTTCCACCTCTACATATGGCGGTGTACTTGCTTTCTCTTTATTTTCCTACTTGTTTATTGTTGCTACAAGTTCAAACAGTTCTTATATTTCCATTCTTGTCTTATATGACTTTGGTTAGATATACCACCTGCAATACCTTAGGATCAAACTCACCAACCCCTCTTGCTGCCACAGGTTTAAACAATTTGTATGTCTGACCCTTTGTTTTCTAGATTTTATCAGACATATTCTAATCTTTACGTTCTGCAGTAGCTCTGGCTCAAAGCTGCCCATCCTAGGGAATGATGCCCTATCTTCCGCAGTCATACGTACCCATTCAGAACCAGAAAGTCTGTGTGTGTGGACCATATTTCCCACACATAATAACTTCAGCATAATAACTTCAGCATGAACCCTGGCTACCATACGTCTTTTACTTGAGCAAATGGCTCCCATTGTGGGTCCTTTTTTCGCACAAACACCACCAAAATACACAATGCAAGCAGACGGTGAAAGTTATCCGAGCGCTCTTCACCCGCTCTCGCCCACGTTGGCCAGTACAACGATACACTGTCGATTGTGGATCGCAATGTACCCAACTTAGGGCCCCTAACTGGCTTCTATTCACTGGATGTTTTTAGGAGTGACTTACCTTTTCCAGTGAATATCTACCGTTGGAGATTTTCCTGAGAGAGACCAGCTACATATATATATGTGGAAATAGGCCAGCAATCCCATATACGGATGATTGGCTCTGGTGCCCTCCGTGATGCAATAAACATAGAACCGAAATGATATGGCGGCACTCAGAGTCTTGAAGTTATAAAAAACTACAAAAAATCCCTAGCGCTTATATAGCCACCAATCCTGCTCGTTTGGACTGTAAAAAATTATAAATAATTAATAAGCTGCTCCCAAATGGAGCCACTGTAGCATCAAAAAACAAAAATAAATTGATATAAATATTATAAAAATATATCAAGGGAGCGCTATAAAGTTTCAAAATGTATTAGTTGCACTGTATTTAAAAAACAAGTTAAAAATTTCATCATAACAAATCAATTGACACATAAAACACAAAACAAGTTACTGATTATAACATGACCTAAAGAATGAAAAAGTGATCCATGCTGTTAGTATCCTTTTATAGGGAAATGTTATTAGCACTTATATATGCCTCTGTAATGTCTTTTTAGACCCGTTGATGTATACACGCTGCAGTTCTTGATAACGGTGTTAGCTTTAGTTAAGGTTTTGGTCTGACGAAACTGCAGGTATACGAGTGCGGAGAAACGCATAAGGGCAAGACTTTACATATCTGATTTATTGCCTCACCGGTATCTACATTGCCAACCAGCCCAGCCAAGACGAGACTTGAATGCATCACGGTGCCTTTCAAATACAGACGGTAACACTATATATGGCTGTGGAATACACTTAACGATCCGGTAAGAGAGACCCCGTTTTGCACATACTACTACTACCGCACACGCACGGACATTACTGCTGCGGGCAGAGGTGGAAGCATAGTGCCGCTTCAGCATTGAAAACCTCTGCGTTCAGTTTTATATATATATATATATATATATATCTTGTGACAAGGATCACACACACAGGGACTTAGATGAACACTTTCGGTGTTTATTTTGCACAGCAGGTCACCACATAGCAAGCCTTCCACTACCTTCCAGAGGTCACCCACCTCATCTTCTTCCTCCTCCCCTAGCTTCACTATAGGGTTGCTTGGAGGAACAGGACCTACAAACCTCCTGGAGAGGGCATCGGCATTGATGTGTTGTTTTCCTCGGACGATGCCTCACCTCAAACTTAAATGGCTGCTAAGCCAAAAACCAACGGGTCACACGAGCATTCACCTTTTTGTTTGTATGCATCCACTGTAAAGGTGCATGGTCTGTTACCAACAAAATCTCTCGTCCCAATAAATAATATCTTAATGACTCAATGGCCCATTTAATGGCCAAGCACTCCTGCTCCACAATTGAGTACCTGCGCTCCCTGGTCAATAATTTATGGCTAAGATACAGGATGGGCTTCTCTTCTCCATCTACCTCTTGGGATAGGACTGCTCCTAATCCTGTCCCAGAGGTATCCGTTTGTAACACAAATTGCTTTTTAAAGTCAGGAGCTTGTAAGACAGGCTCAGTACACAAAGCTCGTCTTAAATCTTGCCAAGCAGTTTCCACTGGTCCAGACCACGTTATCTTGTCTGGGAATTGTTTTTTAAGACATTCGGTTAGTGGAGCCGCTCTTTCAGCGAAATCTCGAATGAACCTGCGATAATATCTGACCAAACCAAGAAATGTTCTAAGTTGTGATTTACATTTAGGTCTGGACCAGATGAGGACTGCTTCTACCTTACTAAGCTGAGGTTTAACCTGTCCTCTGCCCACAATGGACCCAAAATACTTGACCTCAATCATACCAATGGCACATTTCTCGGGGTTGGCGGTAAACCCGTGTGCGCGTACAGATTGTAAAATGGCTTCTACCTTTGGTAGGTGTGACTCCATATCAGAGCTGAAAATAATGATGTCATCTAAATATGCAGCCACATATTCCCTGTGGGGCTACAGCAACTTATTCATAGCTCTCTGGAAGATTGCTGGGGCACCATGTAAACCAAATGGGAGCATTTTATATTGGAATAAGCCTTCTGGGGTAGAGCATCTGTTAATGGAATCTGCCAATAACCTTTTGTCAAATGAAGTGTAGTGAGATTTTGACTACTGGCTAAATTTTCTGCTAACTCATCCACCCAGGGCAAAGGTAGGAATCAAACCGGGACACTTGATTTAATTTATGGAAGTCATTGCAGAACCGTGAGGCACCTGAAGGCTTTGGTACTAGGACAATTGGATTATTCCACTCACTGGTGGATTCCTTGATAACCCCTAGGCGTAACATCTCTTCCACCTCCTGCTTTACCGCTGCCTGATTTGCTTTGGGTATGCGATGTGGCCTCTGTTTAATGACCACCCCGGGTGGAGTCATCACATCATGTTGGATGATCTGTGACTTTCCCGGAATGGCAGAAAACATATCTTGGTAGCGTTTCACCAAGTTCACCACTTCCCGTTTCTGTTCAGGAGTAAGCGTGACTTCAATGGGCACCTGGCATTCTGAAATCTCTTTAGCTACCAAGGTGGGCCAATTGTCAGTTTCCTTCCAGGGTTTTAATAGGTTTACATGGTAGACTTGTGCCTCCCTCCTTCTACCCTCCTGTCAGAACCTGTAATTGACCGGTCCCACTGCCTCGATGATCTCATAGGGGCCCCGCCATTGTGCATATATCTTGCTTTCTGTGGTGGACACCAGCACTAACACTTTATCTCCCGGATTAAAGGACCGGTTAGCTGAGGTGACGTCATACCTCTGTTTCTGACATTGTTGGGCCCTTTCCATGTGTTCGTTCAGTAGTGGCGCAATCTCCCTTAAGCGACTGTATAACTGGGTCACAAACTGAACGACATTAGTGTGCTGGCAGGGTTGTTCTTCCCACCCTTCTTTTAAGAGCTCTAGAATTCCTCTGGGCTGTCTGCCATAGAGGAGCTTGAAGGGACTAAACCCTGTAGAGGATTGAGGTACCTCCCTAACCGCAAACATCAAATAAGGTAGGAGCAGATCACAATCTAATTTTTCTTGCGACACTGCCCTCTTTATCATTTGCTTAGGGGTTTTATTAAATCTTTCTACCAGGCCATCTGTCTGCGGGTGGTACACCGAGGTGGTTATCCTATTTATGTTTAGCAACCGACATAAATCTTTCATGAGTTTAGACACGAAAGGTGTACCCTGGTCCGTTAAGACCTCTTTCGGTATTCCTAAACCGGTATACATGGTTAGTAGCTCTCTGGCAAAAGTGCAATATTTCATATTGCGCAGGGGTATAGCCTCTGGGTATCTGGTGGCATAATCAACTACCACCAATATGTATTGGTGCCCTCGAGCAGATTTTTCTACTGGCCCTATCAGATCCATACCAATCCGCACAAAAGGTACGGAAATGATAGGGAGGGGTACCAGTGGAGCTCTAAACTCTGGCCGAGGGGCTGTCCTTTGGCAGACTGGGCATTCCTGACAATACCTCTTAATGGAAGCATAGATGCTGGGCCAAAAAAACCTTAACTGGATGCGTTAGAGTGTTTTTTCCTCCCCTAGATGGCCACCCCACAAATGTGTATGGGCAGCTTCTAACACCAACCGCTCCAGTTTTCGGGGAACCAAGAGCTGATCTATCCATTTCCCTTGTAAAGTAGCGACACGATACAGCAAATCATTTTTCAACACAAAATATGGTACACCCTGCTGTTAATTACTTTAACAGTCTCAAAGGCGTCTGCCAAATTGCTGTCATCGCGTTGATCTCTCCCAAAGTCCTGCAGTGATATCTTCTCACCAACTGGGTTCCAATGGGCCTCGGACTCAGTCTCTTGGGGTGGTCAGGGACCGGCAACCTCTCTCCCGGATGCTAAACTTTGGTAGTCTCTGGTCTCTGGCTTCTGAGTTGTTTCAGTGGTTGACGGTTTGTGGGTAGCATGCCAGGTAACTAGCTCCTGCAGCAATGGTAAGTCCCTGCCCAGGATCAGCGGATATGGGGGTCTGGAGGTCACTGCCGCCACCACCTTTAACGACCGACCTTGAACGACCAGGGGTAAGTAGACACGTGGGCACTCTTCCACATTGCCATGGACACACAACACCCTCACAGGAGGCTGGACCTTGTCAGCTCCCAGTGGAACCATGTTGGCCGCGACAATGGTGAGCTCACTGCCGGTATCCACCAGGGCCCAAATCTCCCGGTTTGCCACCTGTACCTGCACCCGGAACAGGAAGGACTCTGCTTGGGCTACCCCCCGCCGCCGCCATGCTGACCAACGGGCGAGCCATTTTCCCCGCTCTGCAATCCATCAGCTCGCTCTGTTTCGGGCAGTCCCGCTGTACATGACCAGGCTTGCCGCACTCAAAGCACACCAAGGGAGGCGGAGCCTTTGGTTTAACTACTAGGACCTGAGTCCTGGGTTTAGGTGTTGGCCCGTATCCTGACCTGGCTTTATTCAGCTTTCCCAGCATCAGGTGCCACTCAATCACAACCGCCAATTCCTCAAATGTCTGTGGGTCAGCCTGAAGGGCCCACTGCTGCACTGAGCGGTCTAACACTCACATAGCCTGGTCCAGTGCGACTACTTCCACAATCCAGCTGCAACCAGGCCCTTGTCAGTCGGGCTAGTCTGGCCAGCTGATTCCTGGGAGGCTCAGAGCCCTCCAGTCGCCAGTCATGGAATTCTTGGGCTTTGCTGGGCCCCATCACTCCAATCCTATCCAGTATAGCCTTTTTCAGGCCAGGATAGGAGCGTGCCTCAGCCACAGTCATGTCCACATATGCCCGCTGTGCCTCCCCTGTTAAACAGGGAGCCAGCCTGTCAGACCATTCCTCCGCAGGCCATCCCAAGCGCATGGCCGTGCACTCAAACGTGCAAATGAATGCCTCTATATCATCTGCTGGGGTGAGCTTTGGTAGCCTTTCCCGCTCTGGCTCAGATTTTTTAAGCACTTTTAAGTCATTGCACAACATTTGTATTTGAGTTTGCTGTCTTTCAAACTGGGTTTGTTGCCCCTCATGTAACATCTGAATCTGGGCTTGTTGCCCCTCATGTAACATTAAATCTGGGTTTGTTGCCCAGCTGCAAGTTCAGCAAATTGTTTTAGTAACTCCTCCATATTGCCCTGCGTGGCCCCTTTAAGGACAAACCTTGGAGGTTTAATATAATGTGCTAGGCTTATCAAACAGTCCAAGCCGACACCCACCTATTTTGCTGGCTATTTAACATGTAACAGCAAACAGTCTGCCTATAATGCTATGGCCCTTTAAGGCTGCTACTTGCACTGCATAACCAGAGAGGAAGAAAAGAAAAAGGAAAAACTTGCAGTTTAAACACTGGTATGCTTACTGACAGTTTCTGCTGTACACCGTGTCCTTGCTTGCATTCTCCACCACTTGTGACAAGGATCACACACACGGGGACTTAGATGAACACTTTCAGTGTTTATTTTGCACAGCAGGTCACCACATAGCAAGTTGATTCTATACAGTCGGTATTACAGGCAGTAGGATACAGGTACTCACAGCATAGCAGTCTCTTGATAGGCTCCAGTGGTCCCTAGTCTAACCCACACAACCCGGCCTATCACTCGGGTAGCTATACCACCGTCAAGAGCAAGGTGACTCTGTCCTGGAAACCCTTATATGAGAAAATCCCAGGTGCTACTGATCACACACCTGGTAGTCTGCTACTGCTTCTAAAACCTGGTCTGGATCCTCCACATTACTTTCACATGGAAAACTGCTGTCTCTGCCACAATATAGAAACATTGAGTGCGTCGGGGAGAGAGAGAGAGAAAGAGAGAGAGAGAGGAGCAAGAAAGAGAGGGAGAGAGAGGGTTCTGGGAGAGAGAGAGGGTTTCATGGAAACAGAGGGAATGAGAGAAAGAAGCAAGTGAGAGGGTGTCAGGGAGAAAGAGAGAAAAAGCGGTGAGTGATGAAGGGCTAACCTCTCCCGGCAGCGGCGGTGAGGGGGAGAACAGAATAGCAGCCCCAGGACAGGGAGTAGACAGGTGGCCGCGGCGGTGAGGAGGAGAAGAAAATAGCAGCGCCGGGACGGGGAGGAGACAGGTGGCTGCGGAGAAAGCCAGGTAATGCTGCGGGAGAGCTTAATACATCCCGCCCAAAAAGAGAGGGGGGGCATCAGGGAGAGAGAGAGAGTGTCAGAGGGAGAGAGAGTGTCAGGGAGGGAGGGAGAGCAAAAGAGAGGGGGAGCAAAAGAGAGTGAGAGTGTCAGGGAGAGGCAGACAGGAAGAGAGAGAGTCAGGGAGGGAAAGAGAGAGAGACTATCAGGGAGGGAGAGATAGTGCCAGGCAGAGAGAGAGGGAGGGAGAGACAGTGCCATGGAGAAAGAGTGTCAGGGAGAGACAGAGAGACAGTGTCTGAGAGAGAAAGGGGTAGACAGTGTCAAGGGGAGAGATAGAGTGCCAGAGAGAGAGAAATGTTAGAGAGAGACAGAGAGAGAAATACACAGTATCAGGGAGAGAGAGTGTCAGGGGGAGAGAGTGATAGTGCCAGTAAGGAAGAGAGGGAGGTAGACAGTACCAGCGAGAGAGACAGTGTCAGGTCATGAGAGAGAGAGGGAGAGACAGTGCCAGAGAGAGAGGGAGAGAGAGACAGTGTCAGGGAGAGAGATAGACAGTGTCAGGGAGAGAGAGAGAGAGAGAGAGGCAGTGACAAGTAGTGCCAGGGTGACAGTGTCAGGAAGGGAGTGAGGGAGAGAGTGAAAGTGTCAGGTAGAGAGCAAGGGTAGAGAGAGATAGGGGGGAGCGAGCATGAGATTCAATACCTGCTACAGCAGTGGTCTCAGATGGGGGGCTTCACTGCATTAGGCTCGCCCCTAAATCCCCGTGAATTGCGGCACTGCTACTCTGCTGCTTGTGCTCAGAGCCTGCCAGGGAGGGCCTCCCCACACTCCTGCCTCATCCTACATGTGGCTGCTGGGGTGTGCTATCAGCAGCAACTGTTCATCTTGTGGGTGGGGCTGAAAGGGGAGTGATATATCTGTCTGTATGTGTCTATGTATCTACCAATGGTGAAAAATTAACATAACACATTTGACTTTTACAGAGAAGGTGGGTCCCTCTCAGCTATGGGCCCCATGGCAACTGCAATACCTGCACCTATGGTAACAAGTCTCACTAGCAACTGTTCACACTGGCTGTCATCCACTTTAGACCTGGCAACCTTAGAGTGACCGATCATACTGGAGAAAAGGGCTTTCATGCACATTAAACTGTTTATATAACTCCCCAGCATAATGTGAGGACACAGTGGCGGATTCAGGGGAGGGGTGCATGTGCCCCCTGTTGTTTAGGATAATTTATTATTATTATTATTATTATTATATAAACATGAGGGGGCCGGTGCAGCATTACATTGACTCAGACTGACTCATAATGTATGCCGCCGTCTCCAGTAATGTAGAGTAGCAGCTGATGACAGGCTGAGCTGAAAGATGTGGTCTTTCTTTGTGGTCCAACCGGAAGGGGAGGAGTAGCCACTCCCCCCTCTCCTCTCCCAATTGTTCTAGCCCCAGCTTCCTCATTGAGTCTGTCTGTCCTCGCCACCAGCACCAGGCATCTGATGTCACATACTCCTGATCGTCCCCAGTGTTAAACCCAAGGAGATGCGCCATCCACATGCTACAGTTCTGGACCAGGTAAGACAATTACTGTATAATACTGTGTATTGGTCACCCACTGCGGTCACCCTCCCCATGTCACCCACTGCTGTCACTCTCTCCCTATCACCCTCTGCTGTCACCCTCTCCCTGTCACCCACAGCTTTTACCCTCTCCCTGTCAGCCCCCTGATGTCACTCTCTCCCAGATGTCACCCTGTCCATATCATCCCCTGCTGTTACCCTCTCCCTGCCACCCACTGATGTCACCCTCTCCCCGTCACCATCTCCCTGGCATCATCCTGGCCTCACCCTCCCTGTCAACCTCTCCCTGTCACCCATTGCTGTCACCCTCTCCCTTATGTTACCCTCTCACTCACCCACTGTCGTAACCCTCTCCCTGTCACCCTCTCCCTTTCAGATCACACCCTTGTTGCAAGACCATGTCCATTTTACCATTTCCCCCTTTTTTCTCTGTCAAGATGCCCAACTTTTAAACAGGTTCTGAATCTGCCCCTGTGCAGACACCTGGATGGTCCAAAAAATCTCTGTCCTTCCTTTGTTTAAAAATATGTCCTTGAATGACTAGCACCACTTCTGTCAAGTGTTGCAACCAATAAACAAATACCTGGTCTTGTTCATCTTATTTGATTTCCAGTTACAGTAACCTACATTGAATTAAACTAGGAACCATTCCACACTCACTCTCTGTTCATAACCCCAGTACCCCAAGGCCCCTTAACCGGCTTTTACTAATGCCCAAAAATCATACCAAGGCCAGTATTTACTAAAAATCCGAGTTTGGTCGATTTGTGTTTTTTTTTCTAAGTCCCAATCCGGGAATTCACTAAGCACCAATCTCGGCAGTGTCTGGTCTATTCGTAATGGTTTGAATGACAACGTCCCGAAATACGAATGAATAGACCATCGGTCAAACGCGGCTGTTATTTCATAGAATACGGGAATTCGCTATTCATTCATATTCGGATGTTAGTCTCTGAGGGCTTAAATGCGGTCGTATTTTTTTGCGATTCGTTAAAAAAAGCGGCAAAAAAATAGACCTGCTTTTTTCAGTCGTGTTTACATGTGTTGCAAATAAAAAATCTCTCACACCTGAATTAGGATGCCTATGAAAGGATGTTAGGCCCATTTCAATACACCTACACTCAGAAATGGCAGCAGGACTGTGGGCCAGTGATCTTTTGTGTGCTGTGGGATTCCTCAGACTCAGACATCAGCCTGTAAGTACCCAGGGCCAAGAAACTGAACATGGTCAGCAGGTTGTACAGGTTCCGCGGAGGCTGCGCAGGCCTCGTTTTTTTAGGGGGCGTTTAAACTTGAACGCATTGTCCGATGATAAGGTCATACAGATGTTCCGTCTAAATCGTAACAACATTTTCCATCTGTATGACCTTGTCAAACTGGGCCTAGACCCTGAGACAGCACGCTCTCGCCCTGTCTCAGGCCTGCAAAAACTCCTGGCTGTGTTGCACTTTCTGGCTACTGGCAGCTTTCAGGCTGTGTCTGGGGATGTCATAGGAATCTCACAGCCCTCATTTTCCAGAATCTTAACACAGGTGATGTATACCGAACAACCTCTTCTGTTTTGTGTTTGTTTTAATTTCTCGGTGGCCAGTTCTGTCCTAAAATCTCAAGTTTATTGTTCTTTAAAATGTTCACACAGGTTTTGGCTGTTTTGCAGCCCCACATCGAGGCCTCAATCTGCTTCACTACCCAGGAGTCTCAGTGGCATGCCGTCAGGGTAGATTTCTATGAGCTGACTGGCATGCCCAATGTGCTTGGAGCCATAGATTGCACACACATTCAGCTGAGACCACCTAGGGGCAGGCAGCACATATATACAAACCGCCATTTTGAACACTCCACAAATGTGCAGGTGGTTTGTGATGCAAATCTCAAAATGATGTGTTGTTGCTGGTTACCCTGGGGGCTGCCATGACTCCTTCATCCTCAGTCAGTCATCCCTCTTTGATAAGTTTGAGGACGGACAAATGCCAGATGGATGGCTGCTGGGTATGTATTTTGATATGTGTAGGCCTGCGTATACTTTGTCCAAATACAGGTGCAGATGTATTAACCTGTAGAAGGCATAAGGAAGTGAGAAACCAGTGATCTGTGCAAGGTGATAAAGGCACCAGCCAATCTGCTCCAATATGTAAATTAATATTTAGGAATAGATTGTCTGCTACCTTTATTACCTTGCACATATCACTGGTTTTTCACTCCCTTGTGCCTTCTACAGGTTTATATACATCTGCCCCACAGTGTGTTACTTATGTGTTGCTGTATGTTAACATGAATCACGTTACTATATCTGTCTTTTAGGTGATGGAGGATATGGCTGTTTCTCTTGGCTTCTAACTCCATTGTCCCGACCTGATACCCCTGCTGAACACAATTACAATCATGCACATAAGTCCACGCGAATGTGATAGAAAGATGTTTTGGTGTACTGAAATCTAGGTTTCGGTGTCTGGATAAGTCTCGTGGCCTTTTGTTGTATAGTCCCTCCAAGGTGACTCAAATTGTGTTCTGCTGCTGCTTTCTTCATAACATGTGTTTGCAACAACATCTGCCACATGTTGAGGAGGAGGAGGAGGAGGAGGAAGAAAGCAGCCAGCAAGCAGAGGAATTAGAGACATCTGGTGATACTTGGAGTACTGATGTAGGGAGGCAGGTTAGGCAACAGATCATCAATCGCTATTTCTAAGGTAAGCTTGGTTTGCTTATTTCATTTGTTGTGTCTTCATAAATAGATGTTTGGTTTTTTTTTACAAAATCCATTACTCTGAATGTGTCTGCCTCCTTGACACATACAAAAATACCCTCGCTATATGATAAACAAATGTCGCATGTGTATTGTGTGTCTTTTTAATATCAAAACAACAGATTATGAGTGGCATACATTAAGTCTGGATAAGTGTTCGAAATCTTGCAGTGCTAATTTCTTACAAGCCCACATCATCCATTTAGTATTTCACTTTATCATTGTGTGTAATGTCCTAATGCACAGGTTCACAAACTCGGCCCTCAGGACCACACACAGTGCATGTTTTTCTCGTAACCCAGTAGAAGCACAGGTGTATGAATTACTCACAGACATATGTTAAAAGGTTCACAGGTGGAGCTAATTATGTCACTTGTGATTCTGTGAGTAGACCTGCAAAACATGCACTGTGTGGGTTCCTGATGGCCGAGTTTGAGAACCTGTGTTCCCAAAAAACACTCCTCAACATATAATATGTTAGCCTTGAGGAATACATGTGTCCCTATGTGTGATGCACCATCATATTTAAGACTCACAAACTTACTGTAATCAGGAATAATTTATTTCCTAATGTTTGATGCTGTAAACTTTATGATGTGTAAGTAAATACACAGTTTGCCACACATATACATTATTATACACATTTTTTTTTAAAGTACATATTTGTTTGTTTCAGCATCATGTGTAAAAACATGCTTAATAATTTTTAACACACACAAACATGTCCCAACAATACTGACATTCATTTGGACAATGTTTTTCAAACAAAACAAAGGCAACATATTACAAGCTTTTTACGCCACTCAATTGTGTTCATCTTGTAATGTTGTATAGATAAGATAGCTAAGATATGTATCACTAACATTGTAATTTGGATTGTCTGCAGGCAAAGGGAATGATTGGAATCTAGAAAGAGTAATGATTAGAAAAAAATCAAGTGGACAGTTTACTTCCTGCTAAAGACATTCTGCCTGGCTGGCAATTATTGTATCTGCAGGCAAAGAGAATGATTGGAATCTAGAAAGAGTAATGATTTGAAAAAAATCAAGTAGTCAGTTTACTTCCTGCTAAAGACATTCTGCCTGGCTGGAAATTATTGTATCTGCAGGCAAAGAGAATGATTGTAATCTAGAAAGAGTAATGATTAGAAAAAAATCAAGTGGTCAGTTTACTTCCTGCTAACATGTATGTGTGGCTCCAGCAACATTTTCCTCCTCCAATACCCCAAAAAAATGAAAAGGAATAAATGTGAGTACTATTTTTTACAATTATTTTGGTCCACTTATAATTAATGATGTTAAAAAAAGGGTCAAGGAGCTAAGTGTGATATTTTGTAAAGCATCAAAAACACTTGCTAACTATTTTCAGTTACTTATCACAAATGTCTAACTTGTTTTTTTACTGTTTTTTTGGTGGCTGCTTGTCCTGCCCTTTGCCTTTAGCACTGTCATGTTGGCGTGCTCTGGTGGACCGTCTTGGTGGTGATGAGACTGGCGTGATATTTGGAGTAGTCGTACCAGAACTGCTGGTTGTTTGCTGTTGGTGCATGCATCTGAGTGTTTCATTCAGGTTAGTGAGGGTGGCATTGAGTTCACGTGTAGCAGCATTTTGATTGTCTACTATTCTGAATAAACTTTCATTAATCTTTTGACTGTTTTGAAAAATGCTCATATAACTTTGCTGTTGTCTGTGCTGTTCTTCCATTAGTCTGTGCTGTTCTTCCATTAGTCTGTGCTGTTCTTCCATTATGTGCTGTAAGTTGCCCATGACCTGTGTAATGTCTGTACGCTTGAGTTCCATGGTATTGCCTATTCTGGTTGTTTGCTCATTTTGTCGACTCAGATTTCTAGAGATTCTTCTGAGGTGAGATGGTAGGCTTGCAAACATTTGTGTCTGATTACACAGGCAATCTTCATTAGTGGCCTGCTGTCTAGCCCAAATAGTCCAAAACACCTGATCAGGGCCTTGTGTTCCTGGTGTTGTTGGGCTGTGTTGTGGTGGTGGTGTGCTTTGCTGTGGTGGTGTACTCACAGGTGCTGGGGGGCTCATTCCTTGCATTAATGGCTGCATTTCTAAGATGTTTGTCTCCTCCATGTCACTGTGTTGGTGTTGTTGCGGAGGGATGCTGTTCCCAGGACTCGAAGCTGAAATGTTAAACATATCTCCGTTAGCTATCCATATGTTTGTGAAATGATAAAAAATCACTACACATGGAACACATGTCATTCACTGTTGCTTTCAACTATTCTGCCTAGCAACATCATCACTCATAGCTTAAATACATACATATGCCTGTTTGTGGCAAATGTGTCTGATTACTTAATTGTGAAAGCAAACACTTTAGTTTTATTGTAGCTCACACATACTCCACCATAAAAAAAACATTGTACAGGTTGAGTATCCCATATCCAAATATTCCGAAATACGGAATATTCCGAAATACGGACTTTTTTAAGTGAGAGTGAGATAGTGAAAACTTTGTTTTTTGATGGCTCAATGTACACAAACTTTGTTTAATACACAAAGTTATTAAAAAGATTGTATTAAATGACCTTTAGGCTGTGTGTATAAGGTGTATATGGAACATAAATGAATTGTGTGAATGTAGACACACTTTGTTTAATGCACAAACTTATAAAAAATAATGGCTAAAATTACCTTCAGGCTGTGTGTATAAGGTGTATATGTAACATAAATGCATTCTGTGCTTAGACTAGGGTCCTATCACCATGATATCTCATTATGGTATGCAATTATTCCAAACTACGGAAAAATCCCATATCCAAAATACCTCTGGTCCCAAGCATTTTGGATAAGGGATACTCAACCTGTAATACATAATGTGTTACCTTATAGCTTTGTTCAAACAAACATAGTAATGTTTTTGTATGTATTTTGCAATGTTACCTCAAGCACACATGAGATTTTTTGAAAAACAAACTTACTTTTTACAAACAAACCAACATGCTTTTTTGTTGCAGCATCTTATACCCAATGTCATACTGTATGACTCAAGTGGACATACATATCTTTACTGGATGTGGACAAGGCCATTTAGTTTGGATTCCATTTCAGCTTTTACTTACTGCGGTAAGTATTTTTGTTTTGGATGTGTTTTGACTTAATGCGGTTATGACTGATTCTGATTATGTTCTGACATTTTACACTTTTTTTTCAGTTTGATACTCACAATCAAGATGAGGGGAGTGTGGATGACGTCTTGGAGGTGTGTCCAAAATTTGGAGTGGGGGGACAGAACATACGGACGATAATCTTCGTGGCGGGGTAGCCTGCTGAGTTTGTGGCGGGACAGATGACCTTGCTTTCTTTTCGGCCACAGGTTTCTTGTGGTGATGTCTAACAGAAGAGCTACTTCTGCTGCTCCATACTTCTTTTGATGGACCTTTTAATGAAAGTGCAATTTTTTTATGGCCATTCCTTTACAAGCATACCCTATACTACAATGGCCACTTTACCTGCTTCCGCAGCGTCATCATCATCAGATGTGTTAGGATTTACTGGCCGACGAGTAGTACTGCTTTTTTCAGACACTGTACAAAATGAAATATATTCATAAATCATGCTATTGTGTATACATCCACCCATTATGCTTATAAACATTTTTATATTTATAAATGCTTGGTTTTTAATTCAAACAAACATAAGGACCAGAAATACAAAAAATATAAAAATAAACAAACCAAAACACATATGCACTATGGCAACATCAAGACAGGCAAACATGTACAGGACACTGACATAGGCCATAAGTTCAAGGAAAGGTTTTTTATTTTAAAAAAAACACACAACTTCATTTTGTATTGTTTTTAAAAATATTACAGATGCAATATCTAATTTGCTCTGTGATGTGGCACTTCAAAGACACATTACCACTATATGACCAAAAAAAAAAAAGCTGCAAATTTTTTGTTTAAAAAAAATGCAGTATGGTGTCACGGTACAAATACAAGAAAAAAAACCATAAAAAAAAAAAACCATAACATTCTCTAAAGATGACATTACACATGTAAGTGATTTACAAACCACTTTCCAGTACTCCAGCCTCTAACATGACAACCACTTTTTTTTTTTTGTAAAAAAACATGGATCACTTATATATAAAACATAGTCATAATTTTTAACGTAAAAAACGCACAAAAGGAAAACATTATTGCAGGACAAATCAGAGACACACCAAGTCCAAACTACACATGCTAAATATCTGTCTGAAAAACACATGACATACAATAAAGTAAGATGTTACATTGGCTTTAAGCTAACACATGACCCAAAACAATGTATTTGCAGACACACACTTGAAGATGGGAGTAATATGCAACGTCACATGACACAGATTACAAAATAAAACATTTAAAGAAAAAAATACACATGCTCACCATTCTTCCTTGGCCTATCTGAATCCCGGACATGGGTTGCAGAGACAACTTCAGGAGGTATTACACTCCGCATGGGCTCCTCATACTCCAGATAACTTGCAATATAGGGCTGGCCACCACCGGTTTGCCGAGCCGACTTGGCCTCCTTGGCCATTTTGGACTTGACACGTCGCTTTATGTCATAGTACCGTTTGCGGCATGTGTCCTCCGTCCGCTTGACCACCCCCTCACTATTGACAGCAGCAACTACTTTCGACCGCAACACCGTCTTCCTCCGTGTTGGCACCTTGACGGAATCAGGGCCAAATAGCTGCCTCTGATACTTCATCAGCTCACGCACCAATGCCACATTTTCTGCAAAACTAAACTTAACATTCCGCCCAGTCTTAGTAGTGGTGCATGGCTGCGGAGCACTCTGACTGTCACTATCACTTGAGGCTGCTGCAGCAACCTCACCCACCTCCTCCACCTCACTAACCTCACTAACACTCACCTCCTCTACCTGACCGACCTCCTCCCCCTCACTCACACCCTCCACCTCTGAGTCACACATAATTGTGTGTCTAAACAGTTAACACAGGGAAAAAAAAATACAAACAACACACTCCTCCACTACCACTACACAACTCACACAAACACACACACACACACACACACACACACACACACACACAAACACTGACAAGGGACTATAAAGAAAAATAACTTGGACTAAAAATGAGACAAAACCACAAAATACAAGACAACAAGAATGACAAGACGACTTTCAAACACAATACCACACTCAGAAATCGCTACCACCACTCCTCTTCAAACCACAAATTCACCTACCTCCACAGCACAACCTCCCTCCTCCTCACCACTAACTAAACCCACGAGGTGCGGATGGTTTGGGGCGTATTTATATGGTTGCGCACAGACACTCCTACCATCTGAAACACAACCAATCACGAACGGGGATGAAAATCGAAACTGAAAGTAAAAATGCGGCCGCGGGGAAAAAAAACCCTGCCGCGTTTAACTTAGGAAAAAAAACAGCAAATCCAACAAAAACACGTACGCAAACGACAATGACGGCCGTAAATGTGCCAAAAAAACCCGACTGGCATCGACATCGGAAAACACGAAAACCATAAAGTCGACTGCTTCATAACTTTGCGTATATGGATTCAAAAAGATGCATGAAAATGCACCCGATACAAAACGAGTTTAAACACTACACAAACCGACTCAAACACGAATATTAGTAAATATTGGCCCAAGTCTGTTTTGCAGAAACAGACATTTGCCTGGGGTTTTAAAACAGAAACCTGGGACAAATATATCTCCTATGTAGTACAACCTTACCAGTGCTTTCGTTATATGTAGAATAGTCACTTAACAAGGAGGGTACTAGGACAAGTAATAATTAAAAATTATGGAGTATTCACACAATGAACAACATATAAGTATAAAAAGTGACTCACAGTCTTTGTGTTGTCAACCTTGTACATTGAAACCACATTAAAATCTTTAACATTATTAAAATAGTTGTACTGATTGTGTTTGAATGTGGAAAAAACAATTTCTGGTTCAATGTTTTTCAGAAGTAAACTAGTTCTGTAGACAACAACCCTGTTATCAACAGAACCAATACAACTGTTTTGGTTCACGTTTCGGAGCTCTCCTGCTCCTTTTTCAGGTTACCTGATAACCTGAAAAAGGAGCAGGAGAGCTCTGAAACACGCTGTTGTTATTAGAGATGAGCGGGTTCGGTTTCTCTGAATCCGAACCCGCACGAACTTCATGTTTTTTTTCACGGGTCCGAGCGACTCGGATCTTCCCGCCTTGCTCGGTTAACCCGAGCGCGCCCGAACGTCATCATGACGCTGTCGGATTCTCGCGAGACTCGGATTCTATATAAGGAGCCGCGCGTCGCCGCCATTTTCACACGTGCATTGAGATTGATAGGGAGAGGACGTGGCTGGCGTCCTCTCCATTTAGATTAGAAGAGAGAGAGAGAGAGAGAGAGAGATTGACCTGATTTACTGGAGCTTAGGAGTACTGTAGAAGTGTAGAGAGTGCAGAGTTTACTAGTGACTGACCACAGTGACCACCAGACAGTGCAGTTTTATTTAATATATCCGTTCTCTGCCTGAAAAAAACGATACACACAGTGACTCAGTCACATACCATATCTGTGTGCACTGCTCAGCCCAGTGTGCTGCATCATCTATGTATATATATCTGACTGTGCTCAGCTCACACAGCTTATAATTGTGGGGGAGACTGGGGAGCACTGCAGTGCCAGTTAATAGTTATAGGTTATAGCAGGAGCCAGGAGTACATATTATATTAAAATTAAACAGTGCACACTTTTGCTGCAGGAGTGCCACTGCCAGTGTGACTGACCAGTGACCTGACCACACTGACCACCAGTATAGTTAGTAGTATACTATATTGTGTGATTGCCTGAAAAAGTTAAACACTCGTCGTGTGACTTCACTTGTGTGGTGTTTTTTTTTTTATTCTATAAAAAACTCATTTTGCTGACAGACAGTGTCCAGCAGGTCCGTCATTATATAATATATACCTGTCCGGCTGCAGTAGTGATATATATATATTTTTTATATCATTATTTATCATCCAGTCGCAGCAGACACAGTACGGTAGTTCACGGCTGTAGCTACCTCTGTGTCGGCACTCGGCAGTCCGTCCATAATTGTATACCACCTACCCGTGTTTTTTTTTTCTTTCTTCTTTATACATACATACTACTACATCTCTTTATCAACCAGTCTATATTAGCAGCAGACACAGTATGGTAGTTCACGGCTGTAGCTACCTCTGTGTCGGCACTCGGCAGTCCGTCCATAATTGTATACCACCTACCCGTGGTTTTTTTTTCTTTCTTCTTTATACATACATACTACTACATCTCTTTATCAACCAGTCTATATTAGCAGCAGACACAGTATGGTAGTTCACGGCTGTAGCTACCTCTGTGTCGGCACTCGGCAGTCCGTCCATAATTGTATACCACCTACCCGTGGTTTTTTTTTCTTTCTTCTTTATACATACATACTACTACATCTCTTTATCAACCAGTCTATATTAGCAGCAGACACAGTACAGTACGGTAGTTCACGGCTGTAGCTACCTCTGTGTCGGCACTCGGCAGTCCGTCCATAATTGTATACCACCTACCCGTGGTTTTTTTTTCTTTCTTCTTTATACATACATACTACTACATCTCTTTATCAACCAGTCTATATTAGCAGCAGACACAGTACAGAACGGTAGTTCACGGCTGTAGCTACCTCTGTGTCGGCACTCGGCAGTCCGTCCATAATTGTATACCACCTACCCGTGGTTTTTTTTTCTTTCTTCTTTATACATACATACTACTACATCTCTTTATCAACCAGTCTATATTAGCAGCAGACACAGTACGGTAGTTCACGGCTGTAGCTACCTCTGTGTCGGCACTCGGCAGTCCGTCCATAATTGTATACCACCTACCCGTGGTTTTTTTTTCTTTCTTCTTTATACATACATACTACTACATCTCTTTATCAACCAGTCTATATTAGCAGCAGACACAGTACAGTACGGTAGTTCACGGCTGTAGCTACCTCTGTGTCGGCACTCGGCAGTCCGTCCATAATTGTATACTAGTATCCATCCATCTCCATTGTTTACCTGAGGTGCCTTTTAGTTGTGCCTATTAAAATATGGAGAACAAAAATGTTGAGGTTCCAAAATTAGGGAAAGATCAAGATCCACTTCCACCTCGTGCTGAAGCTGCTGCCACTAGTCATGGCCGAGACGATGAAATGCCAGCAACGTCGTCTGCCAAGGCCGATGCCCAATGTCATAGTACAGAGCATGTCAAATCCAAAACACCAAATATCAGTAAAAAAAGGACTCCAAAACCTAAAATAAAATTGTCGGAGGAGAAGCGTAAACTTGCCAATATGCCATTTACCACACGGAGTGGCAAGGAACGGCTGAGGCCCTGGCCTATGTTCATGGCTAGTGGTTCAGCTTCACATGAGGATGGAGGCACTCAGCCTCTCGCTAGAAAAATGAAAAGACTCAAGCTGGCAAAAGCAGTAGCACCGCAAAGAACTGTGCGTTCTTCGAAATCCCAAATCCACAAGGAGAGTCCAATTGTGTCGGTTGCGATGCCTGACCTTCCCAACACTGGACGTGAAGAGCATGCGCCTTCCACCATTTGCACGCCCCCTGCAAGTGCTGGAAGGAGCACCCGCAGTCCAGTTCCTGATAGTCAGATTGAAGATGTCAGTGTTGAAGTACACCAGGATGAGGAGGATATGGGTGTTGCTGGCGCTGGGGAGGAAATTGACCAGGAGGATTCTGATGGTGAGGTGGTTTGTTTAAGTCAGGCACCCGGGGAGACACCTGTTGTCCGTGGGAGGAATATGGCCGTTGACATGCCTGGTGAAAATACCAAAAAAATCAGCTCTTCGGTGTGGAACTATTTCAACAGAAATGCGGACAACAGGTGTCAAGCCGTGTGTTCCCTTTGTCAAGCTGTAATAAGTAGGGGTAAGGACGTTAACCACCTCGGAACATCCTCCCTTATACGTCACCTGCAGCGCATTCATAATAAGTCAGTGACAAGTTCAAAAACTTTGGGTGACAGCGGAAGCAGTCCACTGACCAGTAAATCCCTTCCTCTTGTAACCAAGCTCACGCAAACCACCCCACCAACTCCCTCAGTGTCAATTTCCTCCTTCCCCAGGAATGCCAATAGTCCTGCAGGCCATGTCACTGGCAATTCTGACGAGTCCTCTCCTGCCTGGGATTCCTCCGATGCATCCTTGCGTGTAACGCCTACTGCTGCTGGCGCTGCTGTTGTTGCTGCTGGGAGTCGATGGTCATCCCAGAGGGGAAGTCGTAAGACCACTTTTACTACTTCCACCAAGCAATTGACTGTCCAACAGTCCTTTGCGAGGAAGATGAAATATCACAGCAGTCATCCTACTGCAAAGCGGATAACTGAGGCCTTGGCATCCTGGGTGGTGAGAACCGTGGTTCCGGTATCCATCATTACTGCAGAGCCAACTAGAGACTTGTTGGAGGTACTGTGTCCCCGGTACCAAATACCATCTAGGTTCCATTTCTCTAGGCAGGCGATACCGAAAATTTACACAGACCTCAGAAAAAGAGTCACCAGTGTCCTAAAAAATGCAGCTGTACCCAATGTCCACTTAACCACGGACATGTGGACAAGTGGAGCAGGGCAGGGTCAGGACTATATGACTGTGACAGCCCACTGGGTAGA
Source organism: Pseudophryne corroboree (assembly GCF_028390025.1). NCBI lineage: Eukaryota > Metazoa > Chordata > Amphibia > Anura > Myobatrachidae > Pseudophryne > Pseudophryne corroboree. Next base: position 618,838,709 of record NC_086446.1, read on the forward strand.
TGTATGGACTCCCGCCGCAAGAACAGCAGCGGCGGCACCAGTAGCAGCATCTCGCAAACGCCAACTCTTTCCTAGGCAGGCTACGCTTTGTATCACCGGTTTCCAGAATACGCACACAGCTGAAAACCTCTTACGGCAACTGAGGAAGATTATCGCGGAATGGCTTACCCCAATTGGACTCTCCTGTGGATTTGTGGCATCGGACAACGCCAGCAATATTGTGTGTGCATTAAATATGGGCAAATTCCAGCACGTCCCATGTTTTGCACATACCTTGAATTTGGTGGTGCAGAATTATTTAAAAAACGACAGGGGCGTGCAAGAGATGCTGTCGGTGGCCAGAAGAATTGCGGGACACTTTCGGCGTACAGGCACCACGTACAGAAGACTGGAGCACCACCAAAAACTACTGAACCTGCCCTGCCATCATCTGAAGCAAGAAGTGGTAACGAGGTGGAATTCAACCCTCTATATGCTTCAGAGGTTGGAGGAGCAGCAAAAGGCCATTCAAGCCTATACAATTGAGCACGATATAGGAGGTGGAATGCACCTGTCTCAAGCGCAGTGGAGAATGATTTCAACGTTGTGCAAGGTTCTGCTGCCCTTTGAACTTGCCACACGTGAAGTCAGTTCAGACACTGCCAGCCTGAGTCAGGTCATTCCCCTCATCAGGCTTTTGCAAAAGAAGCTGGAGACATTGAAGGAGGAGCTAAGACAGAGCGATTCCGCTAGGCATGTGGGACTTGTGGATGGAGCCCTTAATTCGCTTAACAAGGATTCACGGGTGGTCAATCTGTTGAAATCAGAGCACTACATTTTGGCCACCGTGCTCGATCCTAGATTTAAAGCCTACCTTGGATCTCTCTTTCCGGCAGACACAAGTCTGCTGGGGTTGAAAGACCTGCTGGTGAGAAAATTGTCAAGTCAAGCGGAACGCGACCTGTCAACATCTCCTCCTTCACATTCTCCCGCAACTGGGGGTGCGAGGAAAAGGCTCAGAATTCCGAGCCCACCCGCTGGCGGTGATGCAGGGCAGTCTGGAGCGACTGCTGATGCTGACATCTGGTCCGGACTGAAGGACCTGACAACGATTACGGACATGTCGTCTACTGTCACTGCATATGATTCTCTCACCATTGAAAGAATGGTGGAGGATTATATGAGTGACCGCATCCAAGTAGGCACGTCACACAGTCCATACTTATACTGGCAGGAAAAAGAGGCAATTTGGAGGCCATTGCACAAACTGGCTTTATTCTACCTAAGTTGCCCTCCCACAAGTGTGTACTCCGAAAGAGTGTTTAGTGCCGCCGCTCACCTTGTCAGCAATCGGCGTACGAGGTTACATCCAGAAAATGTGGAGAAGATGATGTTCATTAAAATGAATTATAATCAATTCCTCCGCGGAGACATTGACCAGCAGCAATTGCCTCCACAAAGTACACAGGGAGCTGAGATGGTGGATTCCAGTGGGGACGAATTGATAATCTGTGAGGAGGGGGATGTACACGGTGATATATCGGAGGATGATGATGAGGTGGACATCTTGCCTCTGTAGAGCCAGTTTGTGCAAGGAGAGATTAATTGCTTCTTTTTTGGGGGGGGTCCAAACCAACCCGTCATATCAGTCACAGTCGTGTGGCAGACCCTGTCACTGAAATGATGGGTTGGTTAAAGTGTGCATGTCCTGTTTTGTTTATACAACATAAGGGTGGGTGGGAGGGCCCAAGGACAATTCCATCTTGCACCTCTTTTTTCTTTTATTTTTCTTTGCGTCATGTGCTGTTTGGGGAGGGTTTTTTGGAAGGGCCATCCTGCGTGACACTGCAGTGCCACTCCTAGATGGGCCCGGTGTTTGTGTCGGCCACTAGGGTCGCTAATCTTACTCACACAGCTACCTCATTGCGCCTCTTTTTTTCTTTGCGTCATGTGCTGTTTGGGGAGGGTTTTTTGGAAGGGCCATCCTGCGTGACACTGCAGTGCCACTCCTAGATGGGCCCGGTGTTTGTGTCGGCCACTAGGGTCGCTTATCTTACTCACACAGTCAGCTACCTCATTGCGCCTCTTATTTTCTTTGCGTCATGTGCTGTTTGGGGAGGGTTTTTTGGAAGGGACATCCTGCGTGACACTGCAGTGACACTCCTAAATGGGCCCGGTGTTTGTGTCGGCCACTAGGGTCGCTAATCTTACTCACACAGCTACCTCATTATGCCTCTTATTTTCTTTGCGTCATGTGCTGTTTGGGGAGGGTTTTTTGGAAGGGACATCCTGCGTGACACTGCAGTGACACTCCTAAATGGGCCCGGTGTTTGTGTCGGCCACTAGGGTCGCTAATCTTACTCACACAGCTACCTCATTGCGCCTCTTTTTTTCTTTGCGTCATGTGCTGTTTGGGGAGGGTTTTTTGGAAGGGCCATCCTGCGTGACACTGCAGTGCCACTCCTAGATGGGCCCGGTGTTTGTGTCGGCCACTAGGGTCGCTTATCTTACTCACACAGTCAGCTACCTCATTGCGCCTCTTATTTTCTTTGCGTCATGTGCTGTTTGGGGAGGGTTTTTTGGAAGGGACATCCTGCGTGACACTGCAGTGACACTCCTAAATGGGCCCGGTGTTTGTGTCGGCCACTAGGGTCGCTAATCTTACTCACACAGCTACCTCATTATGCCTCTTATTTTCTTTGCGTCATGTGCTGTTTGGGGAGGGTTTTTTGGAAGGGACATCCTGCGTGACACTGCAGTGACACTCCTAAATGGGCCCGGTGTTTGTGTCGGCCACTAGGGTCGCTAATCTTACTCACACAGCTACCTCATTGCGCCTCTTTTTTTCTTTGCGTCATGTGCTGTTTGGGGAGGGTTTTTTGGAAGGGACATCCTGCGTGACACTGCAGTGCCACTCCTAGATGGGCCCGGTGTTTGTGTCGGCCACTAGGGTCGCTAATCTTACTCACACAGCTACCTCATTGCGCCTCTTATTTTCTTTGCGTCATGTGCTGTTTGGGGAGGGTTTTTTGGAAGGGACATCCTGCGTGACACTGCAGTGACACTCCTAAATGGGCCCGGTGTTTGTGTCGGCCACTAGGGTCGCTTATCTTACTCACACAGTCAGCTACCTCATTGCGCCTCTTTTTTTCTTTGCGTCATGTGCTGTTTGGGGAGGGTTTTTTGGAAGGGCCATCCTGCGTGACACTGCAGTGCCACTCCTAGATGGGCCCGGTGTTTGTGTCGGCCACTAGGGTCGCTTATCTTACTCACACAGTCAGCTACCTCATTGCGCCTCTTATTTTCTTTGCGTCATGTGCTGTTTGGGGAGGGTTTTTTGGAAGGGACATCCTGCGTGACACTGCAGTGACACTCCTAAATGGGCCCGGTGTTTGTGTCGGCCACTAGGGTCGCTAATCTTACTCACACAGCTACCTCATTGCGCCTCTTATTTTCTTTGCATCATGTGCTGTTTGGGGAGGGTTTTTTGGAAGGGACATCCTGCGTGACACTGCAGTGACACTCCTAAATGGGCCCGGTGTTTGTGTCGGCCACTAGGGTCGCTTATCTTACTCACACAGTCAGCTACCTCATTGCGCCTCTTTTTTTCTTTGCGTCATGTGCTGTTTGGGGAGGGTTTTTTGGAAGGGCCATCCTGCGTGACACTGCAGTGCCACTCCTAGATGGGCCCGGTGTTTGTGTCGGCCACTAGGGTCGCTTATCTTACTCACACAGTCAGCTACCTCATTGCGCCTCTTTTTTTCTTTGCGTCATGTGCTGTTTGGGGAGGGTTTTTTGGAAGGGACATCCTGCGTGACACTGCAGTGCCACTCCTAGATGGGCCCGGTGTTTGTGTCGGCCACTAGGGTCGCTTATCTTACTCACACAGTCAGCTACCTCATTGCGCCTCTTTTTTTCTTTGCGTCATGTGCTGTTTGGGGAGGGTTTTTTGGAAGGGCTATCCTGCGTGACACTGCAGTGACACTCCTAAATGGGCCCGGTGTTTGTGTCGGCCACTAGGGTCGCTTATCTTACTCACACAGTCAGCTACCTCATTGCGCCTCTTTTTTTCTTTGCGTCATGTGCTGTTTGGGGAGGGTTTTTTGGAAGGGCCATCCTGCGTGACACTGCAGTGCCACTCCTAGATGGGCCCGGTGTTTGTGTCGGCCACTAGGGTCGCTTATCTTACTCACACAGTCAGCTACCTCATTGCGCCTCTTTTTTTCTTTGCGTCATGTGCTGTTTGGGGAGGGTTTTTTGGAAGGGACATCCTGCGTGACACTGCAGTGCCACTCCTAGATGGGCCAGGTGTTTGTGTCGGCCACTAGGGTCGCTTAGCTTAGTCATCCAGCGACCTCGGTGCAAATTTTAGGACTAAAAATAATATTGTGAGGTGTGAGGTATTCAGAATAGACTGAAAATGAGTGGAAATTATGGTTTTTGAGGTTAATAATAATATGGGATCAAAATGACCCCCAAATTCTATGATTTAAGCTGTTTTTTAGGGTTTTTTGAAAAAAACACCCGAATCCAAAACACACCCGAATCAGACAAAAAAAATTCGGTGAGGTTTTGCCAAAACGCGGTCGAACCCAAAACACGGCCGCGGAACCGAACCCAAAACCAAAACACAAAACCCGAAAAATTTCAGGCGCTCATCTCTAGTTGTTATGTGCCGTTCACCCGCCAGCCGTCCAAACACCTGATCGAGATCCGTGAAAGGAAGGGAGAAGTGGGGCGATTACCACTGCAGAGGATTGCCAGCACCGATCTCTCCCAACAGGACCCGGTCGATGTGAGACTATTGAAATATCTGTATGATGGCGTTTGCACTTTTTATTAATCCCTGAAATACTGTTGGAGTAATCAGGGGTTGTTTTTTTTTTAAATAAAATATACGTTTTTTAAATCAACTGACTTTGTGCCTGAGAGGACCTTTGCACCAGAGGGGAGTGAAAAGAAACCGTGATGTGCACGTGAGATTGATTTCTAATGTAAATCTATTTCTGATTGTGGGGCTGCATTTGAAGAGTTTAAAGAAACCATTATGTGCATGCAGGACTAAACTAATATGTAAGTTTGTCCCTATAAATATCTCTGTGCAGGATCCATATTACACTAATCGGTGTATGAAACTGCTTTAACTTACCTGAGAGCGCAAGAGGCTGGTTACTATTCTTTAATTCAGTATATATTTGTTGGAAGTGGGTGCTCCTTCTGTTTTCCAGCCACCTGCTTGCATTCAGGTGGAGCACAAAGGGAGATAAATCTGTATTTCTGTTGTACTACTGTGTGTTGTAATGTGTATAAGAATGTTTAATATGAATTGGAGGTAGTATTGTGAGGCCACAACCCTACCTTGTAAAACCACACCCCTTTTTGCGGCGCATACCTTGCTGTCCCTTTATGGGTTATGGGACGGAGGGCGCAAAATTATAGTTTGCAGGGGGACGCCGAACACCCTAGCACCGGCCCTGGCATATATATATATATATATATATATATATATATATATATATATATGAGAGAGAGATAAATATATAAGCAAATTACTACAGAGCTACTGAAAAATATGTCATAGCTATCAGCCATCTTTAATTTAACTGAGATTTTAGATTACTTTCACGTGAGCCATAATTATAAGCTGAGATTGATGTACAAATGTGTGTCTGCTGCAGTGTTGATTGCTTAATTATTCCACTTCTGCACGGAAAATCTCTAGGTACAGACATGTCTCTAGTGTACTGCAGTGACTTGTTATTTTACAGTCAGTCAAATATAGTAATTTATATTTTCAGTGGGTAGAAATTAAGCACATGTAGATAACTCATATGCCACACTAAAGCTGACTTTGTTTTCTCAGTTCACTCCATTGCAAAAGTGTGTTGGTGCATGGAGAATTACAGGGAGGGGCAAAGAGTGACCATGGCCCCTCCTGCCCCATTCATAACACACACTTGTAATGCACCCTTCTATAGAGTCCCCAGAGGTGTCTTCCAACGTGTCACCAGTATCTGGTAAGACTGACTAAATTGCTTTGTGTGCTGTGTTTATGCTGCTTGTGTTTTGGTTATTATATTTTATTTATTGGTTTTACGTTCAGTGTAGTTTTGTTGTGTCTTTGTTGTATAGTGCAGAGTTTGTAATACTGCTCTTCTAATTATATTGTTTAATAAGATTATAGATTATATTTTTAATGGTATTCATTTGAAAAATGAATAATACATGCCTGCAAAGGGCATATCCATTGTAAATGGCAGGGGGATTCATTTGCAAGGACATATGCATAAGATATGTCCTTGCTCATTTGGCACTGTCATTCATTTGATATGAAATTGTTCCTTCCAGTGAGAACCTCAGTAAACTTTTAATTTTAGTGTCCTCTTTTATGTGCTCTTTGTGCTGGACTGAAAAAAAGTGTGATTTGTAACTGAATACTGCACTTTTTCTGTAATCTCATTTTGCTTGCCATTTGCATGAACTTGTAAATCTTTTAAAGATCTCCTTTGTTCTCGTAAACTCTTGCATTACTTTTCACATGTTTTCAGCCCTCTGGGATCATTGGTGTGATTTTCAATCATTAATTTCTTTATTCCAAGTTTATTCCAAGTTTTACAGCCAACGTCTCTGTAATTACCCAGTTTTTCTGCTCTGTCTCTTTCAGGAATGCCAAAGAGTTTGTACTCCAAGTACGGTGCTGATTACTAATGCTTGGGTGCCTTTGAATCACAAACCATCCAGCTACACTGATCTAATGAGATGAGGCACTCCAGTGTTATTTCATTCATTTTTCTGGTCAACTGCCTGAGCACTTTTCAAGTGCTGGGCAAAAATGACAAAAAAGCCAGCAAGAGGGGAGAGACTGAAACCTTCATACGGTCTGGGCAGTTTGCAACCAAACAAAAACATGGGTGCACTTGGGAAATCGGTGGGAATGCAACAGTAAGCCTATCGCTAAAATGCAATGAGCCAGATGGTAGCAGCTACAATTGCACTTATGAAGGGGAGCCGCATCAGTGCCCATTGTACGTCATGAAAGCCAAACAGTACTGGAAGCAGATCCTTGGGAAATTTAAGAAAATGAAAAACGCCTGTGAAGATAAGAGCTTGAGGTCACGTCTGTGCAAAAAAGCGGAAGGTGCAAAGTCCCAGCTGACAAAGATTGGTGGAGAAGCTACGGCAGAAACAGGGAAAGGCAAAACCAAAGGGAAAGGTCATTTAAAGGAACCTGGAAAGAGTCCAGAGGAAAGACCAAAAGATCCAGAAGTTAACAGCAATGTTGGTACAGAGAAGAAATCCGGATCCCGAAAAAAGAAACCGGACACAAAATCCAATGAGAAGCCACATCCATCCAATTCCCCAGCTGCTCTTGATCTCACCACAGCCAGAGAAGTTAATGATGATATTGTAGAGTTGAATGAGAATTTGGCTGATGCCTACTGTGCTGAAAAGTGGCACTCCGTGTGTTCTTTCTTTGTTAATTTCTGGAATGGCTGAATCAAAGCTCAACATGGGGTAGAAATATGATCATTTAGAGCTATTTAAATCAAGACCCCAATGCAGGAATTCATGGCTAATGCCTTTGGACTGCTTGTTACCTAACATGACTTACAAATCTCTCAGTACTAAAGAAAAAAAGTAATAATAAAACAGAGTACAAGTGTAGACTTGTCTGCATTCACAGTGTGGTGATTACAGACATATCTTATTTAGAGTATTTTCTATTTGGACTAATGTAAGAAACCATTCATTGACTTTAGCAGTATATTCATGTATTTTTCTATTATGGTTTTTTAATTTACAGTAATTAGAATGTCAATGCACTGTATTTCATTGTCTTTAAAATATTTATCTTTGTTTAGACCTGTGCTATAGTGTGTGGATGTATAAAATAAAAGCAATTGGTATACAGATCATTCATTGCAATCATTTAGTACCAATAACAAATTTCCAATGTTGTGAAAAAAAACTTTTCTTAAGGAATAGGCTACAGCAAGACACAGGAGGAGGCACAATGCACAATAAGAAAGCATAAGCTAGACTTGTATTTCACATATCACAAGGTCAGCTAAAGTACTGTAACTACAAAAAGCATCAGTTTGGGGGGGGGGGGGGATAGTAAAACAAAAAACACCAGGAATGTACAAATAACAACCATGCAATAAGTCCCAAATTTTGGTAAAAATCACTATGATTATAATACTATGTATTTATTGTTAGTTATATAGCACACATTATGCAGCGACGTACATAACATATTTATTCATTCACATCAGTCCATGCCCCAGTGGAGCTTTAAAATCTATATTCTTTTCCACATATGTACATAAACACACACACACACACACACACACACACTGCATATATTTATTTTTTATATGTATTTTTATTTTTTTGTAACTCAAATTACCTACCAATATGTTCTTGGAATGTGGGAGTAAACAGTAGTACCAAGAAAAAAACACAATCAATCACAGGGTAACATACAAACACTGTACAAATAAGGTCCTCGCTGGTAGTTGAACTCATGAGCTCTGTATAGTAAGGCAGTAATGCTAACCACTATACAACTGTGCTGTCCATGTTTTCTCTAATTTGAGAGGACAGTGCCGGCAGGTAGTGTCGAGAATATAGATAAATGCTAATAAAATACATCGTAAATGTATCACCTGTTGTTTAGATATGTAATTTTTTGGTAAAATGCTTAGCGACAGCATCACTTGCAATTTATTAAAAACGTTATATAGGTGATCATGCGGGATGCAGTCAATATACCGGCTGTCGGGATCCCATAGTTTAGGAAACCGATGCCGGAATCCTGACATCTGCTAAAATATAAATGCCCGTAACCCTGACAAACACTGAGTATTCCCACTTGGTTGGTGGGTCCATGCCGCCAACCGAGTGGGAATAGAACCTGTGGCGAGCGAAGCGAGCCACCAAGCCCAATGCGTAGCGAGCCCACAAAGGGACTCGCTGCTGGGATATCGCCAGATGAGATGCCGCTGTCAGTATAGTGACAGCCGGCATCCCATCTGCCGGGATATCATATGTATTCTGATCATTTTATATATGCCCGGCATACGCGCATGCAGGGGGCGGTTTCTGAGTACCTAGAAACCCCCCCTGGCCGCCGATCCATCAGCGCTGCTGTCCGTTTTTTTTTTTTTTTTTAGGAGAAGCTTATATGCAGCAGCTCCCTCCTCCTTACACTGTCCGAGTGACAGTGAGAACCTGGCTGCTGGCTGCCTGTAGGGGGAGCTGCAGCGGAAGCGCGCAGCTCCTCTCAGGCAGTTCAAGGGGCAATGAGACATCACAGAGCTGCTAGGTGAGGCAGTGGCTACTGTCTACGGCTCCCACTGTGTAAGTGTATGTGACTGCAGAAGCAAGGTGCGTCTCTCACATACTATATGTGTGTGGGGGCAAGGGGGATTTTATAATACATTTTACCAATTACTGAAGCAATTTGTGAGTAGCCGTGTGTATAAGGCGAGGAGGGGGTTCTGCAGACTGTTAATGGGTGTGTCTATTGCTATGTAAATGTATAGTGTGTGTGTAACTATATATATTTATGCAGTGTGTGTAACTATGTATGTACAGTATGCTGTGTGCATGTATAATGTGTCTGTATGTATATATATCAGTGCCGTAACTAGGTGTGTGCCGATGGTGCCTTGCGCACAGCGCAAATGCACTGAAGACGCACCATCGTGCATCACACCCGCTGGCCCAGACAGCTGAAGGCGGCGCCGCCTGTGTCCCGCTGACGGCGGCGCCGCCTGTGTACTGCTTAAGTCACCGCCGCCCGCCCGTGCTCCCCCCGGAAGCCGCCGCAACTTCCTCTGAAGCCGCCGGCTGGCTGCGCACTCGACTGCCCGCCCATCCGCCCGCCCAACGTCCTCTGAAGGTGCCGGCCGCGCGCTCGCTCGCCCACCCGCCCGGCCGGCTGGCTGGCCGGCCAACTTCCTCTGAAGCCGCCGCTGCCGCTCGCATGCCTGGGTCCCACTGAACCAGCTGCTGCTGCGGCTCAGCGGAATCTGTGTGACAGGGATCGGATTCTGCTCTCTCTGGCCCAGCGGCTGCCCGCCCCCCCCCCCCCTCTGCAATTTGGAACTTGGAAGAGCCTGTGCTTCCTGTCTGACCTGTCTGGTTAGTAAATACAGGGGCAAACGCAGGATTTACTGGGAAGGGGGGGAGGACTCTGTCTGCCGTAATGTGTAAAAGGGGGACAATGTCTGCCGTAATGTGTAAAAAGGGGGACAATGTCTGCCGCAATGTGTAAAAAGGGGAACGCTGTCTGCCATAATATGTAAAAAGGAGACGATGACTTACGTAATGTGTAAAAAGGGGACGATGTCTGCCGTAATGTGTAAAAAGGGGACGATGTCTGCCGTAATGTGTAAAAAGGGGACGCTGTCTGCCGTAATGTGTAAAAAGGGGACGCTGTCTGCCGTAATGTGTATAAAGGGGGGCGCTGTCTGCCGTAATGTGTAAAAAGGGGACGCTGTCTGCCGTAATGTGTAAAAAGGGGACGCTGACTGCCGTAATGTGTAAAAGGGGCTCTACCTGGTATAGTGGTGCTACTGTGCGGTGTAATTTGAATAATGGAGACTACTGTGCACCGTAGTATGAATTGGTATTATTTTGTGGCCACACCCTTTTTACATGAAGCCACGCCCCTAATTTTTACATAGGGTGGGGGGGTGCCAATGCCGTTTCTTGCACACAGCACTAAAATGCCTAGTTGCGGCACTGATATATATATATATATATATATGTATATACAATACAAACAATTACCGGCACTCCACCTTAGAAAATGATGCCTCCGGTGCCCTCCAGCTAATGTAGCAGTATATGTAAGGGGTGAAATGGCGGCACTCGGCGAGGACTTCGTCAGCCAAAGAATGAGACAGTAAGACCGTCTGAGCTTGTTAACAAGCTCAGACGGTCTTACTGTCTCATTCTTTGGCTGACGAAGTCCTCGCCGAGTGCCGCCATTTCACCCCTTATATATATGTATATATATATATTCTGTGTGCATGTATAGTGTGTATGTATATGTGCTGTGTGCATGTATAGTGTGTCTAACTATTTATGTATGCTGTATGCATGTGTTCTGTGTGCATATATACTGTGTGTATGTATATATGCTGTATGTATGGTGTGTGTGTGTGTATATGTATATATGCATATATGCTGTGTGTATGTATATATACTGTATGCATGTATACTGTGTGTATGTATATATGCTGTATGCATGTATACTATGTGTATACTGTGTGCATATGTGTGCCTGTATACTGTATGTATGCTGTGTGCATATATATATATATATACACACGCTGTGTGTATGTACAGTGAGTGTGTGTATGCTGTGTGCATATGTGTGCTTGTATACTGTATGTATGCTGTGTGCATATATATATATATATATACACGCTGTGTGTATGTACAGTGAGTGTGTGTATGCTGTGTGCATGCATACTATGTATGTATGTATGTATGTATGCATGTATACTGTGTGTATGTATATATGCCGTGTGCATGTATACTGTGTGTATGCTGTGTGCATGTATACTGTATGTATGCTGTGTGCATATATATATATATACATATACACACACTGTGTATGTACAGTGAGTGTGTGTATGCTGTGTGCATGCATACTATGTATGTATGTTTGCATGTATACTGTGTTAGTATGTATGTATGTATAGTGTGTGCACGTATACTGTATGTGTATGTATGATGTGTGCACGTATACTGTGTGTATGTATGATGTGTGCATGTAAACTGTGTGTACGTATGTATGCTGTGTTTGTAAGTATGCTACTATTCTGTATGTGTGTGTATATGTCTATGTACAGAGGTTGTGTGTGTGTGTGTGTGTGTGTGTGTGTGTGTGTGTGTGTGTGTGTGTGTGTGTGTGTGTGTGTGTGTGTGCAGTGTGCTGGCTACTCAATTACGAACACACACACGTACGGAACCCCCCCCCCCATGAAAATCCTGCGTTTGCCACTGCCCGGGAGGGAGGACTGTGATTTAAATGGTTTCTAATTTCTTTAACTTTAATTGACACCATGTACTATATTGCCTTTAAAAAAATGTTACTTTAAATCCTGCCTAAAGACTGCCAAACATTTCTTGTTGATAATAAACCCCTAGCTCTTAATCAGCCACTTTTTCAGGAATGAATACAATGGAAGAGGGGATATTAGATAGTTGGGCATAAGTACATAAGGAGAGTGGCAGCACCACCTGAAAAGGGTATGTGACCTTGTGAGAGCCCAGCTGATGTTAATAAAAGGGGGCTTGACGTTGCCGGAAGCCCCTGATTAATCCCCCCCACCCCAGTGGCTCTGGATGCACTGCCAGCTCCTTCTCAGTCACAGGAGCCAAGTGCTGCTGGATAATGTTACACTGCAGTATCCGGCTTCTGTCATGGTGGAGGAGCACCCCCCTTGTGATACCCCTGCAGGAGGAGCACAATTACTAACAGAAATTTTAACTCACAATGCATAGGTAGACATGAGTGTAAGGCTTGGGCCACACATGGCATTTTCGCCGGCCCCATTTCGCAGGACCCGTTCAGTGTGTAGGAGGCTGCACATGGTCGTCTATCTGGCCGTCTACACATACAGATGGAGCCCTCCTCATCTATCATTTTAATAGGATTAATTGAGCCACGGCAGTCGGATCTAATCCCCTGCTGTATTGTTCTCTCTGTATTGTACTGCAGTTGAGAACAATAGATGAAAGGCTTGTGCTAATAAGCCTTGGTGCACCTAGGTGCAGCGGAGAAGCCTAGATAAGCGAGGCTCCATCAGTGCCACACACGCCTGATCTAACCGGCCGGTTGAGCAGGCTAACTGGACGACCGGATTTAAAGTACATTAGAATGTATGTGTTCTACTTTAAATTCTGTTGTGGCACTGGCCGGATCCTGTTCTGTCACATCCGGCAAAAAGGCTATGTGTGAATCCAAAAAGGCTCCTTCCTGTTGAACGAGTCCTGCGAAACAGGTCAGGCGAAAACGTTACGTGTGGCCCAATCCTAAGGTGTAAGTAATGGTTTGAAAAACAACACTAATGGTTATAGTGATTTACAGGCTTGTTATTGGGTATAGCACAGAGGGCCTAATTCTGAGTTGATCGCAGCAGCAATTTTGTTAGCAGTTGGGCAAAACCATGTGCACTGCAGGGGGGACAGATATAACATGTGCAGAGAGAGTTAGATTTGGGTGTGGAGTGTTCAAACTGAAATCTAAATGGCAGTGTAAAAATAAAGCAGCCAGTATTTACCCTGCACAGAAACCAAACACCCCACCCAAATCTAACTCTCTCTGCAAATGTTATATCTGCCCCCCCCCCCCCTGCAGTGCACATGGTTTTGCCCAACTGCTAACAAAATTGCTGCTGCGATCAACTCGGAATTACCCCCAGAGTGTGGTGAGCAGGGTTGGACTTGCTGGGAGGGGGGCCACCGCCTCCTCTGGGGATCATGTTCCAGACTGCGTACTTGAATTATACATGATGCATATGTTACATTATACTGCACAGAACTATAGTGTATTTTGTACAGTGCCCTGCTGTTATTAATCTTGTGCACTAGCAGTATTTACTATATATATTTATCAAGGGCTCAGACCATGCACTCTATGATGGTTAGCCAAACCTCTGTGGTGGCTGGCCACAACCCTAAGCATGGGCCCCTACCACTGCATTCCCCCGCTGGGCTCTTCATGCCCCAGTCCAACACTGCTGGTGAGTCTGCCCAACCCTTTGTTTCATGTACCAGGATCAGACTGTGTCCGTATGGACGACTTTAATTTTATTTATGTTTATTTTCCTGTTGAAATATAATGACAGTTGGTCTGATATCTGACCCCTTCCACCTGTATCAGAAATGCACAAGACAGTGAGGGGATAGTTATAGAGACAATGTGGGAAGGGTGGAGAGGTTGTGAGAAAATGTTCAGGTGGGGAGAAAGAGCAAAGGGGTGGACAAAGTGAGAAAGAAATGTGGGTAGAAAGTGCTGGGGTTGAGAGACAGTGTGGAGGGAGGGGATTGAGGGTGTATAGAAGGTGTTAGAAGGAGAGAAAGAGAGGGGGTGGTAGAGACAGAGAGAAATTATCTACATAACAATTGTGTAAAATTGTACTGTTTCCTTAATGTTCACACCCCAAAGGCTCCCATGGAGAGTGAGATGGGACCAGTGCTGAAAGTAGGGTTGTACGAGGTGGTACGGAGTACCATTGAGAAATATGGTGGTGGTACACAGAACCACCAGCCCACCACTGGGGCATCATTTATAAGGGGCATGTTTGTGTGTGGGACATAAAATGGTGTCAGTGGCATTAACTGTGTGTGGCATAATATGTAATAGACATTACGGTGTGTGGTATAATATGTAAGGCATTACGGTGTGTGGCGTAATGTGTAATGGGTATTACAGTGTGTGGCATAATGTGTAATGGGCAGTACGTTGTACGGCATAATGTGTAATAAGCATGTCGGTGTGTGGCATAATGTGTAATGGCCATTACGGTGTTTGGCATAATGTGTAAGGGGCATTATGGTCTGTGGCATAATGTGGCCATGCCCCTATTGTCATGTAGCCACTCCCCTAGTTTTGTGTGACCACGGCCCCTCATGACACATGACCACATCCATTTTTACTATGCATCTCACTAAGAAAAAAATTCTACTTGCACCACTGGATGGGACAGACCTTAGAAAAGGAGGACCGGGCCCACCAGGTGCACAACTGTCCGCATTCCCTAAGGTCAGCGGCATTGTAATGAGTCAAATTGACTCATTATAAGCCGCCTGTGTGTGCCGGATCGAGGAGAGGAGCAGTTCCGGGGGCAGGCAGGGAAGGAGGAGGAGGGAGGGGGAGGAGGGAGCCGCAGCAGCACACTGTAATTGGTGGTGGCGGCGCTGCAGCTGTCCCTCTCCTTACACATAAGCTGACCGCTGCCGCTGTGAATGCTGGGATGCGCTTCCCTCATCCCAGCATTCACAGTGGCGGCGGCCAGCCAATGTGGAAGGAGAGGGACAGCTTCATGCGGCGGCGCCACCAATCACATTGCGCTGCTGCGGTTCCCTCCATTCCCTCCCTCCTCCTCCTTCCTCCTCCTTCCCTGCCTGCCCAGGATCTGCCAGCAGCTGCTGCGCCGAGGAGCCTGACTGCCTAGGCCAGCAGAGATACAGTAAGTATCATCTATTCTGACTGATTGTCTGTCTGTCTATCTATCCTGTCTGTCTGCCTTAATGTGTAAAAAGGGGACACTGTCTGCTGTAATGTGTAAAAGGGGGTACTGTCTTCCGTTATGTGTAAAAAGGGGGATGCTGTCTGCCGTAATGTGTAAAAGGGGGGACTGTCTGCCGTAATGTGCAAGAAGGGAATGCTGTCAGCCGTAATGTGTTAAAACGGGATGCTGTCTGCTGTAATGTGTAAAAAGGGGGACTGTCTTCCATAATGTGTAAAAAGGGGGGCGCTGTATGCCGTAATGTGCAAAAAGGGGGACTGTCTTCCGTAATGTGTAAAAAGGTGGCTGCTGTCTGCTGTAATGTGTAAAAAGGGGGCCTGTCTTCCGTAATGTGTAAAAAGGGGTGCACTGTATGCCGTAATGTGCAAAAAGGGGGACTGTCTTACGTAATGTGTAAAAAGGTGGACACTGTCCGCCGTAATGTGTAAAAAGGGGACGCTGTCTGCTGTAACGTGTAAAAAGGGGATCTACCTGGTGTAGTGGTGCTACTGTGCTGCGTAATTTGAATAATGGAGACTACTGTGCATCGTAATATGAATTGGTATTATTTTGTGGCCACACCCCTTCCCTATGAAGCCACGCCCGATATGTTTTGCGCGCGCCTACAGTGCTCACAGCCTTTTTTTTACAAGGAGGGGGGCGCCGAGCCGTTTCTTGCAGACAGCGCTAAAATGTCTAGTTACGGCGTTGCCACCAGGGTTAGTATTGTAGAGAAGGGGTCAGGAGAGAGTTATGATGGGGAGAAGCCAAGACAGTGGGGAGGAGAAAGACAACAGACAGAGGTGGGACAAACCTGTGAGGGGTGGACCTAAGTAGAAAGAGTCATAAAAGCCATGCAATGCCAGGTGTTACAGTAAATATATGACCATGTTGCACATTACTGGCAGAGGGCCATGGCAGCTGCAGAGGTAGGTGTATAAGCAGATAGGAGCTGTGGCAGCAGCTTCATGTGGATCTGAGCAGGGGCATAGCCAGAACTTTGTGGGCCCCATAGCAACATGAAGGAACCCCTCTTCCAATGCTTCTAGATACACTTCTCCATAGCAGTTAATGTTATGCCCCATAATAATACCATAGTTCATTTTCTTAATGAACCGCATGTGCCCTAGTTAAGTTTCTTAACCATAGTAGTGCCTTACTTAATTTTATGTGTCATAGTTGTACCCTAGTTTATTCTATGAACCATAGGGAGGAATCCAATTGGGTGCAAGGTTTAGCGAGGTAAAAAAAACCTCGGGAGGTTCCATGGCTGCAGTGAGGTGCAAGGGCTGTTGGGAGATGTAGTTCTCCCAGCAGCCAGCTCCGGGTGGGATTACACAACAGGGGGTCTTCACACACAGCAGGGGTCAGGCTCATACACACACAGTCATACACACTACCACACACTCACACACACTCCACACACCTCACATACTCACCACTGCTGCATAGAACCAGTTTCCAATGCTGGATGAAGAAGACACCGCTTTAGAAGGTGAGTAATTACTGACTAATTAAGCTAAATGGAAACTTCCAATTACTTAATTAGTCCCTTTGGGGTGCCACCATGGTCCCACAGCAAGTCCCTAAAATTAGCAACCCTTTTTATAGAAATCACTGCATCCAACTTTCTGAGTTCTAATTGAATACCAAAACCTCGCTGCTGACAGTGTCCTCACTTCATATTATGCCACATTACAGTGTCCCAGTTCATATGACGCCACACTATATTGCCTCCAGTTCATATTGTGCCACATTACAGTGCCCCTAGTTTATATTATGTAGCATTATAAATAATGCCCTCTAATTCATATTTATACCACATTACAATTAGCAAGTCTAGGGGCGTAGCTAGATATAATGTAGGCTCCAAGGCAAAATTTTGTAAGGGCCCCTATTTACCACCCAATGGAGAAAAATGTATATAACACCTGTAACTGTGACAGGGAAGGTTGCCCCTCTCTGCACTAGGCCCCATAGCAGCTGCACTCCCTGCACCTATGGTAGCTACGCCCTTGGATCAGAGCATTTAATCAGTGCACCTTACAAATTAGCTGCCAGCAAGAAGCAACAGGCCTCTTAACATGAGGCAGGAGACTATGGAATATGGGGGTCATTCCGAGTTGATCACTCGCTGCCGGTTTTCGCAGCGCAGCGAACAGGTTACTACTGTGCATGTGTATGCACCGCAATGCGCAGGCACGTTGTACGGGTACAAAGCGGATCGTTGCTGGGTGATGGATTTAATGAAGAATCCATTTGCACAGCCGATCGCAAGGAGATTGACAGGAAGAAAGCTTTTGTAGGTGGCAACTGACCATTTTCAGAGAGTGTTTGGAAAACGCAGGCGTGTCCAAGCATTTGCAGGGCAAGTGTCTGACGTCAATTCCGGGACCAAAAAGACTGAAATGATCGCAAGGGCTGAGTAAGTCCACAGCTACTCAGAAACTGCAAAAAACTTTTTCGTCCCACTCGGCTGTGCAAACGCGCTGCGGCTGCACACGCGTTTGCACACTTGCATAGCGAAAATACACTCCCCCCCCATGGGAGGCGACTATGCGTTTGTATGGCTGCTAAAAGTAGCTAGCGAGCGATCAACATGGAATGAGGGCCTATATGTACTACAGAAGGTTGCAAATTATGTGAAGCAGCGCAATATTAGCAATTTCAGATATAACTTTAGAGTTGTAATAATTTAAAGCTGCAAACCAAATTGTTTTGCCTTTTAAACTATTGCCACTGTAATCTGCAGATTAGATATCTGAAATAATACTTCACATAACTAAAAAACTTATTACAGTACATATGCACCCATGGGTTATCCCAGACTGCAGGATTCACTAGGATGGATTTTGAGTGGGTCGGATATTAGTTAATACTTAGTTGTCCATAAACTGAATTATATTGAGGTACAGTCAGAGCTGGATTAAGGCAGGGGCGACGGGGTGGCCGTAACGGGGCCCCCTCACACTTCATTTTGAATTGCAGATGTCAACCTATTACGCTGGCCTGTCAGCAGGCATTAACTCCATGGCTGGGGACCATGCTGGCGCTGCTGGTGGCAGGGATGGAGGAGACTCCAGGGCGGAGTGGATGGACTTACTGCTTGGGGTAAAGGTACGCGACAGCTATGAGGCCTCTTTTCTAGTGTATACATATTTAACCTAGTAAGCCTTTCCTCATACTCCAGTGTCTCTAACCTTTTTATCAATTTAGTAGCTCGCCTTTGAACTCTTTTGAGCTCCCCGATATCTTTTTTTATAATATGGTGCCCAAAATTGAACAGAGTATTCCAGGTGCGGACGTACCAATGATTTGTACAGTGGCAGGATTACATCCTCGTCCCTTGTCACAATACCCCGTTTTATGCACGCAAGCACCTTATTTGCCTTCTTTGTAGCATTTTTACATTGTGTACTGTCATTAAGTTTATTATCTATAATCACCCCCAAATCTTTTTCTGCTACTGTTACCCCTATATTTTCCCCATTTAATGTGTAGCATGCAAGTTTGTTTTTTATCCCAAAATGCGTAACTTTGCATTTTTCTATATTGAACCTCATTCTCCATTTAGACACCCAGGTTTCCAGTTTAAACAAATCATTCTGTAGAGACTCCACATCGATTTCTGAATTAATTACCTTATACAGTTTAGTATCATCTGCAAAGATTGACACTGTGCTTTCCAGGCCAATTCCTAGATTGTTAATAAATATATTGAATAGTAGCGGCCAAGTACGGACCCTTGTGGTATTCCGCTGACTACTGGTGCCCAGCTGGAGCACATCCCATTGACCACTACCCGTTGTACCCTGTTATCCAGCCAGTTATTTATCCATGTACAAATAGTATTTCCTAGGCCAAGCTCCCTTAGTTTAATGATCAGTCTCCTGTGAGGCACTGTATCGAAGGCTTTTGCAAAATCTAAATAGACCACATCCACTGCTTTTCCTTGGTCAAGATTAACACTCACTTCCTCGTAGAAGCCAATTAAGTTAGTTTGACATGATCTGTACCTCACAAACCCATGCTGACTCTTGCTAATAATCTTAGTAGCCTGCAGATAATCGTCTATGATATCCCCCAAAATTCCTTCCCATATTTTACACACTATAGAGGTTAAACTGACCGGTATATAGTTACCAGGATGATTTTTAGATTACTTTTTAAACAACGGCACTACCTCAGCTATACGCCAATCCTTTGGTACCATTCCTGATCTAATTGAATTATAGAAAATCATGTATAGGGGTCTTGCTAGCTGTGATCTAAGCTTCATGATAACCTTCGGTTGAAAACCATCTGGGCCAGGTAATTTATTAACCTTTATCTTCTTAGTCTCTCCAGGACTAATTCCTCACTTAAACAAGCCTCTAACCAAGAGTCATTTCCTTCACTGTTGTTATGCACTACTACCGCCGTCTGATCATCCCTGGTGAACATTAGATTTAAATGCTTTAAAAGCACGCCTCTTTTTAGCCATTGTTTCTTTGACCTCCTTGTTAAGCCACATTGGCTTATGTTTAGTACTCCTGCGTTTACTGGCCATGGGTATGAATTTGTGAATATTGCTATCAAGCAACCCTTTTAAAGCATCCTACATTTCCGATGTGTCTTTACCATGAAACACGACTTCCCAGTCAATGTCGTTTAGTGCCTGCCTCAGCATACTGAAGTTAGCTTTTCTATAGTTAAATGTTTTGGTTGATCCTTTATAGCTTTGTTTTTTTAAACTAATGTCGAATGAGATCATATAGTGATCACTGTTTCCCAAGGTCTCCCCAACTGTAATGTTTGATATAATGTCCACATTATTGGTAATAACTAGGTCCAGAATATTATTACCTCTGGTTGGGTCCTCAACTAATTGAGACAAGTATTGATCCTTTAACGTATTTAAGAACCTATTGCCCCTAGCTTTTACACATGAATCGTTACTCCAATTTATATCAGGATAGTTAAAGTCCCCTGTCAATAGGATGTCCCACATTTCCGCTGCTTTTACAGTTTGCTGCAAGAGTTGTTCTTCCTCATGTATGCTGATAATCCGGCTCTTTATAGCACGTGCCAATGACTAGTTTTTTTGTTTCAATGCCCTCACTCAACCCACAGTGACTCCACATTATCCCCAATTTCCTCATAAATAACCTCTTTTAAGTTTGGTTAGGTGTGCTCCATCCGCTCCCCACACTTCCAGCCAGGTAACTCAGTGGTGGTGGTGGGTGTGTGTGTGTGTGTGTGTGTGTGTGTGTGTGTGTGTGTGTGTGTGTGTGTGTGTGTGTGTGTGTGTGCTATATGGGCTCCCTGCTCACCCAGGTAATGCTCCAGTGGGGGGGAGGGTCTCAACATACACGGGAGGGAGGGGGTTGCCATCAATTTACTTAGTGAGGGCCCCACAAGCCTTAATCCGGCCCTGTTGTCAGAGCAACAGGGTTTGTACCTATAGTTACCTGAGCTTCATTGTTATTTAACTGTACTGCTGTTTATTGACCATCTCATTTTTACCTAATGTGTTTGCTGGTGAGCCCTTTCATGAGCCAATGCTGCTCACCCCTGACTGTGTTCTGTTTTTATACCAGAATTGCTAACCCCAAAGTCTGCCTATATCTAACCAGCCTCACACTCAGCCTGTTTGTTAGCATCTACCTTGGGCGCCACGGCCTGACAGTTACTGCAGAGATCCCTGGGGGTATACTTACTGTGCAGGTTTTAAGAAGTGGATATGTTGCCCATAACAACCAATCAGATTTTACTTAAAATTAGCACCTTCTAGAATATAGTAGCTAGTACTGGAAACCCACAGTTTCGTAAATATACCCTCTGGTATAAACCAAAGTTCTCATTACACTCCAAACCCTGGAGTAACTGGCAATAATGACTAAGCCCAGGATTCTAAAGGTTCTAACCTATTCTAATTTTTTCCCATTACACTCAATAGGGGAGATTCAAATGTTTGAAAAGTCGGTTGGGAGTTTGTTTTTTCCTATATAATAGACAGGAAAAAACAAACACCCAACCGATTTTTCAAACATTTGAATTCCACCCACTGAATTTCTACAGGACCTAAAATGGGTGTTAGTACCTAAAATGACAATTTTGACTGTTAGAACCTAAAAAGACCTAATTCTATTACCTAAGTTGAAACTATATACATTTACTATGGAAATGTGTGGAATGAGTAGTTTTCATATGTACAGTAATTCATGTATACAGATGTGTCCTGTTATAGCCTTGCTGCGTAGTGTACGCAGTGCGACTGCCGGCTGCTGAGATTGGTGGGTGCGAGGGTACGTATGCACCCATGATCCATTCGCTTCTATGGGAAAGCCGTGGCTGCGAATGGATCACAGCCTCCCACGGCATATTGCTTCGCCGCAGATAACACTGCAAGGAAGTAGCAGGATGCATCTGTAATAAAGGCACAGTGTTTCAAATATAATAGTGTGTTGCATGGTTTTGTTTTCTTTTCATATAATGTATAAATTCTTAAAATGACATTTTTAAAACCTGTAAAATCCTAAAACATGCTTTGCCAATAACTGTAATCTGTGTTGTCTTATGTCTCCTTCACAGACGCCACATAATAACAGATTCAGCTCACAGACATACTCAGTTCTGGCTAAGATGGGTCTACAAAGTTACTTAGTACTTTATAGGCCAAATTTATATGATGGCAAGCACTGCATTTTACAGTACAAGGTGAAACATACAAGAATTATGCACAAAAACAAAGGATGAACATAAGCACCAAAACCAAAACATATCAATTTATAATGAAAAAATTACACACAGTGGAAGATTTACTATTCAGTGTTTTGCCAAAGTCGTCAATCACATGTTGAACCACGTCAACATCGTGGTGTTGAAATGATGAATGTCAACGTGGTTACTGTCGACTATCTGACCATATACCACATACATAACTAATTCCATAAGGTTTGTCATACTCTTACAGTATGCTGCACACTAGAAATAAGCAGTTTGGATTTTAAGAAATCCAAACTGCTCCGAACTTCTGGTATCTAAGGAAGTTGAACTGGAACTGTCGGATCTCGCGGATTTGGCTCGGGCGCCAAGTTCAAAATTCCCACTGAAGTCAAGGGTCTGACAGCTGATTGGCTAAGAGAGCCGTCTGTTACGGCTCTCTGATAATCAGTATGTCTACATAGACTTTAATGGGGCAAGAGGGGCAGGCCGCACCACACTAATGACACCGTCGCCTGCACTGCCGACACCGCTGCCCACACTGCCGATACCCCCACACTGCCTGCACCCCCGTACTGATGATACCGCTGACACTTAAGCACTGCTGACCCTCCCACACTGAGGACATTGCCGGCACTCCTGCACAGCCGACACTTCAGGCATCCACGCTCTGCTTACTCAGCTGGCACCCCCACACTGCCAACACCACTATCACACCCCAGCACTGAGGACACCGCTGGCACTCCTGCACTGCCGACACCACCAACACCCTAACAGTACTGACACTGCCAGCACTGCCGGCACCCCTGCAGTGAGGACACCGCTGGCACCCCCACAGTGCCAACACAGCCAGCAGTACCGACTCTGCCAGCAACTCCGCACCGAGGACGCTGCTGGCACTCTCACAATGAGGACACCACACTGAGGACTCTGCCAACACCCCTGCACTGCCGACACCACCAGCATCCCCTGTCACAGTAAGTGCACTATTGATGTATCCGCCCTGCACAGTATCCTGCATTGTATCTGATCCACACTGTATCCCACACTCTATCCAACCCGCACTGTATCCAACCAGCAATGTATTCCACACTGTACCTGACTGGCACTGTTTCCGACCAGCACTGTATCCCACACTGTATCCAACCAGTAATATATCCTGTACTGTATCCGACCTGCACTGTATCCAACCCACACATTATACAACCTGAACTGTATTCAATCCACGCTGTATCCTGCACTGTATGCAACCGGCACTGTATACTGCACTGTATCCAACCCACACAGTTTTGAACCAGCACTGTATCCAACCCACACTGTATCCCGCACTGTATCCAACCTGGGCTGTATCCTGCAGTTTAGCCAGACAGCCTTTGGTCAGTATTGGTGAAAACAATATTGTGAACTGTGAGGTGGTCAAAATTGAGTGAAAATTACTAGAAATTAATGTTATTGAGGTTGATAATACTCTAGGAACAAAAAAAGGCCCAAATTAAGTGATTTTAGCTTTTTTTGTAACATTTTTGAAAAAAATACAAATCTAAAACCTGTCACAGCAATTTAGAAAATCCAAATCCAATGCCAGCCAACAAATCAGAACCAAATCAAAATCCAGCAAAAATAGCCCGGCGCACATCCCTACTGCACACCATTACGTAATATGAGCAATTAAAGTAGCTTCCAATCCCCTTTTCTCTAACGTCCTAGTGGATGCTGGGGACTCCGTAAGGACCATGGGGAATAGACGGGCTCTGCAGGAGACTGGGCACTCTAAGAAAGATTTAGTACTACTGGTGTGCACTGGCTCCTCCCTCTATGCCCCTCCTCCAGACCTCAGTTAGAATCTGTGCCCGGCCAGAGCTGGGTGCTTTTAGTGGGCTCTCCTGAGCTTGCTAATAAGAAAGTATTTTAGTTAGGTTTTTTATTTTCAGAGAGCTTCTGCTGGCAACAGACTCTCTGCTACGAGGGACTGAGGGGAGAGAAGCAAACCTACTAACTGCGGCTAGGTTGCGCTTCTTAGGCTACTGGACACCATTAGCTCCAGAGGGTTAGAACACAGGATCTTAATCTTGGTCGTCCGTTCCCGGAGCCGCGCCGCCGTCCCCCTCGCAGAGCCAGAAGACAGAAGCCGGCAGAAGCAAGAAGACATCGAAATCGGCGGCAGAAGACTCCTGTCTTCACATGAGGTAGCGCACAGCACTGCAGCTGTGCGCCATTGCTCCCACACTAACCCACACACTCCGGTCACTGTAGGGTGCAGGGCGCAGGGGGGGGCGCCCTGGGCAGCAATTAAGTACCTCCTGGCAAAAGCAGCATATATACAGTTGGACACTGTTATATGCATGAGCCCCCGCCATTTATTTTACACAAAATCGCGGGAGAAGCCCGCCGCTGAGGGGGCGGGGCCTTCTTCCTCAGCACTCACCAGCGCCATTTTCTCTCCACAGCTCCGCTGAGAGGAAGCTCCCCAGGCTCTCCCCTGCAGTATCAAGGTAGAAAAAGGGTAAAAAGAGAGGGGGGGGCACATAAATTTGGCGTAAAAACAATATATACAGCAGCTACTGGGTTAACACTAAGTTACTGTGTGATTCCTGGGTCATATAGTGCTGGGGTGTGTGCTGGCATACTCTCTCTCTGTCTCTCCAAAGGGCCTTGTGGGAGAACTGTCTTCAAATAGAGCATCCCCTGTGTGTGTGGTGTGTCGGTACGTGTGTGTCGACATGTCTGAGGTAAAAGGCTCCCCTAAGGAGGCGATAGAGCAAATATGTGTGTGAGAGGGTGTCTCCGTGACAACGCCGACACCTGTTTGGATATGTGTAAGTGCTGAGGTGAATTTATTGCACAAAAGATTAGAGAACAGACAGGAAATCTACCCAGGTCTGTCCCTGTGTCACAGAGACCTTCAGAGTCTCACAATGCTCACTATCCAAAATAATAAACACTGATATCGACACGGAGTTTGACTCCAGTGTCGACTACGATAATGCAAAGTTACAGCCAAGATGGCTGAAAGGTATTCAATATATGATTATTGTAATAAAAGATGATTTGCATATCACTGATGACTCATTTGTCCCTGACACAAGGGTACACATGTTAAGGGGAAGAAAGCTGAGGTAAATTTCCCTCCTCTCATGAGGAAAAAGAGCGGGAATCTCCAGACAAGAGACTGCAGCTTCCCACGAAAAATTCTCAGGCAGTATCCTTTCCCCACTAGGGCCAGGATGTGTTGGGAATCTTCCCCTAGGGTGTCCTGTTTGCACAGAAGGTAGCACTAGCTATTCTCAGGGATCCTGCAGATAGCGTGCACATTCTAGTATACTACTCAGACCGGCGATTGTGTCGGCATGGGTTTATAGCACTGTGGCAGCGTGGACAGGTACCTTATCAGCAGAGATTGAGACCCTAGTATGCATATAGATATATATATATATGTATATATAGATATATAGATATATATTAAAGATGCTGTCTTAAGTGATAGATATATATATATATATATATATATATATCAAAAAAACATGCCCAAAGAGACATGAGTATACTGGGTCCTAGAGTCAAAGCTATGTCGATTTCTGCTTGACGTGTCCTGTAGAATATGCAATGGACAGATGATGCCGACTTAAGAGGCATGTGGAAGGCTGAGGATTGTGTGGAGAAGGGTTCTCGGACCTGGTCTACACAGCTATAGCTGGTAATTCTGATATTTTGCCTTATATTCCTGCACAGCCTAGGAAAGCACGACATTATCAAATGCAGCCTTTCGAATAAAGAAACAAGAAAGTCCGAGGTGCGTCCTTTCTTGCCAGAGGCGGGGGCACAGGAAAGAAGCTGCACAACACAGCTAGTTCCCAGGAACAGAAGTCCTCCCCGGCCTCTACAAAAATCCACCGCAAGGCGGAGCTAGGCCCGGTGGGGGCACGCCTCCGTCAGTTCAGCCACAAGTGGGTTCACTCCCTGTTAGATCCCTGGGCAATAGATATTGTGTCTCAGGGATACAAGCTGGACTTTGAGAAGATGCCCCCTCACCGACGGCTCTGCCGGCTTCCCCCCACGAGAGGGAAACAGTGTTAACTGCAATTCATAAATTGTATCTTCAACAGGTGGTGGTCAAGGTTCCCCTCCTTCAACAAGGAGGGGGTTATTATTCGACCATGTTGTAGTCCCGAAACCAGACGGTTCGGTCGGACCCATATTGAATTTAAAATCCCTGAACATATACCTGAAAGGGTTCAAGTTCAAGATGGAATCGCTAAGAGCGGTTATTGCAAGCCTGAAAGGGGGAGATTTTATGGTGACTCGGGACATAAAGGATGCATACCTTCATGTCCCCATTTATCCACCTCATCAGGCGTACCTCAGAATTGCGGTACGGGATGGTCATTACCAATTTCAGACGTTGCCGTTTGGTCTCTCCCCGGCCTTGAGAATATTCACCAAGGTAATGGCGGAAATGATGGTGCTCCTGCGGAAGCAAGGTGTCACTATTATCACGTACTTGGACGATCTCCTCATAAAAGTGAGATCAAGAGAGCAGTTGCTGAACAGCGTATCACTTTCTCTGGAAGTGAAACGGCAACACGGCTGGATTCTATATATTCCAAAGTCGCAGTTGGTTCTTACAGCTCATCTGCCTCTCCTAGGCATGATCCTAGACACAGACCAGAAAAGGGTTTATCTCCCGATAGAGAGAGCTCAGAAGCTCGTGACACTGGTCAGGAATCTATTAAAACCAAAACAGGTGTCAGTGCATCACTGCACTCGAGTCCTGGGAAGGAGGGTGGCATCATTCGAGGCCATTCCCTTCGGCAGGTTCCATAGGAGGACCTTCCAATGGGACTTACTGGACAAGTGGTCCAGATCACATCTTCAGATGCATCGGTTAATCACCCTATCCCCCAGAGCCAGGGTGTCTCTCCTGTGGTGACTGCAGAGTGCTCACCTTCTCGAAGGTCGCAGATTCGGCATCCAGGACTGAGTCCTGGTGACCACGGATGCAAGCCTCCGAGGGTGGGGGGCAGTCACACAGGGAAGAAATTTCCAAGGGCTGTGGTCAAGGCAGGAGACTTGCCTTCACATCAATATCCTGGAACTAAGGACCATATACAACGCCCTAAGTCAAGCGGAGACCCTGCTTCGCGACCAACCGGTTCTGATCCTGTCAGACCGCAGTGGCTCATGTAAACCGCCAAGGCGGCACAAGGAGCAGGGTGGCGATGGTAGAAGCCACCAGAATTCTTCGCTGGGCGGAGAATCACGTAAGCGCACTGTCAGCAGTGTTCATTCCGGGAGTGGACAACTGGGAAGCAGACTTCCTCAGCAGGCACGACCTCCTCCCGGGAGAGTGGGGACTTCATCAGGAAGTCTTCACGCAGATTGCAAATCGGTGGGAACTGCCACAGGTGGACATGATGGCGTCCCGCCTCAACAAAAAGCTAAAAAGGTATTGCGCCAGGTCAAGCGACCCTTAGGCGATAGCTGTGGACGCACTAGTAACACCGTGGGTGTTCCAGTCGGTCTATGTGTTTCCTCCTCTTCCTCTCATACCAAAGGTGCTGAGAATTGTAAGAAAAAGAGGAGTGAGAACAATACTCATTGTTCCGGATTGGCCAAGAAGGACTTGGTACCCAGAACTGCAAGAAATGCTCACAGAGGACCCATGACCTCTGCCTCTCAGACAGGACCTGTTGCAACAAGGGCCCTGTCTGTTTCAAGACTTACCGCGGCTGCGTTTGACGGCATGGCGGTTGAACGCCGGATCCTAGCGGAAAAAGGCATTCCGGATGAAGTTATTCCTACGCTGATAAAGGCTAGGAAGGACGTGACAGCAAAGCATTATCACCGTATACGGCGAAAATATGTTGCTTGGTGTGAGGCCAGAAGGCCCCTACAGAGGAATTCCAGCTGGGTCGATTCCTGCACTTCCTACAGTCAGGAGTGACTATGGGCCTAAAATTAGGATCCATAAAGGTCCAGATTTCGGCCCTATCCATTTTCTTTCAAAAAGAACTGGTTTCACTGCCTGAGGTTCAGACGTTTGTTAAGGGAGTGCTGCATATTCAGCCCCCTTTTGTGCCACCGGTGGCACCTTGGGATCTTAACGTGGTGTTGGGTTTCCTGAAATCCCACTGGTTTGAGCCACTTAAGACTGTGGAGCTAAAGTATCTCACGTGGAAAGTGGTCATGCTGTTGGCCTTAGCTTCGGCTAGGCGTGTGTCAGAATTGGCGGCTTTGTCATGTAAAAGCCCCTATCTGGTTTTCCATATGGACAGGGCAGAATTGAGGACTCGTCCCAATTTCTCCCTAGGGTGGTATCATCGTTTCATTTGAACCAGCCTATTGTGGTGCCTGCGGCTACTTGTGACTTGGAGGATTCCAAGCTGTTTGACGTAGTCCGGGCTTTGAAGATTTAGGTAACCAGAACGGCTGGAGTCAGGAAGACTGACTCGCTGTTTATCCTGGATGCATCCAACAAGCTGGGTGCTCCTGCTTCAAAGCAAACTATTGCTCGCTGGATCTGTAACACGATTCAGCAGGCTCATTCTGCGGCTGGATTGCCGCATCCAAAATCAGTGAAAGCCCATTCCACAAGGAAGGTGGGCTCTTCTTGGGCGGCTGCCCGAGGGGTCTCGGCATTACAGCTTTGCCGAGCTGCTGCTTGGTCGGGTTCAAACACCTTTGCAAAATTCTACAAGTTTGATACCCTGGCTGAGGAGGACCTTGTGTTTGCCCATTCGGTGCTGCAGAGTCATTCGCACTCTCCCGCCCGTTTGGGAGCTTTGGTATAATCCCCATGGTCCTTACGGAGTCCCCAGCATCCACTAGGACGTTAGAGAAAATAAGATTTTACTCACCGGTAAATCTATTTCTCGTAGTCCGTAGTGGATGCTGGGCGCCCGTCCCAAGTGCGGACTTTCTGCAATACGTGTATATAGTTATTGCTTAATAAAGGGTTATGTTATGTTGGCATCCATTGGTTGATGCTCTGTTGTTTGTTCATACTGTTAACTGGGTAAGTTTATCACAAGTTATACGGTGTGATTGGTGTGGCTGGTTTGAATCTTACCCTGGGTTCCAAAATCCTTTCCTTGTAATGTCAGCTCTTCCGGGCACAGTTTCCTTAACTGGGGTCTGGAGGAGGGGCAAAGAGGGAGGAGCCAGTGCACACCAGTAGTACTAAATCTTTCTTAGAGTGCCCAGTCTCCTGCGGAGCCTGTCTATTCCCCATGGTCCTTACGGAGTCCCCAGCATCCACTACGGACTACGAGAAATAGATTTACCGGTGAGTAAAATATTATTATTTCCTAACTGAATAATTCACAGTAATTGCAAATAGAAGTGTGACACCATCAGTGAAATATCAGCATTTATGGAAGCCTGCTGTATTGTGTTGGTATGGGCTAAAGCAGGCATGTCCAAACTGCAGCCCTCCAGCTGTTGAGAAACTACACATCCCAGCATGCTCTGACACAGCTTTAGCATTCTCTGACAGCAAAACTGTGTCAGGGCTTGCTGGGATATGTAGTTTCACAACAGCTGGAGGGCCGCAGTTTGGACATGCCTGGGCTAAAGGAACACAGAAAGTTAGAGTTTAGAGATGTGCGGCTGTCGCTTTTCGTGTTTTGTGTTTTGGTTTTGGTTCTAATTTCACTTTCGTGTTTTGGTTTTGGCTTGGTTTTGCCAAAACCACCCTTTCGTGTTTTGGTTTTGGATCTGGATGATTTTTTAAAAAAAACATAGAAATGGCTAAAATCACAGAATTTGGGGGTAATTTTGATCCTACGGTATTATTAACCTCAATAACATTCATTTCTACTCATTTCCAGTCTATTCTGGACACCTCCCACCTCACAATATTGTTTTTAGGCCAAAAGGTTGCACCGAGGTGGCTGTATGACTAAGCTAAACAACACAAATGTGCAGCACAAACACCTGGCCCATCTAGGAGTGACACTGCAATGTCAGACAGGAGGGCAGATTTAAAAAAAGGCCCCAAACAGCACCTCATGCAAAGATGTAGAAGAGGTGCAATGAGGTAGCTGTATGACTAAGCCAAGCGACACAAACAATTGGCCCATCTAGGAGTGGCACAGCAGTGGCAGACAGGAGGGCAGATATCCAAAAAAAAGGCCCCAAACAGCACATGATGCAGAGAAGAAAAAGAGGTGCACCGTTTCTGTATGACTAAGCTAAGCGACACAACCACCTGGCCCATCTAGTAGTGTCCCACAGTGTCTGAATGTCGAAAGTGGGCCACAATTGTTCAGTCCACTGACAGCATCTCCTGCATGCCCCTGTCATTTTTCAAAAATTCTGCAATTTGTGGACTTATACCCCAGGACTAATACAGCAGTACCCCTGGACTCATACAGCAGTGTCATACAGGATGGCACTTTTCAAAAACAAGGCCCCAAACAGCACCTCATGCAAAGATGTCGAAGAGGTGCAATGAGAGAGCTGTATGACTAAGCCAAGCGATACAAACAATTCTCACTGGAATTATAAATCCAAATTACTGGAATTATACATCCAAATCACTGGAATTAAATAGCAAAATCACTGGAATTATATGTCCAAATCACTGGAATTATACTGCAAAATCACTGGAATTATATGTCCAAATCACTGGAATTATACGTCCAAATCACTGGAATTATATATCCAAATCACTGGAATTATACGGCACAATCACTCGAATTATACGGCAAAATCACTGGAAATATACATCCAAATCACTGGAATTATACTGCAAAATCACTGGAATTACACGTCAAAATCACTGGAATTACACGTCCAAATCACTGGAATTATACATCCAAATCACTGGAATTAAATGGCAAAATCACTGGAATTATACGTCCAAATCACTGGAATTATACTGCAAAATCACTGGAATTATACGTTCAAATCACTGGAATAAAATGGCAAAATCACTGGAATTATACATCCAAATCACTGGAATTATACTGCAAAATCACTGGAATTATACGTCCTAATCACTGGAATTAAACGGCAAAATCACTGGCAATAAATGGCAATTATACTGGAATTATACGTCCAAATCACTGGAATTATACGGCAAAATCACTGGAAATAATTGGCAGTACAACTGGACATATACGGAAGTGTCAGACAGGATGGCACTTTAAAAAAATAGTCCCCAAACAGCACATGATGCAATGAAGAAAAAGAGGTGCAAGATGGAATTGTCCTTGGGCCCTCCCACCCACCTTTATGTTGTATAATCAGGACATGCACACTTTAACAAACCAACCATTTCAGCGACAGGATCTGCCACACGACTGTGGCTGAAATGACTGGTTTGTTTGGGCCCCCGCCAAAAAAGAAGCAATCAATCTCTCCTTGCACAAACTGGCTCTACAGAGGCAAGATATTGACCTTATCCTCTGATTCCTCACCCCTTTCACTGTGTACATCCTCCTCCAACACAGATTATTAATTCGTCCCCACTGGAATCCACCATCACATGTCCCTGTGTACTTTCTGGAGGCAATTGCTGGTAAAGGTCGTCCCGGAGGAATTTATAAATCATTTTGATGAACATCATCTTCTCCACATTTTGTGGAAGTAACCTCCTACGCAGATCGCTGACAAGGTTACCGGCTGCAATAAACACTCTTTCAGAGTACACACTGGTGGGGGGCAACTTAGGTAAAATAAAGCCAGTTTGTGCAAGGGCATCCAAATTGCCTATTTTTCCTGCCAGTATACGTACGGACTGTCTGACATGCCTACTTCGATGCTGTCACTCATATAATCCTCCACCAGTCTTTCAATGGTGACAGAATCATATGCAGTGACCGTAGACATGTCAGTAATCGCTGGCAGGTCCTTCAGGCCGGACCAGATGTCAGCACTCGCTCCTGACTGCCCTGCATCACTGCCAGCGGGTGGGCTCGGATTTCTTATCCTGTTCCTCGCAGCCCCAGTTGCGGGAGAAAGTGAAGAAGGAGCTGTTGACGGGTCACGTTCCGCTTGAGTTGACAATTTTCTCACCAGCAGGTCTTTGAACCTCTGCAGACTTGTGTCTGCCGGAAAGAGAGATACAACGTAGGCTTTAAACCTAGGATCGACCACGGTGGCCAAAATGTAGTGCTCTGATTTCAACAGATTGACCACCCTTGAATCCTGGCAAAGCGAATGAAGGGCTCCATCCACAAGTCCCACATACTTAGCAGAATCGTTCTGTTTTAGCTCCTCC
This sequence comes from Pseudophryne corroboree, assembly GCF_028390025.1. Taxonomy (NCBI): domain Eukaryota; kingdom Metazoa; phylum Chordata; class Amphibia; order Anura; family Myobatrachidae; genus Pseudophryne; species Pseudophryne corroboree. The sequence goes on from NC_086446.1 coordinate 618,870,869, forward strand.
TCTAATTTCTCCAGCTGCTTCTGCAAAAGCCTGATGAGGGGAATGACCTGATTCAAGCTGGCAGTGTCTGAACTGACTTCACGTCTGGCAAGTTCAAAGGGTTGGAGAACCTTGCACAATATGGAAATCATTCTCCACTGCACTTGAGTCCCTCCTTTGCCTATATTGTAGGTGGATGTATAGGCTTTAATGGCCTTTTGCTGCTCTCCATCCTCTGAAGCATATAGAGTGTTGAATTCCACCTCATTACCACCTCTTGCTTCAGTTGATGGCAGGGCAGGTTCTGGAGTGTTTGCTGGTGCTCCAGTCTTCTGCACGCAGTGGCAGAATGTTGAAAGTTGGCCGCAATTTTTTTGGGCCACTGACAGCATCTCCTGTACACCCCTGTCATTTTTCAAAAATTAATTGTATGTGCAAAACATGGGACGTGCTGGAATTTGCCCAGTTGTAATGCACGCACAATATTGGTGGCGTTGTCCAATATTACAAATCCCCAGGAGAGTCTAAGTAGGGTAAGCTAATGCGCGATGATGTCCCTAAGTTTTCTTAAGAGGTTGTCAGCTGTGTGCCTCTTACGGAAAGCGGTGATACACAGCGTAGCCTGCCTAGAAACGTGTTTGGATTTGCAAGATGCTGCTACTGGTGCCGCTGCTGCTGTTGTTGCTGCGGGAGGCAATACATCTACCCAGTGGGCTGTCACAGTCATATAGTACTTAGTCTGCCCTGTTCCGCTCGTCCACATGTCCGTGGTTAAGTGGACACTGGATACAACCGCATTTTGTAGGACACTGTGACACTTTTTCTGTTGTCTCTATACATTCTCGGTATCGCCTGCCTAGTGAAGTGAAACCTAGATGGGATTTGGTACTGGGGACACAACACCTCCATCAATTGTATAAATCCCACTGCACTAATGGCGGATACCGGACGCACGTCTAACACCAACATAAGTGTCAAGGCCTCAATTATCCGCTTTGCAACAGGATGACTGCTGTCATATTTCATTTTCCTCACAAAGGACTGTTGGACAGTTAATTGCTTAGTTGAAGTAGTACAAGTGGTCTTCCGACTTCCCCTCTGGGATGACGATCGACTCCCAGCAGCAACAACAGCAGCGGCAGCAACAGCAGGCGTACCACTCCAGGATCCTCTGGATGAATCCCGGTTAGGAGAGGACTCCTCAGTCTTGACAGTGACATGGCCTGCAGGACTACGAACGTTCCTGACTGAGGAGGAAGTTGACGTTGAGGGAGTTGGTAGTGTGGCTTGCAGGAGCTTGGGTACAAGAGGAAGAAGGGATTTAGGTGTCAGTGGACTGCTTACGCTCTTACCCAAAGTTTCACAACTTGACACTGACTTATGATTAATGCGCTGCAGGTGACGTATTAGGGAGGATATTCCTAGGTGGTTAACATCCTTATCCCTACTTATTACAGATTGACAGAGGCAACACATGGCTTGACACCTGTTGTCTGGATTTGTGGAGAAATAATTCCACAGCATCACAATGGGCTTCTTCATTCCACAGACAACAGGTGTCTTCCCCAGTGCCTCATTTAAACAAACCACATCACCATCAGAATCCTCATCGTCAACTTCCTCCTCAGCGCCAGCAACACCCATATCCTCAAAAAAAGAAAAATTACCAGCGCTGCTGATCATAATATTTCAAAAATTATGGCCCTCATTTCGAGTTGTTTGGTTGCTAGCTGCTTTTAGCAGCATTGCAAACACTAAGCCGCCGCCCTCTGGGAGTGTATCTTAGCTTAGCAGAATAGCGAACGAAAGATTAGCAGAACTGCTACTAAAAATTTTCATGCAGTTTCTGAGTAGCTCCAGACCTACTCCTAGACTGCGATCACCTCAGTCCGTTTAGTTCCTTGTTTGACGTCACAAACACGCCCTGCGTTTGGCCAGCCACTCCCCCATTTCTCCAGCCACTCTTGCATTTTTCCCTGACACGCCTGCATTTTTTAGCACACTCCCGGAAAACGCTCAGTTACCTCCCAGAAATGCCCCTTTCCTGTCAATCACTCACCGATCAGCAGTGCGACTGATTCAAAATAACGCTTCCTACACAAATCTCTAGTGAATTTATTAAGATCTAGAAAAAGTTAAAAAAAATATTAGGTTCTTTAGTAGGGGCAATGTTTAACCCTTTTTGTAATAATGAAAGTTGGTCACTGGTAAATTGATGCGAGGAAAGGTTATAGATACCCTTACTGTCTACCTGAATCTTGCTTGCCTGGTTTCTTTTTCTTCTTCCTCCTCTTCTCCCTCTCTTACTCTGCGTTTTCTTGGTGTGAGGAGATTCAGGGAGTCGTATGGACTGGGATAATGAATTTGGACAGCTGACAAAAATCCTTAGGTTGGTCAGAATGTATCCTCTCGCCTGATTGTATTCTCTTAGGTTTAGTGCTCGTATCTTGGTGTATTGTATCCCTTATTTCATGGGGATTCATACTTCTAATGGGTCTATTGGGTTTATGAGAAGGATAATTAAATCTCTGGTAATGGTTATTCCTGACCCTTGTTTTAACAGGGGTTCTCAGTTTAGGATTATATTCACGTTTGTTGACCCTCTTCTGCTTATTATACAACCTAATGGTGTCTGTTTTGTAATCTTAAAGGTCCCTAGAGAATTTGTGTCGTTTAGAGTAAACAATCTCTTTCTCAAATTTCTCTACTCATATTTGTCTGTTCATCTTTTTATTTAAAAGAGGGTTGATCCTTAAATTTCAAGAGATCTTCTTTGATCTCATCTATTTTCTCAGTTATTTTAGATACTTTATCATTCCTAAAATGAATAAGCAATCTCATTAATGAAGATGAACAGAGGTCTAATGTCTCATTCCATTTCTTTTGTAATTCGGGGTTCTCATTAATAGATAAATGTTTAAAAAATCTAAGACCTCTTGGTATAATTTTGGCATCTATATATTTTTGGAGGCATATACCGTCTCACCAATTTTTCATCTCCTCTGTTAGGAGGTCTTCAAGATGATAAAATTGCTTATTCATATCAGGATCAGTTTTGATAGAACAGGCGTCGTTGTCTCTAGTACTTATATAGGACAAATAAGTTTCACCTCTAGTTTTTCTGTCATGGTAACTCTTAAACTCAGCCATGAGTGAAAGCAAACACAATTTAAATAAACACATATTTAATAAATATGTATGTATATATACAATGGATACACAGACTTAATTGCCTTACTCCGATTGGCCTCAATGAAGATTTTCGTTTAGGTTGTTTCCTGTGACATATTATAGTGACTTTTTGTTGGACTCTGCATTTCGCTGTTTGGTTTAATTTTCTTAGACACCGCCGTGTGTCCTGTCATTGATGTTCTTTGCATGCTATGTGCTGTCAGACACCGCCGTGTGTCTTTATATATCTAGAGACTCGATCCTGACAGGTCCCCACTTCACTAGCAGTGACACCTTTCCTTTCACCCTCGCTTTCAACATCCACCATGCAGACCCTCTCTTGCTCACTATGTGCAGCTTATTGTCCACCTTTGGTGTTGTATTTAGCAGTATCAGATTCCAGCTGCCTATATGGGATTCCCCAGTAGACAACATATGTTGGTCTAGTGATATTTACAGCCATACCACACTGGCAAACGTCCAATTCCGGCTGATCTTGGAAACAAGGCAGTGTTGGGCCCAGTCAGTACCAGTATCGGTGACGATCTGGGAATACTGGGTGCTGTACATCACTCACTTAATACCACAAGGCAGCGGACATTGTGCATTCTGTGGGTTTTCTCCCCAACAGGGCAGTTTGGATTCTTTTTGCACATATATTCTTATTTATATTGATAGCCGTAACAAGTGGGCATTGCTTTGCAGTAGTTTGTTTTGAGGGTGGTCCTTGTGTCACCTGCTATTATTTCTATTAGACCTGTCAGTCCTTCCTGCTTTTTGCACCTTGCACTTTCTAGCCAGCACTTTCAGGGAACCCTGCTCTGCTGAGCTTCAGCACTATTTCTTTTACTTTTTTAAACACATCACTTCATTTCATTCACTCCTGTTTTGATATACAGCGTCCTTGCAATTCCCCTCACTATAAGCATGCCATTTACTAGTCAGGCTGCTGAGACCACCCGCCGCACGTTTTGCCGCGCTCCGGAGCCGTTGCTATGCATGACACCGGGTTTGTTTAGCTTAGTTACCAGTGTCATGGAGTGGGAGGAGACAGCAGGGGATGCATTAGGCATGCCTGGACTTGTCTCAGCACACGTCCTGATGCTGCTGGGTTGATTGTCATGCCATTTGAGGCTTATATTTCATGTTCTGACAATAGTGTGGTTAGCCCCTGAGGAAGACCAGTCAGTTGAAACAGCTGTCGGGCTGTGTTTGCTGTATTTGCTGTACTTCACCATGCAGTTTGGTTAAGGAATAAATCCTGCTTTTCTTTCATCTACACGTGAGTGCTGGCTTGTCTACTTTTTCTGCATCGCTGGAGAAGTGAGTGTTTTATATTTATTGCTGCCTTTCACCACCATTTTTTGCTTTATATACATAGGCTTTGAGTGCTGTCGTGATTTCCTATATATATATATATATGTATATATATATATATATCCCTCTCAGCTGCTGCAGGGGAAATTGCAGACAGAAAAAAATAAAATAAAATTAAGGTAAAAATCCACCTAAAATCCCGGCTCATATGTAATTAATATATTTCAAGTAATCAGATAAACATCAGCTGGATATAATTTGGGCTAGGCAATGCTCCAAGATTAGCAGAAACAACTAAACACAAACAACAATTAATATGCTTGATGTACTGTCAGTAAATAAATAAAAATATTGAGTCTGTGTTTGGTTTCGCTCAATTAATGCACATGAAACTTGCTTCTAATAATAACAATTTCTCTGACGTCCTAGTGGATGCTGGGAACTCCGTAAGGACCATGGGGAATAGCGGCTCCGCAGGAGACTGGGCACAAATAGAAAGCTTTAGTACTACCTGGTGTGCACTGGCTCCTCCCCCCATGACCCTCCTCCAAGCCTCAGTTAGATTTTTGTGCCCGAACGAGAAGGGTGCACACTAGGGGCTCTCCTGAGCTTCTTAGTGAAAGTTTTAGTTTAGGTTTTTTATTTTCAGTGAGACCTGCTGGCAACAGGCTCACTGCATCGAGGGACTAAGGGGAGAAGAAGCGAACTCACCTGCGTGCAGAGTGGATTGGGCTTCTTAGGCTACTGGACACCATTAGCTCCAGAGGGACCGATCACAGGCCCAGCCTTGGAGCTCGGTCCCAGAGCCGCGCCGCCGGCCCCCTTACAGAGCCAGAAGCAAGAAGAGTCCGGCAAATCGGCGGCAGAAGACATCCTGTCTTCCACAAGGTAGCGCACAGCACTGCAGCTGTGCGCCATTGCTTCTCAGCACACTTCACACTCCGGTCACTGAGGGTGCAGGGCGCTAGGGGGGGGCGCCCTGAGCAGCAATAGAAACACCTTGGCTGGCTAAAAATACATCACATATAGCCCCTGGGCTATATGGATGAATTTTAACCCCTGCCAGATTTTCACAAAAAGCGGGAGAAAGGCCGCCGTGAAGGGGGCGGAGCCTATCTCCTCAGCACACAGGCGCCATTTTCCCTCACAGCTCCGCTGGAAGGACGTCTCCCTGACTCTCCCCTGCAGTCCTGCACTACAGAAACAGGGTAAAAAAGAGAGGGGGGCACTAATTGGCGGGTTATTAACAATACAGCAGCTATAAGGGAGAAACACTTATATAAGGTTGTCCCTATATCTATATATAGCGCTCTGGTGTGTGCTGGCATACTCTCCCTCTGTCTCCCCAAAGGGCTAGTGGGGTCCTGTCCTCTATCAGAGCATTCCCTGTGCGTGTGCTGTGTGTCGGTACGTTTGTGTCAACATGTATGAGGAGGAAAATGATGTGGAGGCGGAGCAATTGCCTATAATAGAGATGTCACCCCCTAGGGAGTCGACACCTGAGTGGATGGCTTTATGGAAGGATTTACGTGACAGTGTCAGCTCCTTACAAAAGACAGTTGATGACATGAGACAGCCGACTAATCAGCTAGTCCCTGTCCAGGCGTCTCAGAAACCATCAGGGGCTCTAAAAAGGCCGTTACCTCAGGTGGTGGATACTGACGTCGACACGGATACTGACTCCAGTGTCGACGGTGAGGAGACAAACGTGACTTCCAGTAGGGCCACACGTTACATGATCACGGCAATGAGAGAGGTGTTAAACATTTCTGATACTGCAAGTACCACTAAAAAGGGTATTATGTGGGGTGTGAAAAAACTACCTGTAGTTTTTCCTGAATCAGACGAATTAAATGAGGTGTGTGATGCAGCGTGGGTTTCCCCCGATAAAAAACTGATAATTTCTAAAAAGTTATTGGCATTATACCCTTTCCCGCCAGAGGTTAGGGCGCGTTGGGAAACACCCCCTAGAGTGGATAAAGCGCTCACACGCTTATCAAAACAAGTGGCGTTACCGTCTCCTGATACGGCCGCCCTCAAGGAACCAGGTGACAGAAAACTGGAGAATATCCTAAAAAGTATATACACACATACTGGTGTTATACTGCGACCAGCAATCGCCTCAGCCTGGATGTGCAGCGCTGGGGTGGCTTGGTCGGATTCCCTGACTGAAAATATTGATACCCTGGATAGGGACAGTATATTGTTGACTATAGAGCATTTAAAAGATGCATTTCTATATATGCGAGATGCACAGAGGGATATTTCCACTCTGGCATCAAGAGTGAGTGCGCTGTCCATTTCTGCCAGAAGAGGATTATGGACGCGACAGTGGTCAGGTGATGCGGACTCTAAACGGCATATGGAAATATTGCCTTATAAAGGGGAGGAGTTATTTGGGGTCGGTCTATCGGACCTGGTGGCCACGGCAACTGCTGGGAAATCCACATTTTTACCCAAGGTCGCCTCTCAACATAAAAAGACGCCGTCTTATCCGGCTCAGTCCTTTCGTCCCCATAAGGGCAAGCGGGCAAAAGGTTCCTCTTTTCTGCCCCGGGGCAGAGGAAGGGGAAAAAGACTGCAACAGACAGCCAATTCCCAGGAACAAAAGCCCTCCCCCGCTTCTGCCAAGTCCTCAGCATGACGCTGGGGCCTTACAAGCGGACTCAGGCACGGTGGGGGCCCGTCTCAAGAATTTCAGCGCGCAGTGGGCTCATTCGCAAGTGGACCCCTGGATCCTTCAAGTAGTATCTCAGGGGTACAAATTGGAGTTCGAGACGTCTCCCCCTCGCCGGTTCCTGAAGTCTGCTTTACCAACGTCTCCCTCCGACAGGGAGGCAGTATTGGAGGCAGTTCACAAGCTGTATTCCCAGCAGGTGATAATCAAGGTACCCCTCCTGCAACAAGGGAAGGGGTATTATTCAACGCTGTTTGTGGTACCGAAGCCGGACGGCTCGGTAAGACCTATTTTAAATCTGAAATCCTTGAACACTTACATACAAAGGTTCAAGTTCAAGATGGAGTCACTCAGAGCAGTGATCGCGAACCTGGAAGAGGGGGACTTTATGGTGTCTCTGGACATCAAAGATGCCTACCTCCATGTCCCCATTTACCCTTCTCATCAAGGGTACCTCAGGTTTGTAGTACAAAACTGTCACTATCAGTTTCAGACGCTGCCGTTTGGATTATCCACGGCACCCCGGGTCTTTACCAAGGTAATGGCCGAAATGATGATTCTTCTTCGAAGAAAAGGCGTTTTAATTATCCCTTACTTGGACGATCTCCTGATAAGGGCAAGATCCAGAGAACAGTTAGTAGTCGGAGTAGCACTGTCTCAGGTAGTGCTACGGCAGCACGGCTGGATTCTAAATATCCCAAAATCGTAGCTGATTCCGACGACACGTCTTCTGTTCCTAGGCATGATTCTGGACACAGTCCAGAAAAAGGTGTTCCTTCCGGAGGAAAAAGCCAGGGAGTTATCCGACCTAGTCAGAAACCTCCTGAAACCAGGGCAAGTCTCAGTGCATCAATGCACAAGAGTCCTGGGAAAGATGGTAGCTTCCTACGAAGCGATTCCATTCGACAGATTCCACGCAAGAACGTTCCAGTGGGATCTGCTGGACAAATGGTCCGGATCGCATCTTCAGATGCATCAGCGGATAACCCTGTCCCCAAGGACAAGGGTGTCTCTTCTGTGGTGGTTGCAGAGTGCTCATCTTCTAGAGGGCCGCAGATTCGGCATTCAGGACTGGGTCCTGGTGACCACGGATGCCAGCCTGAGAGGCTGGGGAGCAGTCACACAAGGAAGAAATTTCCAGGGCTTGTGGTCAAGCCTGTAGACATCACTTCACATAAATATCCTGGAGCTAAGGGCCATCTACAATGCTCTAAGCCTAGCACGACCTCTGCTTCAAGGTCAGCCGGTGCTGATTCAGTCAGACAACATCACGGCAGTCGCCCACGTAAACAGACAGGGCGGCACAAGAAGCAGGAGGGCAATGGCAGAAGTTGCAAGGATTCTTCGCTGGGCGGAAAATCATGTGATAGCACTGTCAGCAGTGTTCATTCCGGGAGTGGACAACTGGGAAGCAGACTTCCTCAGCAGGCACGACCTCCACCCGGGAGAGTGGGGACTTCACCCAGAAGTCTTCCACATGATTGTGAACCGTTGGGAAAAACCAAAGGTGGACATGATGGCGTCCCGCCTCAACAAAAAACTAGACAGGTATTGCGCCAGGTCACGGGACCCTCAGGCAATAGCTGTGGACGCTCTGGTAACACCATGGGTGTACCAGTCAGTGTATGTGTTCCCTCCTCTGCCTCTCATACCCAAGGTACTGAGAATCATAAGAAGGAGAGGAGTAAGGACTATACTCGTGGCTCCGGATTGGCCAAGAAGGACTTGGTACCCGGAACTTCAAGAGATGCTCACGGAGGACCCGTGGCCTCTACCTCTACGAAGGGACCTGCTCCAGCAGGGACCCTGTCTGTTTCAAGACTTACCGCGGCTGCGTTTGACGGCATGGCGGTTGAACGCCGGATCCTGAAGGAAAAAGGCATTCCGGATGAAGTCATCCCTACCCTGATCAAAGCCAGGAAGGATGTAACCGTGCAGCATTATCACCGTATTTGGCGTAAATATGTTGCGTGGTGCGAGGCCAGGAAGGCCACTACAGAGGAATTTCAACTGGGTCGGTTCCTGCATTTCCTGCAAACAGGACTGTCTATGGGCCTAAAATTAGGGTCCATTAAGGTTCAAATTTCGGCCCTGTCGATCTTCTTCCAAAAAGAACTGGCTTCAGTTCCTGAAGTTCAGACGTTTGTCAAAGGGGTGCTGCATATACAGCCTCCTTTTGTGCCTCCAGTGGCACCTTGGGATCTCAATGTGGTTTTGGGGTTCCTAAAATCACATTGGTTTGAACCACTCACCACTGTGGACTTAAAATATCTCACATGGAAAGTGGTAATGCTGTTGGCCCTGGCGTCAGCCAGGCGCGTGTCAGAATTGGCGGCTTTATCCTATAAAAGCCCTTACCTAATTTTTCATACGGATAGGGCAGAATTGAGGACTCGTCCTCAATTTCTCCCTAAGGTGGTTTCAGCGTTTCACCTGAACCAGCCTATTTGTGGTACCTGCGGCTACTAGGGACTTGTAGGACTCCAAGTTGCTGGACGTGGTCAGGGCCCTGAAAATATGTTTCCAGGACGGCTGGAGTCAGAAAATCTGACTCGCTGTTTATCCTGTATGCACCCAACAAGCTGGGTGCTCCTGCTTCTAAGCAGACTATTGCTTGTTGGATTTGTAGTACAATTCAGCTTGCTCATTCTGTGGCAGGCCTGCCACAGCCTAAATCTGTAAAAGCCCATTCCACAAGGAAAGTGGGCTCATCTTGGGCGGCTGCCCGAGGGGTCTCGGCTTTACAACTTTGCCGAGCAGCTACTTGGTCAGGGGCAAACACGTTTGCTAAATTCTACAAATTTGATACCCTGGCTGAGGAGGACCTGGAGCTCTCTCATTCGGTGCTGCAGAGTCATCCGCACTCTCCCGCCCGTTTGGGAGCTTTGGTATAATCCCCATGGTCCTTACGGAGTTCCCAGCATCCACTAGGACGTCCGAGAAAATAAGAATTTACTTACCGATAATTCTATTTCTCGTAGTCCGTAGTGGATGCTGGGCGCCCATCCCAAGTGCGGATTGTCTGCAATACTTGTACATAGTTATTGTTAACTAAATCGGGTTATTGTTGTAGTGAGCCATCTTTTCTAGAGGCTCCTCTGTTATCATACTGTTAACTGGGTTCAGATCACAAGTTATACGGTGTGATTGGTGTGGCTGGTATGAGTCTTACCCGGGATTCAAAATCCTTCCTTATTGTGTACGCTCGTCCGGGCACAGTATCCTAACTGAGGCTTGGAGGAGGGTCATGGGGGGAGGAGCCAGTGCACACCAGGTAGTACTAAAGCTTTCTATTTGTGCCCAGTCTCCTGCGGAGCCGCTATTCCCCATGGTCCTTACAGAGTTCCCAGCATCCACTACGGACTACGAGAAATAGAATTATCGGTAAGTAAATTCTTATTTTTTTACTGATTTTCAGTTAAAAATACACTTAAAACTAGAGATGTGCACCGGAAATTTTTCAGGTTTTGTGATTTGGTTTTGGATTCGGTTCCGCAGCCGTATTTTGGATTTGGACGCATTTTTGCAAAACCTCCCTGAAATTTTTTTGTCGGATTAGGGTGTGTTTTGGATGCAGGTGTTTTTTTTTTTTTTTTTTTAAACCCTCAAAAACAGCTTAAATCATAGAATTTGGGGGTAATTTTGATCCTATAGTATTATTAACCTCAATAACCATAATTTCCACTCCTTTCCAGTCTATTCTGAACACCTCACACCTGACAATACTATTTTCAGTCCTAAAATTTGCACCAAGGTCGCTGGATGACTAAGCTAAGCGACCCAAGAAGGCGGCACAAACACCTGGCCCATCTAGGAGTGGCACTGCAGTGTCAGACAGGATGGCACTTATAAAAATTGGCCCCAAACATCACATGATGCAAAGATAAATAAAAAAAAAGAGGTGCAAGATGGAATTGTCCTTGGGCCCTCCCACCCACCCTTATGTTGTATAAACAGGACGTGCACACTTTAACAAACCCATCATTTCAGCCACAGGGTCTGCCACACGACTGTGGCTGAAATGACTGGTTGGTTTGGGCCCCCACCAAAAAAAAAAGCAATCAATTCCTCCTTGCTCAAACTGGCTCTACAGAGGCAAGATGTCCACCTCATCATCATCCTCCGATTCCTCACCCCTTTCACTGTGTACATCCCCCTCCTCACAGAGTATTAATTCATCCCCACTACAATCCACCATCTCAGGTCCCTTTGTACTTTCTGGAGGCAATTGCTGGTGAATGTCTCCACGGAGGAATTGATTATAATTCATTTTGATGAACATCATCTTCTCCACATTTTGTGGAAGTAACCTTGTACGCCGATCGCTGACAAGGTGACTGACTGCACTAAACACTCTTTCGGAGTACACACTGGAGGGGGGGGGCACAACTTAGGTAACATAAAGCCAGTTTGTGCAAGGGCCTCCAAATTGCCTCTTTTTCCTGCCAGTATACGTATGGACTGTCTGACGTGCCTACTTGGATGCGGTCACTCATATAATCCTCAACCATTCTTTCAATTGTGACAGAATCATATGCAGTGACAGTATATTACATGACAGTAATCGCTGGCAGGTTCTTCAGGCCGGACCAGATGTCAGCACTCGCTCCTGACTGCCCTGCATCACTGCCAGCGGGTGGGCTCGGAATTCTTATCCTTTACCTCGCAGCCCCAATTGCGAGAGAAGGTGAAGGAGGAGCTGTTGACGGGTCACGTTCCGCTTGACTTGACAATTTTCTCACCAGCAGGTCTTTGAACCTCTGCAGACTTGGGTCTGCCGGAAAGAGAGATACAACGTAGGCTTTAGACCTAGGATCGAGCACGGTGGCCAAAATGTAGTGCTCTGATTTCAACAGATTGACCACCCGTGAATCCTGGTTAAGCGAATTAAGGGCTCCATCCACAAATCCCACATGCCTAGCGGAATCGCTCCATCTTAGCTCCTCCTTCAATCTCTCCAGCTGCTTCTGCAAAAGCCTGATGAGGGGAATGACCTGACTCAGGCTGGCAGTGTCTGAACTGACTTCACGTGTGGAAAGTTCAAAGGGTTGCAGAACCTTGCACAACGTTGAAATCATTCTCCACTGCGCTTGAGTCAGGTGCATTCCCCCTCCTTTGCCTATGTCGTAGGCAGATGTATAGGGTTGAATGGCCTTTTGCTGCTCCTCCATCCTCTGAAGCATATAGAGGGTTGAATTCACCTCGCTACCACCTTGTTATGCACACCAGTGCCTGCAGGAATGTACTGGTGTTTGAACTGTTATACACACCAGTGCCTGCAGGAATGTACTGGTGTCTGAACAGAGAGGGATGCAAAACAAATGAACTCACAGACAGACTGGGAAATATGACATAACGTACACAGAAGGTGATAGGGTAACAAAACCAACACAGAGTGAACAGAGAAGCCCAGAGGCTAAGAAACTGGGTGTCTCCCTAGTATTAGAAATGCTCAGATGGAAAAAGCAAGATGTTGTGTTTTAATACGTAGAGAACCCGAAATGCTGTTGCTAAGGGCAACAGCAAAACCCTAAAGGGTTACCAACGGGTGTGGCAGTAAACTCCTTGGTCAGAGATGGAATAATAGACACAAGGAGAGTCTCCACAATCCTAATTCTCACTTGCAGGGCCCAGGTTCAGCTTACTGCCACTAAACTGACACATGGACGCCCTGCACAGTGAGAGAGGATTATGCAGGCAGGTCTGAAAGTACAGCCACAAACCTGCTGGGTTCACAGAATAGCAAAAGAACCTCAGCAGGCTAAACGACTGACTCCAGTCTTACTGCTAGGTCTGGATTGGCAGAGTGTAGTACCAAATGCCCAGGCCTATTTGCAGTAAGCAACAACAAAATACAAAGCTACACAGTACTGGCTAACTTTCAGGAACTGACTAACCAACAAAGATTCAGCAGCATCTGCTTAACCTGAGAAGAGGCCTTATAAAGCAGGTGCTGTCCACGCCCCCCTCAGACCTCACAGACTGTGAGCACAAAAACCAGCACCGGATCCCATGCCTGTAACCACTGCACAGCAAAAGACCCGAACCGGAGTATCAGCTGCGCTCAGGTTACTCCGCTAGCACTTGTCTCCCGGTTGCCATGACGACGTGGCAGCACAGGCAGGAGACCCTAACAGTACCCCCCCTCTGACGAGGGGTCAAAGAACCCCTACCACCGGGTTTATCGGGGAACTGCGAGAAGAAAGAGCGTATCAGTCTGGGGGCATGAAGATCACAACTGCGCACCCACGACCGCTCCTCCGGGCCATACCCCTTCCAGTGCACCAAAAATGACAGCCGACCCCGAACCATCTTGGAGTCAAGAATCCTTTCAACAACAAACTCCCTCTGGCCACGTATCAGAAGAGGGGAAGGTCTTCCTCTGGAAGAAGGATTACTAATCGCCCGTTTTAAAAGGGAACAATGAAATGTTTTATTGATACCCAAAGAACGGGGCAGATCTAACTGAAATGCCACCGGATTGATAACCCTGGTGATCTTATAAGGGCCAATGAACCGGGGGCCTAACTTATGAGATGGCTGTTTCAACTTCAAATTCTTGGTAGACAACCAGACGAAGTCTCCTAATTTGAAGCTGCAGGGTCTTTTCCGCTTATCAAAAACCCTTTTGGTCACTAATGACACAGACACAAGGGCTTTCTTCACTTTCCTCCAAATACCTCTAAGGACCGAAACGACAGAGGAACCACCAGGCGTGGAGTCCAGGGGGTCAAAAGAATTGGCCTTAGGATGATGCCCATACACACAAAGGAAGGGAGAGATCCCTGTAGCAGAGTGAGCCGTGTTGTTATAGGCAAACTCCGCCATTGACAGATGAGCAACCCAGTCAGTCTGACACTTGGAGACATAACACCTGAGGAACTGCTCCAAGGTCTGGTTCACCCTTTCAGTCTGCCCATTAGACTGCGGATGGTAGCCTGACGACAAGCTGACAGAAATCTGGAGATCGGAACAAAATGCCCTCCAGAATTTGGCCACAAACTGGGATCCGCGGTCAGAGACCACATCAAGTGGCAACCCGTGGAGGCGCACAACATGCAGCATAAATAATTCAGACAGGCGTCTGGCCGATGGCAGCCCAACCAGTGGAACGAAGTGCGCCATCTTCGAAAACCTGTCAACGACAACCCAGATGGCTGTCATCCCAGAGGATTTGGGCAAGTCCACAACAAAATCCATTGAAATGTGGGTCCATGGCTTAGATGGAATAGAGAGTGGATGTAATGGGCCAACAGGAACCCCTCTAGGAGTCTTATTTCGGGCACAGATGTCACATGCCCGAACCCACTGATCCACATCCTTAGCCACCGAGGGCCACCACACCGCCCTAGATAGCAACTCCCGAGTTCTGGCAATACCCGGGTGACCTGCCGACTTCTTGGCATGGAATTCCAGGAACACTCGCTGTCTTAACCTAGGAGGCACAAACAAAAGACCTACCGGAAGGTCTGGAGGAGCCTGCTCCTGTGCTCTAAGGACTAATGACAAGAGGTCCTAGGTAATGCCCACTTTAATACATGATGGGGACACAATGGGCAACGGCTCCTCGGTGGTCTCCTGGATTGGAGCAAAACTCAGCGAGAGCGCATCAGCCTTGATGTTTTTTGACCCCGGGCGATATGTTATCCCTAAATTAAAGCGAGCAAAAAACAAAGCCCATCGTGCCTGCCTGGCATTGAGACGCTTCGCTGATTCTAAATATGCCAAATTCTTATGGTCGGTGAGAATTGAGACCACAAACTTAGCCCCCTCAAGCCAGTGTCTCCACTCCTCGAGTGCATCCTTAATAGCCAACAATTCCCGGTTACCCACGTCATAATTCATCTCGGCAGGCAAAAATTTACGGGAAAAGTAAGCACAGGGATGAAGGCGATTATCAGACACTCCCATCTGAGAGAGCACTGCCCCAATACCCATCTCAGAGGCATCCACCTCCACCACAAAAGGACGCTCTGGATCTGGGTGTCGCAGCACCTTGGCCGAGACAAATGCCCTTTTGAGACGGGCAAAAGCCGCTTTGGCCTCACGAGACCAGTGAGCAACATCCGCCCCTTTCTTAGTGAGTGCCACCAAGGGCGCCACTATAGATGAAAATCCAGCGATAAATCGTCTATAAAAATTTGCAAAGCCCAGGAAACGCTGAAGCGCCTTCAAACTAGTGGGCTGCACCCAATCCAGGACTGCCTGTACCTTGGAACCCTCCATTTGGAAACCTTCTGGGGAGATAATATATCCTAGAAATGCGATTTGCTGAACTTCAAATTCGCACTTCTCCAGCTTCGCCCCAAGCCGGTGGTCTCTGAGTTTCTGGAGGACTAAGCGTACATGCTTCCGATGTTCCTCCAGGGAATGGGAGAAGATTAGGATGTCATCTAAGTATACAACTAAGAATCTATCCAAATATTCCCTGAGCACATCGTTCATGAAATCCTGGAAGACTGCCGGGGCATTACAGAGCCCAAAAGGCATCACCAAATATTCATAATGCCCTGAGTGGGTATTAAAGGCAGTCTTCCATTCATCCCCATCTCTTATTCGGATTAGATTGTACGCACCGCGTAGGTCAATCTTAGAAAAAATGGTGGCAGTACGAAGCTGGTCAAACAAGACCGAAATGAGAGGCAGTGGGTATGAGTTTTTAATCGTGATATGGTTCAATTCCCTGAAGTCGATGCAGGGTCGCAATGAACCGTCCTTTTTACCCACGAAGAAGAACCCCGACCCAACTGGAGATTGTGAAGGTCTGATAAATCCTTTAGCCAAGTTCTCCTGAATGTACTCTGCCATAGCCTGAGTCTCAGGACGTGACAGGGAGTACAACCTGCTCTTGGGAAGCTTAGCATTCGGCAACAAATCAATGGCACAGTCATAGGGGCGATGGGGAGGTAGTACCTCTGCAACTTTTTTGGAGAACACGTCCGCAAAATCTGCATAACACCCTGGCAATCCTGGCAAACTTAGCTGCGAGAGCCTGACTGGAAGGCTCAAGCAACTCCTGAAACAATCAGTACCCCAACTAAGAATCTCCCCAGAGACCCAGTCAAATTGAGGATTGTGGGCCCTTAACCAGGGTAACCCCAACACCAATGGGGCAAAAGTACAGACAGTCACATAAAAGGACAATTTTTCAGAGTGTGTGGCTCCAATAAACAAAGAAATCTGGCTAGTGCAAGAGGTAATTTTACCCTGGGATAATGGTTCCCCGTTTAACCCACAAATCTCAATTTCCGACGCCAAGGGTACTAAAGAAACAGAGTGTTTCAGGGCGAATTGGCGGTCCATAAAAACCCCGTCGGCCCCACTGTCCACAAAGGCCTCAGTCTTGACAGTTTGACCGAGGATCTTCAAGGTCACCGGAATGATAAAAGTCTTCTTGGGAAATTCTGACTTCTGGCCTGACAGGATATTTCCCATCACCCTCAGGCCCTGAAGTTTTCCGGCTTTTCTGGGCATGATACTACCACATGACCCTTATTCCCACAGTACAAACACAACCCCTGCTGTCTCCTCCGCGTCTTCTCACGCGAGGAGAGGCGGGTAGCCCCAATCTGCATAGGCTCCTCGGAAAATTCCTCAGAGTCTGAGGTTCCCTTGGGAAAGAAGGAAACCTCGGTCTCCCTTTCAAGCCTACGCTCTCTCAGCCGTCTATCCACCCGGATGGATAACTGCATGAGCTGATCCAAGCTATCAGGCAAGGGATATTGTACCAGTTGGTCTTTTATCTGGTTAGAAAGACCTCTTCGGTACTGGTGTCTCAGGGCTGGGTCATTCCACTGGGTATCATGGGCCAACCTCCGAAACTCCGTACAGTAAACCTCAACTGGCCTTCACCCTTGCTTAAGGATCGAAATCTGAGCCTCGGCTGAGGCCGTCTTGTCAGGGTCATCATACAACATGCCCAGTGCCGTAAAAAAAGCATCAACACTTTTAAGCGACGGACAGTCAGGCTGCAACCCATATGCCCAGACCTGTGGGTCTCCTTGTAGCAAGGAAATCACTATGCCCACCCGCTGAATCTCTGACCCAGAAGACTGAGGCCTAAGCTGGAAATATAACTTGCAGCTCTCCTTCAAACAAAAGAACTGCGAGCGATCTCCAGAAAAACGATCCGGAAGATTTACTTTCGGCTCCTTAACCCCTGAAGGTGCTGCTGCTGCGGGAGCTCCGCCAGCGGCCTGGGAGGTGTGCATTTTAATGGACAAATCATTAAATTGACGAGTCAGGACCTGCACCTGATCGACCACCTGTTGCAACGTATTTTGAGGGGTATGCTCCATATTCCCACAAAATTTCAACAGGAGTATTGGGCTGCTGAATATGTTATGCACACCAGTGCCTGCAGGAATGTACTGGTGTTTGAACTGTTATACACACCAGTGCCTGCAGGAATGTACTGGTGTCTGAACAGAGAGGGATGCAAAACAAATGAACTCACAGACAGACTGGGAAATATGACATAACGTACACAGAAGGTGATAGGGTGTCACGATCCGGGTATCTGGACGCCATTTCTTACCCATCAGATGCCTCCTAAGGCTGGCTCAGCGCTCCAGGACCGGATCCCATCTGTTATCCTGATGTGTACATTCCTGTATCCTCTCCTGTCACTCTGGGACGCTGTCACTGTAAACGCCATATTACACCTGGCATGGCGTCTCCCGCGGCCTCCGCCGCCGTCCCTGAACTTCTGCATGCAGAGTGTCTGAGTGGCGATTACGTCAGCCGCGGCCTCCGCTGTGTCCGCGTGGTTGGATGTGCATCTGTCAGCCTGGCGCCTCCTGTCTCCGGTGGCTGGCGCCGCCATTACTGTTTTCATTACCACATGGATTACAAACCAAACTTCCCTCCAAGTGTCTGCATGGGCGCAGCCATCTTGGATTCTGTCAGCTGATCATTTCCACCAATCTGTTCTCAGTATTGATAATCTGCATAATTGCCTAGCCAATCCCTTCCTTGCTGCAGGTATAAATACACTGTGCCTGAGCAAGGAAGGCGTCAGTGCTTTGGTTGTCAAACCTAGTTCCTGTTTGTCTCTCTCCTGTGATTGTCTTCCAGGTTCCAGCTCCTGTCTCAAGACTTCCACCATAGAGACCCGCACCAGCATTCCACCTGCGGTGTAGCCTGACTCTCCAATCCATTGTGGATTCATCTGTTTCCAGCTACAACATTACCTGCTTCCAGCTCAGCTTCCAGCAGAGTACAGCTTCTCTTAAAGGGCCGGTGTCCTTTCTACACTTTACCACTCTCCACCGGTATTATTATTTCTCCGCTCTCAAGTTCTACATTTCAGTTCATATTTCATCGCTCCCAAGTTCATTTATTATTTAACTGGTTCCAGCCAGTATCCACTCCGTGCTAACAACAGTCTGGTTCCAGCCAGTATCCACAGCAGCCGTTTTATCTTCAGCAACCCAGTTTTTCCTGGAACACCAGCTGGCACAATCCTGGGTTATCTCCATTGCTACAGTCGGGCCTGGTAAGGACTTTCCATCTAGAAGATTATAAGAACTATCTCACACTACCAGTGCCCTGTGGCTCCTGCCATCCTGTAGTACCCAGGAACTGTATTTATTCTTTGCTGACTTTTACGTTTTCTTTTACTGCTGCTGTGTTGCGGAGTTGTCATAATAAACATCATTGACTTTTATCCAAGTTGTCGTGGTCACGCCTTCGGGCAGTTATTATTCATGTTACTTACATGTCCAGGGGTCTGATACAACCTCCCAGGTTCCGGTACATCTCAGCCCCTACAACTGAGGCTGCCTCCCGTCAGCTCAGGCCCTCAGTTGTGACATAGGGTAACAAAACCAACACAGAGTGAACAGAGAAGCCCAGAGGCTAAGAAACTGGGTGTCTCCCTAGTATTAGAAATGCTCAGATGGAAAAAGCAAGATGTTGTGTTTTAATACGTAGAGAACCCAAAATGCTGTTGCTAAGGGCAACAGCAAAACCCTAAAGGGTTACCAACGGGTGTGGCAGTAAACTCCTTGGTCAGAGATGGAATAATAGACACAAGGAGAGTCTCCACAATCCTAATTCTCACTTGCAGGGCCCAGGTTCAGCTTACTGAAACTAAACTGACACATGGACGCCCTGCACAGTGAGAGAGGATTATGCAGGCAGGTCTGAAAGTACAGCCACAAACCTGCTGGGTTCACAGAATAGCAAAAGAACCTCAGCAGGCTAAACGACTGACTCCAGTCTTACTGCTAGGTCTGGATTGGCAGAGTGTAGTACCAAATGCCCAGGCCTATTTGCAGTAAGCAACAACAAAATACAAAGCTACACAGTACTGGCTAACTTTCAGGAACTGACTAACCAACAAAGATTCAGCAGCATCTGCTTAACCTGAGAAGAGGCCTTATAAAGCAGGTGCTGTCCACGCCCCCCTCAGACCTCACAGACTGTGAGCACAAAAACCAGCACCGGATCCCATGCCTGTAACCACTGCACTGCAAAAGACCCGAACCGGAGTATCAGCTGCGCTCAGGTTACTCCGCTAGCACTTGTCTCCCGGTTGCCATGACGACGTGGCAGCACAGGGCAGGAGACCCTAACACACCTCTTGCTTCAGCTGATGGAGGGGCAGGTTCAGGAGTGTTTGCTGGTGCTCCAGTCTTCGGCACATGGTGGCTGAATGCCGAAAGTGGGCCGCAATTCTTCGGGCCACCGACAGCATCTCTTGCACGCCCCTGTCGTTTTTAAAAAAAATCTGCACCACCAAATTAATTGTATGTGCAAAACATGGGACGTGCTGGAATTTGCCCACATGTAACGCACACACAATATTGGTGGTGTTGTCCGATGTCACAAATTCCCAGGAGAGTCCAATTGGGGTAAGCCAATCTGCGATGATGTTCCTCAGTTTCCGTAAGAGGTTGTCAGCTGTGTGCCTCTTATGGAAAGCGGTGATACAAATGTAGCCTGCCAAGGAACGAGTTGGCGTTTGCGAGATGCTACTACTGGTGCCGCCTCTGCTGTTGTTGCTGCGGGAGGCAATACATCTACCCAGTGGGCTGTCGCAGTCATATAGCCCTGAGTCTGCCCTGCTCCACTTGTCCACAGGTCCGTGGTTAAGTGGACATTGGGTACAACTGCATTTTTTAGGACACTGGTGATTTTTTTTTTCTGATGTCTTTGTACATTCTCTGTATCGCCTGCCTAGAGAATTGGAACCTAGATGGGATTTGGTACCGGGGTCACACTACCTCAAGAAATTCTCTAAGTCCCTGTGAGTTAACGGTGGATACCGGACACACGTTTAACACCAACACAGCTGCCAAGGCCTGAGTTATCCGCTTTGCAGCAGGATGTCTGCTGTGATATTTCATCTTCCTCGCAAAGGACTGTTGGACAATCAATTGCTTACTGGAAGTAGTACAAGTGGTCTTCCGACTTCCCCTCTGGGATGACGATCGACTCCCAGCAGTAACAACAGCAGCGCCAGCAGCAGTAGGCGTTACACTCAAGGATCCATTGGAGGAATCCCAGTTAGGAGAGGACTCGTCAGACTTGCCAGTGACATGGCCTGCAGGACTATTGGCGTTCCTGTCTAAGGAGGAAATTGACACTAAGGGAGTTGGTGGTGTAGTTTGCAGGAGCTTGGGTACAAGAGGAAGGATTTAGTTGTCAGTGGACTGCTTCCGCTGTCACCCAAAGTTTTTGAACTTGTCAATGACTTCTGATGAATGCGCTCCAGGTGACATATAAGGGAGGATGTTCCTAGGTGGATAACGTCCTTACCCCTACTTATTACAGCTTGACAAAGGCAACACACGGCTTGACACCTGTTGTCAGCATTTCTGTTAAAATAATTCCACACCGAAGAGGTGATTTTTTTTGTAATTTGACCAGACATGTCAGTTGCCATATTCATCCCACGGACAACAGGTGTCTCCCCGGGTGCCTGACAAACCACCTCACCATCAGAATCCTCCTTGTCAATTTTCTCCTCAGCGCCAGCAACACCCATATCCTCATCCTGGTGTACTTCAACAGTGACATCTTCAATTTGACTATCAGGAACTGGACTGTGGGTGCTCCTTCCAGCACTTCCAGGGGGCGTGTAAATGGTGGAAGGAGCCACCTCTTCCCGTCCAGTGTTGGGAAGGTCAGGCATCGCAACTGACACAATTGGATTCTCTTGGGGATTTGTGATTTAGAAGAACGCACAGTTCTTTGCTGTGCTTCTGCCATCTTAACTTTTTTCAGTTTTCTAGCGGGAGGATGAGTGCTTCCATCCTCAGGTGAAGCTGAACCACTAGCCATGAACATAGGCCAGGGCCTCAGCCGTTCCTTGCCACTCTGTGTCGTAAATGGCATATTGGCAAGTTTACGCTTCTCCTCAGACGCTTTTCATTTTGATTTTTGGGTCATTTTACTGAACTTTAGTTTTTTGGATTTTACATGCTCTCTACTATGACATTGGGCATCGGCCTTGGCAGACGACGTTGATGGCATTGAATTGTCTCTGCCATGAGTAGTGACAGCAGCTTCAGCACTAGGTGGAAGTGGATCTTGATCTTTCCCTATTTCACCCTCCACATATTTGTTCTCCATTTTTTAATGTGTGGAATTATATGCCAGTAATATTATTATATCAGTGGCAATGGCCTACTGTACTGTACAACTATATACTGTTCGTCACCAAAATGCTGCACTGTACTACTATATATACTGCTCACAAAAATGCAGCACAGATATGGAATGGATACTTGCAGTGACACGGAGCTGCAAGATACAGCAATGGCCTACTGTACTGTACAACTATATACTGTTGGTCATCCAAATGCTGCACTGTACTACTATATATACTGCTCACAAAAATGCAGCACAGATATGGAATGGATACTTGCAGTGACACAGAGCTGCAAGATACAGCAATGGCCTACTGTACTGTATAACTATATACTGTTGGTCACCAAAATGCTGCACTGTACTACTATATATACTGCTCAGAAAAATGCAGCACAGATATGGAATGGATACTTGCAGTGACACAGAGCTGCAAGATACAGCAATGGCCTACTGTACTGTACAACTATACACTGTTGGTCACCAAAATGCTGCACTGTACTACTATATATATATACTGCTCACAAAAATGCAGCACAGATGTGGAATGGATACTTGCAATGACACAGAGCTGCAAGATACAGCAATGGCCTACTGTACTGTACAACTATATACTGTTGGTCACCAAAATGCTGCACTGTACTACTATATATACTGCTCACAAAAATGCAGTACAGATATGGAATGTATACTTGCAGTGACACGGAGCTGCAAGATACAGCAATGGCCTACTATACTGTACAACTATATACTTTTGGTCACCAAAATGCTGCACTGTACTACCATATATACTGCTTACAAAAATGCAGCACAGATATGGAATGGATACTTGCAGTGACACAAATAG
Organism: Pseudophryne corroboree; assembly: GCF_028390025.1. NCBI lineage: Eukaryota > Metazoa > Chordata > Amphibia > Anura > Myobatrachidae > Pseudophryne > Pseudophryne corroboree. Next base: position 618,893,455 of record NC_086446.1, read on the forward strand.
TACACTATCAGTTTAAATGTAATATACACCATTAATTTATATTTAATATACACAATCCATACCCCCCCCCCCCCCCAACATGACCCATTCCAAAAATGCTCTTTACCTGGGCTTCCTTCTTAGTTTATGATTGTAATCACCTGTGTGGACATACCTTTCTTATCAATTAAATAGTTCTTTTCTTGTGACACCAATCATATATTAAGAAGGAAGTCCAGGTAGAGCACATGTTGACCTTCCTGGAATGGGTCATGTTGAGAGGTATTATTCCGACCCTGCTGCGATAGGTATATATGCTAGTGTAGGGAGCTGCAGAGAATTGGGAGCTACAAGCTTAAATGCTTTGCTCAAAATATGAACATAATCCCCATGCTTTATTTGCTAGATACACCTAGATTTGCAGTATATTATTCTTAGAGCTGATGGCAAAAGTCTTTCTGTTTTCTATACATATATGGCATTAATATTGCCACGCAGCTGGTACCATGTACGATATGGGTAAAACTGAGTGCGGGCATATTAATTTTCTGTATTGCACAGCTATAGGTTAAAGGGTGGGATAAAGTGCCACAATAATAAATAAAGTGCTCTGTGCTGCTTTTTAGCAGTAAAATCTGCGTACCAGATAAAACATTAAGGCTCATCTGTGTTATGCTTTGTATATGACTTCTATCTTCACATGGATATGTATAAGTTTCTAAATGGCATGCGAAGATAAAATGAATGATTATTATCTGTCAATCTCCATAAATAGTCCAAGATCACAAATGTGGCTGTAAGTGAGAAGGTAGGTAGGTAGGTAACATGCAGGGTGTTTTGTCTGTCTGGGAACCTCTTCAGGTACGAGCAATATCATATATTGCATATTTTGGTATGAGCAAAATGATTGACTTACTTTTACTGCTTTCACGTCCTTAAATATTACTCTATTAGGCACATGTCCTTTCTTTACCACTCTACATTTTCCTGACTGATATACCTAATCAGTATATTGAGGGATAAGTTGCCACCCAAACACCTAAAGGGGAAGTGTACCAAAGAGAAATAATGCTTTTATCCAACAAATCAGAGTCTATATGATGTATTGGGTGTGGTATGATTTGACAGTTATCATGTCAACATTCATCAGGTCAACTTGAAAATCAGGACATGGTCAAAATGTTGACATTCTTAGCATATCGCCAGCAACCATGTTGACAATCCTTGTGTATACATGGATGACATGATGAACTGTATGCAAACCCTCCCTGGTGACCTAGTGGTGTCTTACCTTCTCCCAGTGGCAGCTGTGGCAACAGCAATGTCTTCCGGATCCTGACTGTTACGTGAGAAGCAGTTCTGGCGCGACATCTCAGCAGTGGTGTTCTGGTGAGTATTTTCTCCTCTATTCTATTACTAATCTCTAACCCACCTCTTACCTAACTCTTACCCCCCCAGCCCCTGGCAGTCTAACCCTAACCCTCCTGATAGCGCCTAAATCTAACTGTTGACATCCTCAGAATGTCAACATTTCAATGGTTATTTCAGATATTGAAATAGTGAACCAAGCTGGAAATAGAGCTGTGAGTTTTGTAGAACTAAACATTCAAACATGTATGGCAGAACATGGGGCAACACTTAATTAGATCATGGTGTCTCTTGACCAGAGGTGACACATTTACCTCCTCATTACTGTGCCAAGATATTATAAGATTCAGCCTAGTGCTACCAATGTATTTTTAGTTCCTTGCCGACTTAGAGATGTGCATCAGCCCCCATGTTTTGGATCTGTATAAACTTTGTGTTTTGGTTTTGCTGAAACTGCCTCATGTGTTTTGGTTTTGGATCTGTATTTTTATTTTATTTTTCAATTTTTTTTATAAAAATAGCTAATTACCCATTTTGAGGCTAACTGAATATCTCCCTTACCTGTACTATGTATAACTTATACTGTATAACAAAGATAATGTTAAGTCAGTGGTTATAAATTATTTCCCAGATGGCTACCTCCGGCCAGACCATTTACAGTCTTTGTTCTCTGAACAAATGCAAAGCAAAACATTTGTAATAAATATAATTGCTATTAGATAGAATGTTTTGGCACTGCTATGTATAAAAGTAACAAATGTGCTAAAAACAAGAATAGAATTAATTTTATATATACACATATTTCTTCACATATTACAATTTCAGAAAATTAATAATTAAAAGCCCGTATAGTTCACATATACTCAGTATTTTTTTTTTATTTTTTTTTTATTTTTTCAAAAAACTGTTACTATATATATATACACAGGGATAGACTTTTTTAATTCTTTTAAACTATACTAATTAAATTGTTTAAAAACATTAGGGGCACTGTGTCCGAAATTATCTAGATTACACTAAATCCAGATAATCTTTTTTATGCAGGAAATAGCAGTGACCATGTCTGTGTATTTTTTCTGTGTGCTATCCGGGTCTGAAAATTATGCATATCGGCAGAATTCCATAGGACACTGCTTTCACCAGGTGTCTATTTGTCGTCACCCGTCTATTTGTAATCACTCCGCCTTAATTCCACCCCCCCCCTCCCCCACCATCCTGTAATTAATGGAATTTTTGTATGTACCCATGAACGTCACAGGGAATACTCCTGGGGATACAACTGATCTAAGTAATCACTTAAAGCATTTTTATTTTATCTAACAAGTACTGTGGCTGAATGTTGGAGAAATCTGTGTTCATCTGTGTTTATCTAACTTCTCATAGCCATGCATGCTGAAAACTGTACAGTTTAATAATGTGTACATTCACTTCAATTTAGAGAAAATGTCAAAGTAAATAGCTTAGGGGCAAATTTATCAATGAGCGATATTCCTGTTATCACTCATCACCAGGGGCAGATAGGGATCGAAAACTAGCCCGGGAAATTTATGGAAGCAGCCCTAATAGGGGTGGGGTCTGTTGATGGGTGGAGTCTGTCAAGCGGGCAGGATTACTGCTCAGAAGGCCTGATTAAATGCAGGTATGGAAAATGCGCACCACAATTTTAAGGGCGTGGCTTCATGGGGAAGGGGTGTGGCCACATTTTAGTGCCAATTCACATTACACCACACAGTAGTGCCTCTTATACACATTGCACCAAGTAGAACCTCCTATGCACACTGCGCCAGGTAGAGCATGTTATACATATTGCACCAGATAGAGCACATTCTACACTTTGCGCCAGGCAGAGCACATTATAAACATTGCACCAGGTAAAGCACATTATACACTTTGCGCCAGGCAGAGCACATTATACACATTGCACCAGCTAAAGCACATTATACACATTGCACCAGGTAGAGCACGTTATACACTTTGCACCAGGCAGAGCACATTATAAACATTAGACCAGTTAAAGCACATTATACAATTTGTGCCAGGCAGAGCACATTATACACATTGCACAAGGTAGAGCACGTTATACACTTTGCACCAGGCAGAGCACATTATAAACATTAGACCAGTTAAAGCACATTATACACATTGCACCAGATAGAGCACATTATACACTTTGTGCCAGGCAGAGCACATTATACACATTGGACCAGCTAAAGCACAATATATACATTGCACCAAGTAGAGCACGTTATACACATTGCACCAGGTACAGCACATTATACACATTGCACCAGGTAAAGCACATTATACACATTGCACCAGGTAAAGCACATTATACACATTGCACCAGGTAAAGCACATTGTACATATTGCACCAGGCAGAACACGTTATACACATTGCACCAGGTAGAGCACGTTATACACTATGCACCAGGTAGAGCACGTTATACACATTGCACCAGGTAGAGCACGTTATACACATAGATGTTACAATGGCCCCAGTGCCATCCTAAAGAAGTTAGACAGGCAATTTGTTAGAGGCGGCACTCACTGGACTTATACATACAAATAAAGACACTGCAATACCACCAGCACAGTGCTAATGTTTTGAAGTTTAATTGATTAAACTTCAATTTTATATATATATATATATATATATATATATATATATATATATAGAATTGAAGACTACGGCGCTTGGGTGCAGTGTGATGAATATACCTTAAGTATGAAGTAAAGATTCTAAAAATATGGTGAAAAAAATGTAATAAATATAGTATGAAATAATAAAAACCCCTATTTCATATATAAACACTTCTCAATACGTTATCTGAGTGGCAGCTTGTGATACATAGACATATGCTTGGCATGCATATAAAATCTGTTTACAAGAATTGGTGAAAACAAGCGCCCAAGAGTGTGGTGATTAAATTTAGGGGGAATGAAGGTGTAGAAGAACGGATGATAAGGATCAGTTTAAAACACTTATCTGGTAGAGAGGAACTCGGCTCAAGCAGCACTCATTTTGTGGCTTAAAAACATGCGGATAAAACAGAAGAAAACTAACATAGTGTGTACCGTTTATGTTACGTATTATGTTACTGCTTAATTTCACAGGCCTAATTAGGGAACTAGCTTATTCCCAAATAGGATGAATATACAGCCTGGGCAGTGTATATATTAAAAATACAAAAGAATTTAATAACATAATCACATAAAAATACACATAAAATAGCTGTATAGCATGCGTACAGAATAAAAAATTATATCAGGCTTATCTGTCCATAGCAATGACTGAAATGCATGCGTACAGAATTTAAAATTGTTTGAGGCTTATCTGTCCATAAAAGGAGATGTCTGCAGGTACTCCCAATGCGTTTCGTCCGTCAGCAACAGGACTTCATCAAGGGGATATATATATATATAGCATGGGGAGTGACGGCGGCCATGGAGGAAACGTCCAGACCAGCCAAACGGAATCTGGTCCGGCGTCACAGCATGACAATCTGCCGCTGGTGGTACCCATCCATGCCATGCAGCCAGAAGCCCCTCCACCCACACCATGCCCACCTAAAGCAGCACCCATGCACAGGGTCCCTGACCAAGAGGCTAGCCTGAGTCACACACATCCAGACAGCAGGTGAGAGAGACAGGCTACTCACCAACATGAAGCGTGTCCCGGTACTATATGACAGTGGCTGGCTTGCTAGACATCCACATTGGTCGGGGGCAGGACGTGGCTCTTCTGCCCATAGAGTTGGCCCTGCCAGTCAAGAGACGACGACTCTTCTTTGCAGTCGCTGTGGATGACTGCGTTGGAGGCAAACCTAAAGGCAGACCTGTCAGTGGTGACTGACGGGCTCCGCAAAGGATTATAGGCGGCTGGGCATGTGCAGTAGATCCCCTGTCGGGCATCTTTATTTTGCTTCAGTAAGCTTCTGCGCATGCGCAGAAGCTGTCCATTATGCTGCTCACAGCGGCCAGCTGGCCATCAAGGGGGGGGGGGCGGATAAACGTCAGATGAGGGGGCAACAGGACCAGCCGGCCAGCAATCCATCCCGGAGTCCCCGTAGGCCAATCCTCCCCTGCTCGTTACAAATGATAAATGGTGCTCTAGCCAATCAGCTCAGTTATGGATCAATGATTTGACCTGGATAAGGTCGACAGTCAATAGGTCAACCACTATTGGTCAACATGGACAAAGTGGACATAGGTAAAAGGTTGACATATTAAAAAGGTCAACACATGAAAAGGTTTTTTCATGTTTTTGGTGTCGTTTTCTCCATAACATGACCAGGACCCCAATTTGTTCACTGCGTCCTCTTGCATGGCGAGTGAGCAGCAGGCAAGGTGCTTACTATTCCCAATCGTAGTCCATGTAGATGGTAAACTATGAAAAAGTTGAAAATAAAAAAAATTGTAAAATAATAATGTTGACCTTTTCCATGTCGACATTTTAACAATGTCAACCTTTTGTACATGTTGACCTAATGTATGTCGACCTAATATCCGGATACCAATCAGCTCCTACCTGTCATTTTTTCTTCTTTAAACACCTGACAGTTAAGTACTGATTGACTGGGGCACCATTTAACATTCAGAATGAGTGAAAACAAGAATATCACTCATTGTTAAATCTATCCCTTAAAATTGTAACTACCAGTTGTAATGTCCCATTATCTCCATGCAATGGGTTCTTTGATACTGCAACTCTCAGAAACACAGAGCCTGATTCAGAGGTGGACATAAATGAATCCACCTCTGTGTGTCTGTACGCAGCCACTGTGCAGAAATATTCAAATGCCGAAGGAGCATCTTGTGTAAAAAGACCCACACTGACAGCTTTTCCTTTTGCAGCATCGGACATCTGAGTAATAATAATAAGTTAACAAGGCCAGTGAATCTCTATCAGAAGACTCAGATGTTGGCTTTGGCACTACCACAAAGAGGAGGCAGCACGCCTCTGTTTTGTAACATTCCCACGTTTCCACTCCACAAGACTGGCAAACAACAACAGGCATCGCCGGTAAGCAACAGAATGGTGCAAAAATTTTGATTGTGCGGGCGCTCGCAAGGTGATTGACAGGAAGAGGCCATCTTGGGGTGGTAACTGACCGTTTACTGTGAGTGTCACGGAAAACGCAGGCGTTCCCTAACGTTTTCAGGGCGAGTATGTGACATCAGCTCCGGACCCAATCAGCCTGTTCTCATTGCACTGTAGGAGTAAGTTCTGGGCTGCACACACACTGCATACATAGGAAAAAATTAATTCAATGGTGAGTGAGGTGCAAACGGATTTGCAGCTGTCCGCTGACTGAGGGTTTTTTTTGCAGCTCGGCGTACACATGTGATCGCACACTTGCACGGCGAATATACACTCCCCTTGGGCAGCGACAATCTGAAATTTAGCAGCCCAGCGGTCAGGTCTGAATCACCCCCTTAATGCACACTGTGACCGACATCGCAGCTGTATTGAGGCACATACACACTGCATCTATGACACTAGCACACACCTCAGAACATCGCCCATCTGCATAAAAATTGTCACAGAGGCGTCCACCTCTGAACCAGCTCCACAGTAAGATATTGAAAAAGATGTAATCTAATAGTGTGCAATCATCTACTTGGTACATAATCAGTCCTGAATGATAATGGGATACACATTATTCTGAGACATAACCGCACACACAAAAGATTCACATGGAGACTGCTGTACAATCAGATAAGAGCGCAGACAACAAAATTCAGATCAATGTGGAGCCTTAGGCAAAAACAAAACCTTTTACAAGAAGGAAGCATGTTTACACATGGCCTCCGGGTATAACTAGAACAAAAACACAGTTTTTTTCATCAGTTAAGGAACTTCTTCTGCCTAATATCTATGACCTTGTACAGACATGCAAGATGACAAATGAGTTACCTACTGAAACAAGTCTTCACATAGTATCCCACAGTGACCAGGGGCTTAAAAAAGAAGTAAAAACAAATATATGAAAATATAAAAATTGCTTTTCCATGAGATACATACATACCCAAACCTATGAAGTAAGTGACTTCCAACATTTCTACAGTATAGGCTCTGCACTCTTTTCATATCCAGATAAAGTTTAGGTGTCTGGTATAACTGTAGCTTTGAGCTAGATAGTGTTCATTTCTTTTAATTACAGTATGTTTAAAAATGTTAATTATTTAATTAAAAAGGAATGCATTCAAGCAAAAGAGTCACAGATGGCATTAAATAAAAATAATTCATTCTTTCGCTGTCATACACAGTGAATATAAATAGTTTTAGAAGGGAAAACTGTTCATAAAGCAATTAATTAGCTTCCACACTCTAAAATACTCATGTGTGACAGGAAAACAACATTTACAAACAATCATCTCTACGATGCCCTGAACACCGACAGCCAACTCCAGGCACTGCAAGTTGCCCAAGAGGAGGTGGAGGAGCTTTTCAAAAGGGCCAAACCCAGGAAAGCACCGGGTCCTGACAGAGTGTCACCAGCTGCCCTGAGAACATGTGCGGGTCAGCTCGCCCCCATCTTCACCAAGATCTTCAACAAATTGCTGGAGCTACAGAAAGTCCCCTCCTTCCTCAAAAGGTCCACTATCGTCCCAATCCCCAAGAAACCCTCTATCACGAACCTGAATGACTACAGGCCGATAGCACTGACGTCTGTGGTCATGAAAATGTTGGAGCGTCTGGTTTTGAATCACCTGAAAACTGTGATTGGCCCCCAACTGGACCCCCTACAGTTTTGCCTATCGATCAAATCGGTATGTCGAGGATGCATTCAACCTGGGCCTGCACTACATTCTACAGCACCTAGACATTCCCGGCACCTATGTGAGGGTCCTGTTTGTCGATTTCATCTCGGCCTTCAATACAATCATCCCCAGCATCCTCCACCCCAAATTACTTCACCTAGGGGTCCCAGAAGCTACCTGTTCCTGGATAGTAGACTTTCTGACAGATAGGACACAGGTAGTAAAAGCAAGGGAATTCACCTCTCAAGCGTGGTCCATCAATACAGCCCCCCCTTCAGGGCTGTGTCCTCTCACCCCTGCTCTTCCCCCAGTACACAAATGACTGCACCTCAGAGGCACAATCAGTAAAGATCATCAAATTCGCTGACAGCACCACCGTCATCGTCCTCATCAAGGACGGGCCGAATCGGCCTATAGATGGGAAGTGGACCAGTTGGCCCAATGGTGAAGCCAAAACAACCTTAAGTTCAGACCCTTGAGTTGGACTGATTGGAATGTATATACAACAAAATGGCGGATGGTGAATACAACTTATCCACAGTGAAGGGCCCAGTTGAAAAGAAACCCATCCTCTGCCTACTAATACTGATTACCAGTATGGAGCTGGGGAGGAGGTTGTGCAGCAGTGATGTCATCATGCCTTTGCACAATGACATCACTGAGGCCAGCGCAAAACAGAAAAGAAGTCTCTTTAATCCAGGGGATGGGGGAACTGTAAGGCACCTATCTCCCCCATCCTGGCACCGGCAATGCTGAGGGCACCCTCACTTGAAGCTACTGCCCCACACAGAATATAGTGTCTGGTGATCAGTGTGAATACCATACAATAACCCCTACACTACAGAAAAAATCAAGGAGTCCAAGTATGGGTGGGAAATCTCAAAATTTCCATTTATTCAAGGGCACCCACATTTGAAATCCAAGCATTTCCTCTTTCAAATGACGTGGTTCCTTAGTAGATATTGGGATTGACATATCAAGCAATGAAAAGAGTGGAGAAGTGGACCAGTGGAGAAGTTGCCGATAGCAACCAATTAGCTTCAACTTATCATTTAAAAAAATTTACTTGATAAATGCTACATCAAAGCTTATTTGTTGCTATGGGCAATTTCTCCACTTGTCCACTTCTCCACTCTTTTACAGCTCGGTACATCAACATCATCAGGTGATACGGGAAATGTTTCCATAATGGGCAGTGCATATTTTGGGTCACCCTTGTTTAAAAGAGTTTTGTCCCTTCTTGCAAATTATATGCCTCATTAGATGCGGTTATCTAGTGATCGCATGGGATCAAATGTTCAGCAGATGGGGGTATCTAATGCCCGTGTCTCCTGTATGTAGAGCCAAATAAAGACTGGGTTGCCATCTTTTCATGCAGCTTTTTTGTAGTTTTGTTTAGTCCTTGTTGGACTACCATATTATTTGTATGCATTGCAAGCATTTTAAGAAAGATGGCACAAACTAGCACATAACTAAAAGCATTATTACTCTCAATGTTTAAGAAAGGCATAATGAATGAAATCATTTGAAAAGATAGACAGGGTTGGTACAAGAGAGACTAGTTAAAAGATATTTGTAATGTAAACTTACTTTCTAAAGTTCTAAGCATATCTTAGGAGCTCGCCCCACCCCAAAATATTTGAGATGCGCCAATGTACTGGGTTACTGGGCACAGTGCAGCCACCATCTATTGTTAGCACGGGCAGTGTCAGGATGGATATTATAATCCTATTTCCAGCTGCTCCACTTCCTTCTTCCCACAGTCCTTCTCCGCCTACCTCCGGGGCCCTCCTCCTCCCTGGACCAGCTCCAGCCCCTACAGTGTGTGGATAGTTACTGTGGGCTGACTCCTGCTCTGGGCCCATCTTTGCATCGATTTCACTTCCCACTTCATATGTTCCTCCACAGGTAGGTGGTGTGGCAGAGTGAAATGATATCTTGCTCCCCCCAACCTGAAAACATTGCAGTGCCCCTGATGCATATAGATGTGTCCTCATACACCAAAACCACATATAGTAAGTATTTTTTGAAAATCTATGCTATGTTATATTATATGGTCACAGGGATCTTTTTTTCCTTTTTTCATACTTTAATAATTCAATTGTTTAAAAACATTAGTGTCAAAAATTATCTGGATTCCACTAAATCCAGATAATCCCTTTTATGCAGGAAATATCAGTGACCGTGTTTGCATACCTCCCAACTTTGGCTGGGCAGAGGATGGACAGCTGTGCATGCCGAAGGGGTTCATGGCTTCATAGGAAGTGCCTGGATCACGAGTCACGCCCCATTTTCATCACTCTTTGAGCTGCTGACAATGCCGTCAGTCCCTCTTCCCGGTGAATAGATGCTTAATACGCTCAAGGCTCCATCCGCCATACGATGCAAGACATCTAGCTTGACTGAGCCACACCGAGTGGTATAGCATAGTGACTAATTAAAATTTTGCATCTTATTTGTATTGCAGACACAGTCAAAGAGCTCTCTATGGCCCAAATGTATTAAGTCTTAACAAGAGATAAATTGGAGATGGATACAGAGTGATAAAGCTCCTGTCATTTTTCAAACACATCCTGTTACATGGCAGTTAGGAAGCTGGTTGGCTGGTACTTTATCACTCTTTATACATTTCCACTTTATCGCTTGTTAAGGCATAATACATTTTGCCCAAAGTGTACTAGGGACTCTGGGTTGAGACTTTAACTGCATAGTAATTTGTTTCAAAAGCGTGCAAAGTCACAGATGAAGCACAATGGAACTGAGAGTGAGGAAAAGCCGCGCCCGCTGCATTGTAGCTTTTCGTATACAGATAGGACACAAGTAACACACATTTTGGGACAATGAGATGCTTGCCGCGGCCCAGTCACGCGGAAGATGGCGCTCTGAGAGGGTTTGTTTGGTGCTACTGCGGCCGCGGTGTATAAGGACACATCTGTTCATCAAAGAACCACCTGTAACCCCATGGTGGAGGCCCTGAGAATAATAGCTAGTACTCAGCCTTATAGTAATGTAAATACTATCTAAATGTACCTTCTTTACATTTACTATGTGCTTCATCGTGCCCTACGGGCGCTCTTCACACCGTCGCAAGGAGCTACGCCCCCTGAACCCCTGCATGCCTTTCTGGCGCTGCGGATGTTGGAGGGGTGGGTGAGGGGGTGCCACGGGTGGGATAGGGGGTCAGGAGGCGCTGCAGGTGGGGGAGGGGCAGGTGCAGAAGTGCCACGGAGAGAGGAAAGGGTCCAGGGGTGCTGTAGGTCGGGGAGGGGTGGGTGCGGGGGTGCCGCGGGTGGGGGAGAGGGTCAGGAGGTGCTGCAGGTGGGGGAGGGGCAGGTGCGGAGGTGCCACAAGGGGGTCCAGGGGTGCCGCAGGTGGGGGAGGGGCAAGTGCGGGGGTGATGCGGGGAGAGCATGGGTGGGGAAGGGGGTCTGGAGGCGCTGTGGGTGATGTAGGGCAGGTGCGCCACAGGTGTGGTAGGGGGTCAGGAGGCACTTCGGGTAAGACTGTGGGTGGGGGAGGGGTGGGTGCCATGGTTGGGTGATAGGCGGGTGCGGGAGTGCCGTGGGTGGGGGAGGGGTGGGGCAGGGGTGCCACGGGTGGGGGAGGGGGTTCGGAGGTGTGGGGGTCAAGAGGTGCCGAGGGTCACGGAGCGGTGGTTGTGGGGGGTGCCGCGGATGGGGAGGGGGTCCAGGGGTGCTGTGGGTGGGGGAGGGGTGGGTGCAGAGGTGCCGCGGTTGGGGGAGGGGTGGGTGCGGGGGTGCTGCATGGGCACGGGTGGGGAAGGGGGTCCGGAGGTGCTGCGGATGGTGGAGGGCAGGTGCACCGCAGGTAGGGTAGGGGGTCAGGAGGTACCGCAGGTGTGCCTGTGGGTGGGAGAGGGGCGGGTGGCATGGTTGGGGGATGGGCGGGTGCGGGAGTGCCGTGGGTGGAGGAGGGGAGGGTGCGGGGGTGCCACAGGTGAGAGAGGGGGTTCAGGGGCACAGGGGGTGGGGGTCAGGAGGTGCCACAGGTGGGGAAGGGGTGGTTGCAGGGGGTGCCGCAGATGGGGTGGAGGTCCAGGGGTGCTGCAGGTGGGGGAGGGGTGGGTGCAGGGGTGCAGCGGTTGGGGGAGGGGTGGGTGTAGGGGGTGCCATGAGTGGGGGAGGGTGGTTGCGGGGGTGCCACGGGTGGGGGAGGGCGGGGGTGCCACAGGTGGGGGAGGGGCAGGTGCAGGGATGCGGAAGAGGGTGCAGTGGATGGAGGAGGAGGTCCAGAGGCGCTGCCGGTGGTGGAGGGGCAGGTGCCTGGGTGCCGTGGGTAAGGTAGGGGGTCAGGAGGCACCGCGGGTGGGGGAGGAGCGGAGGTGCCACGCGTGAGGGAAAGGCGGGGGTGAGGGAGGGGTCCATATGCGCTTTATGTAGTGGAGGGACGGATGAGGGGGTGCCATGGGTTGGGAAGTGACGGGTGCAGGGGTGCCGTGGGTGGTGGGCGGGTGCCACGGGTGTGCTAGAGGCGGGTGGGTGGGGGAGGGGCAGGAGCCACGGGTGCAGGGTGCCGTGGGTGGGGGAGGGGCAAGTGCCGTGGGTGGGGGAGGGGTGGGAGCCACGGGTGCAGGGTACCACGGGTGGGAGAGGGGAAAGTGCCGCAGGTGGGGGATGGACGGGATTGCCGCAGATGGGGGTGCCGCGAGTGGGTGAAGGGCAAGTGCGGGGGTGTCTGCAGGTGGGGGAGGGTCAGGTGCTGGGTTGCCTGCGGGTGGGGGAGGGTCAGGTGCGGGGGTGCCTGCTGGTGGTGGAGGGGCAGGTGTGGTGTGGACCTCTGATCCATGGTTCAAGCCATGGATCAGAGGTCCATACCTCTGATCCATGGCTTAATCCATGTAATGTCCTCAGCTGAGATGCCCCAGACCTGCTCAGGGTGTTGGACTGAAGAGCGGAAGACATGGTGGTAGGTAACCGGGGTGGTGCTGTCCCCGCATAGGGTGGAGTACGGTGCCCAGCTGCTGCAGGTGAGGTATGCGGTGGGATCAGCGGGCTGGCACAGGTTCCTGATCCCCGGGTCACACAGCTGAGCAGTCCCCCATGCAGTATGCTGCACAGAGAGGGGCTGCGCCTGCAGAGCTGTGCACCGGGCAGACCACCAGCCAGGGAGAGCACTGTGCCTCAGCCCCCCGTGCCTGCAGCCATGGTGGGACAGACGTCTTACATCAATATACAAACAAAACGCTTGCAGTGGACTTATCTGGCAGCAGCCGTATGTACTAAGCGATACCCAATACCAAACAGAAAAGAGTAACTTGCGCCCTAGCAGCAGCTTTGTATTAAACTCTCAAGAGCACCACTCCTTAGTTAACATCCACAACAAAAGTTAGAGTAGTCCACAAGCGCTACTAGACGATACAAATCCCTATCTCTGGGGTTCCTTCCCAGATGTCCTCTCCTTGCAGAGAAATTTTCAAGTGAAGACAGGAAATAAAAATTCTCTTTTATATACTGGACTTGCACCTCTGAACTGACCTCCTCTCAAAAAGAGATGTGCATCAAAATATTTCTTTAAATCCCTTCATATAACTCAACACCACATCTGCTGGACATCGTCCTATCCCTCATGAAGGACACTGACCTCAATTAGGTTCCCTATGTGCCTTGAAAGGTTTCTTTTCAGCGTCGCCACACAGGATTCTGGATATTATCCACCACCGCAGTTATTAGAATAAACAATGTAGGTCGTGATAAAAGTTTATCCAAAATAGGACATTTATTCCAAAAAATATAAAAAGATTACATCCATTAAAAACACATAATTGAAAACAACCCCAAAAGGTTTTGGGTTTATTCTACCGTATACCCTCAGGAAGTCGGTTCTTATAAATCATAGGTCCTTAATTAGGGTAAAAAAATGGTAAAAAACTTACGACCCGGGGCCCAATAGGTACCAACGCATTTAGGATATTACTATCCTTCTTCAGGGCATATCACAGAACAATCCCAGTCGGCCATTTATACTCAGTAGTCTGTCACTGTGACTACAACAACAAATTAGAATCCTTGTACATCAAATACATATAAACAATAATTTTCCAGTATATGTTCACACCTATATACATTCCATTTAGCAATTGTTATCTTTATAATGTATAAAACTTCAAAAAAGACACAAATTCTATCTTTAATTTAACTTAATAACTTAATTGGTAATCTGTACTCCAAGTACTGAATTCCTGGAACACATAGTTCCTCATAGAGTCCCTTATTATTGATACACATCCGGTCCGGATTCTTCCACCATTATTTGTTTACTGCCATCACTGTCATAAGTCCCATCACTTCCATCCCCCCAGACAATGATGCATTGCGATGCAACCAACTTTAATGTTCCATATGGCTGTGTAGATGGTTGCCATGGTCCCCGCACATCCGCAATGTCCCATCTGATTTGTTAGTTCCTAACCAGAAGTAGCGGCTCCGGGTTTCCGGTAAGTGGAGCGCAAACAGGAAATCACGTTGGAACACATCGTCTTTTTCAATAATTGTGGAGGATCAATGAAGTCCCCTTTCCTCCGGTATTCCATAAAGTAGGCCATAGCATTTAAACCCAATTGGTGGTTGATCACCATGTACAAAGATGTAAAATCCGCAGTGACCAACAAAAAAATCTGGTTTCCATTCATTAGTTTATTGATAGTTGCTATGGTATCCTTTAAATAGGACCTGGTTGTCTTTACCATGGTTGTAATGCATGGTCTATAAAGCACAATAAATTGGATAAACAGGAATTGGTACCCGCCACAATAGGGCGGCTTGGGGGTACGTTGTTATCCTTATGAATTTTTGGCAAAATATAAAATACTGGTATGGAGGGTTTCTCTAAAACCATAAATTTATGTTCCGCCTCAGTAATCACTCCCTTCATTTATTATTATTATCCTTTATTTATATGGCGCCACAAGGGTTCCGCAGCGCCCAATTACAGAGTACATAAACAAATAATCAACCAGGAAAACAGCAACTTACAGTTGACTACAATATAGGACAAGTACAGGGTAAATAAACATAGCTACATCAGCAGATGACACTGGAATAAGTATCAGGTGGCAGAAGACTGCTGGATTTGGTGCAGCTGAAGATTATTGAAGTAAGAAAAGGGTAAGCACATGAGGGAAGAGGGCCCTGCTCGTGAGAGCTTACATTCTAAAGGGGAGGGGTAGACAGACAGGGGTGAGACAGATGGGGTACATAGAGAGCGTGGAACAGAGGTTTAGGATGAGATTTGGCTGGGTTTGGTGAAGAAGTGGGTCTTGAGAGCCCGTTTGAAGTTTTGTAGAGAGGTGGAGAGTCTGAGGGGGAGAAGTAGGGAATTCCAGAGAAGTGGTGCAGCACGTGAAAAATCTTGGAGGTAGGAGTGGGAGGAAGTAATCCGTAGGCAGGAGAGTCGGCGAGCATTAGCAGAGCGAAGAGGACGGGTGGGAGTGTAAAGCGAGATAAGATCAGAGATGTAGATGGGAGAGGAGTGGGTGAGGGCTTTGTAAGCAAGTGTGAGAAGCTTGAAATGGATTCTGAAAGGGAAGGGGAGCCAGTGAAGGTCTAGTAAGAGAGGAGAGGTGGACGTAGTGCGTTTGGTGAGGAAAATGAGCCGGGCAGCAGCATTGAGGATAGATTGGAGTGGAGAGAGGTATTTGTCAGGAATGCCAGTCAGGAGGTGATTACAGTAGTCCAGTCTGGAGATGACCAGTGAGTGGATAAGAGTCTTAGTAGCATCCTGGGTCAGAAAGGGTCTGATCCTGGAAATATTTTTTAGATGAAAACGGCAGGTTTGTGAGAGGTGCTGAATGTGTGGTTTGAAGGAGAGGGAGAAGTCAAGGATTACTCCAAGACAGCGCACTTGGGGGGTAGAGGAGATAGTAGTGCCATCAATGGATAATGAGATTGTAGGAGGTGAGGTTATGCGGGAGGGAGGGAAGATGATCAGCTCGGTCTTAGACATGTTAAGTTTAAGAAAGCGCTGGGACATCCAGGAAGAGATAGCAGAGAGACAGTTGGAGATACGAGTGAGGAGAGTAGGGGAGAGGTCTGGAGAGGAAAGATAGATTTGAGTGTCATCAGCATAGAGATGATATTGGAAACCAAAAACTAATGAGCTTACCTAGTGAGGACGTATAGAGAGAGAAGAGAAGAGGACCAAGGACAGAACCTTGGGGTACCCCTACAGTTAGTGGAAGTGAGGGGGAGGTGGAGTCATGAGAGGAGACAGAGAATGAACGGTCAGAAAGGTAGGACGACAACCAAGAGAGGGCAGTGTCACGCAGACCAATGGAGTGAAGGATTTGCAGTAGGAGAGGATGGTCCACAGTGTCAAAAGCAGCAGAGAGATCAAGTAGAATAAGTAGAGAGTAGTGTCCCTTAGATTTAGCAGCATGGAGGTCATTGCATACTTTTGTAAGGGCAGTTTCAGTGGAGTGGAGAGGATGGAAGCCGGATTGGAATGGGTCAAGCAGTGAGTGTGAGGAAAGAAAGGAAGTAAGGCGGTTGTAGACAATACGCTCAAGGAGTTTGGAGGCAAAAGGGAGGAGAGAGATGGGTCGGTAGTTGGAGAGAGTGTTTGGATCAAGGGTAGGTTTTTTAAGAATAGGAGAGATGAGTGCATGCTTGAAGGCAGAGGGGACAGTGCCTGATGAGAGGGAGAGATTGAGAAGGTGGGAAAGATGGGAACAAGCAGAAGAAGAGAGGTAGCGGAGGAGCCGGGAGGGGATAGGGTCAAGTGGGGAGGTGGTGAGGGGACAGGAACGAATGAGGGCCATGACTTCCTCTCCAGATGCATGGGAGAAAGATGACAGAGTTGGTGCGAGGGATGGGGAGGGTTGGTAAGGGATGGGAGAAGGCTGGTTACTGATGGTCTGGTGTGATGTGATGTCCTGACGTATGGAGTCAATTTTGGATGTGAAGTAAGTGGCAAAGTCAAGAGCAGAGAGTGAGGAAGGGAGACGAGGTGGAGGTGGGCAGAGGAGTGAGTTGAGAGTGGCAAAGAGGCGCCGGGGGTTGGAAGACTGGGAGGAGATGAGGTTCTTGAAGTATGACTGTTTAGCAAGAGAAAGGGCAGCACTGAAGGATGAGAGCATAAGTTTGAAATGGAGGAAATCTGCCTTAGAGCGTGATTTCCTCCAGTGTCGCTCAGCAGTACGTGAGCATTTTTGCAGATATCTGGTGCATTTGGTGTGCCAGGGTTGAGGTGTTAATTTGCGAGGGTGAGTAGTGGTTGGTGGAGCAACAGAGTCAAGAGCAGAAGTAAGGGAATCATTGTATGTGGAAGTGGCTTGTTCAGGGCATGAGAGAGAGAGAATAGGAGAGAGAAGTGAGTCAAACAGGGAGGAAAGGAATGTGGTGTCAATAGCTTCAATGTTACGCTTAGTGATGGTAGCCTTAGGAGGTAGAGATGGGGAAGTCGAGAGAGATAGGTTAAAGAAGAGCAGGTGGTGGTCAGAGAGGGGAAATGGGGAGTTGGAAAAATCAGAGATATCACAGCGGTGAGTGAAGACCAGATCCAGTGAGCTCCCATTCACATGGGAGGGTGAGGAGGTCCACTGGGAGAGACCAAGTGAGGAGGTGAGGTTAAGGAGTTTAGAGGCAGGGGATTGTGTGGGGATGTCAATAGGGATGTTGAAATCGCCTAGGATAATGGTGGGAATGTCAGAAGAGAGGAAGTGAGGAAGCCAGGAAGCAAAGTTGTCGATGAATTTGGAAGCAGTGCCAGGGGGGGCGGTAAATGACAGCTACTCTAAGATGGACTGGTTGGAAGAGGCGTATGGCGTGGACCTCAAATGTAGAGAATATAAGGGATGGTTCTGGTGGTATGAGTTGGTAGGAGTAACTAGAAGGTAAAAGGACCCCGACACCACCCCCATGGCGACCCATAAGGTATAATGCCAGAAACACTTTGTTATTAACATTGTCACTCGGATTACCTCTTAATTTTTGATAGGTAGTACTATCTATTAGTTGTTGCATAACTTCCTTATTATAGTCATCCAAATTCATAATGACGACACTCACCCCCTTATCGGCCGGTTTGACCACTATTTCCTTATTACTACTGAGTGTTTTAATTGCCTTTCTTTCATCTTTTAATAAATTGGCTTTTCTATTAGGTTTAAATTCGATGCTCTCCAAGTCGACCGTTACTGCCTTTTTGAAGGACTCTATAAAGCTGCCCTTCTTATGCCTGGGATAAAAAGTGGACCTCCTTTTGAATTTTGGTCCTACATTAATATTCTCTACCCTATCTGCATTTGGGGTTTCACCCAAAAAACTTTTTAGTGTAAGTCTCCTGATACATTTTTCAACATCTACATGAACCTCAAACTTATCACATCTATTGACTGGGGCAAATTTTAAGCCTTTTTCAAGGACGGATTTCTCATGTATATACATTTTAGTGGTTCCTTTACTGTGGTGGGAACCAATTCCTGTTTATCCAATTTATCTTGCTTTATAGACCATGCATTACAACCCATGGTAAAGACAACCAGGTCCTATTTAAAGGATACCATAGCAACTATCAATAAACTAATGACAGTTGTATGGAAACCAGATTTTTTGTTGTTGGTCACTGCGGATGTTATATCTTTGTACATGGTGATCAACCACCAATTGGGTTTAAATGCTATGGCCTATTTTATAGATAAAATTGGAATACCGGAGGAAAGGAATAATTTTGCACTGGAGGGGACTTCATTGATCCTCCACAATAATTTTTTTTTTGTTTGATAATTAATTTTATCTTCAACTAACAGGAACGGCGATGGGCACCAGGCTGGCACACAGTTATGCCAACTTATTCATGGCACACTGGGAGGAACAACAAGTGTGGAGTGGCCATGAGCTGGGTGCCATTCTGGTGTCATGGAACCATTACATAGACAATATACTATTCATATGGAGTGGTGATTGTTCTTCGTTGAACACCTGTGAACATCTTAATAGTAATCAGTTAAAAAGACATCTAACCTTTAATATTAGTGAGGTAGAGGTAAATTTTTTGGACCTAAAGATTTATGTTGAAAATGGCATGATTAAGACCAGTAATTACAACAAAATGACTGATTGCAATTCTTTCATAGATTACAAAAGTCATCATCATCATAACTGGTTAAAAAGTATTCCAATCGGTCAATTCCAAAGGATTAGAAGAAATTGTACCGATGTGGATGTGTATTGGAAACAGGCACCTACACTACGGGAACAATTTAACGAGAAAGGTTATGATCATAATATTGTTGAAAAGGCCATGGAGGAAACTGGTAGAAACAGTCAAAACAATATGCTAACCAAGGCACCTCATTAGAAAAATTGGTCTATCCTAGGTAAAGATCCTTTACTTAGAGAGCACATATCTGAAGTCCCCAGATTTATATATAGAAGAGCAAAAAATCTAACGGAAAGTGGGATGAAAAGTGTTATAACAGCACCAAGAATGATAATTAGGAATAAATCCCAAGGCTTCTACAGGTGCGGCACTTGTATTATGTGACGGACAAGTAGAAGCAAAGAAAGCAAAATCACCCAATATAGGTCTGTACAGACAAATAAAACTTACACCATTAGGGATTTTGTAACATGCAATACAAAGAATTGTATATATCTGCTTGAATGTGCTTGTGGTTTTCAATATGTGGGACGGACTACACGCATGTTGAAGACACGCATGGCAGAGAATGTTCGGAACATCAAAAAGGTTTTAGAAACCCATAATGTTCCCTTCATTTTAGTAAGGCTCATAATTGTAGCACTGATCAACTAGTGAGTTTTTGTGGGATAACATCCATAGTTCAAAATTGGAGTACGAATGATGGAGAAATACAACTTTAGGGGTGGCACAGTGAGACTTGTGGGGAGGGGGAAGGAAGTACACTGAGGCATGTGGGATGTGAGAAGAGGAGCACAGTGAGACATGTTAGAAGAGGGAATGGGAAAATAGTGAGGCGTGTGGGATGTGGGAAGGGGAGCACAGTGAGGCATGCTGGATGTGGAAAGGTTGAAGGGAAGTACACTGAGGCATGTGGGAAGGGGGGCACACTGAGACTTGTGGGGAGGGGGAAGGGAAGTACACTGAGGCATGTGGGATATGGGAAGAGGAACAGAGTGAGAAATGTAGGAAGAGGGAATGGGAAAATAGTGAGGCATGTGGGATGGGGAACACAGTGAGACTTGTGGGGAGGGGGAAGGGAAGTACACTGAGGCATGTGGGATGTGAGAAGAGGAGCACAGTGTGACTTTTAAGAAGAGGGAATGGGAAAATAGTGAGGCATGTGGGAAGGGAAGTAAACAGAGGCATGTGGGATGTGGGAAGAGGAGCACAGTAAGACATGTTGGAAGGGAGAATGGGACAATAATGAGGCATGTGGGATGTAGGAAGGGGAGCACAGTGAGGTATGTGAGAAAGGAAGCACAGTGAGGCATGCTGGATGTGGAAAGGTTGAAGGGAAGTACACTGAGGCATGTGGGAAGGGGGGCGCAGTGAGACTTGTGGGGAGGGGGAAGGGAAGTACACTGAGGCATGTGGGATGTGGGAAGAGGAGCACAGTGAGACATGTTGGAAGAGGGAATGGGAAAATAGTGAGGCATGTGGGAAGAGGAACACAGTGAGGCATGTGGGAAGGGGGAAGGGAAGTACACAGAAGCATGTGGGATGTGGGAAGAGGAGCACAGTGAGACATGTTGGAAGGGAGAATGGGAAAATAGTGAGGCATGTGGGATGTAGGAAGGGGAGCACAGTGAGGCATGCTGGATATGGAAAGGTTGAAGGGAAGTAAACTGAGGCTTGTGGGAAGGGGGGCACACTGAGACTTGTGGGGAGGGGGAAGGGAAGTACACTGAGGCATGTGGGATATGGGAATAGGAACAGAGTGAGACATGTTGGAAGAGGAAATGGGAAAATAGTGAGGTATGTGGGATGGGGAACACAGTGAGACTTGTGGGGAGGGGGAAGGGAAGTACACTGAAGCATGTGGGATGTGAGAAGAGGAGCACAGTGAGACATGTTAGAAGAGGGAATGGGAAAATAGTGAGGCATGTGGGATGTAGGAAGGGGAGCACAGTGAGGTATGTGAGAAAGGAAGCACAGTGAGGCATGCTGGATGTGGAAAGGTTGAAGGGAAGTACACTGAGGCATGTGGGAAGGGGGGCACAGTGAGACTTGTGGGGAGTCGGAAGGGAAGTACACTGAGGCATGTGGGACGTGGGAAGTTGAGCACAGTGAGACATGTTGGAAGAGGGAATGGGAAAATAGTGAAGCATGTGGGAAGAGGAACACAGTGAGGCATGTGGGAAGGGGGAAGGGAAGTACACAGAAGCATGTGGGATGTGGGAAGAGGAGCACAGTGAGACATGTTGGAAGGGAGGATGAGAAAATAGTGAGGTATGTGGGAAGGGGTGCACAGTGAGGTATGTGAGAAAGGGAGCACAGTGAGGCATGCTGGATGTGGAAAGGTTGAAGAGAAGTACACTGAGGCATATCGGAAGAGGAGCACAGTGAGACATGTGGGAAGGGGGAATGGAAGAACAGAGAGGCATGTGGGACGTGGGAAAGGGAGCGCATTGAGGCATGTGGGAAAGGGAGCACAGTGAGGCATATGGGATGTGGGAAAGAGCACAGTGACTTACTGAATGTGAAAGGGAAGCACATTGAGGCGGGATCGGTATGAAAAACCGGCATCTGTGATCATGGCCATCATTATACCGACAGCGGGATCCCGGGAACCGATATGCCGGCAGCAGTGCATGTACTAGCAAGCCACTTGCGGGCTTGCTTCGCTCACCATGCTGCGGCCCGGTGGCTCGCTGTGCTCGCCATAGGTTATATTCTCCCTCTATGGGTGTTGTGTACCCCCATAGATGCAGAAAAGCCTTTGGCGCCAGTTTTCCGGCAGCGGTATTTCATTGCTAGGTGGGATTTCAGCGTCAGCATTGTGATGTCCGGGATCCCGACTGATGGTATTGTAACTGCTTCCCCATTGAGGCATGTGGGATGTGGGAAGGGAAGCACAGTGAGGCATTTGGGATGTGGGAAGGGGGAAGGGAAGGGAAGTACACTGAGGCATGTGGGAAGGGGGGCACACTGAGACTTGTGGGGAGGGGGAAAGGAAGTACACTGAGACATCTGGGCTGTGGGAAGAGGAGCACAGGGAGACATGTTGGAAGAGGGAATGGGAAGATAGGGAGGCATGTGGGAAGGGGAACACAGTAAGGCATGTGGGAAGGGGGAAGGGAAGTACACAGAGGCATGTGGGATGTGGGAATAGGAGCACAGTGAGACATGTTGGAAGGGAGAATGGGAAAATAGTGAGGCATGTGGGAAGGGGAACACAGTAAGGCATGTGGGAAGGGGGAAGGGAAGTACACAGAGGTATGTGCGATGTGGGAAGGGGAGCACAGTGAGGTATGTGAGAAATTGAGCACAGTGAGGCATGCTGGATGTGGAAAGGTTGAAGGGAAGTACACTGAGGCATGTGGGAAGAGAAGTACAGTCAGACTTGTGGGAAGGGGGAATGGAAGAACAGAGAGGCAAGTGGGATGTGGGAACCGGAGCGCATTGAGGCATGTGGGAAAGGGAGCACAGTGAGGCATGTGGGATGTTGTAAAGGGGAGCGCAGTAAGGTATGTGCGAAAGGGAGCACAGTGAGGGGATGCGGTTAAATTGCAGTCGGGATCCCTGCAGTCAGGATACCGACGCTGACAATGCTGCCAGCTGGAATCCTGGCTCACAGGGGCTATTCCCACTCGTGGGTGTACACAACACCCATAGAGTGGGAATAGAACCTATGAGGAGTGCAGCTAGCCACCGAGCCCGCAGTCTGGCGCATGCAGCGAGCCTGCAAGGGGACTCTCTGCGCTCTCCCAGCTTCCGGCATACTGACAGCCAGGATGCCATTGTCTGTATACTGACAGTCAGCATCCCGACCGTCGGTAATTCATATTGAACCCCAGTGAGGCATGTGGGATTTGGGAAAGGGGAGCACAGTGAGACACATGGGAAGTAGAGCACAGTGAGGCATGTAAGATGTAGGAAGGGGAGCACGGTGAGGCATGTGGCAAATGGGAAGGTGAGAGCAGTGAGGCATGTAGAATGTGGGAAGGTGGAAGGGGGCTACAGTAAGGCATGTGGGATGTGGGGAGGGGAGTACAGTGGGGCATGTGGGATGGAAAAGGGGAGCACAGTGAGGCACGTGGATTGGGGAACAAGGAAGCACAATGGGGAAAGGAGAACACAATGTGTGCTGTGGTATAGAAGGCAGGAGAGCACAGTGTGGGGTAATGATGGGGAAAAAGAGCACAATGTGGGATGTGGAGGGGAAAGGGAGCATAGTGTAGAATGTAAATGGGGGAAAGGTAGAACAATTCTGAATCTATGTGGAGATATGACCAGATCACCTTGAGACCCAAATAGGCAGGCCCATAGGCTGAGCCTGCAAGGGATAGATCTGGCTGCCAGACCCAAATAAATTAATAAGTTGGTTTCATCCATTCTAAAGTGATCCTGGGCAACAGGCTCAGTTGTATAGGGTGGGGTAGTGTGCAAGCTGTGCAGTACCCACTCCCCAGTAAATAAAGTAGTTCCCCTGTGTGGAGAAGCGGTCCAGCTCCTTACACTTAATACTAAGATTTTGTTTTCATGTGGTAGGCTGTCGGGCCACCATTTCAGTCACCAGTAACAGCCTGGGATAGGAAAGGGCTGGCTAACTGTGGATAGGTAGGAACTTATGGAACAACTGAAGGCAGGGGTTTAAATAAACAGAACTGTTGTGTATTCTTGTACTGTACGGTTTTGTTTCCGTGAAGGGTGAAGTTAGTTAGAACTGTTTGTGTTTGGAGCTTGATAGTTCAAGGGCTCTGTTGTTATAGATAGTGTAGTGGTGTTACACCAGGCTAGAGTTAGGCCATGCATGATGGTGTTGTTTTTCACTCCTTACAGGGACCTGTAAGTGGAGAAGAAGTCAGATCTCTGTTTGTTAGTTCCTGTGTACGTTGTGTGTGTGTCCCTACCTGTAACTTCCTTCTGGGAAGAAAGTGGACCTTGCATTCTGGCGCAAGGTTGAATCTTCACCTGGTGCACGAGTACCGGTAGGTGAGAATTTGGGGGTCTGAGGCCAAGAGTGCTGGTGATGACCATCCCGAAATCTATATTTGGGAACACGACTCGGTTTGGTGGGCTTATTGGTCTGCATTAGGGAAGGGCGGTACTCACCTTATCACCTTCCTTTTACATCATGTCCAGGTTCAGTTGATGCACCAGGGCCATTGATATATCTCACGGCCTGAAGGTGAGAGGTGAAATGCCAGGTAAGAAGCCAGTCTACACCTGCGCGGGAGCGTGCAGATGGGGTAGGTGTAAGTGACAAAAGTAATGATGATGGTTTCTGCTGTGGATGGAAAAACAGTTGACAGTGCAGCTATATGCGTAGAGTCATGAAACTATAACTGGCTGCCACCACCATGGGACATAGAATCAGTTCCAGAATGCTGGGATGTGTAGCTTCCCAGCAGCTAGAGGGCCACCTGTTGAATAGACCTGCTATAAATAAATGTACTGCATGTACATTGTTCCCATGCTTGCATTAACTATATGCGCTTGCGAAGTAGAACAAGAACGGAGGTGCATTATACCTGTATGCCCCAAGCTACTACCAATAAGTTGCATTCCTCATAAGTAATTTGTGGTACCTGACAAACCCTGAGCATCATGTTCCCACCTGCACCATAACAACAGACACCAGTAAGAATGCCTCAATGATGGGTAACTTTATTTCATATAGTATCATCATTTTTTTACAGATGAATTTCATTAAAATATACAAGAAAACTGTTTCATGTTTACAAAACATCCTCACAATGCTAACTGCGTTTGCTTCTAATGTGTTTGTTGAGGTAAAGACACTTTCTAAGGATTGTTAATGCATCTATCAATGATGACAAATGTTTTCATGGACAGCATAGCTGAGGAGATGTGATTCTTTGTGCTCATGTTGATCAAATTGGTTTCTGTGGGACTTAGGAGCGAGAGAATAGACTTCCTCCCAATTAGAGACTGGGGCAACAGTTCAAAGTTTCCTAGTGGGTTTGCATCCTGCCTATCCTCATTTAACTTGTGAGCTGAAAGAGAAATCGCAGCTTGCCTGCCAATCTTTCATCCACTATTTGAAAGCCAACATTAAAGCACAAAAATAAAAGTATGATTTACTAACATGAATCTGATGTCCCTAAATCTACAATTGCAGTTTGCCACATGAATGTAAAAACTGATTTTCTTCAATAAAGTACAATAAAAAAATAAAAAAATCAGTCAAGGCAAGAGCAATATAAGCTACAGTACATCTCTGTGAGGTACCAGGATAACACTTTAAACTGTTGCAGCGTAGTCTACATTTGACTTTGGTTGTTAAACAAAGCAAAAAATTAAGCTACAAGAAGAGAGTACACATACATTGGGTATAATTGTCAGAATCCTGTTTGTAGTTCTGCATTATGGGAGTCATTCCGAGTTGATCGCTTGCTAGCTAGTTTTTAGCAGCCGTGCATGCAAACGCTATGCCGCCGCCCACTGGGGAGTGTATTTTAGCTTAGCAGAAGTGCGAACGTATGTGCAACCGAGCTCTGCAAAAACAGTTTGTGCAGTTTCAGAGTAGATCTGAACCTACTCAGCGTTTGCGATCACTTCAGCCTATTCGTGTCTGGATTTGACATCATACACCCGCCCCGCGAACGCCCAGCCATACCTGCATTTTTTTCAGACATGCCTGCGTTTTTGCAAACACTCCCTGAAAACAGTCAGTTGACACCCAGAAACAACCCCTTCCTGTCAATCTTCTAGCGGCCGCCAGTGCGAAGAAAAACTTAGCTAGAACCTGAACACAACCACAAAGGGCTTGTACTCGTACACCGTGCGTGCGCATTGCGGGGCATACGCACGCGCAGAAATGCAATTTTTTTACCTGAACGCAGCGCTGCGAAAATCGGTAGCAAGCGATCAACTCAAAATGACCCCCTATGGGCCTAATTTACAGTTGATCGCAGCAGCAAATTTGTTAGCAGTTGGGCAAAACCATGTGCACTGCAGGTGGGGCAGATATAACATGTGCAGAGAGAGTTAGATTTGGGTGGTGTGTGTTCAAACTGAAATCTGAATTGCAGTATTTACCCTGCACAGAAACAATATAACCCATCCAAATCTAACTCTCTCTGCAAATGATGTATCTACAACACCTGCAGTCAGTGTCGGACTGGGGCATGAAGGGCCCACCAGGGAATGCCGTTATAGGGGCCTATGTTCGGGGGTATGTCCAGTCTTCAGAGGAGGCATGACCAGCTGCCACAAAGGTTTGGCTGATCATTAGATCGTAAACAGTATAGTAAATACTGCTAGTGCATGCATGATAATGTACCAGATTAATAATGGCAATGCACTGTACAAAATACACCATAGTCCTGTGCAGTATAAGGTAACATATGTATAATGTATAATACAAGTGCACAGTCTGGAACCTTATCCCTAGAAGAGGAGGTGGGGCCTACCGGGGGTTTCCCCTGTGCCCCTGTGAGCCAGTCCAACCCTGCCTGCAGTGCACATGGTTTTGTCCAACTGCTAACAAATTTGCTGCTGCGATCAGGTCTGATTTACCCCCTATGTTGTCAGGAGGCAAACCATTCTGATTGGCTATTCATGGACATGCATCCATTTGCATCACTGCTCCTAGGAGAATATTCGGCATCTATTAGGGGAGTTTAAAAAAAAAAAAGTAACCCTTGAATTACTTTTACAAGAATATGTCTATTAATGTAGAAGAGAAACTACGAGAGCAAACATTTATTTGATGATTATTTATGATAAATTACATTGCTATTCAGTGCGTTTCTATTTATTTAATATTAGTTTGGTGTGCACAACTGCTAGTCTTTACTGGGATTTTTAATTCTACACATTTAACTAATGTTTACTTATTTATACATAAATAATAATAATAATAATAATAATAATAATAATAATCTTACACACATTACCTCATTTCCTACTGCCAATGCTATTCCGCATTTAACTAGTATCTACAAGAATGGGCTATGATTGTTTTCTTTGCTGACAATGCTGGAGTTACCTTACATTGAGATGGGGGAAGGGGAGGGGACATCCACGACCCCACTGCCGGTCTCCCAGTTAGAATGTGACCAGACCGGAACAATAAAACAACTTGAACTAATAATAGGTGTACTGCAGCACTTTCCACCTATACATTATAGATTTTTTCATTAAGCAGAAATTATGAAACACTCCCATTTATTGCCCTGTGTAATAAATAAAGTGGATGACTTATAAAGACATGATGAATACATAGGGGAATGAAGGGCTGGTAAACTAGGGTATAAAATGATGCTCACAAGATTCAATATACAGTATTTACCACTGAAGTGTGCCCGATTCCTCTTTGTGACAGCTGCAGAGCGCAGCCACTGAGAGAGCAGTTATAGGATCTATTATAATGCGGCAAGGTATACAGTAGGCCTAGCAACTGCACACTAGAGGGCAGCTGTGAGGCCGCGCCCCCTCACTCCCCTCACTGATTGGCAGACTTCCAGACACAGCCCCTTTTATCAGTGCATATTTTATTTATGGAAACTCAGCAACAACTGTTTAAAAGAATCCTGCCCAACACTAGGTCATTACTGTTTACCTCCCAAATGCCCTGACTTGGGGGGACTGTCCCACTCTTGGGGGCCACCCGCACTGTTGTGAACAGGGTAATCACTAGAGATGAGCGGGTTCGGTTTCTCTGAATCCGAACCCGCCCGAACTTCATGGTTTTTTTCACGGGTCCGAGCAGACTCGGATCCTCCCGCCTTGCTCGGTTAACCCGAGCGCGCCCGAACGTCATCATGACGCTGTCGGATTCTCGCGAGACTCGGATTCTATATAAGGAGCCGCGCGTCGCCGCCATTTTCACACGTGCATTGAGATTGATAGGGAGAGGACGTGGCTGGCGTCCTCTCCATTTAGATTATAAGAGAGAGAGATTTACTGGAGTTTAGGACTAGGAGGAGTACTGTAGAAGTGTAGAGAGTGCAGAGAGTTTACTAGTGAGTGACCACCAGACAGTGCAGTTTATTTAATATATCCGTTCTCTGCCTGAAAAAAGCGATACACACAGTGACTCAGTCACATACCATATCTGTGTGCACTGCTCAGGCTCAGCCCAGTGTGCTGCATCATCTATATATATTATATATCTGTCTGACTGCTCAGCTCACACAGCTTATAATTGTGGGGGAGACTGGGGAGCACTGCAGTGCCAGTTATAGGTTATAGCAGGAGCCAGGAGTACATAATATTATATAGTGAGTGACCACCAGACAGTGCAGTTTATTTAATATATCCGTTCTCTGCCTGAAAAAAGCGATACACACAGTGACTCAGTCACATACCATATCTGTGTGCACTGCTCAGGCTCAGCCCAGTGTGCTGCATCATCTATATATATTATATATCTGTCTGCTCAGCTCACACAGCTTATAATTGTGGGGGAGACTGGGGAGCACTGCAGTGCCAGTTATAGGTTATAGCAGGAGCCAGGAGTACATAATATTATATTAAAATTAAACAGTGCACACTTTTGCTGCAGGAGTGCCACTGCCAGTGTGACTGACCAGTGACCTGACCACACTGACCACCAGTATAGTTAGTAGTATACTTATATTGTGATTGCCTGAAAAAGTTAAACACTCGTCGTGTGACTTCACTTGTGTGTTGTTGTTTTTTTTATTCTATAAAAATAAAACTCATTCTGCTGACAGACAGTGTCCAGCAGGTCCGTCATTATATAATATATAATATATACCTGTCCGGCTGCAGTAGTGATATATATATATTTTTTATATCATTTATCATCCAGTCGCAGCAGACACAGTACGGTAGTTCACGGCTGTGGCTACCTCTGTGTCTGCACTCGGCAGGCAGTCCGTCCATAATTGTATACCACCTAACCGTGGTTTTTTTTTCTTCTTTATACATACATACATACTACTACGACATCTCTTTATCAACCAGTCTATATTAGCAGCAGACACAGTACAGTACGGTAGTTCACGGCTGTGGCTACCTCTGTGTCTGCACTCGGCAGGCAGTCCGTCCATAATTGTATACCACCTAACCGTGGTTTTTTTTTCTTTCTTCTTTATACATACATAGTTACATAGACATCTCTTTATCAACCAGTCTATATTAGCAGCAGACACAGTAC
The DNA here is from genome assembly GCF_028390025.1 of Pseudophryne corroboree. NCBI lineage: Eukaryota > Metazoa > Chordata > Amphibia > Anura > Myobatrachidae > Pseudophryne > Pseudophryne corroboree. The sequence continues at coordinate 618,922,820 of NC_086446.1, forward strand.
AGTACGGTAGTTCACGGCTGTGGCTACCTCTGTGTCTGCACTCGGCAGGCAGTCCGTCCATAATTGTATACCACCTAACCGTGGTTTTTTTTTCTTTCTTCTTTATACATACATAGTTACATAGACATCTCTTTATCAACCAGTCTATATTAGCAGCAGACACAGTACAGTACGGTAGTTCACGGCTGTGGCTACCTCTGTGTCTGCACTCGGCAGGCAGTCCGTCCATAATTGTATACCACCTAACCGTGGTTTTTTTTTCTTTCTTCTTTATACATACATAGTTACATAGACATCTCTTTATCAACCAGTCTATATTAGCAGCAGACACAGTACAGTACGGTAGTTCACGGCTGTGGCTACCTCTGTGTCTGCACTCGGCAGGCAGTCCGTCCATAATTGTATACCACCTAACCGTGGGTTTTTTTTCTTTCTTCTTTATACATACATAGTTACATAGACATCTCTTTATCAACCAGTCTATATTAGCAGCAGACACAGTACAGTACGGTAGTTCACGGCTGTGGCTACCTCTGTGTCTGCACTCGGCAGGCAGTCCGTCCATAATTGTATACCACCTAACCGTGGTTTTTTTTTCTTTCTTCTTTATACATACATACTACTACGACATCTCTTTATCAACCAGTCTCTATTATTAGCAGCAGACACAGTACAGTACGGTAGTTCACGGCTGTGGCTACCTCTGTGTCTGCACTCGGCAGGCAGTCCGTCCATAATTGTATACCACCTAACCGTGGTTTTTTTTTCTTTCTTCTTTATACATACATAGTTACATAGACATCTCTTTATCAACCAGTCCATATTAGCAGCAGACACAGTACAGTACGGTAGTTCACGGCTGTGGCTACCTCTGTGTCTGCACTCGGCAGGCAGTCCATAATTGTATACTAGTATCCATCTCCATTGTTTACCTGAGGTGCCTTTTAGTTGTGCCTATTAAAATATGGAGAACAAAAATGTTGAGGTTCCAAAATTAGGGAAAGATCAAGATCCACTTCCACCTCGTGCTGAAGCTGCTGCCACTAGTCATGGCCGAGACGATGAAATGCCAGCAACGTCGTCTGCCAAGGCCGATGCCCAATGTCATAGTACAGAGCATGTCAAATCCAAAACACCAAATATCAGAAAAAAAAGGACTCCAAAACCTAAAATAAAATTGTCGGAGGAGAAGCGTAAACTTGCCAATATGCCATTTACGACACGGAGTGGCAAGGAACGGCTGAGGCCCTGGCCTATGTTCATGGCTAGTGGTTCAGCTTCACATGAGGATGGAAGCACTCAGCCTCTCGCTAGAAAAATGAAAAGACTCAAGCTGGCAAAAGCAGCACAGCAAAGAACTGTGCATTCTTCGAAATCCCAAATCCACAAGGAGAGTCCAATTGTGTCGGTTGCGATGCCTGACCTTCCCAACACTGGACGTGAAGAGCATGCGCCTTCCACCATTTGCACGCCCCCTGCAAGTGCTGGAAGGAGCACCCGCAGTCCAGTTCCTGATAGTCAGATTGAAGATGTCAGTGTTGAAGTACACCAGGATGAGGAGGATATGGGTGTTGCTGGCGCTGGGGAGGAAATTGACCAGGAGGATTCTGATGGTGAGGTGGTTTGTTTAAGTCAGGCACCCGGGGAGACACCTGTTGTCCGTGGGAGGAATATGGCCGTTGACATGCCAGGTGAAAATACCAAAAAAATCAGCTCTTCGGTGTGGAGGTATTTCAACAGAAATGCGGACAACAGGTGTCAAGCCGTGTGTTCCCTTTGTCAAGCTGTAATAAGTAGGGGTAAGGACGTTAACCACCTCGGAACATCCTCCCTTATACGTCACCTGCAGCGCATTCATAATAAGTCAGTGACAAGTTCAAAAACTTTGGGTGACAGCGGAAGCAGTCCACTGACCAGTAAATCCCTTTCTCTTGTAACCAAGCTCACGCAAACCACCCCACCAACTCCCTCAGTGTCAATTTCCTCCTTCCCCAGGAATGCCAATAGTCCTGCAGGCCATGTCACTGGCAATTCTGACGATTCCTCTCCTGCCTGGGATTCCTCCGATGCATCCTTGCGTGTAACGCCTACTGCTGCTGGCGCTGCTGTTGTTGCTGCTGGGAGTCGATGGTCATCCCAGAGGGGAAGTCATAAGCCCACTTGTACTACTTCCAGTAAGCAATTGACTGTTCAACAGTCCTTTGCGAGGAAGATGAAATATCACAGCAGTCATCCTGCTGCAAAGCGGATAACTGAGGCCTTGACAACTATGTTGGTGTTAGACGTGCGTCCGGTATCCGCCGTTAGTTCACAGGGAACTAGACAATTTATTGAGGCAGTGTGCCCCCGTTACCAAATACCATCTAGGTTCCACTTCTCTAGGCAGGCGATACCGAAAATGTACACGGACCTCAGAAAAAGACTCACCAGTGTCCTAAAAAATGCAGTTGTACCCAATGTCCACTTAACCACGGACATGTGGACAAGTGGAGCAGGGCAGGGTCAGGACTATATGACTGTGACAGCCCACTGGGTAGATGTATGGACTCCCGCCGCAAGAACAGCAGCGGCGGCACCAGTAGCAGCATCTCGCAAACGCCAACTCTTTCCTAGGCAGGCTACGCTTTGTATCACCGCTTTCCAGAATACGCACACAGCTGAAAACCTCTTACGGCAACTGAGGAAGATCATCGCGGAATGGCTTACCCCAATTGGACTCTCCTGTGGATTTGTGGCATCGGACAACGCCAGCAATATTGTGTGTGCATTAAATATGGGCACATTCCAGCACGTCCCATGTTTTGCACATACCTTGAATTTGGTGGTGCAGAATTTTTTAAAAAACGACAGGGGCGTGCAAGAGATGCTGTCGGTGGCCAGAAGAATTGCGGGACACTTTCGGCGTACAGGCACCACGTACAGAAGACTGGAGCACCACCAAAAACTACTGAACCTGCCCTGCCATCATCTGAAGCAAGAAGTGGTAACGAGGTGGAATTCAACCCTCTATATGCTTCAGAGGTTGGAGGAGCAGCAAAAGGCCATTCAAGCCTATACAATTGAGCACGATATAGTAGGTGGAATGCACCTGTCTCAAGCGCAGTGGAGAATGATTTCAACGTTGTGCAAGGTTCTGATGCCCTTTGAACTTGCCACACGTGAAGTCAGTTCAGACACTGCCAGCCTGAGTCAGGTCATTCCCCTCATCAGGCTTTTGCAGAAGAAGCTGGAGACATTGAAGGAGGAGCTAACACGGAGCGATTCCGCTAGGCATGTGGGACTTGTGGATGGAGCCCTTAATTCGCTTAACAAGGATTCACGGGTGGTCAATCTGTTGAAATCAGAGCACTACATTTTGGCCACCGTGCTCGATCCTAGATTTAAAGCCTACCTTGGATCTCTCTTTCCGGCAGACACAAGTCTGCTGGGGTTGAAAGACCTGCTGGTGACAAAATTGTCAAGTCAAGCGGAACGCGACCTGTCAACATCTCCTCCTTCACATTCTCCCGCAACTGGGGGTGCGAGGAAAAGGCTCAGAATTCCGAGCCCACCCGCTGGCGGTGATGCAGGGCAGTCTGGAGCGACTGCTGATGCTGACATCTGGTCCGGACTGAAGGACCTGACAACGATTACGGACATGTCGTCTACTGTCACTGCATATGATTCTCTCAACATTGATAGAATGGTGGAGGATTATATGAGTGACCGCATCCAAGTAGGCACGTCACACAGTCCGTACTTATACTGGCAGGAAAAAGAGGCAATTTGGAGGCCCTTGCACAAACTGGCTTTATTCTACCTAAGTTGCCCTCCCACAAGTGTGTACTCCGAAAGAGTGTTTAGTGCCGCCGCTCACCTTGTCAGCAATCGGCGTACGAGGTTACATCCAGAAAATGTGGAGAAGATGATGTTCATTAAAATGAATTATAATCAATTCCTCCGCGGAGACATTGACCAGCAGCAATTGCCTCCACAAAGTACACAGGGAGCTGAGATGGTGGATTCCAGTGGGGACGAATTGATAATCTGTGAGGAGGGGGATGTACACGGTGATATATCGGAGGGTGATGATGAGGTGGACATCTTGCCTCTGTAGAGCCAGTTTGTGCAAGGAGAGATTAATTGCTTCTTTTTTGGGGGGGGTCCAAACCAACCCGTCATATCAGTCACAGTCGTGTGGCAGACCCTGTCACTGAAATGATGGGTTGGTTAAAGTGTGCATGTCCTGTTTTGTTTATACAACATAAGGGTGGGTGGGAGGGCCCAAGGACAATTCCATCTTGCACCTCTTTTTTCTTTTCTTTTTCTTTGCATCATGTGCTGATTGGGGAGGGTTTTTTGGAAGGGACATCCTGCGTGACACTGCAGTGCCACTCCTAAATGGCCCCGGTGTTTGTGTCGGCCACTAGGGTCGCTAATCTTACTCACACAGTCAGCTACCTCATTGCGCCTCTTTTTTTCTTTGCGTCATGTGCTGTTTGGGGAGGGTTTTTTGGAAGGGACATCCTGCGTGACACTGCAGTGCCACTCCTAGATGGGCCCGGTGTTTGTGTCGGCCACTAGGGTCGCTAATCTTACTCACACAGCTACCTCATTGCGCCTCTTTTTTTCTTTGCGTCATGTGCTGTTTGGGGAGGGTTTTTTGGAAGGGCCATCCTGCGTGACACTGCAGTGCCACTCCTAGATGGGCCCGGTGTTTGTGTCGGCCACTAGGGCCGCTAATCTTACTCACACAGCTACCTCATTGCGCCTCTTTTTTTCTTTGCGTCATGTGCTGTTTGGGGAGGGTTTTTTGGAAGGGACATCCTGCGTGACACTGCAGTGCCACTCCTAGATGGGCCCGGTGTTTGTGTCGGCCACTAGGGTCGCTTATCTTACTCACACAGCGACCTCGGTGCAAATTTTAGGACTAAAAATAATATTGTGAGGTGTGAGGTATTCAGAATAGACTGAAAATGAGTGTAAATTATGGTTTTTGAGGTTAATAATACTTTGGGATCAAAATGACCCCCAAATTCTATGATTTAAGCTGTTTTTTAGTGTTTTTTGAAAAAAACACCCGAATCCAAAACACACCCGAATCCGACAAAAAAAATTCGGTGAGGTTTTGCCAAAACGCGTTCGAACCCAAAACACGGCCGCGGGACCGAAACCAAAACCAAAACACAAAACCCGAAAAATTTCAGGCGCTCATCTCTAGTAATCACCAGGCAGAAAACTTTGACTAGCAATACTAAAATGTGATACCCTTATTTTAACACATTCTTGACCACTATTTAGGAACCCCTGGAGATTCCATAAGGGCAAGTGTGGGGGGAAGTGGTGACATAATTCTCAGCGTCATGGCAAAGCCTCTTCCAACAAAATGATGAAATTCATGGCAACTTTTTTTTCAGCTGGAGGATTACAATGTTGATCTTGTTTCAAATACAAATATCAAAAATGTTATCTAGTGCATTAGAGTTTACTACAACCCCACAGAGTTCCAAGTTCTAAGAAATTCTGGAAAGAAATTGACTTTAATATAATGATATGAGTTTGTCTAAGTGTTTCTAAATAACATATAATCATCAGGATGATGTCTTCCTTATCCACATTACTTGTCTATGTTATAAAATGAAATAGCATAGTTGCAGTGATGACTATTTTCATGCTCATTCACTTGGGAGTGGAAGCAGCGGCTTTTCTAGAGAGGAGGAGACCCGTGTGCAGACACCGTGTGCGGGCCCCTTCTCTCCTGTAGCCGCTTCTAGCGCTCTTAGCGCTGAGACTCTGGTACAGTACCAGAGTCTACAGCGCATGCGCAGAACTCTGAAAGTTGGTCACTGCGCCATTTTTACGGAGTCCTGCGCATGCGCTGTAGACTCTGGCACTGTACCAGAGTCTCTAGTGCTCAGTGCGCTAGCAGCGGCGGTGACGGCTACAGGAGAGGAGGGGGCCCACACACAGTCACCTATGGACGCCGGAAAGGTAAATATAGAAGAAATGGGTGCAGTGTGGTCCCCCTCTGGACCCAGGGGCCCGTGTGCACCACACACACTGCACCCGTTATAGATATGCCAGTGAGTGGAAGGGACGTTAAAATAGGCTGAACAAGGATCTCACCTCCTGGGTCCCGGCCGCCACAGACAGCCTGAGTGTGTGAAGCATCCCGTACCTCCGGCAGCTCACACTTGTCTGTACCCTGCATGGTCTAGGGGTGATTGGACGTTGGGGCGGACGTGGCTTGTGCTTGGAGGAAAGGGGGGAATACTGCAGCAACCCACATAAGCTGCTCAAAGCTTCCATGCCTTGCTGCCCACCCCATCACAGGTGCTGACCAGTGTTTGTTATAGGTCAGCCCACAGACATTTAGAGAAGTGCCCTGAGCATGTTTGGCACTGTCTGTTTGACAGTTGGCAGCGGCCAGCTCTTGGAGGGCCCTGTAAGGGTGAGGGGGAATGTCTCCTTAAAGGTAGGGAGCCGTGCTGCAGTGGGCCCAGGCTATGCTGCTGAAATGTTGAGGGTGGAGCTGTCTCCCTGTGAAGCAGCCAATCAGTGTTCAGCATCCCTGTGCTGGGAGGGGCGGTACAGCGTGGCATTGCCGCAGTAAACAGTAAAGTGCTGAGCCCGATCACTTTGTGCTGGGATGGCAGCTGAAGCCGGAGGCAGAGCTATCAGGCGGGAGCAGTGCCGGAGACTGTCCGCACTGTCCCTGCTGCTGTTGGCGGCTTTCCTGGCAGGAGCATGGACACTAAGTAAAGGACGGGGCCCCGGTCCACCGGTAATCCATCCCAGGGTCCCGCTGGGCCAATTCGCCCCTGGGTGTATATGAAACATAAATTAATATTGTATATGTACACAGACTTTGTTTCATGCACAGAATAATTAAAAATATTGCATTACCTTCAAGCTATGGCCCTCATTCCGAGTTGTTCGCTCGTTGCCGAGTTTCGCTATATTGCGATTAGTCGCTTACTGCGCATGCGCAAGGGTTGCAGAGCGCATGTGCTTAGTTATTTTACTCAAAAGTTAGGTATTTTACTCACGGCATAACGAGGATTTTCATCGTTCTGGTGATTGGAGTGTGATTGACAGGAAGTGGGTGTTTCTGGGCGGAAACTGGCCGTTTTATGGGAGGATGCAAAAAAACGCTGGCGTTTCTGGGAAAAACGCGGGAGTGTCTGAAGAAACGGGGGAGTGTCTGGGCGAACGCTGGGTGTGTTTGTGACGTCAAACCAGGAACGAAACTGACTGAACTGATCGCAATGGCTGAGTAAGTCTCGAGCTACTCAGAAACTGCTAAGAACTGTCTATTCGCAATTCTGCTAATCTTTCGTTCGCAATTTTGCTAAGCTAAGATACACTCCCAGAGGGCGGCGGCCTAGCATGTGCAATGCTGCTAAAAGCAGCTAGCGAGCGAACAACTCGGAATGAGGGCCTATGTGTATAAGGTATATATATATATATATATATATATATATATCCAACATCAGCCGGCACTCACTAAAATCAGCTTCCTCAGGTGCCAGAACAGATAAATATCCAAAGAAAAACGGCACTCAGAGATATAAAGTGAAAAAACTGGATGTATTAAAATGTTCAGTTATGTGGGGAGAGACAGGTTTTGCCTATTACATTGACCATAAATTATTTGAATTGGTCCTGGACCACAAATCCAAGGCACCCCTGCAAGTGTCCCGTGGCACCACAGGGTGCCACAGCACACAGCTTGGGAACCACTGCCTTAGGTAAAGATACATTTCTTACGAGGTCATTTAATCAAATTGACTTAGCAAGGCTTTCTTTCTTCAATATCAGGTTCATAAACATCCTATCCACCATCATCAATATCTTCAATGTCAACAGCAGCAGTAGAATTGTTCTCACTTTCCACATCAGCAGTAGTTGGTGGAATTGGCACAGGGTTAATTGCATCATGTGGAACAGGCTTTAGAGCAGATTCACATGGCGGGATCAAGTCCAAGACTTTTGTCAGTGCCCATGATATGGCGTGAGCCCCAAAACCACCAAGGCATGTTTTAGCCTTGTACATGATTGCCCCTTTAAAAAAAAGTCAGAGTTCGGCCAGCATCCCGCATGGCTCCCAAACTCGGTCTTCATTACATCCCATCCACAACCTGGATATATGTTATTTTCAACTTATTTTTTTCTGGAAATCCCGAGATGTTTGTCATGCAGAAGTACCAGTCTGAGTGGTGATTTTTTGGGGGCTTGCGCCAACTCATGGCCACTGAAAATGGCATAGCCTTCCTTTTACCTCTTAGCCATTGCATCAGCCTTGTATTACACATAGTACAGCAAATGTGAGGTGCCCAACATTTGTCTTGATCTCCAACTTTCACACCAAATTAATGGCAGTAAGCAGTCATCACTTTTGTGGCCAGGGTTTTAGGTTTGGAGTTTAGATTCAGAATCACCATACAGACATTAGACAAGAAGACCTGGATTTTCCTCAGTAGCTGATAATAACTATTTTTTTGTTGTCTAGTGCAGTGGTTCTCAAACTGTGTGCCGTGGCACACTTGTAGAGGTGCCTCAAGTTGGTGGTCTAGGACCAATTCAAACTAATTATTGATTAGTTATTGTGATGAAACAAAGCGCTAAAAAACAATGCTTAGAGTAAGAATAAAGAAAGAGAAAGAAGGGTATAAAAATGAGAAAGAAATAAAACATAAAAAATGAAAATAAAATAAAATAAGAAATATAAAAAAATATTAATAATGTTTCAGCTCTTTTTTGTATTATTGCAACTTTTTCCAGTAAGTACTTGTAATGGAGTCCATATTAGTGCCATGCACCACCTCTTTTAACTAAGCTATCCCTATATTCTAACCTTATGCTCCCGAGAGTCTCGTGGCTGGAGCTTGTTGTTGCTAGGTGCTCTGTTCAGCGGGCTGTTTACGACTGGTCTCCTCGCGGCTGGATGTGCTTTTTCCGAGCGGCGTCTTCACTTACGTCCGGATTTCGGCTGACTTTAAGTTTTTTTAAGGACTCTTTTGCATGTAGCACACATATACTATGCAGCTTTAGTTCCTAAAAATGATTTTGTGTTGAGCTGGAACATACAACCTTCTCACTTTTAAATCTGTCTACAACTACAAAATTTGGGGCAGTATGATGCTGAAATTGTGTATTGTAATATAATGAAATATTAACTAATATTCATAGCTGAAAGGGAGACAAAATACCTAGACATTATGATGACATTAGCACATACTTGCCTACCTGACCCTCTCCATGAGGGAGAAAATGCTCTGTTCCTGGACTTTCCTGGTAATGTATGATTGCCATCACCTGTGGTGAAACACCTTTCTTATCAATTAACTAGTTCACCACAGGTGATGGCAATCATACATTACCAGGAAAGTCCAGGAACAGAGCATTTTCTCCCTCATGGAGAGGGTCAGGTAGGCAAGTATGCATTAGCAGTATATGCTTTATCCTACAGAGTTTTCATCATCATTCCTTCTGCATAGTCCCAATAAGCGACATGCCTTGTACCCTGCTCTGTGTAAGCTGAGTGCTGGGTGGTCACATATGAATTCTTCTAGTTGGTGGGCCTCATATCTTTGCTCAATAAGTTCTTTTGTTGTTTTGGACAATGCCTATAACAGACATTTACTTCTCCAAGAGCTTGTACTTTGGAAAATGTCCTAGATGAAGGGGGAGGGAAGGGATTTGGATGCCTGGGCAGGATGCCATTGCTTCTTTGTAGCAGCTCAAATATGTAACTTGATTTCTTTTCTGTGAAATTCCTCCACAGAAACTTCTCATGGTAATCATCCCATGAATGTTGTATTTTGTCAAATGCATTTATTCAGTGAGAGGGGCTGTTGCAATCTCAGAAAAATAATGATTTACCTCTACCATTGAGCACTGTAGGAAGAGTAGCAGTCATTTACACACTTGGATCTAGAAAAGGCATCATGTCTAGAACAGGCATGTGTGAAATTAGATGCTATAATGTTATTTGCTCATATACAACCCATGATAAGTATTAAATGGAATTGGAAATACTTGTGAAGAATGCTAAATAATGATCTCTGAGTTTTGGCTGTTATTTGAAGATCCATCTGAAAATCCCCACAGCCTAAGCCTAAGACTAGTGCTATATTAGTCGCATCAAGTCACATGTCAAGAAAGCAATATTATAATATGAGATAGTGCATACAGTATATAACTGTTTGCCCTACTTGGGACCAAGTAATAATATATGCACATTTCCTCATAATTGTATCCTAAACCTCATATTGTCAAGTACCTGTATCATAATTGTCAAACTGTCCAGTACATGTACTGTATCCCATACTATAAATAGTCCAGTTCCTATATCCTAAACTCTGAATTGTTTAGTACCCATAGCCGGGTGGTCTTCTGTATGCCGAATGTCAGGATCCCGGCGCACAGTATACCGGCGCCAGAATCCCGACACCCGGCATATGACAACTATTCTCCCTCGTGGGGGTCCACGACCCCCCTGGAGGGAGAATAAAATAGTGTGGCACGCGTATCGCGCCCCCGTGCCCGCAAGGGTCTCTTTTGCGCTCGCCACGCTGTTGATATGCCGGCGGTCGGGCTCCCGGCGCCGGTATGCTGGTCGCCGGGAGCCCGAGCGCCGGCATACCGTACTACACCCCCTATAGCCTATACTGCAAATTATATAGTAGCTATATCCTATACTGCAAATTGCACAGTAATTATATCCTATAGTGCAAATTGTACAGTACCTGTAGCCTATACTCTATAGTAGCTATATCCTATACTGCAAATTGCACAGTGCATATATCCTTTACTGCAAATTGTATAGTAGCTATATCCTATAATGCAAATTACACAGTACCTATAGCCTATACTGCAAATTGTACAGTACCTATTGTCACAATCCTGACTGTAATTCTCATATTTGGTGACTTACCCCTGCTTTCTGTCCTGGATCCTGTGTCTTTTCACTCACGGAGTTAAACAGCTTGTCAGCACTGAGTTTCCTGAGTTCTCTGCCTGAGAGGTAATCAGCTCCACCTGTGGTGATCTCCTGTGTGAGGCTGAATTCAGTAATCTAAAAGCAAGCATCCTGTGTTTTGCAGAAGTCCAGGCTTCAGTGTTCTCTTGGCCTGCTAGGCCTCATTCTACATCACAGCCTTGGCTAGAGTAGTCACATGACAGTGACATCACCTAATCCTGCCCACCAATCATCAAGGACCAGGAAGTATAAATCAGGAGGCTGAGTTAGGAATCTGGGCCAGTTCCTCGTGTCACATACAGCCTTGTGAGAGTCTTTATGCTGAGCTCCCTTAAGGTAACCATTGTACCTAAGTTCCTGTGGAAACTCTGTTCCCTTGTTCCTGTATGGTTACTTGTGTGTTGCCATTTGATTTCACCATTTCCCTGAGTCTCAATGTAAAGGCACAGCTGCAATGTTTCGTCTTAAAGGCACAGTACTGAATTCCATGTTCTCCACTGAAAACCACAGCTGTCGTGTTTCAGTTTTACTACTGTTGTAGTTGGGATCTCCAGAGCTCAGTACTTCCGTGCTTCCAACACCTCCGTGCCTCCGTGCTTCCAGCAGCTCCGTGACTCAGCATCTCCGTGCCTCAGCATCTCCGTGCCTCAGTACCTCCGTGCCTCAGGACCTCCGTGCCTCCGTGCCTCAGTACCTCCGTGCTTCCAGCACCTCCGTGCCTCCGTGCTTCCAGCACCTCCGTGACTCAGCATCTCCGTGCTTCCAGCACCTCCGTGCCTCCGTGCTTCCAGCACCTCCGTGACTCAGCATCTCCGTGCCTCAGCACCTCCGTGCCTCAGTACCTCCGTGCTTCCAGCACCTCCGTGCCTCCGTGCTTCCAGCACCTCCGTGCCTCCGTGCTTCCAGCATCTCCGTGACTCAGCATCTCCGTGCCTCAGCACCTCCGTGCCTCCGTGCCTCAGCACCTCCGTGCCTCAGTACCTCCGTGCTTCCAGCACCTCCGTGCCTCCGTGCCTCAGCACCCCAGTGTCTCTACGCACTCCAGTGCCTCTACGCACCTCAGTGCCTCTACGCACCTCAGTGCCTCTACGCACCTCAGTGCCTCTACGTACCTCAGTGTCTCCAAGTACCTCAGTGTCTCCAAGTACCTCAGTGTCTCCAAGTACCTCAGTGTCTCCAAGCACCTCAGTGTCTCCAAGCACCTCAGTGTCTCCAAGCACCTCAGTGTCTCCAAGCACCTCAGTGTCTCCAAGCACCTCAGTGTCCCCAAGCACCCCGTGCCCTTTAGCACAGTTGTACCTGTTATTCTTCACTGATTCATCAGCGCCTTTCCAGTTCTGTCTTTCAGGAGACCTTCAGCGCCCACACGTGCTTCCTGTCTGCCGACCTCATCCTGCATGAGGAGAACCTGGATTCGGCCATCTCTGCCGCGGTTCCTCTTCCCAGTCACCGGAAGAGACCCCGAGTCCACAACACTTCCAAAACCAGGTCAGTGGTGGTATTCGTGTAGTTCTCCAGTCGCCCGCGCAGACTTCGCTAGCACCGGGTTCACAAAAACCTTAGTCATGACAGTAGGAACTGGCCCCATGGACCCGGCCGAAAGTGTTTGTCTGACGCAGGACCTCCTAAGCAATATTGCAGGACGCTTGGAAGGTCTGGAGTCGACTCAGCATCAATTGGCACAGTGTCTGCAGCGGAATTCTTTCTCCAGAGATTCTCTGACCTTCTGCTCTAAAACTCCTGACCAACTGCAGATATTCTACCAGATGTTATTACAGTTACAAGAACTTTTGCCTAGTATTCTCTCTGTAATGCCTGATTTCCTCAGGAATACTACCAACGTTGTTGATCCTGTTTTGTCCCAACCAGTTAATAGAGTCTCTTCCTCTGTGCAAGGAAAAGTTGTTCATCAGAGCTATCCACGGCCCAAGCTCTCTGAAGCTGAACGTCAGCGGCGTAGGGAGCTACACCTCTGTCTTTACTGTGGAAATTCCGGTCATTTTGTTAAAGACTGCATTCTTCGCAAGCCAGGGAATGGTGACAAATCGCAGTATCACAGTGCTCATGTCTACAAGTCATCCACAGTAGCCGATCCTGCTACTGCTGACGGGGGTATCAAGATGGCTACTCGGAAAGAGACTCAAATTTATGACTGGGGTCCGGTGATTAAAAGACCTTATCCCAAGTTGGGTGTCCAGAGAAGAATATTCAAGCCATTTAGAGTCACAGAGGAGTCAGAGTGTCCAGCCCCAGGGGGGGCGTCCGTGTCTTCAGCCCCAGGAGGGGCGTCTTCAGAGTGTCCAGCCCCAGGAGGGGCGTCTTCAGAGTGTCCAGCCCCGGGAGGGGCGTCTTCAGAGTGTCCAGCCCCGGGAGGGGCGTCTTCAGAGTGTCCAGCCCCGGGAGGGGCGTCTTCAGAGTGTCCAGCCCCAGGAGGGGCGTCTTCAAAGTGTCCAGCCCCAGGAGGGGCGTCTTCAAAGTGTCCAGCCCCAGGAGGGGCGTCTTCAGAGTGTCTAGCCCCAGGAGGGGCGTCTTCAAAGTGTCCAGCCCCAGGAGGGGCGTCTTCAAAATGTCTAGCCCCAGGAGGGGCGTCTTCAGAGTGTCCAGCCCCAGGGGGGGCGTCCGTGTCTTCAGCCCCAGGGGGGGCGTCTTCAGAGTGTCCAGCCCCAGGGGGGGCGTCCGTGTCTTCAGCCCCAGGGGGGGCGTCTTCAGAGTGTCCAGCCCCAAGAAGGGGTTCTTCAGAGTGTCCAGCCCCAAGAAGGGGTTCTTCAGAGTGTCCAGCCCCAAGAAGGGGTTCTTCAGAGCGTCCAGCCCCAGTGAGGGGTTCAGAGCGTCCAGCCCCAGTGAGGGGTTCAGAGCGTCCAGCCCCAGGAGGGGGTTCTTCAGAGGGCACAGCCCCAGGAGGGGGTTCTTCAGAGGGTCCAGCCCCAGGAGGGGGTTCCGAGGGTACAGCCCCAGGAAGGGGATCCGAGGGTCCAGAGCCAGAGGGTCTACAGAGTGCTGCCCAGCCAGAGGGTCTACAGAGTGCTGCCCAGCCAGAGGGTCTACAGAGTGCTGCCCAGCCAGAGGGTCTACAGAGTGCTGCCCAGCCAGAGGGTCTACAGAGTGCTGCCCAGCCAGAGGGTCTACAGAGTGCTGCCCAGCCAGAGAGCCTTCAGAGCGCTGCCCAGCCAGAGAGCCTTCAGAGCGCTGCCCAGCCAGAGAGCCTTCAGAGCGCTGCCCAGCCAGAGAGCCTTCAGAGCGCTGCCCAGCCAGAGAGCCTTCAGAGCGCTGCCCAGCCAGAGAGCCTTCAGAGCGCAGCCCAGCCCCGTGAAGAGAGGGCTCTTGCCTCAGCCCAGCCCCGTGAAGTGGGGGCTCTTGCCTCAGCCCAGCCCCTTGAAGTGGGGGCTCTTGCCTCAGCCCAGCCCCGTGAAGTGGGGGCTCTTGCCTCAGCCCAGCCCCGTGAAGTGGGGGCTCTTGCCTCAGCCCAGCCCCGTGAAGTGGGGGCTCTTGCCTCAGCCCAGCCCCGTGAAGTGGGGGCTCTTGCCTCAGCCCAGCCCCGTGAAGTGGGGGCTCCTGCCTTGGTTCAGCCCCGGGAAGAAAGGACTCAGTCCGTCCCGGTTCCAGCCGGTCCAGCAATACTCCAGGCCCAGCTTGGCCAGTCCGTTCCGGTTCCAGCCGGTCCAGCAATACTCCAGGCTCCGCCTGGTCAGTTCGTTCCGGTTCCAGCCGGTCCAGTGTTACTCCAGGACCAGCCTGGTCAGTCTCCTTTGGTTCCAGCCAATTCAAGCATCCCCGGATCCAATCCAGTCCTACTCGTCCAGTCAAAGATTTCTCCAGTTTCAGCCTCTAAGCTTTCGTCTGATGGTTTACCACCTATTTACTTCGATGGAGATTTACTGCAATATGCCGCTTTGGTTGAACAATTTCTGTCTCGGATGGAGTCTGATCCTTCAGGTGCAGTAACTCCTTCCAACGTTACTCGATATCTGTTCCTGGCATTCAGAGGAAGAGCTTTGGAGTGGGCCAACATGCTTTTTGAGAGTAATGATCCTGTGTTCCATGACTTACAGAATTTTAGTAATGCTGTGGTTAAAGAATTTGGTCCTAAACCTATGGAATCTGACTCGGTAAAGAAATCAGGCTCTAAAGGGAATGCAGAAGGAAGTTTGTGCTGTCCTCCCAGGGATAATCTAAGAATCTCCTTCAGTAAGAATCCGACCATTAAAATTGCTCATGTTGGAGTCTCTCCTAGCCCAGAGAATTTAAATCTCCAGTGCACCTCATTTTCATCTGCAAACTGTGTATCTATGGGAGATTCATATCTTCCATTAGACTTGGACTCAGACTCTGAATTTGATCCAGTCCATGATGCTACTCCTTTCTTGGGAGCCCCCATGTTTTCTAAGGAAGGTTTTTCTTTACAGGAGATCCCGCGGTCCTTGGTCAAAACCAAACGTTCCCATAAGAAGAAGAGGCATCAACGAAGGTCCTAAATTCTTCTGTATGAATTTCTCAAGTTCCCCTAAGATTAGATGGGTGTCCGGAGTCCACCCTCGAAGAGGGGGATACTGTCACAATCCTGACTGTAATTCTCATATTTGGTGACTTACCCCTGCTTTCTGTCCTGGATCCTGTGTCTTTTCACTCACGGAGTTAAACAGCTTGTCAGCACTGAGTTTCCTGAGTTCTCTGCCTGAGAGGTAATCAGCTCCACCTGTGGTGATCTCCTGTGTGAGGCTGAATTCAGTAATCTAAAAGCAAGCATCCTGTGTTTTGCAGAAGTCCAGGCTTCAGTGTTCTCTTGGCCTGCTAGGCCTCATTCTACATCACAGCCTTGGCTAGAGTAGTCACATGACAGTGACATCACCTAATCCTGCCCACCAATCATCAAGGACCAGGAAGTATAAATCAGGAGGCTGAGTTAGGAATCTGGGCCAGTTCCTCGTGTCACATACAGCCTTGTGAGAGTCTTTATGCTGAGCTCCCTTAAGGTAACCATTGTACCTAAGTTCCTGTGGAAACTCTGTTCCCTTGTTCCTGTATGGTTACTTGTGTGTTGCCATTTGATTTCACCATTTCCCTGAGTCTCAATGTAAAGGCACAGCTGCAATGTTTCGTCTTAAAGGCACAGTACTGAATTCCATGTTCTCCACTGAAAACCACAGCTGTCGTGTTTCAGTTTTACTACTGTTGTAGTTGGGATCTCCAGAGCTCAGTACTTCCGTGCTTCCAACACCTCCGTGCCTCCGTGCTTCCAGCAGCTCCGTGACTCAGCATCTCCGTGCCTCAGCATCTCCGTGCCTCAGTACCTCCGTGCCTCAGGACCTCCGTGCCTCCGTGCCTCAGTACCTCCGTGCTTCCAGCACCTCCGTGCCTCCGTGCTTCCAGCACCTCCGTGACTCAGCATCTCCGTGCTTCCAGCACCTCCGTGCCTCCGTGCTTCCAGCACCTCCGTGACTCAGCATCTCCGTGCCTCAGCACCTCCGTGCCTCAGTACCTCCGTGCTTCCAGCACCTCCGTGCCTCCGTGCTTCCAGCACCTCCGTGCCTCCGTGCTTCCAGCATCTCCGTGACTCAGCATCTCCGTGCCTCAGCACCTCCGTGCCTCCGTGCCTCAGCACCTCCGTGCCTCAGTACCTCCGTGCTTCCAGCACCTCCGTGCCTCCGTGCCTCAGCACCCCAGTGTCTCTACGCACTCCAGTGCCTCTACGCACCTCAGTGCCTCTACGCACCTCAGTGCCTCTACGCACCTCAGTGCCTCTACGTACCTCAGTGTCTCCAAGTACCTCAGTGTCTCCAAGTACCTCAGTGTCTCCAAGTACCTCAGTGTCTCCAAGCACCTCAGTGTCTCCAAGCACCTCAGTGTCTCCAAGCACCTCAGTGTCCCCAAGCACCCCGTGCCCTTTAGCACAGTTGTACCTGTTATTCTTCACTGATTCATCAGCGCCTTTCCAGTTCTGTCTTTCAGGAGACCTTCAGCGCCCACACGTGCTTCCTGTCTGCCGACCTCATCCTGCATGAGGAGAACCTGGATTCGGCCATCTCTGCCGCGGTTCCTCTTCCCAGTCACCGGAAGAGACCCCGAGTCCACAACACTTCCAAAACCAGGTCAGTGGTGGTATTCGTGTAGTTCTCCAGTCGCCCGCGCAGACTTCGCTAGCACCGGGTTCACAAAAACCTTAGTCATGACACCTATATACTATACTTCAAATTGCACAGTACCTATATCCTATTCTGCAAATTGCACAGTACCTGTAGCCTATACTACAAATTGTACAGTACCTATACCCTATACTGCAGATTGTATAGTAGCTATATCCTATACTGCAAATTGCACAGTACCTATATCCTCTACTGCAAATTGTATAGTAGCTATATCCTATAATGCAAATTACCCAGTACCTATAGCCTATACTGCAAATTGTACAGTACCTATATCCTATACTGCAAATTGCACAGTACATGTAGCCTATACTGCAAATTTTACAGTACCTACTGTATATCCTATTCTGCAAATTGCACAGTACCTATATCCTATACTGAAAATTGCACAGTACCTGTAGCCTATACTGCAAATTATATAGTGCCTAGATCCTAAACCCAAAATTATGCAGTACCTTTAAAAAAGTTTCTACTCTAGTAACTGAATCCTAATCTTCAAATTGTCAAGTAAATTTATGGTAAGACTCACAATGTCACTGTCCAGTACCTGTACACCAAAGTTAAAAGCTGTTTATGGCAAGGGCAAATGCAGGATTTTTATGGGGGGGGGGGGGGGGGGTTTCCATAACACACACACACACACACACACACACACACACAATATATAGCATACAATTGCATCATTAGGCTCCTCCCCCTCCCACTCTTAGGCAAATATGATATATACATATATATATATACACACACACATAGCACACGTGTGTGTGTGTGTGTGTGTGTGTGTGTGTGTGTGTGTGTGTGTGTGTATATATAGATAGATAGATAGATACAGTGTGTATATATATATATATATATATATATACACACACACACAGCGTTTATATATATATATACATACATACATACATACATACATACAGATACTGCATTTATACTGCATATATATATATATGAAACGAAATAGAGGAGATGGCGCCAAGGGAGTTATATCAACGCCCTACCTAAAAACGGACCCTTATAGTACTCTCCGGATAAATTACGTCAGATAACAAATACTAACATAAAAATTTATTAAAACAACATATAAACCCGACACAAATGTTCATAAGTATACAGAGTTGATACATTTACATTTGTCGCACAATTTGAACAATCAGTTTGTAGTGATGAGGAAAAAGCGTAGATATATCACTACGATTTCCTCCTTCTCCTTATTGCAGATTCGGAGGTAACATCAGATAATAGATAGATAAATAACCCAACGCGTTTCGTCTTGTTCCAAGACTTCATCAGGGGTAAAATCTCTTCATTTCAGAACATATTGTCAGCACATAAAAGGTCATTCAAAGATGTATGAACAACGTTTCAATATTTCAATGGGACTTGATTGATACAGCGAGGACCATACCTCATATATCATCAGCTTGAGTCTGACATTCAGATATTCGAATATGGGGAAGATTCATATGTGTATAGAATCTAACTGGTTCGCAAGCATAAGGAACCTCGTCGGTCAGCAGCTTGAACCTGACACTCAGAGACTCAGGAGTGAAGGCAATTCAAATGGGTATAATGTCTAACCAATTTAGAACACGTGGTAGACCCTCCAGTGGTGCAGTGCTGACAGACTTGGCTGTCAGCACTGCACCACTGGAGGGTCTACCACGTGTTCTAAATTGGTTAGACATTATACCCATTTGAATTGCCTTCACTCCTGAGTCTCTGAGTGTCAGGTTCAAGCTGCTGACCGACGAGGTTCCTTATGCTTGCGAACCAGTTAGATTCTATACACATATGAATCTTCCCCATATTCGAATATCTGAATGTCAGACTCAAGCTGATGATATATGAGGTATGGTCCTCGCTGTATCAATCAAGTCCCATTGAAATATTGAAACGTTGTTCATACATCTTTGAATGACCTTTTATGTGCTGACAATATGTTCTGAAATGAAGAGATTTTACCCCTGATGAAGTCTTGGAACAAGACGAAACGCGTTGGGTTATTTATCTATCTATTATCTGATGTTACCTCCGAATCTACAATAAGGAGAAGGAGGAAATCGTAGTGATATATCTACGCTTTTTCCTCATCACTACAAACTGATTGTTCAAATTGTGCGACAAATGTAAATGTATCAACTCTGTATACTTATGAACATTTGTGTCGGGTTTATATGTTGTTTTAATAAATTTTTATGTTAGTATTTGTTATCTGACGTAATTTATCCGGAGAGTACTGTAAGGGTCCGTTTTTAGGTAGGGCGTTGATATAACTCCCTTGGCGCCATCTCCTCTATTTCGTTTCATATTTTCACACATTTAGTTCCTCCTAACAGGGAACTTAGAGGATACAGGCAGCCATATAATTAATTAATTTTAGTGTTTTATTTGAAATAGCGCAGTGGGAGAGTAATTCTTGTCATATATATATATATATATATATTTATATATATATATATATATATATATATATCGTGCTTGCTGTCAGGTATCTGCATGTTTCATCACGTCACTTAGCGGTGCTCTGATGTGCTGGCCTCCGGAGGTTACATCCTCAGACTGGCAGCATGTTCCATGATTGCCTGCAATGTGCGGAGACTCTCTCTAGTGTGTACCCCACTTGCAATACAGCATGCTCCCCAATGTATTCCCATGATGAGTACTGTAGCGTTCACATGAGTTGATTCTCCAATCCCTGCTGACCAGGAGGTGTATAGCCAGAGTTCCTGCTCAGTATCATTTCTCTGACGTCCTAAGTGGATGCTGGGGACTCCGTCAGGACCATGGGGAATAGCGGCTCCGCAGGAGACAGGGCACAAAAGTAAAGCTTTAGGATCAGGTGGTGTGCACTGGCTCCTCCCCCTATGACCCTCCTCCAAGCCTCAGTTAGGTTTTTGTGCCCGTCCGAGCAGGGTGCAATCTAGGTGGCTCTCTTAAGGAGCTGCTTAGAAAAAGTTTTTAGGTTTTTTATGTTCAGTGAGTCCTGCTGGCAACAGGCTCACTGCATCGAGGGACTTAGGGGAGAGAAGTTCAACTCACTTGCGTGCAGGATGGATTGGCTTCTTAGGCTACTGGACACCATTAGCTCCAGAGGGAGTCGGAACACAGGTCTCACCCTGGGGTTCGTCCCGGAGCCGCGCCGCCGACCCCCCTTGCAGATGCTGAAGATTGAAGGTCCAGAAACCGGCGGCAGAAGGCTTTTCAGTCTTCATGAAGGTAGCGCACAGCACTGCAGCTGTGCGCCATTGTTGTCACACACTTTACACCATAGGTCACGGAGGGTGCAGGGCGCTGCTGGGGGCGCCCTGGGCAGCAATGTATAATACCTTTTATGGCTAAAAAATACATCACATATAGCCCTTGAGGCTATATGGATGTATTAAACCCATGCCAGATATCTCAAACTCCGGGAGAAAAGCCCGCCGTAATAGGGGGCGGGGCTTATTCTCCTCAGCACACAGCGCCATTTTCCTGCTCAGCTCCGCTGTGAGGAAGGCTCCCAGGACTCTCCCCTGCACTGCACTACAGAAACAGGGTAAAACAGAGAGGGGGGGGCACCTTTTTTGGCGATATTTTATATATTTAAGCTGCTATAAGGATACAACACTTATATAAGGTTGTTCCCATATATATTATAGCGCTTGGGTGTGTGCTGGCAAACTCTCCCTCTGTCTCCCCAAAGGGCTAGTGGGGTCCTGTCTTCGATAAGAGCATTCCCTGTGTGTCTGCTGTGTGTCGGTACGTGTGTGTCGACATGTATGAGGACGATGTTGGTGTGGAGGCAGAGCAATTGCCGATAATGGTGATGTCACCCCCCAGGGAGTCGACACCGGAATGGATGGCTTTATTTATGGAATTACGTGATAATGTCAGCACATTACAAAAATCAGTTGACGACATGAGACGGCCGGAAAACCAGTTGGTACCTGCCCAGGCGTCTCAGACACCGTCAGGGGCTGTAAAACGCCCTTTACCTCAGTCGGTCGACACAGACCCAGACACGGACACTGAATCTAGTGTCGACGGTGAAGAAACAAACGTATTTTCAAGTAGGGCCACACGTTATATGATCACGGCAATGAAGGAGGCTTTGCATATCTCTGATACTGCAAGTACCACAAAAAGGGGTATTATGTGGGGGGTGAAAAAACTACCTGTAGTTTTTCCTGAATCAGAGGAATTGAATGATGTATGTGATGAAGCGTGGGTTAACCCAGATAGAAAAGTGCTAATTTCAAAAAAGTTATTGGCATTATACCCTTTCCCGCCAGAGGTTAGGGCGCGCTGGGAAACACCCCCTAGGGTGGATAAGGCGCTCACACGCTTATCAAAACAAGTGGCGTTACCGTCTCCTGATACGGCCGCCCTCAAGGATCCAGCTGATAGGAGGCTGGAAACTACCCTAAAAAGTATATACACACATACTGGTGTTATACTGCGACCAGCCATCGCCTCAGCCTGGATGTGCAGTGCTGGGGTGGTCTGGTCGGATTCCCTGACTGAAAATATTGATACCCTGGATAGGGACAGTATTTTATTGACTATAGAGCAATTAAAGGATGCTTTTCTTTATATGCGAGATGCTCAGAGGGATATTTGCACTCTGGCGTCGAGAGTAAATGCGATGTCCATATCTGCCAGAAGAAGTTTATGGACGCAAGAAATCAAAAAAGAAAGAAAGAAAGAATTCCCTATATTGGGCACACTCGGACTGTCTTATTCTCATAAAGTCAAATATCTGTCATGATAGATATTTGACTTTATGAGAATAAGACAGTCCGAGTGTGCCCAATATAGGGAATTCTTTCTTTCTTTCTTTTTTGATTTCTTACGGTTATGATATCCCTGGAGCACCTCCCAATAAAAGGCATACATATGCTTTATTGAATAAAGGGAAAGGACATAAAATAATACATGAATATAATTTATCAAAATAAATGTCTGTGCGACCCCTCTCTCTTCTTTGAAGTTTATGGACGCGACAGTGGTCAGGTGATGCGGATTCTAAACGACATATGGAAGTATTGCCGTATAAAGGGGAGGAATTATTTGGCGTCGGTCTATCGGATCTGGTGGCCACGGCAACTGCCGGAAAATCCACCTTTTTACCTCAGACCCCCTCCCAACAGAAAAAGACACCGTCTTTTCAGCCGCAGTCCTTTCGGTCCTATAAGAACAAGCGGGCAAAAGGACAGTCATATCTGCCCCGGGGCAGAGGAAGGGGTAAGAGAGGACAGCAAGCAGCCCCTGCCCAGGAACAGAAGCCCTCCCAGGGTTCTGCAAAGCCCTCAGCATGACGCTGGGGCTTTACAAGCGGACTCAGGAGCGGTGGGGGGTCGACTCAAGAATTTCAGCGCACAGTGGGCTTGCTCACAGGTGGACCCCTGGATCCTGCAGGTAGTATCTCAGGGTTACAGGTTGGAATTCGAGAAGTCTCCCCCTCGCCGGTTCCTAAAGTCGGCTTTGCCAACGTCTCCCTCAGACAGGGCGACGGTATTGGAAGCCATTCACAAGCTGTTTTCTCAGCAGGTGATAGTCAAGGTACCCCTCCTACAACAAGGAAAAGGGTATTACTCCACGCTATTTGTGGTACCGAAGCCGGACGGCTCGGTAAGACCTATTCTAAATCTGAAATCTTTGAACCTGTACATACAGAAATTCAAATTCAAGATGGAGTCACTCAGAGCAGTGATAGCGAATCTGGAAGAAGGGGACTTTATGGTGTCCCTGGACATAAAGGATGCTTACCTGCATGTCCCAATTTGCCCTTCACATCAAGGGTACCTCAGGTTCGTGGTGCAAAACTGTCATTATCAGTTTCAGACGCTGCCGTTTGGATTGTCCACGGCACCTCGGGTCTTTATCAAGGTAATGGCCGAAATGATGATTCTTCTTCGAAGAAGAGGCGTATTAATTATCCCTTACTTGGACGATCTCCTGATAAGGGCAAGGTCCAGAGAACAGCTGGAGGACGGAGTAGCACTAACCCAATTAGTGCTGCAACAACACGGGTGGATTCTGAATTTTCCAAAATCTCAGTTGACACCGACAACACGTCTGCTGTTCCTGGGAATGATTCTGGACACGGTTCAGAAAAAGGTGTTTCTTCCGGAGGAGAAAGCCAAGGAGTTATCCAAACTTGTCAGGAACCTCCTAAAACCAGGAAAAGTGTCTGTGCATCAATGCACAAGAGTCCTGGGAAAGATGGTGGCTTCTTACGAAGCGATTCCATTCGGCAGATTCCACGCACAAACTTTTCAGTGGGATCTGTTGGACAAATGGTCCGGATCGCATCTGCAGATGCACCAGCGGATAACCTTATCACCACGGACAAGGGTGTCTCTTCTGTGGTGGTTGCAGAGTGCTCATCTGTTAGAGGGCCGCAGATTCGGCATACAGGACTGGGTCCTGGTGACCACGGATGCCAGTCTGAGAGGCTGGGGAGCGGTCACACAGGGAAGAAACTTCCAGGGAGTATGGTCAAGCCTGGAGATGTCTTTTCACATAAATATACTGGAGCTAAGAGCGATTTACAATGCTCTAAGTCTGGCAAAACCCCTACTTCAGGGTCAGCCGGTGTTGATCTAGTCGGACAACATCACGGCAGTCGCCCACGTAAACAGACAGGGCGGCACAAGAAGCAGGACAGCAATGGCAGAAGCTGCAAGGATTCTTCGCTGGGCGGAAGATCATGTGATAGCACTGTCAGCAGTGTTCATTCCGGGAGTGGACAACTGGGAAGCAGACTTCCTCAGCAGACACGATCTACACCCGGGAGAGTGGGGACTTCATCCAGAAGTCTTCCACATGATTGTGAACCGTTGGGAAAAACCAAAGGTGGATATGATGGCGTCCCGCCTCAACAAAAAACTGGACAGGTATTGCGCCAGGTCAAGAGACCCTCAGGCAATAGCTGTGGACGCTCTGGTAACACCGTGGGTGTTCCAGTCAGTGTATGTGTTCCCTCCTCTGCCTCTCATACCAAAAGTACTGAGAATTATACGGCAAAGGGGAGTAAGAACGATACTCGTGGCTCCGGATTGGTACCCGGAACTTCAAGAGATGCTCACGGAGGATCCGTGGCCTCTACCTCTAAGACGGGACCTGCTTCAGCAGGGACCGTGTCTATTCCAAGACTTACCGCGGCTGCGTTTGACGGCATGGCGGTTGAACGCCGAATTCTACGGGAAAAAGGCATTCCGGAAGAGGTCATTCCTACACTGGTAAAAGCCAGGAAGGAGGTGACTGCACAACATTATCACCGCATTTGGAGAAAATATGTTGCGTGGTGTGAGGCCAGGAAGGCCCCCACGGAGGAATTTCAACGGGGTCGATTCCTACATTTCCTGCAAACAGGATTGTCTATGGGCCTCAAATTGGGGTCCATTAAGGTTCAAATTTCGGCCCTGTCGATTTTCTTCCAGAAAGAATTGGCTTCAGTTCCTAAAGTCCAGACTTTTGTAAAAGGAGTACTACATATACAGCCCCCGTTTGTGCCCCCAGTGGCACCGTGGGATCTTAATGTAGTTTTGGATTTTCTCAAATCCCATTGGTTTGAGCCACTCAAATCGGTGGAGTTGAAATATCTTACATGGAAAGTAACCATGCTACTGGCCCTGGCTTCAGCCAGGAGAGTATCAGAATTAGCGGCTTTATCATATAAGAGCCCATATCTGATTTTCCATTCGGACAGGGCAGAACTGCGGACGCGTCCTCATTTTCTGCCTAAGGTGGTATCAGCGTTTCACCTGAACCAGCCTATTGTGGTGCCTGCGGCTACTAACGATTTGGAGGATTCCAAGTTGTTGGACGTGGTCCGGGCATTGAAAATATTTCAAGAACGGCTGGAGTCAGAAAGTCTGACTCGCTGTTTATATTGTATGCACCCAACAAGCTGGGTGCTCCTGCTTCTAAGCAGACGATTGCTCGTTGGATTTGTAGCACAATTCAACTTGCACATTCTGTGGCAGGCTTGCCACAACCAAAATCTGTCAAGGCCCATTCCACAAGGAAAGTGGGCTCATCCTGGGCGGCTGCCCGGGGGGTCTCGGCATTACAACTCTGCCGAGCAGCTACGTGGTCGGGGGAGAACACGTTTGTAAAATTCTACAAATTTGATACCCTGGCTAAAGAGGACCTGGAGATCTCTCATTCGGTGCTGCAGAGTCATCCGCACTCTCCCGCCCGTTTGGGAGCTTTGGTATAATCCCCATGGTCCTGACGGAGTCCCCAGCATCCACTTAGGACGTCAGAGAAAATAAGATTTTACTTACCGATAAATCTATTTCTCGTAGTCCGTAGTGGATGCTGGGCGCCCATCCCAAGTGCGGATTGTCTGCAATACTTGTACATAGTTATTGTTACAAAAAAATCGGGTTGTTATTGTTGTGAGCCGTCTGTTCAGAGGCTCCTACGTTTGTCATACTGTTAACTGGGTTCAGATCACAAGTTGTACGGTGTGATTGGTGTGGCTGGTATGAGTCTTACCCGGGATTCAATATCCTTCCTTATTGTGTACGCTCGTCCGGGCACAGTATCCTAACTGAGGCTTGGAGGAGGGTCATAGGGGGAGGAGCCAGTGCACACCACCTGATCCTAAAGCTTTACTTTTGTGCCCTGTCTCCTGCGGAGCCGCTATTCCCCATGGTCCTGACGGAGTCCCCAGCATCCACTACGGACTACGAGAAATAGATTTATCGGTAAGTAAAATCTTATTTTCCTTGAACAATGCATCACATTCTGTGAACAAGTGTCTCCTGGCTCTAGTTTCCTGTCTTCAGAGATTCCCCTGTGTCTTTGATCTGTAAAACTACAGGCACCAGCCATACAGTTTGTTTGCAGCTTCATCTGCATTCTGCTGCAGCATTCACTAGCAGTCAGAGACTCTCACCAGGTGCTACATTATTACTCACACCTGTTCGTTACCATTCTGCAGCAAGACAGGCTAATTCATCTGCATTGGTAATCCTGCTCTATTCCTCAGCTGTCTCCTGTTTAGCCAAACCTGGTTCCATTGCTGTCAAGTGTACCAAGAGCCTGTGTAGTTCCAGCACCTGTTTACCATTAGTTTCCAGGCTGATCATCGGTTGCTCCTGTCCACCTTCGGTTTTCAGGCCAATAGTCATAAAGTTCCCATTCACATCGGTTCCCAGGCCGATCATCATCTGCTCCTGTTCACCATCGTTTCCCAGTCCGATCATCATCTGCTCCTGTTCACCATCGGTTCCCAGGCCGATCATCATCTGCTCCTCATCTGCTCCTGTTCACCATTGGTTCCCAGACTGATCATCGGTTACCCCAGGTTACTATTGGTTCCCAGACCAACAATCTCTAAGAGACTATCCATTCCAGAGACTCTATCAGCTTCCACGCTGAATTGTACATTATTATTTTAATTGTTCCAGTTGCCAATATCCTATGTGTATTTCATTAATAAACATTCTTTGTGCACATGTGCAGGAATCTACTTCAGCTTCCTCCATCGCACCACCCCTGAACCACTAGTGCCCCCTTCAGGAACAGACATAAACACATACCTGACACTTGTCCACTCTCCCAGAAGCTCCTTGAGTCCTACTGGAGAAAGAGCGCTATATAAATAAAATTATTATTATTATGTATATGTCACACATTCATTACACACACACAGCACACATGTATAAGTCACATATTCATCACACACTTCCCATCCCCACTGCACTCAACGAGCAGTAGAGATGCATGTAGGACCGGGCTCCATTGGTTAGGTCCGCACCTTTGTTTTAAAATGCCATGATTCACAGGCCTTCCAGGAGGAGATGGAGCCAATAAGACATATTACATTTAGAATCGTTTCTTCTTGACCTGTGAATTGTGGCATTTTGCTGTGAGGAGGCGGGGACTTATCGAAATGGTGGCTGATAAAAAAAATATATCTGTGGGGGGTTTCTGGGTACTTGATAACCTCCCTCCGTGCACCACTGCATGGCACTATTGCAATCTATTAATTTCTAGAAAATGGTGTCAACACCACCACAAAACCTTTGACCCACCCAGAAGAGATGTATTTATAGAACAGTATATAGCAAATCAATAAGCACTAAATTATAGGCAGTAGTGTACTAGTTTCAGGCATACCTCCCAACATGACCCTCTCCAGGAGGGACACAATGCTCTGCTCCTGGACTTTTTCTTTAGTGTATGATTGCAGGAACCTGTGCTGAACAGGTAATGGATAAGAAATGTGTTTCAGCGCAGGTGATGGCAATCATGCAGTAAGAGGGAAGTCCAGGAGCAGAGCATTGTGTCCCTCCTGGAGAGGGTTATGTTGGGAGGTATGGTTTCAGGCTCCCAATAAGACAGTCTGTACAGTTAATTTACTAATTAGTATTTAGATATAGAATTTGCACTGAACTAATTAGTGATTAGTCTATACCTGTCTAATTCAATTTAGACAAATCAAATGTCAGGTTTGTTGTTATGGTCTAGTACACAGGATCTCAAACTCGGTCCTCAGGATCCCACACAGTGCATGTTTTGCAGGTAACTCAGCAGGTGCACAGGTGTGATAATTACTTACTGAGACATTTTAAAAGGTCCACAGGTGGAGCTAATTATTTCACTGCTATTTATGTGAGGAGACCTTGAAAACATGCACTGTGTGGGGTCCTGAGGACTGAGTTTGAGAACCTGTGGTCTAGTATAACATTTGCACCTAGTTGCACTCTTAGTGAATGAGCCCTTGTGTATACTCGCAGTGTTATAGCAAATGCATATCATTTATAAAAAAAAAAAATCTTAAGTAGACTTGATAGTGTAGACTCAATATTAATAATACAAATAAAAGAGCTAATAAAAACTAATGCTGAAATACTAATTAATACTGGTGCTTATTAAATAAAACTTTCCTTACTGCTGTAATTCAATATGCTGAAATTGTTTATGAAAGATCCATTTGTGGCTGAAATACGATATACGTGTTGTTCTTTTTAAGACCAATTGATTCAGTGTTATTCACCACAAAAGACCGTGGGAAATGTTATTTTATTGTCAGGCATTCTGATGGTTAATAATGCATGTGCCTTCCAGGATAAGGACAAGGGGGCTGTACAGAGTCTCCATAACTCAACCCGCCCCCTAATTCCATGAATAGACAAAATGGCCTGATTAGTATGGTGTGATTTTACTCATCAATGACCGTGCCTTTGGCAGGAAGCTCCTCCCCCTCACTTCGCAACAAACCTTGTGTTGGGAGTTCACACACTTTTCCTGGCCTCACATGTTTATCAGAGATTATATGGAAATAATAGAACATTTAGACTTTGCATGGATAATGTCCAAATAGCAACATTTCTTGCAAGAAAAGTAACTGTTCAGTATGACAAAGGAATCCTCTGATCACTTTAACCTCTAATTACAGCACATTTAAAAGGCATATTGTATTTTATTCATTTCTAGCTGTGCAGCTACAAATACGGAATGTTTTTCCCAATTCTCCGTAGTAGTTACTATGTATGTAAATAACTAAATACAATATATCTATACATGAATAGATGTGGTAACAAAATAGTTACACTGCTCATGTTTTGCTGAGCACCGTTCACTACATATAATTAATTAGAAGCAGGTGTGCTCACAATTGTTGTGAGTCCAGTTTTGCACATAGTGGGGCTGCTGCAGTGTTGCCTGTAATTCCATTTTGTGGACAGAGTTTGTGATTTTTAGCAGAGGCGTCACTAATGGTGTGACACCCAGGGCTGCCATCAGAAATTGTGGGGCCCGGGACTGACAAAATAGACGGGGTCTCTCCCTCCCAAAAACAAAATTCTGCCGCACTGCTCCACCCCTATGTGATGTCATACTTTGTGACGCTACATTTAGGTGGAGTGTTCCGGACCTAGGGGAACAGATTACAGAGAACCGATGCTCAGATAAGGCTTGTTTTAAGAAGTCCTCCTTGCGCATCAGCCTGCTGATGATTCACAGACTGGTGCAGCTTTACAGGTATTGGCGGCAGGAGTCACCCTGGAAGGGCCCAGAGCACAAGTCCCCACATTCCCCCCCTGATGGCTGCCCTGGTGACACCTGGTGCAGGGGATAAACAGTGATCGCTGCAAAAAAGGGTGTGTGGCCTTACAGACAAAGGGACTGCCCCCAGGGACTAGTGTGAGTACTGTGATGGCTCCTACACAGTGACAGGAGCCGGGTGCTGCAGGTAATGTCACAGTGCAGCACTCGGCTCCTGTCACTGAAGAGCATTTGGCACTTTGGTGTCACCCCTTGGCGGGCCACACCCTCCACACCGCCGTTGTGATGCCACTGATTTTTAGCACTTTGCGGGTGATTTATCAAAGCTTGGAGAGTGATAAAGTAGAGAGAGATAAAGGGGTCTATGAACTAGGACTTGGAGAGAGATAAAGTGAACAGAGATAATCTACCAATTTACCAGCTCCTGTCATTTTTCAAACAGCCCTGTACTGATTGGCAGGTACTTTATCTCTGTCCAGTTTATCTCTTTCCAAGGCTTAGTACATAGACCCTAAAGTTCCAACCAATCAGCTTCTAACTCTCATTTTTCAAGCATGGCCTGTAATGTGGCAGGTAGGAGCAGATTGATTGGCTCTGTGCATGTTCTGTAGTCATGCATAAGCATCTAGGGACTAAATGGGCATAGCTAGGTGGAAGGTGTGCCAACAGCTGTGCCAGGCCCAGGTAATATGGGGGGGGGGCAATGCAGGGAGGTGGTACCAGCCCCCCTCTTTCAAAAACATGTAAGAAGAAAGTTTCTGTGCGAGAACAAGCTGGACAGGGGGGGGGGGGGATTGCCAGGTGAGGAGCATGCGGGTGTGATCGCTCAACCCCCCCCCCCCCCCACATGTCAAATAGAGTGTGCTGTGTGCTGCAGCTGCCTCTCTCCCCAGCGCAGCACACAGCAGCAAGTGTTCTGCGCTGGGAAGAGGGGCTCCCAATGGTGTCTCTCTCTCTCTCTCTCTCTCTCTCTCTCTCTTAGCTCCATGCCGACAACCAGACCCGGCACCCTCCAACAGACCCAGGTAAAGAGTACCCCACTACACACATACTCTCTCTGTGGCACTGCTGAGTGGTAATGGGTTATTCACATGAAGTCTAAGTTTAGGGAGGCTGTTTAGAGTAGCTGCATGCGATGCTGAGGTGTGTAGATGCAGAGATCTATCTGTTTTCAGCGCATCTTTTGCACCTATTATAGGTCTGGTGTAAGTGCACACTGATTATTAGAGTGTCTATGAAATCCAGCATATGGACAAGTGCAGTCGTATTGATGTGTGCAAATTAGCATATGGCCAAGGATGGATGACTCCAGGATGGATGCAATGGTGATGTATGCAGTGGAGCAAGTTTTTGCCACTGCACATGCATGTAAGTCGCACTGCACATGTGCTGGGATGGTTGTGCGATGATGGTCGGAGTGAGTATTTATTTGCAAAGCTGTTGACAGTCAGAGAGTATTTGAGGGTGGTAACGGGAAGTGGTGACTCAAACACAGACGCGTTGTGACCGTTTCAGGGGGATGTCACAGCTTCTTCCAATGGCCAAGCTGCCTGACAATAGGGTTCACTCAGATTGTCAGTGATTGACCAATGTGCATCCGATGGTTGCGTAACACCCCCAGTGTTGGCAGGGTATGTCTAAGTGGTTGAGAGAGGTGTCACAGGTGTTGGGTGGCTATGTGATGGACCTTTTCCCTGAAATGTTGTTCCCCATACCTTGTCTCGTAGTAGCATTTAGAAAACATTTATACGAATCAGAAGTGAGTCAGAAATTCCATCAGGAAGTCTTTTTTTATTCATCTGCAATGAACTCTGGATTTGGGATAATTGGTTAAGGAACGTTACTCGAGTGGTAAATCACAAGAAACAAGACTTTGTCATACAAGAAAATCAGGAATATGTAATTTTTCTATCGTTTACACCACAAAGATCACCCAATTTGCAAAAGACAAGTTATTAGAATCACAAAATAGAATAATTAGAATCAAGATGAGAAACAATTGGAATCACAAAATTAACAGTCACTTTCAAACAGTACTGACTCAGACCCCAGGAACGGAATTTCAAGTTGGCTGTTCCCGCTGTAATGGCTCCTCACTCTCTCCCTAAAGTTGGCTGCGGCATCCACAGCTATCACTAGGCCTGGCGGTGTCCGGTCCTCCAGGTGCAATATCTCAATACCTACTCCCTGGCAACATTCAACTGCTTCAAGAGCAGCATGTACGGGAATCCGCCGGCGGGATTCGTACCACACTCACCTCCGGGACAATTCAGCCTTTTCGGACACTGCACTTTTGGAAGTCTCGTGGAGAGGTTATTATAAGGTATTATACATCTGGAACTGTATGCACATTAAGGTTGGACATGTAGAGATCAATCACGGTATCAGCACAAAACCGACGGTATAGACTGCCTATTACAACACCGTGCCCTCGTAATAATCAATTGTGGAATACAGATCCTTCTCTTTTTCAAGACCATCAATTGTCAAATACCTACACCCTCTTTTTACTGCAGGAAAGGGAGTAAGCCGTTGAGGAACGCACCCTCCCTCCAGTAGACAGCATAGAGGCTGTATATGCATTTGAAATTAATGAGCAATACCACAATATTTTAAATTCACTATATATGTTATATGTAGTATGTCTATTGTCCATGTCTACCGGTAATAGGTTGTTACACTGTTATATGAAATACATGTAATGTTTTATTAATATCAACATTACCACCTTTCCAAAAAATAAACATATGTTTTGAACTTTACCATTTGTATCCTCATTATCCTAAGATTTGCGCTGGGGAAACTCTGTTCTTTATTGTTTGTAAATTTACTTGTGGGGTTAGGTAGTGACTCCACCTCCTTCAGCAGCATTTCTAGGTTAACCTGCTTTTATTTTTAGCGCAGTGTCTCCATCTCCTTTGTTTGTAACTGCTCGTTTTAACAGCGCTGCTCTCACCGCCCAGTGTCCTGAGGCTCTCTCCAGCTTACAGCTCCCGCTCTGCGTTCCTCTGTTTGCCAGTACACACCACGCTCTCCACCTTCTTCTTCCCAGCAATCCTTGCTTCTTCCAGCAGCCTCTCCCCAATCCGCTTTATCGCCTGAGGCCACATGACTGGACCCAGGGCTGCAGTTGACTTCTCCTGCACCAACACTTCTCCTGTTGCTGCAGATCTCCAAAAAAGGTCTCTTGAAGGGGCCCACACACACACAGAATTCCGGGGTGCCACAGTTGTATCTTCGTACACAAATATCAGATCTCACACGCCTCCAGTGAGCATCTTAATACAAACCACTGCATATTCTGCATTTGCATATTTTCACCACCCTCAGGTGTTTTATTTTGGAATTCTGATTTAAAATCCGAATCTTGGGTTTTGGTTTCCTTGAAAATGGATAAAAACAGCTAAAATAATGTAATTTTTGCAATCCAAAATGCGAATTCCAAACCACAGGAAGATCTGAATCGAGACTCTGTTCTTTTCGGAACCGCAAATTGGGTTCGGATTTCTAGAGAACTGAACCGCACATCTCTAGTGCTTCTCTAGTTCAAATGCAGCTGGCTTGTGTGCAACCCTGAATCAGCCCATGTATTTTTAAACTAAGCATCTTGTGTATTAAATAAAAAAATATATAAATTATAACACACATCAGGTCTCTGATCAGACTATTCATATCATAGCCTATTCATATACGGTTGTGTCTATGTTGCCTTCGTGCAAAGGACCTGGACGTGACAAAACGAGTGGGCAGGAGAGAACTTCCGCCCTTACAGCTCCTAAATGTTTTCTTCGTTCTCCGATCGTTTGGGGTATTTTTTTATTCTATGCAGCATTGGACCCTCACGGGCTCACTTCGCTCACCACGCATTGGGCTCGGTGACTCGCGCTGCTCCGCTTCGCTCGCCACACTTTTCTATTCCAAATAGATTGTGACATGGACCCAGGGGGTTATGGGAAAGGTCCTCTGCACGAAGAGAATCTAGACGCTACCATTCATATTCTGTAAAGCAGCATTTGACCATGAATGTTGATCGGTATTTCCAGGATTAATGCACACTGCCAGGAAATGCTTTCTCTCTCTTTTCCTACTTACAAGGATATAAAGAAAAACACTTCTCGCTTCTGTCATGCTGAGTGAACACAATTTTATATTCTGTACTATCATCTTACAAACAGCAAAAGCATCATATTAAAGCAAGAACACCCTGTACACAGAGTCTGATGTTATGGCAAGCTTTAACACAGTCACTGATTTCTAGTTTTAGCAGGGTTTTAACATTGTCATACACCATAACAATTTATTTTTATTAAATAGTGGAATAAATAAATACATATATATATATATATATATATATATATATATATACACTAGAGATGAGCAGGTTCGGTCCTTAGAGAACCAAACACCTCCCGAACTTCACGTTCCAAGCCAGATTCTGAGTTGGGCTCGGGACTTCCCGCCAGACTCAGAAACCAGAACGAGGCAAAATTTCATCATCCCGCTATCAGATTCTCGCGGATTTTGGATTCCATATAAACATCCGCGCGTCGCTGCCATTTCCACTCTGGACTTGGAGAGTGAGGGAGAAAGACATCTGTCTCTCTTTGTGGGTGGTGGTGTTGGGTAGGGTCAGTGTGTGCTCTCTAGGGGTGCTGTTCCTGTCACCGTGGTGTCCCTGTGATGTTAGGGGTCCTGTCCTGGCTGTCACTGGTGTTAGGGCTGCTGCAGCTGTACATGGGTGTTGCTGTCCTGGCTGTCACTGTGTTGTACAAGGGCAGGGGGCACTATCCTCCTGTATGCAGTGAAAATACAGGGGTGCTGGCCCTGTCTTGTATGCTGTAAAAATTCAGGGGTGCAGTAAAAATAAATATACACTGGACCTGTCTTGTATACTGTAAAAATTCAGGGGTACAGTGAAAATAAATGTACACTGGACCTGTCTTGTATGCTGTATAAATTTATGGGTGCTGTTGTTAAAATAAAAATACACTGGCCCTGTGTGCTGTAAAAATACAGGGGCGCTGCTGTTAAAATAAAAGTACACTGGCCCTGTATGCTGTAAAATACAGGGGCGCAGTGAAAATAAATGTACACTGACCTTGTCTTGTATGCTGTAAAATTACAGGGGTGTTGTGAAAATACAGGAGCGCTGGCACTGACCGCGGTTGCGATGTTTAGGCCTGACCTTCACAACACTGTATGGAAAGAGGAGGCTCCTACCACCATTTGCACACCCTCTGCAAGTGCTGGGAAGAGCACCACAAGTCCAGTTGTGTCAGTATCCAGAGTCTTATCTCTGGTTCTGGTGCCTGCGGCCTTCCTGTTAGCTGGCTGGTGTGACTGCGGCAGATAGCAGCTGTGGCAGCGAGGTCCTCTGTTGCAGCTGCCGGGCGTCTGGAGGCCAGGGTCCGAGTCCTGGGGAGTGGAGCATGGCAGCCGGAGATGTCTGTTTCCAAGTGTCCTGTTGCTGTAGTGCGCTGTCTGGGAGGCTGGGGCCAGAGGTAGTGGCTGTGTGCTGGTTCCACATGTGTCCTCTGTGCATGGAGCCGCCATATTGGAGACCAAGCCAAGCCAATAGGTATCCCAGTTTGTGTCCAGCCAATCCAGTGCTGTTTTCCCTTATAAAAAGGGGTTGATGCTTAGCTATGGTGCCAGTGCTTCAAGTTACTTGCTGCTGTAAGGTGCTCAAGCTCTGTGCTCCCAGGTTAACCCCTGGTATCCTGGTTCTGTGGAGGCCGCCCTGTGGTCAGTTCTGTTATTGCAGTCTTTTGCTTCCTGTCCACCTGCCCTTGAGGTTTAACTGCTGGGTCCTGGGATGGTTAGAAGGTTGGAGGAGATTTTAAACTAGGAGCCTGGGGGGAGGGTTTAGCAAGAGACTACGGGTCATGCAGTGAGAATAGTGGGGATGGTGGTAGTAAACTAAATGGGGGAGAAGCTGGGGGGAGGGTAAGAGCAGCCGGTAAGGTTACAAACATGGGTACTAAAAGAGATTTTACCAAAGCACTAACCAATGACGAATACAGGTCATCGTTGCTGCATACGGTGAAAGATGTCCCTAACGCGAGGGGAAATACTTATCTTAGTTGTATGTATGTGAATGCTAGAAGCCTTACTGGTAAAAAGGGCGAACTAGAAATACTTGCAGCAAGCAAACAGTATGGCATTACTGAAACTTGGTGGGACAAATCTCATGATTGGACAGTCAATCTAGAGGGCTATACGCTGTTTAGGAGAGACAGACTAAATAAAAAGGGTGGAGGAGTGTGTCGTTACGTAAAGCCATTTTCTCCTTCATCCACTAGGGGCCACTGGAGTGCAGATACAATGGGGATATAGTAGGCAGTAACTGGGAGCTGGCACTTTAAATTTATAACCATGTGACTAGCTCCTCCCCTACTATGTCCCCCTCCAAGCCAGTCTTAGTTTTGTGCCCAAGGGAGCTGGTTCATCCTGCAGAGTCATGGACTTCCAGAGACAATCACATTTATGCAGTAACAGCGGTGAGTACAAATGCTCCCCCCGCTCCCAGCTCTGAACTCCGTCCCCTGACCACGGCTCATATTGCAGGCAGTGAGCTTTTATAGCTCACATGGCTAGTCGGACTCAGATACTCAGGGTCACAAGATCAAGACCCCAGTCAGCCACTTGATATTTAGAAAAAGAGGCGCTAAACATTTTTACATTTGGTGCCATTATAGAGGGGGCGGAGCTTATTCACGCTCTGCAGAGCAGGTTCAACACCCCCCAGCTCGCCCTCCGTTGCGAACTTGCGATTGCGCTACAGGTTTAAATTCAGGGGGCGGAGCTTAGTCCCGCTCTGCATACCTTCGCTCGCTCCCCGGCCGCGGCTCGCTTTGCCGGCGGGGGATGCGGGGCGCCCCCCCGCTCTGATGGCACTGGAGGTTTTAAGATTTGAAATGGGTGCCATAAAGGGGGGCGGAGCCTGGTCCTGCTCTGCACAGCGGGTTCGGCTTGTCGGCGGGGAATGCAGGGCGCTCCCCGCTCTGATGGCGCTGGATTTGAAATGGGTGCCGTAACGGGGGGCGGAGCCTGGTCCCGCTCTGCACAGCGGGTTCGGTACAGTCACCCGCTCCCCGGCTGCGGCTCGCTTTACCGGCAGGGGATGCGGGGCGCCCACCGCTCTGATGGCGCTGGAGGTTTTTAAGATTTAAATGGGGCACCATAAGGGAGGCGGATCTTAAGCCCGACAGAGGACCTCAGCTCCCGGTGGCTCTGCACACTCTGGCGGCCATTTCCTCCCTGCAGGGGAAACCTCTACCTGGACTCCGCTGCTTGCTATGAAGGTACAGTGTAGTGTTTCCAGTAATTACAAGTAACATAACTTCACAGCATTTCCTTGACAATTTGTTGCTGCGCTAGCACCGTTGATTTTAAATATAGGCGCCATAGCGCCGGGGGTGCAGGGCTTCAACCCAACTTAGGGCCTTTAGTCAGTGCCCATTATCCAAAGGGGCTAGTGCTGTTAATTAAACACGGAGCCCAGTTAGGATCACTGAGTATTTACTGTTATAATAACATATATAGTGGTTACAGCCGGCTGCGGCTCGCTACTTCCACCGCAATGTATTATTATAGCAGGGACTTCCAGGTACAGACCGGCGTTCATTTCCCACATATCTTCACCTTGCCACATCAAATTTTCCCCAGCTTTTCTCATAGGCTGGCCACCATTTTGGGCAACCAGCGGATCTTCCGAGAAACATGTATTGCACCTGTTCTTCCTAATTTATCAGTACACTACATACAGGCGGGTATTGCCCTCCCTTTATTATTCCTTTGTACTAATACTGTTTGTAATTTGGGGAACCTCCTCTACTTTGACGTTGGTCTTTTCCAGCTCTCCTCAGACACAGTTTTAACTAGACTGGCTTGGAGGGGGGACATAGTAGGGGAGAAGCTAGTCACATGGTTATAAATTTAAAGTGCCAGCTCCCAGTTACTGCCTACTATATCCTCATTGTATCTGCACTCCAGTGGCCCCTGTGGAATCAGAGAAAGGGATTTATCGGTAAGTACCAAAATCCTGATTTTAAAACCTGATATTCGGGAAGATATTCAGGAGGGGACTGTAGACACTGTCGAGACGTTATGGGTAGAAATTAAAAAGTTGGTATTGGGTGTATGCTATAGGCAGCCTGGTATTAATGTATCTGATGAGGAATTGTTACTGAAGCAAATTGAAAGAGCAGCAGGAGTAGGTGACATAGTAGTGATGGGAGATTTCAACTATCCAGAGATAAACTGGAAAAACGATTCATGTAAACACACTAAATGATAACTACTTAGTTCAACTAATTGAGGAACCTACCAGGTACAATGCAATCTTAGACCTGGTGTTAACAAACAATGGGGATTTAGTATCAGGTATTATAGTAGGGGAACCCATAGGAAACAGCGACCACAATATGGTCACATTCATTATCAGTTTTAATAAACAGTCCTATACTGGCTCGACTAGGACTCTAAACTTTAGCAAAGCGAATTTTGAAAAGATGAGGGTATTTTTCAGGTATATTGAATGGGAAGGTTTGTTTCTAGGAAAAATACTACGGAGAAATGTGATGTACTAAAATCCCTGCTAGCTAAAAAATACTCTCAAATTTATTCCTACGAACAGCAAAAAAGGGAATAAAAATCATAAACTGATGTGGCTTAACAAAAGATAAAGGAACTTATGGGCAAGAAAAGGCGAGCATTTAAAAAATACAAATCTGATGGGAAAGCGGAGTCATTTCATTATAAGGACTGTAACAAAATATGCAAAAAGGAAATAAGAGCGGCTAACATAGAAACTGAAAAACTAGTAGCAAAGGAAAGCAAAGCAAATCCCCAAAAAATCTTTAAATACATTAATAGCAAGAGATTAAAGAAGGAAAGTATAGGCCCTTTAAAAGACAAGTTGGGAGTCTTAAGCAAAAATGATAATTACATAGCGGACACACTAAATGAGTTTTTTTCAACAGTATTTACTAGAGAGGACCCAATTCAGGGACTAACACATAATCTCAATAATGAGAATATCCCACTGATAGGTACTTATTTAAGCGAGGAGGTAGTCTGTGACCGATTAAAACATTTAAAGATTAATAAGTCACCGGGTCCCGATGGAATTCACCCAAGGGTTCTAATGGGGCTTCACTCTGAACTTGCAAAACCGCTATTTTTGATCTTTAAGGATTCTGTAAAATCAGGTATGGTTCCCAAAGACTGGCGTATAGCGGAAGTAGTGCCTATATTCAAAAAGGGAAGTAAAGCTGAACCTGGTAATTATAGACCAGTTAGTCTTACATCTGTAGTGGGAAAAGTATTGGAAGGTATTCTAAGAGATAGTATTCAGAAGTTCCTTGAAGTCAATAAGGTCATTAAAAGGAATCAACATGGATTTGTGAAGGACAGATCCTGTCAAACCAACTTACTTGGCTTTTATGAAACAGTAAGCGCAAACTTAGATCAGGGTAAAGAGGTGGATGTAATCTTTTTAGACTTTGTGAAAGCTTTCGACATTGTACCACACATGAGACTTATCTACAAGCTACAATATATAGGGCTAGGAAGCATAATATGCACTTGGATCAAAAATTGGTTAGATAATAGGGAGCAGTGCATTGTGGTTAATGGATCTTTTTCAAATTAGACTGAAGTGTTAAGTGGTGTGCCACAAGTCTCAGTATTAGGACCGCAATTGTTCAATATTTTCATTAACAACCTTACAGAAGGTCTAGAGAGCATGGTGTCAATTTTTTCAGATGATACCAAATTGTGTAATGTTATAAATACGGAGGGGGATGCTGAGTCACTTCAGAACAACTTAGTTAAATTAGAAGCATGGGCAGCGAAATGGAGAATGTGCTTCAATACAGACAAGTGTAAGGTAATGCACTGTGATAACAAGAACAAAAATAACACCTACATACTAAATGGGGTAAAATTAGGGGATTCTGTACTGGAAAAGAACTTGGGTGTCCTCATAGATAGCAAACTAAGCAGTAGTACCCAAAGTAGGATTGCAGCAAAGAAGGCTATTAAGATATTAGCATGCATAAAACGTGGAATTGATGCTAGGGACGAGAGTGTTATACTCCTGTTGTATAAATCACTAGTGAGGCCACACCTTGAATACTGTGTACAATTCTGGGCACCATACTATAAAAAGGATATCCTGGAGCTAGAAAAGGTTCAGAGGCGAGCGACCAAACTAATTAAGGGCATGGAGATGCTGGAATACGAGGAAAGGCTTGCAAGGCTAGGCATGTTTACATTGGAAAAGAGGAGACTAAGAGGGGACATGATCAACATCTACAAATATATAAGGGGACAATACACAGATCTTGCGCAAGACCTGTTTTTAGATAGATCAACTCAGAGAACTCGTGGACACTCGCTCAGGTTAGAGGAGAGGAGATTCCACACAATACGGCGTAAAGGCTTTTTCACGGTAAGGACGATACGTGTTTCGAATTCCCTGCCTGAGGGAGTTGTAATGGTGGACTCAGTCAACACCTTTAAGAATGGATTAGAGAAATTCCTAATGGATAAGGATATCCAGGGTTATGGTGCATAGTCACGCACTATAGTTATTATGAAAAGGGGGATAAAACGTAACGGCAGACATCAGCATCAGTCAAAATTTTATACCAAATAATCCTGCATAGGAGACCACAAATAGGTTGAACTCGATGGACAAATTGTCGTTTTTCAACCTTAGATACTATGTTACTATATTAGATACTATGTCCTCTATCTGGTAGAGGGTCTCCATTTGCTGTCAGTGCTCACAGTGATCCTCTCTTCAACATCGTTCTTCAAGTCATCTCACTCAGTGTTCTTCAGCATCGTTTACAAATCACAAGTCACTTCTCCATTCAGTATTCTTCATCACCATCTACAAGTCACGAACATTTTGTTCTTCAGAACTCACTCGGACTTATCTCCTAGTTGTGGTGTATTATTGAAGTCTCATAAAAATTGAATTAAACTTTCTTCAGTATATCATTTGCAGTCATTGCCCTCATTGCCTACCCCTTTTCATCTTCGGGCCAACTCTTCAATCCATGAGTAAGAACTATATTCAGCCACCTCATTTCCTTCCTTTGCCGAAAGCTGCTCCCTCAGTCAATTGTCAATCGTCAGATCCTCAACTCAAGCCGAGCGTGACAGTAAGCACTGTCCCCATGGATCTGACGAGTGATCAGGCTTCCGGGGGTGATGCAGCCTCAGACATCCTGTCACGTTTAAATCAGCAGGAAGCTACACAAACTCAAATCATGCAGTTTATGCAAAGTATGTCAGCTCGTCTAGACTCTCTCCATGCACTCATATCCGTACCACAAGATGTCTTTAGCAAACAGGGAGCTGACACTCTGCCATCGTAGTTGGGACTGTCCCATTGATTTGATACCTGGCAAGACTCCTCCAAGAGGTCGAATATACCGGTTATCCCTTCCAGAGACCCAGGCCATGTCAGACTACATTTCGGAAAACCTCAGTAAAGGTTTTATTCGCCCCTCTTCCTCTCCGGCCGGGCAGGTTTCTTTTTTGTAAAAAAGAAGGATGGGGGCCTACGGCCATGCATAGACTATCAGGGGTTAAATGAGATCACTGTGAAGAACAGAAATTTGATCATGTGAAAGGGGCCACCATTTTCACTTAGCTGGACCTTCGAGGGGCTTATAACCTGATACTCAGTCATACTGGAGATGAATGGAAGACCGCCTTTTACACCTGGGATGGGCATTATGACCTAGTGATGACCTTCGGTCTCTGCAATGCTCCGGTTGTCTTCCAGAACTTTGTGAACGTGATATTCAGAGATCTTCCTTACAGTTGTCTAGTGGTATACTTGGACGATTTTCTCATTTTTTCTAAAGATTTGAAGGTCCATTGTGAGCAAGTCAAAGAGGGCTTAAGCCGTCTTAGGAAGAATCGTCTTTTTTGAAAATTAGAAAAGTGCACCTTTGAGGTGCCTTCCATCGCCTTTCTGAGTTATGTCATCTCCGGATAGGAGCTACAGATGGATTCAACCAAGGTTCAAACGATTCGTGATTGGACTCTTCCTACCACTCTAAAAGGGATCCAACGATTTCTTGGCTTTGCCAACTTTTACAGAAAATTTATCAAGAACTACTCCACTATTATCGATCCAATTACCATGTTAACCAGGAAAGGTGCCAATCCTTCAATTTTGCCACCCGAGTCTCTGAAAGCCTTCACGTACTTAAAGGAGGCCTTCATGTCCGCTCCAATTCTTCACCAACTTGATCTCAATCGCCCCTTTCAGATGGAAGTACATGCTTCTTCGGTGGGAGTCAGGGCAGTTTTTTCTCAGCTATTCGAAGATAAGAAAAGTCATCCTTGTGCATATTTTTCTCGAAGATTCTCCCAAGCAGAGCAAAATTATCCTATTGGGGAACAAGAACTGTTGCCCATAAAATTAACTTTTGAAGAGTGGTGATATTTATTAGAGGGAGCTCAACACCCTATCTCTGTTATCACGGATCACAAGAATCTTCTGTTCCTCCAGACAACTCATTGTTTAAACCCACAGCAAGCCAGATGGGCTCTCTTCTTCTCTCGGTTCTCCTTCAAACTATCTTAACGCCCAGGAACCTTAAATCAAGGAGCAGATGCACTTTCTCTTTCTTTTCAAATGGATAATTCACTCGGCCCCTCTGAGAAACAATTTATTCTGAATCCGGCTTCATTTGCTTCAACTCATATTGTTCCTCTTCCTCCTCCAGGGAGAACTTTTGTGACACCAAAACTTCGCAGGAAATTGCATATGTGGGCTCATTCTTCGCCTTTCATGGGTCATGCCAGTGGCCTTAAGACTCTCAAGTTCATTCAATGATTCTACTGGTGCCTCATCTTAAAACGGATGTCTTCTTCATCCACTTCCAATAACTCAAAAGCCTTGGACTCACATGTCTATGGATTTCATAACCGATTTGCCAATCTCCAGAGGGCACAACACCATTTGGGTCATTGTGGACTGATTTTTGAAGATGGCTCACTTCATACCCCTCACCGGTTTTCCCTC
Source organism: Pseudophryne corroboree (assembly GCF_028390025.1). NCBI lineage: Eukaryota > Metazoa > Chordata > Amphibia > Anura > Myobatrachidae > Pseudophryne > Pseudophryne corroboree. The sequence continues at coordinate 618,964,989 of NC_086446.1, forward strand.
TGCTCCTCAGCTATCCAAATTGTTTTTCTCAGAGATTTTCCGTTTGCATGGTCTCCAACAGGAAATAGTTTCTGATCGGGGTCCTCAATTCGTGGCCAAGTTCTGGAAAGCTTCCAGCTGTGTTCTAGGAATCAAGTTGAACTTCTCTTCAGCCTTTTATCCCCAGACTGACGGACAGACTGAAAGAGTCAACCAAGATCTGGAAACTTTCTAACGGATGTTCATGTCCCCTGCTCAGGATGACTGGATGGATTACCTCCCATATGCTGAGTTTACACACAATAACCTATATCATTCCACTCCTTTCTTCATTAACTATGGTTTTTAACCACAAGTTCCTTCCTTCAAATCTTTACCAGCTATCGAGGTTCCTGCTGCTGAAACCGCTCTTCGTCAGTTCACTAAGATTTGGGGACAAATTCATAAGGCACTACTTAAGACTTCCCAGAAATTTAAGACCTACACCGATCGGAAACAGAGGGCTGTTCCTAGCCTCAAAGTGGGAGATCGTGTCTGGATATCCACCAGAAACCTCAGACTCAAAGTTCCTACCAAAAAGTTTGCTCCAAGATTCATCAGTCCATATCCTATTGAAAGACTGTTGAATCCTGTTTCTTACAAGGTGAAACTGCCACCGTATTTGAAAATTCCCAATGCTTTTCACATTTCTCTGCTAAAGCCTCTTGTACTAAATGGTTTTCGGGCAGCTTTCCCTAAACCTCCCAAGGTTCAAGCCACTAAAAATGAGGAATTCTCCAGTATCGCATAGATTGGAAAGGATATGGTCCGGAGGAGAGATCTTGGGTGGCTACAGAGGATGTTCATGCTCCAAGTCTGATTTGTGCCTTTCATGCTAAAAATCCCACTAAGCAGCGTGGGTGTTCAGAAACCACCCTAAAAAGGGGGGGGGGGGGTACTGTCAGCATCTGGAGTCTTACCTCCAGTTCTGGTGGCTGCGACCTTCCTGTTAGCTGGCTTGTGTGGCTGCGGCAGATAGGAGCTGCAGCAGCGAGGTCCTCCAGTGTGGCTGCCAGGCATCTGGAGGCCAGGGTCCGGGTCCTGAGGAGTGGAGCATGGCAGCCGGAGGTGTCTGTTTCCAAGTGTCCTGTTGCTGGAGTGCGGCGTCTGGGAGGCTGGGGCCAGAGGTAGTGGCTGTGTGCTGGTTCCACATGTGTCCTCTGTGCATGGAGCCGCCATATTGGAGACCAAGCCAAGCCAATAGGTATCCCAGTTTGCGTCCAGCCGATCCAGTGCCGTTTTCCCTTATAAAAAGGGGTTGATGCTTAGCTATGGTGCCAGTGCTTCAAGTTACTTGCTTCAGTAAGGTGCTCAAGCTCTGTGCTCCCAGTTTAACCCCTGGTATCCTGGTTCTGTGGAGGCCGCCCAGTGGTCAGTTCTGTTATTGCAGTCTTTTGCTTCCAGTTCACCTGCCCTTGCGGTTTAACTGCTGGTTCTCTATCTGGTAGAGAGTCTCAGTTTGCGGTCAGTGCTCACAGTGATCCTCTCTTCAATATCGTTCTACTAGTCATCTCGTCATTCAGTGTTCTTCAGCATTGTTTACAAATCACAAGTCATCTCTTCATCCAGTGTATTTTAGCATTGTTTAGAAGTCACACGTAATCTCCTCATTTGGTGTTTTTCAGCATTGTTTACAAATCACAAGTTATCTCCTCATTCAGTGTTCTTCAACATCGTTTACAAATCACAAGTCATCTCTTTGTTCAGTGTATTTCAGCATTGTTTACAAATCACTACTCCATTCAGTATTCTTCAGCACCATCTACAAGTCACGAACATTTTGTTCTTCAGAACTCACTCAAACTTATCTCCTAGTTGTGGTGTATTATTGAAGTCTCATTAAAATTGGATTGATCTTTCTTCAGTGTAATGTTCTCAGTCATTGCCCTTATTGACTACCCCTCTTCATCTTTGGACCAACTCTTCAATCCATGAGTAAGAATTATATTCAGCTACTTCATTTCCTTCCTTTGCTGAACGCTACTCCCTCAGTCAATTATCAGTCATCAGATCCTCAATTCAAGCCGAGCGTGACAAGTTGCTGATATTGAGATTGAGGATGTCACTGTAGAAGTACACCAGGATGAGGAGGATATGGGTGTAGCTGGCGCTGAGGAGGAATTTGACAATGAGAATTCTGATCATGATGTGATTTGTTTGAATAAAGCATCAGTGGAGACAGTTGTTGGCCATGGGATGAAAACCCCCATTGTCATGCCTGGGCAAAATACTAAAAAAGCAACCTCTTCGGTAAGGAATTAATTCTTCACATATCCGGAAAACAGGTGTTAAGCCTTCTGTTGCCTTTGTCAATCCATATTAAGTAGGGGTAAGGATGTTAACCACCTAGGAACATCCTCCCTTATACGTCACCTGCAGCACATTCATTACAAGTCATTGTCAAGTTCAGAAACTTTGGGTAATAGTGTAAGCAGTCCACTGACACCTAAATGATGTGGTTTGTTTGAATATTATTTCTCTGTGAGGATGAGGATGTAAACACTGAAGGGATAGGGATCTGAGGATGAGGACGACAACTTGCCACTGTAGCACCATTTGTGCAAGGAGAGATTAATTGCTTTTTTTGGTGGGGGCCCAAACAAACCAATCATTTCAGCCACAACCATGTGGCAAACCCTGTCACTGAAAAGATTGGTTGTTATTGTCCTGTTTATACAACATAAAGGTGGGTGGGAGGACCCAAGGACAATTCCATCTTGTACGTCTTTTCTTTGCCACATCATTTAGGGGTGCTGCTCCTCTGCCCTATCAGTCCAGGGGTGCTGCCCCACTGCCATTTAAGTCCAAGGGTGCTGTTGCCTGTCTGCTATGCTGTGTAATTCTCCAGGGGTGCTGCCTATGCTGTATAAGTCCATGGGTGCTGCTGTATAATTCCAGGGATGCTGCTGTACTTGATCCTAGGTTTAAATTAAAGCCTAGAGCAGATATGAAACAAGCTTCAACATAACAAACACATTTGTGAAAACATAACTGCAAAGGTGAAAATGGAAATTGCAATTTTGATGAAGTGTTTTCCAATGAGACTACATTTGTGGCTAAAGTCAGTGTGACTCAGAAGAGACTGAATCATAATCCATCGCAACTGTCAGAGAGGTAAAAGTGATATTTTCTGCTGGAGCATTAGAGAGAGGTTCTTCTCAGTTGTTTCATGTTAGGGACTCACTCAAATGAATGGCTCCAATTAGTCAACCTTAATTTTTATTATTGATGTTCCACATTTTGGGATTATTTATTTATAAGATGCGCATTTGTTGTACAGGGTTCTCTTCCTAAGGGCTGCGTAGGGTTATCGCAAGACCTTGCAGTGTTAGAAGAACAGAGTTTCAGTGATCTTGCATTGCATCAGCTTTCCATTGCACTGCGGCAGTAGATGGACCAGGAGCTCCTGTGATACACAAACAGTTACTGAATAAGGCCCAGTATGGAGTCTCATGGTGGCTTACAGCCAGGAAGACGTCTGGCTTGCCAGGCTGGGGCATGCTGTGGGCACAGAGGTTAGCATTGCTTCCTCTCACAGTCCTACTTATAGTATGAAATGAATTTCTCTTACGTCCTAGAGGATGCTGAGGTCCACATTAGTACCATGGGGTATAGACGGGTCCCTTGGGAGCCATGGGCACTTTAAGTGTTTAATAGTGTGGGCTGGCTCCTCCCTCTATGCCCATTAGGGAGGCCAATCCCGGGATCGGGATCGGCGGGTTCCCGGGATTTGGGCCCAAAAATGCCGGGATTTGAATCCCGGGATTGGAGCATCCAATCCCGGGATTCACGGGATTGCACTGCGCATGTGCGGGAGGGAGTGTGTGTAAGTAATACTACTGACACTTAGGCGGGCGGCAGCCATAGACGAACGCTGAACGCGGCGACACTTCAAATGTGGCGCCGGCCGTCAGCCAATCAGAGCTGCCGCAGCAGCCAATCAGGAGCGACTGCTGCGGCCGCTTCCCTGATTGGCTGCTGGTCCGCCTGCTCTGGTTGGCTGGCGGCCGGCGCTTCATTTGAAATGCCACCACGTTCAGTGTGTCCATGGCTGGTGCCCACCTAATAGTAAGTGTTATTACTTACACCCAGCCTCCCTCCCGCACCGCTACCAACCCTCCCCGCTACCTACTGTACACCCTCCCGCCCAGCTACCTACACCCTCCCGCCCAGCTACCTACAACCTCCACACCGCTAACTACACCCTCCCGCCCAGCTACCTACACCCTCCGCACCGCTACCTACACCCTCCCGCCCAGCTACCTACACCCTCCTGCACTGCTACCTACACCCTCCCTCCCTTCCCCGCCGCTACCTACACCCTTCCGCACCGCTACCTACCCTCCAGCGCTGCTCCCTACACCCTTCTTTACTGATCCCTACTGCAATCCCGGGAATCCCGGGATTGATCGTTTTTCAATCCCGAATCCCGGGATTGAAAAAACGGCCCGGGATTGGCCTCCCTAATGCCCATCCTACCAGATCCAGTATAGAAAATGTGCCCAGTGGAGCCAGTCACAGCTAGGGGAGCTCCAAAGGAGTTTTTCTAGTTTTATTATTTTTATTAGAGATAGGCACAGGGTGGCTGCTGGCAACAGCCTCCCTGCTTCGTGGGACTTAGGGGGGGAGTAGTGTCCAACACTCTGAGGTTAATGGGCACTATCTCTGCTGACAGGACACTGAGCTCCTGAGGGTGATGATCGCAAGCCCCCGAGGCGACTGCTAACTCCCGCAGCATGTTGCCACCCCCTAACAGAGCCAGAAGATGTCGGTGGAGAGTAGGTTACCGGTGACCCGACAAGCGGGGAACTGGTGAGTATGGCGGCATCAGGATAGGAGCACAGCGGTGAAGCTGCACTCCAGAGGGCTCAGAGGTACTGCTGTGCGGCGCTGTGAGGGGCGCCAGGACAATACCCTTACAACTGGTCACCTGGGCTATCAGGGAAGCGTTTCTACTGCTAGCGATGTTTTTACCTAGGCCAGTATAATTCTAAAGTGCGGGAGGACGTGCCATGACAGGGGCGGAGCTTCTCCTCAGAGCGGATCCAGCAGCTCACCAGCGCCATTTGCTCCCTACAGATCCTACACAGAGACACTGACAGGGAGCGCTGACCCTCCACATAACTCCAGCTATCCTGTGCGGTACCAGGGGTTTATAGAAGGGGGGGAGAGAGTGTTAGTCACTAATTTATACTGTGTAGTCTATTAAGGTTGCACAGTCAGCACCAGGCATTTATAATATAACTGCCTACAGGAGTGCTGTGTGGGTGCTGGCTTCATTAACTCTGTGTCTCTCTGAAGGTACCTGGGGGGAACGGTGTCTGACATTTTCCTGTGTGTGTGTGTGTGTGTGTGTGTGTGTGTGTGTGTGTGTGTGTGTGTATGTGTACATATTTCTCACAGTACCATATCCAGGGACTCTGTGTCTTGGGCTGCAGAGTATGTATCTTCCCCAGAGGAATCCATTCCATATACTCAGGAATGTAATGTCATGTCTCAGCCTTCTGAATCCGAACTGTTGTGGGTGGCTTCAATTTAGGGAACGATATCCCAGATTTCATCTAGGATAGCTCATAATGAGACTGAAACTCATGTTTTGAAAAAATCTGTAGAGGTTTTTTCTGTTTATGTTCCCACAGCCACCTCAAACTCCCCTGGTATATGGGGATCCGGTCTGAAGATCGACAGTGTCTAGGTCGACAATGTTTAGGTCGACCACTATAGGTCGACAGTCACAAGGGCGACATGTATGGAAGGTCGACAGGGTTTCTAGGTCGACATGTGCTAGGTCGACAGGTCTAAAGGTCGACATGAGATTTTCACATTTTTTGGGGGGATTTTTTCATACTTAACAATCCACATGGACTACGATTGGAACGGTAAAGTGTGCCGGGCGAAGCGAAGACCGAAAGCCCGAAGCATGGCGAGCGGACGCGGTGCACTCATTTGGGATCCCGGTCACTTTACGAAGAAAACGACATGAAAAAAAAATCCTCATGTCGACCTTTAGACCTGTCGACCTAGCACATGTCGACCTAGAAACCCTGTCGACCTTCCATCCATGTCGACCTAGTGACTGTCGACCTATAGTGGTCGACCTAAACATTGTCGACCTAGATACTGTCGATAAAACGAACCACACCCGGTATATGCCCAAAGAAGTGTGCTCTTGCCCAAATTATGCAAGTCGACATGGATACCGACTCTGATATGGAAGACTGTGATGGGGATATGCGGGGTGGTGAGGAATTCCTTGCAAAAGGGTTGCAGCTCATGATTGAGGCAATTAGGGATGTGTTACACATTACTGACAAAGTACCTGAGCAGGTAGAGAAGGCTTACTGTTATGTTCTTTGTACTTAGAACCCAGGAGATAGGGTGGCAGCAGAAGAGTTCCAAGCACAGATGCATGAAGCTGCAACAGAACTGGGGTACGCAGCAATACCTAATGGAAAACACTGACTCCATTGTTCTTCCTCAGTGGTCGACTAACGCCTGAGAGACTATGGTTTCTTGAGCCCACGGCAACCACGTTTGAATGGGCGGATTAGGTCTGCCCGAACTCTGATGGCTCCCGGTCTTAGTTGGTGACAAGGCGTTAACTGAGACAGAGAGAGAACAAGGGGAAAACTAACTAAGGCAGACACAAAAGAGAAAGGGGAAACCACAGAAAATAATAAACTAATTTATGTGCGGCGCGGCCGCCAAGAAAAACTGTAACCAACGTAACGCTGCCCAAATGCCAAATATGAATCTATTGTAGTTCGGGAAGGACAACCATGCGGAAGCCTCCACCAAAATCAGATAACGAGAACACAGCTTCAGCCGTAAGGTGCGGCAGAGCCGCTACTCACAACACCACGGAGGGTGCAGGAAACGACCGGAACCCCGAGGCTTTGGACACCAGACCACTCCACTGGAAGACAAACTCAGAGGACAGCAGGAAATGATCACTCAGACCATACTCTGGAAACTGGACACAGAACACTGGAGTACACAAGCTAGATGCAGAAAAACAGGCTCCACTGGAAGCTGCTGACAGGGGCCAGGAACAAGCTTGCAGGAAGCTAACCAAGAACTGTAACATACAGGTATCATAACAAACTTCCATCACCAGCCCTGGACTGCAGGGCTAGCTGGGTAATAAGGGAAGCACGCCCCAATCAGGATGGCTGGAAGCCAGGCACAAGGTAACGGCCAAAATACTGGCAGGTGAGGTTACACAGACAAGAGCCAGACTGCAGTACACAGACTCACCACATAATTACCAAATACCTGACAGGAGAGGCTTAACACATAGAAAACAGGCTGCAGTTACACAGACTCACCACCGGCGGCCAGCAAGAGTCTTCTAAACAAGTACAAGCGAAATCCTGGCATGCAAACAGAACTATAACATAAAATTCATAAACAGAAAGCAAACAGGAATGAACCACTGCTTGTGGTTCATAACACTTACTTTACAGAAAATAAGAAAGCCTCCCTGACCTTTCCTGCGTCTAAGGAATTAAACGCATTATTTGAAAAATCCTGGAAAAACCCGGAGAAAAAATTCCAGATCCCAAAGAGGGTTCTTGTGGCTTTTCCCTTTACTGAGGAGGATAGGAAAAAGTGGGAACCCCCCCCCCCCCCCCCCCTATAGTAGAAGCTTCTGTATCTAGACTGTCTAAAAAGGTGGTTTTACCGGTCCCTGGGTCTACCGCATTGAAAGAACCGGCAGACCGCAAGATTGAGACTACATTCAAATCCATATACACTGCTTCAGACGTGGTGTTAAGGCCCACTATTTCCTGTGCATGGATTTCTAAAGCCATAGTAAAGTGGTCAGGCACATTACTAGAGGAATTAGATTCTATGGATAGAAGTGACATTGAAATGTTTTTACGTCACATACAGGATTATGCAGGTTTCATGGTGGAGGCCATGAAGGACCTAGGTCATCTGAATGCAAGGACGTCTTCCATGGCTGCCTCGGCACGCAGGGGACTCTGGCTGCGCCAATGGTCTGCAGAGGCGGAATCCAAGAGAAATGTGGAGAACCTACCCTTCACAGGTCAGGCTCTATTTGTGGAAGCTTTGGATGCATGGATCTCCACGGCAACCGCGGGTAAGTCAACCTTTCATCCCTCAGCCACTCAAACACTGAAGAAATCTTTTTCTGCATCTACTATGCAGTCCTTTCGGACCGCAAAGGTTAAGAAGTCCAAAGTCCCTACCACTTTCTTCAGAGGTGGTTGGGGAAAATCCAGAAAACCTGCAACTGCAGGTTCCCAGGAACAGAAGCCTGGCTTTGTTTCCTCAAAATCCTCAGCATGACTGTGGCCCTCCCAGACTGGAGAGTGGGCAGGTGGGAGCGAGACTCAGACTTTTCAGTTACGTCTGGGCATCATCCGGCCTGGATCCCTGGGTACAGAATATTGTGTCCCGGGGTACAGACTGGAATTTCAAGAATTCCCACCTCACAGATTCTTCAAATCAGGCTTACCAGTTTTGCAGAGAGAAAGGGCTATCCTACAGCAAGCCATTCAAAAATTGGAAAGATCAAATGTCATTGTTACGGTTCCACCTCACCTGGAAAGCAAGGGTTACTATTCAAACCTATTTGTGGTACAGAAACCAGATGGTTCGGTCAGACCAATTTTGAACCTGAAGTCATTAAACCCTTATTTGAGGGAATTCAAGTTCAAAATGGAGTCTCTGAGAGCGATGATCTCAAGCCTGGAGGAGGGGGAATTCCTGGTATCCCTGGATATCAAGGATGCGTACCTTCACATTCCAATCTGGCCGCCTCACCAGGCTTATCTAGGATTTACACTGCTGGACTGTCATTATCAGTTCCAGGCACTGCCATTCGGTCTCTCCACCCAGTGCCGTTTCTTGTGGCGGGCGAGCCGTGCAACCGCACTGGGCGCCCGCCGCGGCACTTCTTGAGGCCTTTGAATCCCCCCTCCCCTCTCCTCCCGAGTGCCCAGCTGGGGGGGGCGGGATTTTGCGGAATGAAGCGTTTGCGTCGTGACGTCACGACGCAAACGCGTCATTCCGTGAAAACCCGCCCCCCGAGCTGGGCACTCGGGAGGAGGGAGAAGGGGGAGCCAAGCCGGCCGGCGGCAGCGCCGCGCAGATGAGGGAGAGGCAGATGAAGAGCGGGAAGAACCGCTTCAAATGTAAGTCAGCCTCTCTCCCTCCCTCACCCCCACCACCACCACCTGCCGTACTGTGTAAAATGGGGACACCTGTCTGCCGGAATGTGTAAAATGGGGACTCTTGCCTGCTGGAATGTGTAAAATGGGGACACTTGCCTGCCTTAATGTGTAAAATGGGGACACTTGCCTGCCGTAATGTGTAAAATGAGGACTCTTGCCTGCCGGAATGTGTAAAATGGGGACGCAGTCTGCTGTAATGTGTAAAATGGGGGCATGTGCCTGCCGGAATGTGTAAAATGGGGACTCTTGCCTGCCGTACTGTGTAAAATGGGGACTCTTACCTGCCGGAATGTGTAAAATGGGGACGCAGTCTGCCGGAATGTGTAAAATGGGGACTCTTGCCTGCCTTAATGTGTAAAATAGGGACACCTGTCTGCCGGAATGTGTAAAATGGGGACACTTGCCTGCCGGAATGTGTAAAATGGGGACACTTGCCTGCCGGAATGTGTAAAATGGGGACGCAGTCTGCTATAATGTGTAAAATGGGGGCACGTGCCTGCTGTAATGTGTAAAATGGGGACTCTTGCCTGCCGTACTGTGTAAAGTGGGGACTCTTGCCTGCCGGAATGTGTAAAATGGGGACTCTTGCCTGCCGGAATGTGTAAAATGGGCACGCAGTCTGCCGGAATGTGTAAAATGGGGACTCTTGCCTGCCTTAATGTGTAAAATAGGGACTCTTGCCTGCCGGAATGTGTAAAATGGGGACGCAGTCTGCCGGAATGTGTAAAATGGGGACTCTTGCCTGCCTTAATGTGTAAAATAGGGACACCTGTCTGCCGTACTGTGTAAAAAATGGGGACTCTTGCCTGCCGTAATGTGTAAAATGGGGACACAGTCTGCTGTAATGTGTAAAATGGGGACGCAGTCTGCTGTAATGTGTAAAATGGGGGCACGTGCCTGCTGTAATGTGTAAAATGGGGAATCTTGCCTGCCGTACTGTGTAAAATGGGGGACTCTTGCCTGCCGGAATGTGTAAAATAGGGACGCAGTCTGCCGGAATGTGTACAATGGGGACTCTTGCCTGCCGTACTGTGTAAAATGGGGACTCTTGCCTGTCGGAATGTGTAAAATGGTTACACAGTCTGCCGGAATGTGTAAAATAGGGACTCTTGCCTGCCGGAATGTGTAAAATGGGGACGCAGTCTGCTGTAATGTGTAAAATGGGGACTCTTGCCTGCCTTAATGTGTAAAATAGGGACACCTGTCTGCCGTACTGTGTAAAATGGGGACTCTTACCTGCCGTAATGTGTAAAATGGGGACGCAGTCTGCCGGAATGTGTAAAATGGGGACTCTTGCCTACCGTTCTGTATAAAATGGTGACTCTTGCCTGCCGGAATGTGTAAAATGGGGACGCAGTCTGCCGGAATGTGCAAAATGGGGGCACGTGCCTGCTGTAATGTGTAAAATGGGGACTCTAGCCTGCTGTAATGTGTAAAATGGGGACACTTACCTGCCTTAATGTGTAAAATGGGAACACTTGCCTGCCGGAATGTGTAAAATGGGGACGCAGTCTGCCGGAATGTGTAAAATGGGGACTCTTGCCTGCCTTAATGTGTAAAATGGGGACTCAGTCTGCTGTAATGTGTAAAATGGGGACTCTTGCCTGCCGGAATGTGTAAAATAGGGACACCTGTCTGCCGGAATGTGTAAAATGGGGACACTTGCCTGCCGGAATGTGTAAAATGGGGAAACTTGCCTGCCGGAATGTGTAAAATGGGGACTCAGTCTGCTGTAATGTGTAAAATGGGGACTCTTGCCTGCCGGAATGTGTAAAATAGGGACTCTGGCCTGCCGGAATGTGTACAATGGGGATGCAGTCTGCCGGAATGTGTAAAATGGGTACTCTTGCCTGCCTTAATGTGTAAAATAAGGACACCTGTCTGCCGTACTGTGCAAAATGGGGACTCTTGCCTGCCAGAATGTGTAAAATGGGGACGCAGTCTGCCGGAATGTGTAAAATGGGGACTCTTGCCTGCCGTACTGTGTAAAATAGGGACACCTGTCTGCCGGAATGTGTAAAATGGGGACACTTGCCTGCCAGAATGTGTAAAATGGGGACACTTGCCTGCCGGAATGTGTAAAATGGGGACGCAGTCTGCTGTAATGTGTAAAATGGGGGCACGTGCCTGCTGTAATGTGTAAAATGGGGACTCTTGCCTGCCGTACTGTGTAAAATGGGGGACTCTTGCCTGCCGGAATGTGTAAAATGGGGACGCAGTCTGCCGGAATGTGTAAAATGGGGACTCTTGCATGCCTTAATGTGTAAAATAGGGACACCTGTCTGTCGTAATGTGTAAAATGGGGACACTTGCCTGCCGGAATGTGTAAAATGGGGACGCAGTCTGCTGTAATGTGTAAAATGGGGGCACGTGCCTGCTGTAATGTGTAAAATGGGGAATCTTGCCTGCCGTACTGTGTAAAATGGGGGACTCTTGCCTGCCGGTATGTGTAAAATGGGGACGCAGTCTGCCGGAATGTGTACAATGGGGACACTTGCCTGCCGTACTGTGTAAAATGGGGACTCTTGCCTGCCGGAATGTGTAAAATGGTTACACAGTCTGCCGGAATGTGTAAAATGGGGACACTTGCCTGCCTTAATGTGTAAAATAGGGACTCTTGCCTGCCGGAATGTGTAAAATGGGGACGCAGTCTGCCGGAATGTGTAAAATGGGGACTCTTGCCTGCCTTAATGTGTAAAATAGGGAGACCTGTCTGCCGTACTGTGTAAAATGGGGACTCTTGCCTGCCGTAATGTGTAAAATGGGGACGCAGTCTGCCGGAATGTGTAAAATGGGGACTCTTGCCTACCGTTCTGTATTAAATGGGGACTCTTGCCTGCCGGAATGTGTAAAATGGGGACGCAGTCTGCCGGAATGTGTAAAATGGGGACTCTTGCCTGCCTTAATGTGTAAAATAGGGACACCTGTCTGCCGGAATGTGTAAAATGGGGACACTTGCCTGCCGGAATGTGTAAAATGGGGACACAGTCTGCTGTAATGTGTAAAATGGGGGCACGTGCCTGCTGTAATGTGTAAAATGGGGACACTTGCCTGCCTTAATGTGTAAAATGGGAACACTTGCCTGCCGGAATGTGTAAAATGAGGACTCTTGCCTGCCGGAATGTGTAAAATGGGGACGCAGTCTGCCGGAATGTGTAAAATGGGGACTCTTGCCTGCCTTAATGTGTAAAATAGGGACACCTGTCTGCCGGAATGTGTAAAATGGGGACACTTGCCTGCCGGAATGTGTAAAATGGGGACACTTGCCTGCCGGAATGTGTAAAATGGGGACACTTGCCTGCCGGAATGTGTAAAATGGGGACTCAGTCTGCTGTAATGTGTAAAATGGGGACTCTTGCCTGCCGGAATGTGTAAAATAGGGACTCTGGCCTGCCGGAATGTGTAAAATGGGGACGCAGTCTGCCGGAATGTGTAAAATGGGGACTCTTGCCTGCCTTAATGTGTAAAATAGGGACACCTGTCTGCCGTACTGTGCAAAATGGGGACTCTTGCCTGCCAGAATGTGTAAAATGGGGACGCAGTCTGCCGGATTGTGTAAAATGGGGACTCTTGCCTGCCGTACTGTGTAAAATAGGGACACCTGTCTGCCGGAATGTGTAAAATGGGGACACTTGCCTGCCAGAATGTGTAAAATGGGGACGCAGTCTGCTGTAATGTGTAAAATGGGGCACGTGCCTGCTGTAATGTGTAAAATGGGGACTCTTGCCTGCCGTACTGTGCAAAATGGGGGACTCTTGCCTGCCGGAATGTGTAAAATGGGGACGCAGTCTGCCGGAATGTGTAAAATGGGGACTCTTGCATGCCTTAATGTGTAAAATAGGGACACCTGTCTGTCGTAATGTGTAAAATGGGGACACTTGCCTGCCGGAATGTGTAAAATGGGGACACTTGCCTGCCGGAATGTGTAAAATAGGGACGCAGTCTGCTATAATGTGTAAAATGGGGGCACGTGCCTGCTGTAATGTGTAAAATGGGGAATCTTGCCTGCCGTACTGTGTAAAATGGGGGACTCTTGCCTGCCGGAATGTGTAAAATGGGGACGCAGTCTGCCGGAATGTGTACAATGGGGACTCTTGTCTGCCGTACTGTGTAAAATGGGGACTCTTGCCTGCCGGAATGTGTAAAATGGTTACACAGTCTGCCGGAATGTGTAAAATGGGGACTCTTGCCTGCCTTAATGTGTAAAATAGGGACACCTGTCTGCCGGAATGTGTAAAATGGGGACACTTGACTGCCAGAATGTGTAAAATGGGGACACTTGCCTGCCGGAATGTGTAAAATGTAGAGATGAGCGCCTGAAATTTTTCGGGTTTTGTGTTTTGGTTTTGGGTTCGGTTCCGCGGCCGTGTTTTGGGTTCGAACGCGTTTTGGCAAAACCTCACCGAATTATTTTTGTCGGATTCGGGTGTGTTTTGGATTCGGGTGTTTTTTCCCAAAAACACTAAAAAACAGCTTAAATCATAGAATTTGGGGGTCATTTTGATCCCAAAGTATTATTAACCTCAAAAACCATAATTTACACTCATTTTCAGTCTATTCTGAATACCTCACACCTCACAATATTATTTTTAGTCCTAAAATTTGCACCGAGGTCGCTGTGTGAGTAAGATAAGCGACCCTAGTGGCCGACACAAACACCGGGCCCATCTAGGAGTGGCACTGCAGTGTCACGCAGGATGTCCCTTCCAAAAAACCCTCCCCAAACAGCACATGACGCAAAGAAAAAAAGAGGCGCAATGAGGTAGCTGTGTGAGTAAGATTAGCGACCCTAGTGGCCGACACAAACACCGGGCCCATCTAGGAGTGGCACTGCAGTGTCACGCAGGATGGCCCTTCCAAAAAACCCTCCCCAAACAGCACATGACGCAAAGAAAAAAAGAGGCGCAATGAGGTAGCTGACTGTGTGAGTAAGATTAGCGACCCTAGTGGCCGACACAAACACCGGGCACATCTAGGAGTGGCACTGCAGTGTCACGCAGGATGTCCCTTCCAAAAAACCCTCCCCAAACAGCACATGACGCAAAGAAAAAAAGAGGCGCAATGAGGTAGCTGTGTGAGTAAGATTAGCGACCCTAGTGGCCGACACAAACACCGGGCCCATCTAGGAGTGGCACTGCAGTGTCACGCAGGATGTCCCTTCCAAAAAACCCTCCCCAATCAGCACATGATGCAAAGAAAAAGAAAAGAAAAAAGAGGTGCAAGATGGAATTATCCTTGGGCCCTCCCACCCACCCTTATGTTGTATAAACAAAACAGGACATGCACACTTTAACCAACCCATCATTTCAGTGACAGGGTCTGCCACACGACTGTGACTGATATGACGGGTTGGTTTGGACCCCCCCCAAAAAAGAAGCAATTAATCTCTCCTTGCACAAACTGGCTCTACAGAGGCAAGATGTCCACCTCATCTTCACCCTCCGATATATCACCGTGTACATCCCCCTCCTCACAGATTATCAATTCGTCCCCACTGGAATCCACCATCTCAGCTCCCTGTGTACTTTGTGGAGGCAATTGCTGCTGGTCAATGTCTCCGCGGAGGAATTGATTATAATTCATTTTAATGAACATCATCTTCTCCACATTTTCTGGATGTAACCTCGTACGCCGATTGCTGACAAGGTGAGCGGCGGCACTAAACACTCTTTCGGAGTACACACTTGTGGGAGGGCAACTTAGGTAGAATAAAGCCAGTTTGTGCAAGGGCCTCCAAATTGCCTCTTTTTCCTGCCAGTATAAGTACGGACTGTGTGACGTGCCTACTTGGATGCGGTCACTCATATAATCCTCCACCATTCTATCAATGTTGAGAGAATCATATGCAGTGACAGTAGACGACATGTCCGTAATCGTTGTCAGGTCCTTCAGTCCGGACCAGATGTCAGCATCAGCAGTCGCTCCAGACTGCCCTGCATCACCGCCAGCGGGTGGGCTCGGAATTCTGAGCCTTTTCCTCGCACCCCCAGTTGCGGGAGAATGTGAAGGAGGAGATGTTGACAGGTCGCGTTCCGCTTGACTTGACAATTTTGTCACCAGCAGGTCTTTCAACCCCAGCAGACCTGTGTCTGCCGGAAAGAGAGATCCAAGGTAGGCTTTAAATCTAGGATCGAGCACGGTGGCCAAAATGTAGTGCTCTGATTTCAACAGATTGACCACCCGTGAATCCTTGTTAAGCGAATTAAGGGCTGCATCCACAAGTCCCACATGCCTAGCGGAATCGCTCCGTGTTAGCTCCTTCTTCAATGCCTCCAGCTTCTTCTGCAAAAGCCTGATGAGGGGAATGACCTGACTCAGGCTGGCAGTGTCTGAACTGACTTCACGTGTGGCAAGTTCAAAGGGCATCAGAACCTTGCACAACGTTGAAATCATTCTCCACTGCACTTGAGACAGGTGCATTCCATCTCCTATATCGTGCTCAATTGTATAGGCTTGAATGGCCTTTTGCTGCTCCTCCAACCTCTGAAGCATATAGAGGGTTGAATTCCACCTCGTTACCACTTCTTGCTTCAGATGATGGCAGGGCAGGTTCAGTAGTTTTTGGTGGTGCTCCAGTCTTCTGTACGTGGTGCCTGTACGCCGAAAGTGTCCCGCAATTTTTCTGGCCACCGACAGCATCTCTTGCACGCCCCTGTCGTTTTTTAAAAAATTCTGCACCACCAAATTCAAGGTATGTGCAAAACATGGGACGTGCTGGAATTTGCCCATATTTAATGCACACACAATATTGCTGGCGTTGTCCGATGCCACAAATCCACAGGAGAGTCCAATTGGGGTAAGCCATTCCGCGATGATCTTCCTCAGTTGCCGTAAGAGGTTTTCAGCTGTGTGCGTATTCTGGAAAGCGGTGATACAAAGCGTAGCCTGCCTAGGAAAGAGTTGGCGTTTGCGAGATGCTGCTACTGGTGCCGCCGCTGCTGTTCTTGCGGCGGGAGTCCATACATCTACCCAGTGGGCTGTCACAGTCATATAGTCCTGACCCTGCCCTGCTCCACTTGTCCACATGTCCGTGGTTAAGTGGACATTGGGTACAACTGCATTTTTTAGGACACTGGTGAGTCTTTTTCTGACGTCCGTGTACATTCTCGGTATCGCCTGCCTAGAGAAGTGGTACCTAGATGGTATTTGGTAACGGGGGCACACTGCCTCAATAAATTGTCTAGTTCCCTGTGAACTAACGGCGGATACCGGACGCACGTCTAACACCAACATAGTTGTCAAGGACTCAGTTATCCGCTTTGCAGTAGGATGACTGCTGTGATATTTCATCTTCCTCGCAAAGGACTGTTGAACAGTCAATTGCTTACTGGAAGTAGTACAAGTGGGCTTACGACTTCCCCTCTGGGATGACCATCGACTCCCAGCGGCAACAACAGCAGCGCCAGCAGCAGTAGGCGTTACACGCAAGGATGCATCGGAGGAATCCCAGGCAGGAGAGGACTCGTCAGACTTGCCAGTGACATGGCCTGCAGGACTATTGGCATTCCTGGGGAAGGAGGAAATTGACACTGAGGGAGTTGGTGGGGTGGTTTGCGTGAGCTTGGTTACAAGAGGAAGGGATTTACTGGTCAGTGGACTGCTTCCGCTGTCACCCAAAGTTTTTGAACTTGTCACTGACTTATTATGAATGCGCTGCAGGTGACGTATAAGGGAGGATGTTCCGAGGTGGTTAACGTCCTTACCCCTACTTATTACAGCTTGACAAAGGGAACACACGGCTTGACACCTGTTGTCCGCATTTCTGGTGAAATACCTCCACACCGAAGAGCTGATTTTTTTGGTATTTTCACCTGGCATGTCAACGGCCATATTCCTCCCACGGACAACAGGTGTCTCCCCGGGTGCCTGACTTAAACAAACCACCTCACCATCAGAATCCTCCTGGTCAATTTCCTCCCCAGCGCCAGCAACACCCATATCCTCCTCATCCTGGTGTACTTCAACACTGACATCTTCAATCTGACTATCAGGAACTGGACTGCGGGTGCTCCTTCCAGCACTTGCAGGGGGCGTGCAAATGGTGGAAGGCGCATGCTCTTCACGTCCAGTGTTGGGAAGGTCAGGCATCGCAAACGACACAATTGGACTCTCCTTGTGGATTTGGGATTTCAAAGAACGCACAGTTCTTTGCGGTGCTTTTGCCAGCTTGAGTCTTTTCAGTTTTCTAGCGAGAGGCTGAGTGCTTCCGTCCTCATGTGAAGCTGAACCACTAGCCATGAACATAGGCCAGGGCCTCAGCCGTTCCTTGCCACTCCGTGTGGTAAATGGCATATTGGCAAGTTTACGCTTCTCCTCCGACAATTTTATTTTAGGTTTTGGAGTCCTTTTTTTTCTGATATTTGGTGTTTTGGATTTGACATGCTCTGTACTATGACATTGGGCATCGGCCTTGGCAGACGACGTTGCTGGCATTTCATCGTCTCGGCCATGACTAGTGGCAGCAGCTTCAGCACGAGGTGGAAGTGGATCTTGATCTTTCCCTAATTTTGGAACCTCAACTTTTTTGTTCTCCATATTTTATAGGCAGAACTAAAAGGCACCTCAGGTAAACAATGGAGATGGATGGATTGGATACTAGTATACAATTATGGACGGACTGCCACGGTTAGGTGGTATAAAAAAACCACGGTTAGGTGGTATATAATACAATTATGGATGGACGGACTGCCTGCCGAGTGCCGACACAGAGGTAGCCACAGCCGTGAACTACCGCACTGTACACTGGTTGATAAAGAGATAGTAGTATACTCGTAACAACTAGTATGACGACGGTATAAAGAATGAAAAAAAAACCACGGTTAGGTGGTATATATTATAATACAATTATGGTTGGACGGACTGCCTGCCGAGTGCCGACACAGAGGTAGCCACAGCCGTGAACTACCGCACTGTACACTGGTTGATAAAGAGATAGTAGTATACTCGTAACAACTAGTATGACTGACTATGACGGTATAAAGAATGAAAAAAAAACCACGGTTAGGTGGTATATATTGTAATACAATTATGGATGGACGGACTGCCTGCCGAGTTCCGACACAGAGGTAGCCACAGCCGTGAACTACCGCACTGTACACTGGTTGATAAAGAGATAGTAGTATACTCGTAACAACTAGTATGACTGACTATGACGGTATAAAGAATGAAAAAAAAACCACGGTTAGGTGGTATATATTATAATACAATTATGGATGGACGGACTGCCTGCCGACTGCCGACACAGAGGTAGCCACAGCCGTGAACTACCGCACTGTACACTGGTTGATAAAGAGATAGTAGTATACTCGTAACAACTAGTATGACGACGGTATAAAGAATGAAAAAAAAACCACGGTTAGGTGGTATATATTATAATACAATTATGGTTGGACGGACTGCCTGCCGAGTGCCGACACAGAGGTAGCCACAGCCGTGAACTACCGCACTGTACACTGGTTGATAAAGAGATCGTAGTATACTCGTAACAACTAGTATGACTGACTATGACGGTATAAAGAATGAAAAAAAAACCACGGTTAGGTGGTATATATTGTAATACAATTATGGATGGACGGACTGCCTGCCGAGTTCCGACACAGAGGTAGCCACAGCCGTGAACTACCGCACTGTACACTGGTTGATAAAGAGATAGTAGTATACTCGTAACAACTAGTATGACTGACTATGACGGTATAAAGAATGAAAAAAAAACCACGGTTAGGTGGTATATATTATAATACAATTATGGATGGACGGACTGCCTGCCGACTGCCGACACAGAGGTAGCCACAGCCGTGAACTACCGCACTGTACACTGGTTGATAAAGAGATAGTAGTATACTCGTAACAACTAGTATGACACTATGACGGTATAAAGAATGAAAAAAAAACCACGGTTAGGTGGTATATATTATAATACAATTATGGATGGACGGACTGCCTGCCGACTGCCGACACAGAGGTAGCCACAGCCGTGAACTACCGCACTGTACACTGGTTGATAAAGAGATAGTAGTATACTCGTAACAACTAGTATGACACTATGACGGTATAAAGAATGAAAAAAAAAACCACGGTTAGGTGGTATATATTATAATAATACAATTATGGATGGACGGACTGCCTGCCGAGTTCCGACACAGAGGTAGCCACAGCCGTGAACTACCGCACTGTACACTGGTTGATAAAGAGATAGTAGTATACTCGTAACAACTAGTATGACACTATGACGGTATAAAGAATGAAAAAAAAACCACGGTTAGGTGGTATATATTATAATACAATTATGGATGGACAGACTGCCTGCCGACTGCCGACACAGAGGTAGCCACAGCCGTGAACTACCGCACTGTACACTGGTTGATAAAGAGATAGTAGTATACTCGTAACAACTAGTATGACTGACTATGACGGTATAAAGAATGAAAAAAAAACCACGGTTAGGTGGTATATATTATAATACAATTATGGATGGACGGACTGCCTGCCGACTGCCGACACAGAGGTAGCCACAGCCGTGAACTACCGCACTGTACACTGGTTGATAAAGAGATAGTAGTATACTCGTAACAACTAGTATGACACTATGACGGTATAAAGAATGAAAAAAAAACCACGGTTAGGTGGTATATATTATAATACAATTATGGATGGACGGACTGCCTGCCGACTGCCGACACAGAGGTAGCCACAGCCGTGAACTACCGCACTGTACACTGGTTGATAAAGAGATAGTAGTATACTCGTAACAACTAGTATGACTATGACGACGGTATAAAGAAAGAAAAAAAAATACCACGGTTAGGTGGTATATAATTATACAATTATGGATGGACGGACTGCCTGCCGAGTGCCGACTGCCGACACAGAGGTAGCCACAGCAGTGAACTACCGCACTGTACTGTGTCTGCTGCTAATATAGACTGGTTGATAAAGAGATAGTATACAACAATATACTACTATACTGGTGGTCAGGCACTGGTCACCACTAGTCACACTGGCAGTGGCACTCCTGCAGCAAAAGTGTGCACTGTTTAATTTTAAATTAATATAATATTATGTACTCCTGGCTCCTGCTATAACAACCTGCAGTGCTCCCCAGTCTCCCCCACAATTATTATAAGCTTTTATACATTGATGTGCAGCACACTGGGCTGAGCTGAGTGCACACAGACTGAGTCACACTGTGTGACTGCTGTGTATCGTTTTTTTCAGGCAGAGAACGGATATAGCAGAGAACGGATATATTAAATAAAAGTTAACTTAACAACAACTGCACTGGTCACTGTGGTAAACTCTGTCTGCACAATCTCTCTCTCTCTCTCTCTCTCTTCTAATCTATTCTAATGGAGAGGACGCCAGCCACGTCCTCTCCCTATCAATCTCAATGCACGTGTGAAAATGGCGGCGACGCGCGGCTCCTTATATAGAATCCGAGTCTCGCGAGAATCCGACAGCGTCATGATGACGTTCGGGCGCGCTCGGGTTAACCGAGCAAGGCGGGAAGATCCGAGTCGCTCGGACCCGTGAAAAAAAAAAGTGAAGTTCGTGCGGGTTCGGATTCAAAGAAACCGAACCCGCTCATCTCTAGTAAAATGGGGACGCAGTCTGCTGTAATGTGTAAAATGGGGGCACGTGCCTGCTGTAATGTGTAAAATGGGGACACTTGCCTGACTTAATGTGTAAAATGGGGACACTTGCCTGCCGGAATGTGTAAAATGAGGACTCTTGCCTGCCAGAATGTGTAAAATGGGGACGCAGTCTGACGGAATGTGTAAAATGGGGACTCTTGCCTGCTTTAATGTGTAAAATAGGGACACCTGTCTGCCGGAATGTGTCAAATGGGGACACTTGCCTGCCGGAATGTGTAAAATGGGGACTCAGTCTGCTGTAATGTGTAAAATGGGGGCACGTGCCTGCTGTAATGTGTACAATGGGGACTCTTGCCTGCCGTACTGTGTAAAATGGGGGACTCTTGCATGCCGGAATGTGTAAAATGGGGACGCAGTCTGCAAAAATGTGTAAAATGGGAACTCTTGCCTGCCTTAATGTGTAAAATAGGGACACCTGTCTGCCGGAATGTGTAAAATGGGGACCCTTGCCTGCCGGAATGTGTAAAATGGGGACACTTGCCTGCCGGAATGTGTAAAATGGGGACGCAGTCTGCTGTAATGTGTAAAATGGGGGCAAGTGCCTGCTGTAATGTGTAAAATGGGGACACTTGCCTGCCTTAATGTGTAAAATGGGGACACTTGCCTGCCTGAATGTGTAAAATGGGGACGCACTCTGCCGGAATGTGTAAAATGGGGACTCTTGCCTGCCGTACTGTGTAAAATAGGGACACCTGTCTGCCGGAATGTGTAAAATGGGGACACTTTCCTGCCGGAATGTGTAAAATGGGGACACTTGCCTGCCGGAATGTGTAAAATGGGGACGCAGTCTGCTGTACTGTGTAAAATGGGGGCACGTGCCTGCTGTAATATGTAAAATGGGGACTCTTGCCTGCCGTACTGTGTAAAATGGGGGACTCTTGCCTGCCGGAATGTGTAAAATGGGGACGCAGTCTGCCTGAATGTGTAAAATGGGGACTCTTGCCTGCCTTAATGTGTAAAATAGGGACACCTGTCTGCCGGAATGTGTAAAATGGGGACACTTGCCTGCTGGAATGTGTAAAATGGGGACACTTGCCTGCCGGAATGTGTAAAATGGGGACGCAGTCTGCTGTAATGTGTAAAATGGGGACACTTGCCTGCCTTAATGTGTTAAATGGGGACACTTGCCTGCCGGAATGTGTAAAATGAGGACTCTTGCCTGCCGGAATGTGTAAAATGGGGACGCAGTCTGCCGGAATGTGTAAAATGGGGACTCTTGCCTGCCTTAATGTGTAAAATAGGGACACCTGTCTGCCAGGATGTGTAAAATGGGGACTCTTGCCTGCCGGAATGTGTAAAATGGGGACACTTGCCTGCCGGAATGTGTAAAATGGGGACGCAGTCTGCCGGAATGTGTAAAATGGGGACGCAGTCTGCCGGAATGTGTAAAATGGGGACACCTGTCTGCCGTACTGTGTAAAATGGGGACTCTTGCCTGCCGGAATGTGTAAAATGGGGACGCAGTCTGCCGGAATGTGTAAAATGGGGACGCAGTCTGCCGGAATGTGTAAAATGGGGACTCTTGCCTGCCGTACTGTGTAAAATGGGGACTCTTGCCTGCCGGAATGTGTAAAATGGGGACGCAGTCTGCTGGAATGTGTAAAATGGGGACTCTTGCCTGCCTTAATGTGTAAAATAGGGACACCTGTCTGCCGGAATGTGTAAAATGGGTACTCTTGCCTGCCGTACTGTGTAAAATGGGGACTCTTGCCCGCCGGAATGTGTAAAATGGGGACGCAGTCTGCCGGAATGTGTAAAATGGGGACTCTTGCCTGCCTTAATGTGTAAAATAGGGACTCTTGCCTGCCGGAATGTGTAAAATGGGGACGCAGTCTGCCGGAATGTGTAAAATGGGGACACTTGCCTGCCTTAATGTGTAAAATAGGGACACCTGTCTGCCGCACTGTGTAAAATGGGGACTCTTGCCTGCCGGAATGTGTAAAATGGGGACGCAGTCTGCCGGAATGTGTAAAATGGGGACTCTTGCCTGCCATACTGTGTAAAATGGGGACTCTTGCCTGCCGGAATGTGTAAAATGGTTACGCAGTCTGCCGGAATGTGTAAAATGGGGACTCTTGCCTGCCTTAATGTGTAAAATAGGGACACCTGTCTGTCGGAATGTGTAAAATGGGGACACTTGCCTGCCAGAATGTGTAAAATGGGGACACTTGCCTGCCGGAATGTGTAAAATGGGGACGCAGTCTGCTGTAATGTGTAAAATGGGGGCACGTGCCTGCTGTAATGTGCAAAATGGGGACACTTGCCTGCCTTAATATGTAAAATGGGGACACTTTCCTGCCGGAATGTGTAAAATGAGGACTCTTGCCTGCCAGAATGTGTAACATGGGGACGCAGTCTGCCGGAATGTGTAAAATGGGGACTCTTGCCTGCCTTAATGTGTAAAATAGGGACACCTGTCTGCCGGAATGTGTAAAATGGGGACACTTTCCTGCCGGAATGTGTAAAATGGGGACACTTGCCTGCCGGAATGTGTAAAATGGGGACTCAGTCTGCTGTAATGTGTAAAATGGGGGCACGTGCCTGCTGTATTGTGTAAAATGGAGACTCTTGCCTGCCGTACTGTGTAAAATGGGGGAATCTTGCCTGCCGGAATGTGTAAAATGGGGACGCAGTCTGTCGGAATGTGTAAAATGGGGACTCTTGCCTGCCTTAATGTGTAAAATAGGGACACCTGTCTGCCGGAATGTGTAAATTGGGGACACTTGCCTGCCGGAATGTGTTAAATGGGGACACTTGCCTGCCAGAATGTGTAAAATGGGGACGCAGTCTGCTGTAATGTGTAAAATGGGGGCATGTGCCTGCTGTAATGTGTAAAATGGGGACACTTGCCTGCCTTAATGTGTAAAATGGGGACACTTGCCTGCCGGAATGTGTAAAATGAGGACTCTTGCCTTCCGGAATGTGTAAAATGGGGACGGAGACTGCCGGAATGTGTAAAATGGGGACTCTTGCCTGCCTTAATGTGTAAAATAGGGACACCTGTCTGCCGGAATGTGTAAAATGGGGACACTTGCCTGCCGGAATGTGTAAAATGGGGACGCAGTCTGCTGTAATGTGTAAAATGGGGGCACATGCCTACTGTAATGTGTAAAATGGGTACTCTTGCCTGCCGTACTGTGTAAAATGGGGACACTTGCCTGCCGGAATGTGTAAAATGGGGACGCAGTCTGCCGGAATGTGTAAAATGGGGAGTCTTGCCTGCCTTAATGTGTAAAATAGGGACTCTTGCCTGCCGGAATGTGTAAAATGGGGACGCAGTCTGCTGGACTGTGTAAAATGGGAACTCTTGCCTGCCTTAATGTGTAAAATAGGGACTCTTGCCTGCCGGAATGTGTCAAATGTGGACGCAGTCTGCCGGAATGTGTAAAATGGGGACTCTTGCCTGCCTTAATGTGTAAAATAGGGACACCTGTCTGCCGTACTGTGTAAAATGGGGACTCTTGCCTGCCGTAATGTGTAAAATGGGGACGCAGTCTGCCGGAATGTGTAAAATGGGGACTCTTGCCTGCCGTACTGTGTAAAATGGGGACTCTTGCCTGCCGGAATGTGTAAAATGGTTACGCAGTCTGCCGGAATGTGTAAAATGGGGACTCTTGCCTGCCTTAATGTGTAAAATGGGGACACTTGCCTGCCGGAATGTGTAAAATGGGGACTCAGTCTGCTGTAATGTGTAAAATGGGGGCACGTGCCTGCTGTAATGTGTAAAATGGGGACTCTTGCCTGCCGGAATGTGTAAAATGGGGACACTTGCCTGTCGGAATGTGTAAAATGGGGACGCAGTCTGCTGTAATGTGTAAAATGGGGGCACGTGCCTGCTGTAATGTGTAAAACGGGGACACTTGCCTGCCTTAATGTGTAAAATGGGGACACTTGCCTGCCGGAATGTGTAAAATGAGGACTCTTGCCTAACAGAATGTGTAAAATGGGGAAGCAGTCTGCCGGAATGTGTAAAATGGGGACTCTTGCCTGCCTTAATGTGTAAAATAGAGACACCTGTCTGCCAGGATGTGTAAAATGGGGACACATGCCTGCCGGAATGTGTAAAATGGGGACACTTGCCTGCCGGAATGTGTAAAATGGGGACGCAGTCTGCTGTAATGTGTAAAATGGGGGCACGTGCCTGCTGTAATGTGTAAAATGGGGACTCTTGCCTGCCGTACTGTGTAAAATGGGGACTCTTGCCTGCCAGAATGTGTAAAATGGGGACGCAGTCTGCCGGAATGTGTAAAATGGGGACTCTTGCCTGCCTTAATGTGTAAAATAGGGACACCTGTCTGCCAGGATGTGTAAAATGGGGACTCTTGCCTGCCGGAATGTGTAAAATGGGGACACTTGCCTGCCGGAATGTGTAAAATGGGGACGCAGTCTGCCGGAATGTGTAAAATGGGGACGCAGTCTGCCGGAATGTGTAAAATGGGGACACCTGTCTGCCGTACTTTATAAAATGGGGACTCTTGCCTGCCGGAATGTGTAAAATGGGGACGCAGTCTGCCGGAATGTGTAAAATGGGGACTCTTGCCTGCCGTACTGTGTAAAATGGGGACTCTTGCCTGCCGGAATGTGTAAAATGGGGACGCAGTCTGCTGGAATGTGTAAAATGGGGACTCTTGCCTGCCTTAATGTGTAAAATAGGGACACCTGTCTGCCGGAATGTGTAAAATGGGGACACTTGCCTGCCGGAATGTGTAAAATGGGGACGCAGTCTGCTGTAATGTGTAAAATGGGGGCACGTGCCTGCTGTAATGTGTAAAATGGGGACTCTTGCCTGCCGTACTGTGTAAAATGGTGACTCTTGCCTGCCGGACTGTGTAAAATGGGGACGCAGTCTGCCAGAATGTGTAAAATGGGGACTCTTGCCTGCCTTAATGTGTAAAATAAGGACACCTGTCTGCCGGAATGTGTAAAATTGGGACACTTGCCTGCCGGAATGTGTAAAATGGGGACGCAGTCTGCTGTAATGTGTAAAATGGGGACTCTAGCCTGCCGTACTGTGTAAAATGGGGACTCTTGCCTGCTGTAATGTGTAAAATGAAGACTTTTTTTTATCCTGTGGTGGCCGTGATGATGAGATCAGATGAGGCCACGCCCATCTTAACAAAGCCACGCCCATTTCAACGAGGTCACACACCCTTGTCGGGAGCGCATGCTTTTACTCTTTATATCTATGGGGGGGACGCATTTTTTTTAATGTGAATGGGGGGGGCGCATTTTTAAATCTCGCACTGGGAGCCAAATTGGCTAGAAACAGCCCTGTCTCCACCGCACCAAGGGTGTTCACCAAGGTGATGGCAGAGATAATGGTAATGCTCCGCAGACGGGGAGTGAACATAATTCCTTACCTGGACGATCTGCTGATAAAGGTGTCGCCCAGGGAGAGGTTGTTTCAGTCCATTGCTCTCACGACTCCACTGCTCAGGGATCATGGATGGATCCTGAATCTTCCAAAGTCGCATTTGGAGCCAACAAGGAGACTGTCTTTCCTGGGGATGATCCTCGACACGGAAGTGCAGAGGATGTTTCTACCGGTGGAAAAGGCGTTAGTGATACAAACAATGGTCCGGGATGTCTTCAAGCCTGCCCGGGTATCGGTTCATCAGTGCATTCGCCTTCTGGTAAAGATGGTTGATCATACGAGGCTCTACAGTACGGAAGATTTCATGCACGGTCCTTCCAACTGGATCTCCTGGACAAGTGCACATGCACTAGAAAATATGGCTATCGCCGAAAGCCAGGATCTTGCTTCTATAGTGGCTACAGATGCCTCACCTTCTCAAGGGCTGCATGTGCGGGATTATGGATCTAACCAAGGATGCAAGTCTCAGAGATTGGGGCACTGTCACCCAAGGGGAAACCATCCAAGGAAGGTGGTCAAGTCTGGAATCCATCCTTCTAATAAACATTCTGGAACTAAGAGCCGTGTACAATGGCCTTCTACAGTCAGCACATCTTCTGAAAGAGCAGGCCATTCAGGTTCAGTCGTACAATGTAACGACGGTGGCATACATAAACCAACAGGGCGGAACGAAGAGCAGGGCTACAATGTCAGAGGTAAAAAAGATCCTCCTTTGGGCAGAAAAGCACGCAGTGGTGCTGTCAGCAAACTTCATTCCGGGAGTGGACATCTGGAAAGCGCACTTCCTCAGCAGACATGATCTCCATCCGGGAGAGTGGGGCCTCCATCCAGAGGTGTTCACGGAGGTAACAAATCTTTAGGGTGTACCTCAAATAGACATGATGGCCTCCCACCTCAACAAGAAGCTTTGGATGTACTGTTCCAGGTTGCGGAATCCACGCGCAGTGGCAGTGGACGCCCTGGTAACTCCGTGGGTGTTCAAGTCAGTGTACGTGTTCCCTCCACTTCCACTAATTCCAAGAATTCTAAAGCTCATAAAGAAAGCAAGAGTTCAGACGATCCTCATTGCTCCGGACTGGCCAAGAAGAGCTTGGTACGCGGATCTTCTGGAGTTACTGCTGGAAGGCCCAAGACCTCTTCCTCTTCGATAGGACCTTCTACAACAAGGGCTGTTCGCTTATCAAGACTTACCATGGCTACGTTTGATGGCATGGAGGTTGAATGCCAGATCTTAGCTCGGAAGGGCATTCTGAACAAGGTTATTCCTACCTTGATACAGGCTAGGAAGGGAGTAACATCTAAACATTACCATCGCATTTGGAAAAAGTGTGTGTCTTGGTGTGAATCCAAGAAGTTTCCTACGGTGGAGTTTCAACTTGGACGGTTTCTACTCTTTCTGCAAGCAGGTGTGGATGTGGGCCTGCGTTTGGTATCCATAAAGGTCCAAGTTTTGGCCTTATCCAATTTCTTCCAGAAACAATTGGCTTCCCTTCCTGAGGTTCAGACTTTCTTGAAAGGAGTGTTGCACGTCCAGCCTCCCTTTGTGCATCCTACGGCACCTTGGGATCTTAACGTGGTGTTGCAGTTCCTGCAATCGGATTGGTTCGAGCCTCTACAGGAGGTTGAGGTCAAGTTTCTCACTTGGAAGTGGTCACACTGTTGGCATTAGCTTTGGCTAGGCGTGTGTCTGAATTGGGGGCATTGTCCTGTAAGAGCCCCTACTTGATTTTCCATGAAGATAGAGCTGAGCTCAGAACGCGTCAGCAGTTTCTTCCAAAAGTTGTGTCGGCTTTTCATATCAACCAACCTATTGTGGTGCCAGTGGCTACCGACTCCTCAATTACCTCAAAGTCCTTGGATGTTGTGAGGGCTTTGAGGATTTATGTGAAGAGGACTTCACGTCACAGAAAGTCGGACTCTCTTTGTCCTTTATGATCCCAACAAGATTGGATGTCCTGCTTCTAAGCAGACGATTTCTGGCTGGATCAGGTTCACTATCTAGCATGCTTATTCTATGGCAGGCTTGCCGTGTCCAAAATCTGTTAAGGCCCACTCTACTCGTAAGGTGGGTTCTTCCTGGGCTGCTGCCGGGGTGTCTCGGCTTTACAGCTTTGCCGACCAGTTACTTGGTCGGGGTGGAACACATTTGCTAAGTTCTACAAGTTCGATACTTTGGCCTCTGAGGACCTACAGTTTGGTCAATCAGTTCTGCAGGAGCCTCCGCACTCTCCTTCCCGTACTGGGAGCTTTGGTACATCCCCATGGTACTAATGTGGACCCCAGCATCCTCTAGGACGTAAGAGAAAATAGGATTTTAATTACCTACCTGTAAATCCTTTTCTCGTAGTCCATAGAGGATGTTGGGCGCCGCCCAGCGCTTCGTTTTCCTGCAGTTGTTACTTAGTACAGTACTGCCTTGTTACTTAGTTAAGTACTGTGTTGTTACTTGGTTAAGTACTGTTGTTCAACTGTTGCTGAGGTTGTTCAGGGTGGTTGGCCTGGTTTGCCTTGTTATGTGTGAGCTTGTGTGAATCTCACCACTATCTGTGTATGTCCTTCTATCGAAGTTTGTCCGTCTCCTCGGGCACAGTTTCTAGACTGCGACTGGTAGGAGAGGCATAGAGGGAGGAGCCAGACCACACTATTAAACTCTTAAAGTGCCCATGGCTCCCAAGTGAACTGTCTATAGCCCATGGTACTAATGTGGACCCCAGCATCCTCTATGGACTACAAGAAAAGGATTTACCGGTAGGTAATTAAAAATCCTTTTTTCAACTGTAGAATGGTAAGCTCCACTAGGGCAGGGGCTCAACAACAACATTTCACTGTACAGTTGTGCTTAGTACTGTACCGAACCCACCCTAACTCAACTTGCCCCATCCGGTGCTGCTGTGGGGGTTTAGGAGGGGCTGCTAAAACATCTAGGGGGGTAATTCTGAGTTGATTGCAGCAGGAATTTTGTTAGCAGTTGGGCAAAACCATGGCCCTCATTCCGAGTTGATCGGTCGCAAGGCGAATTTAGCAGAGTTACACACGCTAAGCCGCCGCCTACTGGGAGTGAATCTTAGCTTCTTAAAATTGCGACCGATGTATTCGCAATAATGCGATTACTAACTACTTAGCAGTTTCAGAGTGGCTCCAGACTTACTCTGCCTGTGCGATCATTTCAGTGCTTGTCGTTCCTGGTTGACGTCACAAACACACCCAGCGTTCGCCCAGGCACTCCCACCGTTTCTCCGGCCACTCCTGCGTTTTTCCCGGAAACGGTAGCGTTTTCAGCCACATGCCCCTGAAACGCCGTGTTTCCGCCCAGTAACACCCATTTCCTGTCAATCACATTACGATCGCCGGAGCGAAGAAAAAGCCGTGAGTAAAAATACTTTCTTCATAGTAAAGTTACTTGGCGCAGTCACAGTGCGAACATTGCGCATGCGTACTAGGCGGATTTTCACTGCGATGCGATGAAAAATACCGAGCGAACAACTCGGAATGAGGGCCCATGTGCACTGCAGGGGGGCAGATATAACATGTGCAGAGAGAGTTAGATTTGGGTGTGGTGTGTTCAATCTGCAATCTAAATTGCAGTGTAAAAATAAAGCAGCCAGTATTTACCCTGCACAGAAACAAAATGACCCACCCAAATCTAACTCTCTCTGCACATGTTATATCTCCCTCCCCTGCAGTGCACATGGGGGGTCATTCCGAGTTGTTCGCTCGCAAGCTGCTTTTAGCAGCTTTGCACACGCTAAGCCGCCGCCTACTGGGAGTGAATCTTAGCATAGTAAAATTGCGAACGAAAGATTCTCAAAATTGCGATTACACACCTCTTAGCAGTTTCTGAGTAGCTTCAAACTTACTCGGCATCTGCGATCAGTTCAGTGCTTGTCGTTCCTGGTTTCACGTCACAAACACACCCAGCGTTCGCCCAGACACTCCTCCGTTTCTCCAGCCACTCCCGCGTTTTTCCCAGAAACGGTAGCGTTTTTTCGCACACACCCATAAAACGGCCAGTTTCCACCCAGAAACACCCACTTCCTGTCAATCACATTACGATCACCAGAACGAAGAAAAAACCGTGAGTAAAATTCCTAACTGCATAGCAAATTTACTTGGCGCAGTCGCACTGCGGACATTGCGCATGCGCATTCGCGACTAATCGCTCCGTTGCGAAAAAAAAAAAAACGAGCGAACAACTCGGAATGACCCCCATGGTTTTGCCCAACTGCTAAAAAATTTCCTGCTGCGATCAACTTGGAATTACCCCCTAAGTGGCTGCTTTATTTAAAAATTAAATATGAAAATAATAAACAAGACACACAGGTATGCTCACATGCGAGTAACTAGGAGATGTGAAAACAAAAATAATGCATCTGCCACAAAATATGTAAATAAAAACGCAATGAAAAAAAGAAACCCACGAGATTTTCACAAAATAAGTCTCCAGACTCCGTGGAGGGTAAAATATCCAATCTTGATACAGTGGTATACAGTTTATTTGCATCCCAGCATTAAATCCGAGATTATCTTAATCCCTGAAAATGGAGAAGGGGGTACAAATTTGGAGGCTTTGGCCCCTAGTTTTTCAGTTTGTCCAGTAATGTAGTAATTATATATTTGCTTGATGGAAGTCCTTTCTGTTCCACACCAATATAGGAGTAGAAGGCGTGTAGTATGGCTGACCGCCGGTCAGCATACCGACGCCGGGATCCCGGCTGCATACCGACGATCCCGGCGGGGAGGGGCGAGTGCAGCAAGTCCCTTGCGGGCTCGGTTCTATTCCCACTCTATGGGTGTCATGGACACCCACGAGTGGAAATAGTCCCTGTTGGTCGGCATGCCGAGCATCGGGATAGTGAGGGGTCGGGATGCTGGAGGAGGTCATGTGACTGTCGGTCTCCCGACCGCCGGTCACATGAATACCACCCGAGTAGAAGTGAAAGCCTGAGTGTTGTTCCTGATTGCGTGTGTCTCTTTCATTTTTAATCACCTTCTTGACACTGTCGTCTTCCTCTTGCTTCTTCTCATACTGTGAAAAGTCATCAAAGAAGGAGGTGGTATGTTTGTAGCTAGTTATGATTCGGAGAACTTGGCAAGTTTTTTCCAGAGGGACCACCTGTCGCTGAAATGATGGGTTTATTTAACTGTGCATGTCCTGTTTAAACAACACAATGGTGGGAGGGCCCAAGACAATTCTATCTTGCACCTCTTTTTTTTCCTTTGCATTATGTGCTCTTTGGGGCCTAGTTTTTAAAACTGCCATCCTGTCTGCCACTGCAGTGCCACTCCTAGATGGGCCAGGTGTTTGTGCCGTCCACTTGTTTCGCTTAGCTTAGTCATCCAACGACCTCGGTGCAACCTTTTGGCCTAAAAACAATATTGTGAGGTGTTCAGAATAGACTGGAAATTAGTGGAAATGATTGTTATTGAGGTTAATAATACTGTAGGATGAAAAAATGACCCCCAAATTCTGTGATTTTAGCTGTTTATGTTTTTTTTTAAAAACATCTAGAACCAAAACCAAAGTCAAGACCCGAAAGGGTGGCTTTAGAAAAACCACTCCAGATACAAAACACGAGCGGAGATCCAGATCCAAAACTAAAACACGAAAAGTGCCGCACATCTCTAGAGGAAACCAGGCACCGCTCATCACCAGGCCGATACCATCCCTACAGTGAAGCATGGTGATGGCAGCATCATGCTGTGGGGATGTTTTTCATTGGTAGGAACTGGGAGACTAGTCAGGATAGAGGGAAAGATTAATGCAGCAATGTACAGAGACATCCTGAATGAAAAACTTGCTCCAGAGCGCTCTTGACCTCAGACTGGGGCGACGGTTCATCTTTCAGCAGGACAACGACCCTAAGCACACAGCCAAGATATCAAAGGAGTGGTTTCAGGACAACTCTGTGAATGCCCTTGAGTGGCCCAGCCAGAGCCCAGACTTGAATCCTATTGAACATCTCTGGGGAGATCTTAAAATGGCTGTGCACCAACGCTTCCCATCCAACCTGATGGAGCTTGAGAGGTGCTGCAAAGAGGAATGGGCAAAACTGCCCAAAGATACATTAGGTGTGCCAAGCTTGTGGCATCATACTCAAAAAGACTTAAAGCTGTAATTGCTGCCAAAGGTACATCAACAAATAATTGAGCAAAGGCTGTGAATACTTATGTACATGTGATTTCTTAGTTTTTTTTATTTTTAATAAATTAGCAAAAATCTCAAAAAACCTTTTTTCACATTGTCATTATAGGGTATTGTGTGTAGAATTTTGAGGGGGAAAAATAATTTATTCCATTTTGGAATAAGGCTGTAACATAAAATGTGGAAAAAGTGAAGCGCTTTGTATACTTTCCAGATGCACTGTATATTGGAAGCTCCACTGGGGCAGAGACTGATGTGAATGGACAAATATTCTCTGTAAAAATGCTTCAAGAAAAAGGAGCTTGATGTAAACGGTGAGTTTGATGACTATATTTAATGTATCATTTTGTATTATTGTCATTAGTCTATGTTTCTATAGAATAAAAAAAAATACAATTTGTATCAGCAAACAATAATTGAATCGGTGGTAAATTTTGACACATAATTACAGATTTTTAACTGAATATGATGGTGGGGGTGGAGAATGGGGGCGGCCACTTCTGTATTAGCCTAGGATGACTGGAACCCTTAATCAGGTCCTGTTTGGGGTGGGGGGAGTTTAGGGTCAGGCAGGGGCATAGACAGGATTTTTGGGCCCCATAGCAACATTTTAAAGGGCCCCCATCCCAATGCTTCGAGAGAGACACTTCTCTGCAGCAGTTGTTAATTTTATGCCCTATAATAGTGCCCTAGGTCATAGTATGAACCATAGTTGCGCCTTATTTAATGTTATGCCCGTAGTAGGGCCTTAGTTTCTTTAATGAATCGTAATAGTGCTTAAGTTCAACCTATGTCACATTTCAGAGCTGCCAGTACAAATTATGCAGCACAGTACCCCCAATTCACATTATGATATATAGTGCTCCCCTTTCATATTGTGTCTCATTACAGTGCCCCGGTTCATATTATATAACATTAAAATGCTCTCCAGTTCATTTTATATAACACTACAAAGAGCAGGTCCAGGGGCATACCTAGATATATTGCAGGCCCCAAGGAAAGAGTTTGAAAGGATCCCTACGTACCACTCAATGGCGAAAAGTGTATATAACACAAGTTACTTTGACAGGGAAGGTGGGCCCCTCTGGGCTACACTGCCTGCACCCAGTGCCGTTTCTTGGGGGGGGGGGGTGAGCCGTGCAACCGCACAAGGCGCCCACCGCGGCACTTCTACAGGTCCTTGCCTCCCCCTCCTCCCTCTTCTCGAGTACTCCACTCGGGGAACGGAGTTTCGCGGAATGACGCGGTTGCGCCGTGACGTCATGATGCAATCGCGTCATTCTGTGAAACTCTGTCCCCCGAGTAGAGTACTGATGACAAGAGGAGGGGGAGCCAAGCTACTAGAAGGACGAGGTGGCCAGCATGAGGAGGAAGAGGTGGCAGGTGCGAGGAGGAAGAGGCGGGGCCAAAGAGCGTGAAGAACCTCTGCACATGTAAGTCTCTCTCTCCCCCCCTCTCCCTTCCTTCCCGCCCACCCTTGACACTTGCATGCGTAATGTGTAAAATGGGGACTCTTGCCTGCCTAATGTGTAAAATGGGGACTCTTGCCTGCGTAATGTGTAAAATGGGGACACTTGCCTGCGTAATGTGTAAAGTGGGGATACTTGCCTGCGTAATGTGTAAAGTGGGGACACTTGCCTGCGTAATGTGTAAAATGGGGACTCTTGCCTGTTGTAATGTGTAAAATGGGGACTCTTGCCTGCCATAATATGTAAAATGGGGATACTTGCCTGCCGTAATGTGTAAAATGGGGACACTTGCCTGCCGTAATGTGTAAAATGGGGACACTTGCCTGTGTAATGTGTAAATGGGGACTCTTGCCTGCAGTAATAAGTAAAATTGGGACTCTTGCCTACCTAATGTGTAAAATAGGGACACTTGCCTGCCGTAATGTGTAAAATGGGGACACTTGCCTGTGTAATGTGTAAATGGGGACTCTTGCCTGCCTAATGTGTAAAATGGGGACACTTGCCTGCCTAATGTGTAAAATGGGGACATTTGCTTGCCGTAATGTGTAAAATGGGGACAATTGCCTACGTAATGTGTAAAATGGGGATTTAATGTATCAAGGTCATTGCGGTGTATGGCATAATATACACTGCTCAAAAAAATAAAGGGAACACTTAAAAAACACAATGTAACTCCAAGTCAATCACACTTCTGTGAAATCAAACTGTCCACCTAGGAAGCAACACTGATTGACAATCAATTTCACATGCTGTTGTGCAAATGGAATAGACAACAGGTGGAAATTATAGGCAATTAGCAAGACACTCCCAATAAAGGAGTTGTTCTGCAGGTGGTGACCACAGACCACTTATCAGCTCCTATGCTTTCTGTCTGATGTTTTGGTCACTTTTGATAGCTGGCGGTGCTTTCACTCTAGTGGTAGCATGAGATGAAGTCTGCAACCCACACAAGTGGCTCTGGTAGTGCAGCTCATCCAGGATGGCACATCAATGCAAGCTGTGGCAAGAAGGTTTGCTGTGTCTGTCAGCGTAGTGTCCAGAGCATGGAGGCGCTACCAGGAGACAGGCCAGTACATCAGGAGACGTGTAGGAGGCCGTAGGAGGGCAACAACCCAGCAGCAGGACCGCTACCTCCGCCTTTGTGCAAGGAAGAACAGGAGGAGCACTGCCAGAGCCCTGCAAAATGACCTCCAGCAAGCCACAAATGTGCCTGTATCTACTCAAACGATCAGAAACAGACTCCATGAGGGTGGTAGGAGGGCCTTACATCCACAGGTGGGGGTTGTGCTTACAGCCCAACACCGTGCAGGACATTTGGCATTTGCCAGAGAACACCAAGATTGGCAAATTCGCCACTGGCGCCCTGTGCTCTTCACAGATGAACGCAGGTTCTCACTGAGCACATGTGACAGACATGACAGAGTCTGGAGACGCCAAGGAGAATGTTCTGCTGCCTGCAACATACTCCAGCATGACCGGTTTGGCAGTGGGTCAGTAATGGTGTGGGGTGGCATTTCTTTGGGGGGGCACACAGCCCTCCATGTGCTCGCCAGAGGTAGCCTGACTGCCATTAGGTACCGAGATGAGATCCTCAGACCCCTTGTGAGACCATATGCTGGTGCGGTTGGCCCTGGGTTCCTCCTAATGCAAGACAATGCTAGACCTCATGTGGCTGGAGTGTGTCAGCAGTTCCTGCAAGACGAAGGCATTGATGCTATGGACTGGCCTGCCCGTTCCCCAGACCTGAATCCAATTGAGCACATCTGGGACATCATGTCTCACTCCATCCACCAACGCCACGTTGCACCACAGACTGTCCAGGAGTTGGCGGATGCTTTAGTCCAGGTCTGGGAGGAGATCCCTCAGGCAGTGGCGTAACTACTGCCCCCGCAGCCCTCGCGGTGGCTTGGGGGCGAGGGGCTGCGGGGGCGCCGCCACTGATTTAGAGCAGATTGACATGCGGACGAGCGTCCGCATGTCAATCTGTTGTCACTAGCCCCCCGCTGCGAAGTAGGAACACGGAGGGCACAGCGCGCGCCTCTCCCGTGTCCCTCTGAGTCTCCGGCGTGTCGGGGGCGTGGTCTAGGAAAAGGGGGCGTGGCTTCGCGGGAGGACACGCGATCGCGGGCCACGCCCCCATTTTCGTCACTGAGGAGGCATGCCCAGCGCTCTGTGAGCTGCTGGCATGCCCTCTCTCCCACTGTCTGCGCTGAATAGACGCTGTGCGCATGCGCACAGCGTCTATTCACCACTGCTCTGCTATGCAGAGCAGTGAGTGTAGGAGCCTTTCAACTGCCCCCCCCCCCCATCGCGGGACACTGCAGCCCGCGGGTGGGACAGCGGGACAGTCCCCAGAGGACTGTCCCGCGAAAATCGGGACAGTTGGGAGGGGGCATATATGGCACTAGGGGGAGGGCACTGAGGGGGCATATATGGCACTGAGGGGGCATATATGGCACTGGGGAGGCACTGAGGGGCATATATGGCACTGGGGGGGCACTGAGGGGGCATATATGGCACTGGGGGGCACTGAGGGGGCATATATGGCACTGAGGGGGCATATATGGCACTGCGGGGGGCACTGAGGGGGCATATATGGCACTGAGCGGGCATATATGGCACTGGGGGGGCACTGAGGGGGCATATATGGCACTGGGGGGGCACTGAGGGGGCATATATGGCACTGGGGGGGCACTGAGGGGCATACATGGCACTGAGGGGGCATATATGGCACTGAGGGGGCATATATGGCACTGGGGGGGCACTGAGGGGGCATATATGGCTCTGGGGGGGCACTGAGAGGGCATATATGGCACTGTATGTGTACCTGGCACATGGGGGGGCTATATTTGGCACTGGGGGCACGTGAGCACCTGGCATTGTGGGGGAATATCTGGCACTGGGGGCAAATGTGACACTGGGGGGAGAGGCTATATTTGGCACTGGGGGCATGTGAGTACCTGGCACCGTGGGGGAATATCTGGCACTGAGGACATATGTGGCACTGGGAGCACAGCCCTAGCAACAAGCACTACCCCCTAGCAACGAGCATGACACCCAGTGCATGAAACCCCTGGCAACGAGCATGACACAGAGTGCATGAAACACCTGGCAACGAGCATGACACCCTGAGCATGAAAACCCCTGGCACCGTGCATGGAACCAAGAGCATGAAACCCCTGGCAACGAGCAGGTAATTTAAAAGTAATTAGAAGCCTTACTGTAGGACTTAATGTGTAATGGGCATTACGGTGTGTGGCATAATGTATCACGGACATTGCGGTGTGTGTCAGAATGTGTCACAGGCATTACGGTGTGTGACAAACTATATCACGGGCATTGTGGTATGTGGTATAATGTCTCAGGGGCATTGCAGTGTGGCATAGGGTATAACGGGCATTGCGGTATGTGTCACAGGCATTACGGTGTATGGTATACTATATCACGGGCATTGTAGTATGTGGTATAATGTCTCAGGGTCATTGCAGTGTGTGGCATAATGTATAATGGGCATTGCGGTGTGTGGCATAATGTGTCAGGCATTACGGTGTCTGTATACTATATCACGGGCATTGTGGTATGTGGTATAATGTCTCAGGGTCATTGCAGTGTTGCATAATGTATAACGGGCATTGCGGTATGTGTCAGGCATTACTGTGTGTTGTATACTATATCACGGGCATTGTGGTATGTGGTATAATGTCTCAGGGTCATTGCAGTGTGGCATAATGTATAACGGGCATTGCGGTATGTGTCAGGCATTACTGTGTGTTGTATACTATATCACGGGCATTGTGGTATGTGGTATAATGTCTCAGGGTCATTGCAGTGTGGCATAATGTATCACGGACATTGCGGTGTGTGTCATAATGTGTCAGGCATTACGGTGTGTTGTATACTATATCACGGGCATTGTGGTATAATGTCTCAGGGTCATTGCAGTGTGTGGCATAATGTATCATGGACATTGCGGTGTGTGTCATAATGTGTCAGGCATTACGGTGTGTTGTATACTATATCACGGGCATTGTGGTATGTGGTATAATGTCTCAGGGTCATTGCAGTGTGTGTCATAATGTGTCACAGGCATTACGGTGTGTGGCATAATGTGTCACAGGCATTGTATGTGCTATAATCTATCAGGGGCATTGCAGTGTGTAGCATAATGTATAACGGGCATTGTGATTCCTGTCATGTGTCACAGGCATTACGGTGTGTGGCATAATGTGTCACAGGCATTACGGTGTGTGGCATAATGTGTCACAGACATTGTATGTGCTATAATCTATCAGGGGCATTGCAGTGTGTAGCATAATGTATAACGGGCATTGTGATTCCTGTCATGTGTCACAGGCATTACGGTGTGTGGCAAACTATATCACGGGCATTGTGGTATGTGGTATAATGTCTCAGGGGCATTGCAGTGTGGCATAGGGTATAACGGGCATTGCGGTATGTGTCACAGGCATTACGGTGTATGGTATACTATATCACGGGCATTGTAGTATGTGGTATAATGTCTCAGGGTCATTGCAGTGTGTGGCATAATGTATAATGGGCATTGCGGTGTGTGGCATAATGTGTCAGGCATTACGGTGTCTGTATACTATATCACGGGCATTGTGGTATGTGGTATAATGTCTCAGGGTCATTGCAGTGTTGCATAATGTATAACGGGCATTGCGGTATGTGTCAGGCATTACTGTGTGTTGTATACTATATCACGGGCATTGTGGTATGTGGTATAATGTCTCAGGGTCATTGCAGTGTGGCATAATGTATAACGGGCATTGCGGTATGTGTCAGGCATTACTGTGTGTTGTATACTATATCACGGGCATTGTGGTATGTGGTATAATGTCTCAGGGTCATTGCAGTGTGGCATAATGTATCACGGACATTGCGGTGTGTGTCATAATGTGTCAGGCATTACGGTGTGTTGTATACTATATCACGGGCATTGTGGTATAATGTCTCAGGGTCATTGCAGTGTGTGGCATAATGTATCATGGACATTGCGGTGTGTGTCATAATGTGTCAGGCATTACGGTGTGTTGTATACTATATCACGGGCATTGTGGTATGTGGTATAATGTCTCAGGGTCATTGCAGTGTGTGTCATAATGTGTCACAGGCATTACGGTGTGTGGCATAATGTGTCACAGGCATTGTATGTGCTATAATCTATCAGGGGCATTGCAGTGTGTAGCATAATGTATAACGGGCATTGTGATTCCTGTCATGTGTCACAGGCATTACGGTGTGTGGCATAATGTGTCACAGGCATTACGGTGTGTGGCATAATGTGTCACAGACATTGTATGTGCTATAATCTATCAGGGGCATTGCAGTGTGTAGCATAATGTATAACGGGCATTGTGATTCCTGTCATGTGTCACAGGCATTACGGTGTGTGGCATTATGTGTCACAGACATTGTATGTGCTATAAGCCGCTCATAACTTTATTGTGATTACCTAAACCTTTTCTTTAAGCTAGCTTATCACTAAATAAAACCACACCACACACTGAAATAAAGACACGGACACAGTAGCTGGAGTTAAAGGTCAGACGATGTTTATTAATCGCTGACCAACTCTTTAAACTAATAATTGAGGCCGAATTAGAATTGATTTGAATATATATTTAACTTTTGTTTGGAGGATCGCAAACAGAAAACCGCTGCCAAACACCAGCACCAGTCACCTAGATGAAAACCACCAAACCAAGGAGGGGAGTACACCTACCCCGCCTCCTTCCCGCATAAACGCATTGTGCTGGCCTTACCCCTCTCTCTCTGGCAAACGTTCGGTTCCCGCAGGGGAACGTCTAAATGTCCAACCGCAAGAAAAGGACACACCTGCCGACCTTCTAAAGAGGGAGCCCCACAATGACCACTTATGCCTGTGTGACAGCTGGTTGGCAGCGATTTCCCGCCAATCTGGCTTTCAATAGCCCACAGCAAGAACAAAAAACGTAGCCGCATACTGGGAGGGCGGGCGGGCATAAACTGAATGGCAAGAGGAAGTCTAGCAAAATGGCCACCACCTATATACTAACCTAAGACCCTCCTCTTCATCTTGATGCACAACCCTCTAATCCAATAGGAAAAAACCAACCGGGAAAACTGATCTGCCTAGCAACTGCTTAGTCATTTAAACAACCAATCACAAAAAGTTGATCGCTTATATGGCCTCAGGCTTATGCAGCCTTCATCTTATCTAAGCCGCTCATAACTTTATTG
Source organism: Pseudophryne corroboree (assembly GCF_028390025.1). Classification (NCBI taxonomy): domain Eukaryota; kingdom Metazoa; phylum Chordata; class Amphibia; order Anura; family Myobatrachidae; genus Pseudophryne; species Pseudophryne corroboree. Next base: position 619,005,089 of record NC_086446.1, read on the forward strand.
TGATTACCTAAACCTTTTCTTTAAGCTAGCTTATCACTAAATAAAACCACACCACACACTGAAATAAAGACACGGACACAGTAGCTGGAGTTAAAGGTCAGACGATGTTTATTAATCGCTGACCAACTCTTTAAACTAATAATTGAGGCCGAATTAGAATTGATTTGAATATATATTTAACTTTTGTTTGGAGGATGGCAAACAGAAAACCGCTGCCAAACACCAGCACCAGTCACCTAGATGAAAACCACCAAACCAAGGAGGGGAGTACACCTACCCCGCCTCCTTCCCGCATAAACCGCATTGTGCTGGCCTTACCCCTCTCTCTCTGGCAAACGTTCGGTTCCCGCAGGGGAACGTCTAAATGTCCAACCGCAAGAAAAGGACACACCTGCCGTCCTTCTAAAGAGGGAGCCCCACAATGACCACTTATGCCTGTGTGACAGCTGGTTGGCAGCGATTTCCCGCCACCAAGGTTTACCAAACCGCCACCACCATCCGCAAACAGAACATTAACCAAACCAGAAACTAACTAGCTCTACCGAAAAAGACCAAAAATATCCTCCAGAAAAAACCGCACTCCTTCCGGAGAAAGGTGAACCCCATCGTCTCTGTAGAACTGCCTGTTCCGCAGCACCAGCAGAGGATGCTTAATTGCCACTCCGCCTACGGCCTTGACAAAAAGAGACACCGTAGAATTCACCTTTTTGCGTGCTTTCTCCAGTGCCGAGAAACGCACCGCACCACGCCAATGGAAACGGGGCACCATTTCCGACCAGACAATGCATACCCCAGGCCAGTGACAACGGATCGCCACCACATCCGCCTTTATAGACAAAATCAAGTCTATGCCTTTAACTCGGCCTAGATCATTACCACCCAAATGAATGATAATACAACTGGGGCGACCCCAGCGGCGCTCCCGAGAAAAAAGGACGCGCAACAGATCACCCCATAACATACCCCTAACACCTAACCATCTAAATTGCCTGGACCCAAGAATCTCAGTCGCCCTAGATGCCATGGGATGTTTCTCCACCCAAAAAATATAGGAATGACCAACCATCCATATGTGGTCTCCAAAATTGATGACAGCTGTAAAAGAAAATATCCTAACGTCAGATTATGCACATAATCTGTAACTTAAACTAGAGATGAGCGGGTTCGGTTTCTCTGAATCCGAACCCGCACGAACTTCATGTTTTTTTTCACGGGTCCGAGCGACTCGGATCTTCCCGCCTTGCTCGGTTAACCCGAGCGCGCCCGAACGTCATCATGACGCTGTCGGATTCTCGCTAGACTCGGATTCTATATAAGGAGCCGCGCGTCGCCGCCATTTTCACACGTGCATTGAGATTGATAGGGAGAGGACGTGGCTGGCGTCCTCTCCATTTAGATTAGGAGAGAGAGAGAGAGATTGACCTGAGGCTGATACTGTAGAAGAGAGTGCAGAGTTTAGTGACTGACCACAGTGACCACCAGCAGTGCAGTTGTTTTATTTAATATATCCGTTCTCTGCCTGAAAAAAACGGTACACACAGTGACTCAGTCACATACCATATCTGTGTGCACTGCTCAGCCCAGTGTGCTGCATGCCTGCATCATCTATGTATATATATCTGACTGTGCTCAGCTCACACAGCTTATAATTGTGGGGGAGACTGGGGAGCACTGCAGTGCCAGTTATAGGTTATAGCAGGAGCCAGGAGTACAAGACAGTCACATACCATATCTGTGTGCACTGCTCAGCCCAGTGTGCTGCATCATCTATGTATATATTATATATCTGACTGTGCTCAGCTCACACAGCTTATAATTGTGGGGGAGACTGGGGAGCACTGCAGTGCCAGTTATAGGTTATAGCAGGAGCCAGGAGTACATATTCTATTAAAATTAAACAGTGCACACTTTTGCTGCAGGAGTGCCACTGCCAGTGTGACTGACCAGTGACCTGACCACACTGACCACCAGTATAGTTAGTAGTATACTATATTGTGATTGCCTGAAAAAGTTAAACACTCGTCGTGTGACTTCACTTGTGTGGTGTTTTTTTTTTATTCTATAAAAAACTCATTCTGCTGACAGACAGTGTCCAGCAGGTCCGTCATTATATAATATATATACCTGTCCGGCTGCAGTAGTGATATATATATATTTTTTATATCATTATTTATCATCCAGTCGCAGCAGACACAGTACGGTAGTTCACGGCTGTAGCTACCTCTGTGTCGGCACTCGGCAGTCCATCCATAATTGTATACCACCTACCCGTGGTTTTTTTTTCTTTCTTCTTTATACATACATACTACTACATCTCTTTATCAACCAGTCTATATTAGCAGCAGACACAGTACAGTACGGTAGTTCACGGCTGTGGCTACCTCTGTGTCGGCACTCGGCAGTCCGTCCATAATTGTATACCACCTAACCGTGGTTTTTTTTTCTTTCTTCTTTATACATACATACTACGACATCTCTTTATCAACCAGTCTATATTAGCAGCAGACACAGTACAGTACGGTAGTTCACGGCTGTGGCTACCTCTGTGTCGGCACTCGGCAGTCCGTCCATAATTGTATACCACCTAACCGTGGTTTTTTTTTCTTTCTTCTTCATACATACATACTACGACATCTCTTTATCAACCAGTCTATATTAGCAGCAGACACAGTACAGTACGGTAGTTCACGGCTGTGGCTACCTCTGTGTCGGCACTCGGCAGTCCGTCCATAATTGTATACCACCTAACCGTGGTTTTTTTTTCTTTCTTCTTTATACATACATACTACGACATCTCTTTATCAACCAGTCTATATTAGCAGCAGACACAGTACAGTACGGTAGTTCACGGCTGTGGCTACCTCTGTGTCGGCACTCGGCAGTCCGTCCATAATTGTATACCACCTAACCGTGTTTTTTTTTTCTTTCTTCTTCATACATACATACTACGACATCTCTTTATCAACCAGTCTATATTAGCAGCAGACACAGTACAGTACGGTAGTTCACGGCTGTGGCTACCTCTGTGTCGGCACTCGGCAGTCCGTCCATAATTGTATACCACCTACTCGTGGTTTTTTTTTCTTTCTTCTTTATACATACATACTACTACATCTCTTTATCAACCAGTCTATATTAGCAGCAGACACAGTACGGTAGTTCACGGCTGTAGCTACCTCTGTGTCGGCACTCGGCAGTCCGTCCATAATTGTATACTAGTATCCATCCATCTCCATTGTTTACCTGAGGTGCCTTTTAGTTGTGCCTATTAAAATATGGAGAACAAAAATGTTGAGGTTCCAAAATTAGGGAAAGATCAAGATCCACTTCCACCTCGTGCTGAAGCTGCTGCCACTAGTCATGGCCGAGACGATGAAATGCCAGCAACGTCGTCTGCCAAGGCCGATGCCCAATGTCATAGTACAGAGCATGTCAAATCCAAAACACCAAATATCAGTAAAAAAAGGACTCCAAAACCTAAAATAAAATTGTCGGAGGAGAAGCGTAAACTTGCCAATATGCCATTTACCACACGGAGTGGCAAGGAACGGCTGAGGCCCTGGCCTATGTTCATGGCTAGTGGTTCAGCTTCACATGAGGATGGAGGCACTCAGCCTCTCGCTAGAAAAATGAAAAGACTCAAGCTGGCAAAAGCAGTAGCACCGCAAAGAACTGTGCGTTCTTCGAAATCCCAAATCCACAAGGAGAGTCCAATTGTATCGGTTGCGATGCCTGACCTTCCCAACACTGGACGTGAAGAGCATGCGCCTTCCACCATTTGCACGCCCCCTGCAAGTGCTGGAAGGAGCACCCGCAGTCCAGTTCCTGATAGTCAGATTGAAGATGTCAGTGTTGAAGTACACCAGGATGAGGAGGATATGGGTGTTGCTGGCGCTGGGGAGGAAATTGACCAGGAGGATTCTGATGGTGAGGTGGTTTGTTTAAGTCAGGCACCCGGGGAGACACCTGTTGTCCGTGGGAGGAATATGGCCGTTGACATGCCTGGTGAAAATACCAAAAAAATCAGCTCTTCGGTGTGGAACTATTTCAACAGAAATGCGGACAACAGGTGTCAAGCCGTGTGTTCCCTTTGTCAAGCTGTAATAAGTAGGGGTAAGGACGTTAACCACCTCGGAACATCCTCCCTTATACGTCACCTGCAGCGCATTCATAATAAGTCAGTGACAAGTTCAAAAACTTTGGGTGACAGCGGAAGCAGTCCACTGACCAGTAAATCCCTTCCTCTTGTAACCAAGCTCACGCAAACCACCCCACCAACTCCCTCAGTGTCAATTTCCTCCTTCCCCAGGAATGCCAATAGTCCTGCAGGCCATGTCACTGGCAATTCTGACGAGTCCTCTCCTGCCTGGGATTCCTCCGATGCATCCTTGCGTGTAACGCCTACTGCTGCTGGCGCTGCTGTTGTTGCTGCTGGGAGTCGATGGTCATCCCAGAGGGGAAGTCGTAAGCCCACTTGTACTACTTCCAGTAAGCAATTGACTGTTCAACAGTCCTTTGCGAGGAAGATGAAATATCACAGCAGTCATCCTGCTGCAAAGCGGATAACTGAGGCCTTGACAACTATGTTGGTGTTAGACGTGCGTCCGGTATCCGCCGTTAGTTCACAGGGAACTAGACAATTTATTGAGGCAGTGTGCCCCCGTTACCAAATACCATCTAGGTTCCACTTCTCTAGGCAGGCGATACCGAAAATGTACACAGACCTCAGAAAAAGACTCACCAGTGTCCTAAAAAATGCAGTTGTACCCAATGTCCACTTAACCACGGACATGTGGACAAGTGGAGCAGGGCAGGGTCAGGACTATATGACTGTGACAGCCCACTGGGTAGATGTATGGACTCCCGCCGCAAGAACAGCAGCGGCGGCACCAGTAGCAGCATCTCGCAAACGCCAACTCTTTCCTAGGCAGGCTACGCTTTGTATCACCGGTTTCCAGAATACGCACACAGCTGAAAACCTCTTACGGCAACTGAGGAAGATCATCGCGGAATGGCTTACCCCAATTGGACTCTCCTGTGGATTTGTGGCATCGGACAACGCCAGCAATATTGTGTGTGCATTAAATATGGGCAAATTCCAGCACGTCCCATGTTTTGCACATACCTTGAATTTGGTGGTGCAGAATTATTTAAAAAACGACAGGGGCGTGCAAGAGATGCTGTCGGTGGCCAGAAAAATTGCGGGACACTTTCGGCGTACAGGCACCACGTACAGAAGACTGGAGCACCACCAAAAACTACTGAACCTGCCCTGCCATCATCTGAAGCAAGAAGTGGTAACGAGGTGGAATTCAACCCTCTATATGCTTCAGAGGTTGGAGGAGCAGCAAAAGGCCATTCAAGCCTATACAATTGAGCACGATATAGGAGGTGGAATGCACCTGTCTCAAGCGCAGTGGAGAATGATTTCAACGTTGTGCAAGGTTCTGATGCCCTTTGAACTTGCCACACGTGAAGTCAGTTCAGACACTGCCAGCCTGAGTCAGGTCATTCCCCTCATCAGGCTTTTGCAGAAGAAGCTGGAGACATTGAAGGAGGAGCTAACACGGAGCGATTCCGCTAGGCATGTGGGACTTGTGGATGGAGCCCTTAATTCGCTTAACAAGGATTCACGGGTGGTCAATCTGTTGAAATCAGAGCACTACATTTTGGCCACCGTGCTCGATCCTAGATTTAAAGCCTACCTTGGATCTCTCTTTCCGGCAGACACAAGTCTGCTGGGGTTGAAAGACCTGCTGGGGAGAAAATTGTCAAGTCAAGCGGAACGCGACCTGTCAACATCTCCTCCTTCACATTCTCCCGCAACTGGGGGTGCGAGGAAAAGGCTCAGAATTCCGAGCCCACCCGCTGGCGGTGATGCAGGGCAGTCTGGAGCGACTGCTGATGCTGACATCTGGTCCGGACTGAAGGACCTGACAACGATTACGGACATGTCGTCTACTGTCACTGCATATGATTCTCTCACCATTGAAAGAATGGTGGAGGATTATATGAGTGACCGCATCCAAGTAGGCACGTCACACAGTCCATACTTATACTGGCAGGAAAAAGAGGCAATTTGGAGGCCATTGCACAAACTGGCTTTATTCTACCTAAGTTGCCCTCCCACAAGTGTGTACTCCGAAAGAGTGTTTAGTGCCGCCGCTCACCTTGTCAGCAATCGGCGTACGAGGTTACATCCAGAAAATGTGGAGAAGATGATGTTCATTAAAATGAATTATAATCAATTCCTCCGCGGAGACATTGACCAGCAGCAATTGCCTCCACAAAGTACACAGGGAGCTGAGATGGTGGATTACAGTGGGGACGAATTGATAATCTGTGAGGAGGGGGATGTACACGGTGATATATCGGAGGGTGATGATGAGGTGGACATCTTGCCTCTGTAGAGCCAGTTTGTGCAAGGAGAGATTAATTGTTTCTTTTTTGGGGGGGGTCCAAACCAACCCGTCATATCAGTCACAGTCGTATGGCAGACCCTGTCACTGAAATGATGGGTTGGTTAAAGTGTGCATGTCCTGTTTTGTTTATACAACATAAGGGTGGGTGGGAGGGCCCAAGGACAATTCCATCTTGCACCTCTTTTTTCTTTTCTTTTTCTTTGCGTCATGTGCTGTTTGGGGAGGGTTTTTTGGAAGGGACATCCTGCGTGACACTGCAGTGCCACTCCTAAATGGGCCCGGTGTTTGTGTCGGCCACTAGGGTCGCTAATCTTACTCACACAGTCAGCTACCTCATTGCGCCTCTTTTTTTCTTTGCGTCATGTGCTGATTGGGGAGGGTTTTTTGGAAGGGACATCCTGCGTGACACTGCAGTACCACTCCTAAATGGGCCCGGTGTTTGTGTCGGCCACTAGGGTCGCTAATCTTACTCACACAGTCATCTACCTCATTGCGCCTCTTTTTTTCTTTGCGTCATGTGCTGATTGGGGAGGGTTTTTTGGAAGGGACATCCTGCGTGACACTGCAGTGCCACTCCTAAATGGGCCCGGTGTTTGTGTCGGCCACTAGGGTCGCTAATCTTACTCACACAGTCAGCTACCTCATTGCGCCTCTTTTTTTCTTTGCGTCATGTGCTGATTGGGGAGGGTTTTTTGGAAGGGACATCCTGCGTGACACTGCAGTGCCACTCCTAAATGGGCCCGGTGTTTGTGTCGGCCACTAGGGTCGCTAATCTTACTCACACAGTCAGCTACCTCATTGCGCCTCTTTTTTTCTTTGCGTCATGTGCTGATTGGGGAGGGTTTTTTGGAAGGGACATCCTGCGTGACACTGCAGTGCCACTCCTAAATGGGCCCGGTGTTTGTGTCGGCCACTAGGGTCGCTAATCTTACTCACACAGTCAGCTACCTCATTGCGCCTCTTTTTTTCTTTGCGTCATGTGCTGATTGGGGAGGGTTTTTTGGAAGGGACATCCTGCGTGACACTGCAGTGCCACTCCTAAATGGGCCCGGTGTTTGTGTCGGCCACTAGGGTCGCTAATCTTACTCACACAGTCAGCTACCTCATTGCGCCTCTTTTTTTCTTTGCGTCATGTGCTGATTGGGGAGGGTTTTTTGGAAGGGACATCCTGCGTGACACTGCAGTGCCACTCCTAAATGGGCCCGGTGTTTGTGTCGGCCACTAGGGTCGCTAATCTTACTCACACAGTCAGCTACCTCATTGCGCCTCTTTTTTTCTTTGCGTCATGTGCTGATTGGGGAGGGTTTTTTGGAAGGAACATCCTGCGTGACACTGCAGTGCCACTCCTAAATGGGCCCGGTGTTTGTGTCGGCCACTAGGGTCGCTTATCTTACTCACACAGTCAGCTACCTCATTGCGCCTCTTTTTTTCTTTGCGTCATGTGCTGATTGGGGAGGGTTTTTTGGAAGGGACATCCTGCGTGACACTGCAGTGCCACTCCTAGATGGGCCAGGTGTTTGTGTCGGCCACTAGTGTCGCTTAGCTTAGTCATCCAGCGACCTTGGTGCAAATTTTAGGACTAAAAATAATATTGTGAGGTGTGAGGTATTCAGAATAGACTGAAAATGAGTGGAAATTATGGTTTTTGAGGTTAATAATAATATGGGATCAAAATGACCCCCAAATTCTATGATTTAAGCTGTTTTTTAGGGTTTTTTGAAAAAAACACCCGAATCCAAAACACACCCGAATCCGACAAAAAAAATTCGGTGAGGTTTTGCCAAAACGCGGTCGAACCCAAAACACGGCCGCGGAACCGAACCCAAAACCAAAACACAAAACCCGAAAAATTTCAGGCGCTCATCTCTAACTTAAACACAACGTAACCAAATTAAACCCAAGTGAAGGAGAAAACTCAAAAAACCTCCCGTGGACCTTGATAGAACAGCCAATTGAAATTAGGCCCCCTCGGAGGAAAAATTTTAAAAATTCACTTCACACCCTCGATTCCTGAACGGTAAGCGTTCAAAAACCGACGAGTAAACACGTTTTTGGGTTAGCGCAACAGGCGCACTTATAACTTATCTATACGGACATAGGACTTATAGGAGGCCGACCTCCAGCGACCCAACTCCCGAATAGCCGCCGGTGATGAACCAGCGGCCGCCGCATGGGTAGCCGCCCCAATCCGAAAGGAATGAGTACCGAAGTCCGCCTCCTGCAAGCCCAGCGCCGTCAAACATTTCTTGAACACAGATGAAAACTGAAACTTTGTCAGAGGGTCCGACTGCGCGTGCACCAGCAACTGGTTGCCCCCCGGAGGTCTTAACCGCACATACTCTTGCGTCAACCGCAGCGGGCAAACGCCCATTCCTTCCTGAGCCTCCAAGGACAACCAGCGACCCCGACCTGTTTGATCTGTCTTGGATCGCACAATCCTACAGAGCAACAGGCCCTCCTGCAAGCGCACATTCTCGTAGAGCAGACCCGATTCCCGGGACGCCTTGCTGCTCGCCACTAACTCGCTCACCCGAAAAGCCCCGAAAAAGGCCAGGGCATACGCGCTACTAAACAATGCCACATCAAATTCCGAGGACGCAATCTGAGGTAGCACGCGCAGCAATTCTGCTAGCAGCTGCAACGTTATAGGCCTACGTGAATCCGCAGGCGCCGGGTGCAACCTAGCCCAACCTTTCAGCGCTCTGGAAAGGACAAACGACCCCGTGGGGTCCGTCGTCCCGTGGAGCCGTTAGTGAAAGGCGATGCCCGCAAGGGCAGTAGCCATGGCCACTTTTGACCTACCGTTTTGGTAATGTTCCCAAACAAAGGTCAACAGGGCGTCGGCCGAGGACTCACCTGCTACCCCGTACCTACTCTGAAAGGCTGACCAATCCCGCCATGCAGCATCATACGCTCGTAGCGTGGAGGGAGCCAGAGCACACCTGGCTAAAGCCATTAAACCGATTCGACCATCTGCCAGACAGAAGGTGGGCATTGTAACCCCTCTGCCTCCGCTCCCGGCACCAACGTCCTGAACTTGTCAAATTGGAACCGGGATAATGCATCCGCAATTCCATTGTCAACTCCAGGAACGTGGCGAGCCCTAAAATTAATATTGCGCTGCAAACAAACCAACACTAAATGCCTTAGCAGTCTCAGTGCCTGCGGTGAGGAGGAACGCTGATTATTAATCGCATGCACTACCCCCAAGTTGTCGCAAAGAAACAAGATGTCCCTATTTGCGAACCGTCCGGCCCATAACTCAAGCGCCACTAAGATCGGGAACAATTCCAGCAACAGAAGGTTCTTGGTAAACCCGCGCGTTACCCAAGATGCCGGCCAAGCCGCAGCGCACCATGCACCAGCGAAGAACGCGCCAAACCCTCGACTGCCTGAAGCATCCGTGAACAATTGCAGCTGCTTACTAGAACAACAAGGAGCGGGCCACAAAACTTCCCTGTTGAAGGACACCAGGAAAGAGACCCAAATCCGCAAATCATCTCTGATCTCGCGGGAAAGGTACACGGAGTGATTCTGCCGTACCGTCCCCGCCGTGGCCCGTTCGAGTTTGCGACAGAAAATCCTACCCATGGGGATAATCCGACACGCAAAATTGAGAGAACCAAGCAAGGACTGCACCTGCTTAAGCCGAACCCTGCATTTTCCTAAACAGTCTGTAATCAAACCCAATAGCTTCCGCACCTTATCCTCGGGCAAGCGACAGCACCCCCCTACCGTGTCAATTTCGATACCTAAATAGCTAAGACAAGTGCAAGGGCCCTCGCACTTATCTTGCGCAACCGGCACCCCTAAAGCGCAGAATAACGACCTGGCCACCGAGAGAATGTCCCCACAGACCGAACTGTCCCCGGGCCCAACAAAGAGAAAGTCATCCAGGTAGTGAGCCACCCCCAGTTGTCCGGAGGCGGTCTGGACGCACCAGTGTAAAAATGTGCTAAAGCACTCAAAGTAAGCGCAGGAGACAGAGCAACCCATGGGGAGACACCGATCGACGTAGAATTCGCCCCCTATTTTGAAACCCAGGAACCGCAGGGAATCTGGGTGTAGCGGGAGTAGACGAAAGGCCGATTCCACGTCCAATTTTGCCAACAGACTCCCCGGACCACAATCCCTCACCAAGCGCAGCGCGTTGTCAAAAGACTGATATCGTACCCTGCACTGGGCCTCCGGGATAGCGTCGTTGACCGACAACCCCGGCGGGTGCGACAAGTGCTGTATCAAACGAAACTTGCCTATGGCCTTCTTGGGCACTACCCCTACTGGGGAAATGCACAAGGAGGGCAGCGGGGAAAAGGCGTAGGGCCCAGCCATGCGCCCCAGCCCAATCTCCCCGTCAACCTTCCGCCGGACTTCCTGCGGGAATTCGCGAGCCGATCTCAAATTCTGGCGCGCAACCACATACACCGAATCCGAAATTGGCAAACGAAAACCGTGCTGAAAGCCCTCCAAGAGAAACGATGCCGCCGACTCATCGGGGTACAAGGTAAGCCAGCGCTGCAACTCGGGAACTATAATCGGGGAGAAGGCCTTACTTGCCAATTCCACCGGCCTCGGTGGAAGCGGCAGGCTTACTGCCTGTCGCCGCGGTGCATTCCATGGCCGGGTGACTTGCTCCGCACAACCTACATGAGTGGCGAAAACGACAACCCGTTCCTTTGACGCATTTGCCGTCGTTGTAGGCAAAGCACTTGCCTTTCCCCGTCAATCGGGAACCCGCCGCCCCGGCCGCCCCGGGCTTCTTGGCCGTGACATCCAGGGTGGGTTTGACCTGCTGCGTGACCTCCAACCACACCTCCACATCCTTAAAACCCGCGGGGAGGATGGGGTTGCCATCCTGATTGCGACGAAACTTCTCGTCGTAATCACGCCAGGCGGAACCCTTGGATTTCAAGTACATATCGTGTACCAGAAACAAATATTTAACTAAGTTGGCATACTCCGAGGGCCGAGATTCCGTGTAGCAAGCCGTGAACACCAAAAACCCCCGTAGCCACTGGTGAAAATTGCGGAACGCACTTTCCCCAATACCGCCCGGCTTCTTGGCTGCGTCAAAACCTTGTCGCATTTCCTCCGTAAGGGTGAATATGTCTACATACTTCCCCTTACGGATTTTTTCCCGCATGTGCTTGCGAACCCCCCTTGTAACTGCCGTGTTGGCGCAATGTACCATCTCCCCATAACGGGGGGGGTCAGAGGGGACCACCTGCGCAGGAGCGGCCACCCTATGCGCCTCTTTAGCCATTCGCCGCGCGATGAGTCTAGCTAATTTACGCGGGCGCCGCGGAGAGCCGGATGAAACGCTGCTAGAAGATGAGGAACTACAAGTTGAAACGTGTAAAGGAATGTTTAGCTCACCGGAGTTCGAAGGACCCGGAACCGCGTCGACCGCTGCATCCGCCTCCGCTGATGGCCGCACCTCCACGTTCGCAGTCGCGGTCGTCCGCGACCTTCGCCTCCTGACGGGCGTAGCCCCTGAATTGGACGGGACCTGTGAGGGAGAAACAGAGGGGACAACAGGCACAGGGGGAACCAAGACATCATTAACAAGTGGCTGAAATTGCGGAGGCAGAGGGCCCGCCCCGCCGCTCCGCGGCGGATGGCCGCCCGGCAGCTGCAGGGAGGGGGCCCCCACCGAGGTGTACCCGACCGACTGCGTAAAGGCCGACCCGCTCACTGCACCAAAACTCGCGGGGTAAGACGGCCGCCACGCAGTATGCGGCGGGCAGGCGCTTGCCCCCGCCCATCCGGATGACGCCGGAAGGAACTGAGGGGGCGCCGGGAGAGGGGGCCAACCCTGTGCCACCTGATACCCACCGCCCGGTGACTGCCCTGACTGCAGGCCCGCAAAGGCCGGAAAGGGCACCGCGACTCGGGGGCCACCGACCGACCACGTGGACTGCACGCCGGCGCCCGCGCCGGACCCGTGCGGGGAAAATTGTGTGCCGGACACCGTCATGAAGCCCATGGAAGGCATGCTGGCGGCTAAGGGGAATGCCGGAGCCGGAGGCCAAGCAAAACCCCCGGGGAAGGACTGGCTCCCCGCGAAGCCTTGTTGCGCTGCTACCGAAAGCGCCACGCCGGGCGTCATATAAGCCGCCGAGACGGACGACTGCGTGGACCCAAACTGAAAAGGACCGGGCAGGGCGTGGGGAGGGTTTTGAAACCCTGCAAACGGGGGCGCCGTTAATGGCGGCGGGGCGGCTGACGACCAGGGGCCGCTCGAGCAGGCCCCCGAGGCCGGCGGGAAACCCTGCCATGTGACTGCCGCCGGGGCGGGTGCGGCGGCAGCCGCTGCCACGTCCCCCGCCCCAGCCACACTAGGCCCAAACGGCCCCACATTATTTAAAACGTTCTGGGGTGTGCTAGTCCCCTCACTGGAGGGGGGTAGACTGGGGCCCTGTGTTGTCCCGAGGACAGCGGGAGCCACTACCCGCTGCCCTGGGCTCATATTCCCCCGCTGCTCATTGTCCCCCCCCTCGCCCCCCGCAGCTCTGCCGCGGCCGTCCGGCACCGCTTGTGCCCCCAGGACGCCGCCGAGAGCCGTCCGCGGGGATGGAGGAGGAGGACCGGAGGCACTGATAGAAGGAGGGTGATGAGAGGTCTGACCCGCGCGTCCCGGCGCCATGTGACGAGCGGCCGCTGGCCGCCGGAGGAGGAGGACTGAAGGCGCTTGGAGCAGGAGGGTGAAGAGAGGTCTGTCCCGCTGCGAGCGCCGGGGCGCGCGGCCCGGCCGAGCCGCGCGTCCCGGCGCCACGTGACGAGCGGCCGCTGGCCGCCCGTCTCCGTGCGGCAGGGGAGCAGGCTGTAACTGCCCACCCCCGCCGCCTGTCTGCAGCAGGGGAAAGGCCTCTCTGAGGTGCTATGCTCGGGGAGCGGGAGCGGAAGGCGCTCCCCGCATCCACGAGGCGACGAGGGGGGGGGGGCTGATCGTCTGGGACGCGGCATAGCGGAGGGAGGGAGACGTTGGTAAAAGACCCGGCACCTGGCAAGACAAATGCACCACACAGAGAGGGGGCAACCAGTATTATATAATGCCCAGTGAAGGCAATGCAAATTAAATTAAATTAATAGCAAGTTGAATAAGCAAAATATACTTATCCTTCCTGGGCCATAAACTGAATGGCAAGAGGAAGTCTAGCAAAATGGCCACCACCTATATACTAACCTAAGACCCTCCTCTTCATCTTGATGCACAACCCTCTAATCCAATAGGAAAAAACCAACCGGGAAAACTGATCTGCCTAGCAACTGCTTAGTCATTTAAACAACCAATCACAAAAAGTTGATCGCTTATATGGCCTCAGGCTTATGCAGCCTTCAGCTTATCTAATCTATCAGGAGCATTGCAGTGTGTAGCATAATGTATAACGGGCATTGTGATTCCTGTCATGTGTCACAGGCATTACGGTGTGTGGCATAATGTGTCACAGGCATTACGGTGTGTGGCATAATGTGTCACAGACATTGTATGTGTTATAATGTATCAGGGGCATTGCAGTGTGTAGCATAATGTATAACGGGCATTGCGGTGTGTGGCATAGGGTATAACTGGCATTGCGGTATGTGTCACAGGCATTACGGTGTATGGTATACTATATCACGGGCATTGTGGTATGTGGTATAATGTCTCAGGTTCATTGCAGTGTGTGTCATAATGTATCACGGACATTGCGGTGTGTGTCATAATGTATCACGGACATTGCGGTGTGTGGTATACTATATCATGGGGATTGTGGTATGTGGTATAATGTCTCAGGTTCATTGCAGTGTGTGTCATAATGTATCACGGGCATTGCGGTGTGTGGCATAATGTATCACGGACATTGCGGTGGGTGGTATACTATATCATGGGCATTGTGGTATAATGTCTCAGGTTCATTGCAGTGTGTGTCATAATGTATCACGGACATTGCGGTGTGTGTCATAATGTATCACGGACATTGCGGTGTGTGGTATACTATATCATGGGCATTGTGGTATGTGGTATAATGTCTCAGGTTCATTGCAGTGTGTGTCATAATGTATCACGGACATTGCGGTTTGTGGCATAATGTATCACGGACATTGCGGTGTGTGGCATACTATATCACGGGCATTGTGGTATCTGCTATAATGTATCAGGGGCATTGCAGTGTGTAGCATAATGTATAACGGGCATTGCGATTCCTGTCATAATGTGTCACAGGCATTACGGTGTGTGGCATAATGTGTCGGGGGCATTACGGTGTGTGCATATTGTGTCATGTGCATTATTGTGTGTGGCATAATGTCTGAGGGCCTTTGCAGTATGTGGCATAATGTATACTGGGCATTACTATAAGGAGGAAAAATGACAAATAATGGAAGGGGCATGAATCAGGATTATTTTTCTTTCCTGTGGTGGCTAACGTCTGGGCGTGCAGGTTGCAAAACTGGGGTATATGGTAGTCTTTTCCTGCAATGCCACGCCTCTTTATGTGAAGCCACGCCCATTTAAACGAAACCACGCCCCCTTTTTGACGGCGCGCCTCCGGCGCACACATGCTTGTCCCTTTACTAGTGCCAATTATGGGGGGGGGCGCCGTAGAATTTTTTGGCTTGGGGGAGAAAAATTTCTAGTTACGCCACTGCCCTCAGGAGACCATCCGCCACCTCATCAGGAGCATGCCCAGTCATTGTAGGGAGGTCATACAGGCACGTGGAGGCCACACACACTACTGAGCCTCATTTTGACTTGTTTTAAGGACATTACATCAAAGTTGGATCAGCCTGTAGTGTGTTTTTCCACTTTAATTTTGAGTGTGACTCCAAATCCAGACCTCCATGGGTTAATAAATGTGATTTCCATTGATAATATTTGCGTGATTTTATTGTCAGCACATTCAACTATGTAAAGAACAAAGTACAGGTTGAGTATCCCATATCCAAATATTCCGAAATACGGAATATTCCGAAATACGGACTTTTTTGAGTGAGAGTGAGATAGTGAAACCTTTGTTTTCTGATGGCTCAATGTACACAAACTTTGTTTAATACACAAAGTTATTAAAAATATTGTATTAAATGACCTTCAGGCTGTGTGTATAAGGTGTATATGAAACATAAATGAATTGTGTGAATGTACACACACTTTGTTTAATGCACAAAGTTATAAAAAATATTGGCTAAAATTACCTTCAGGCTGTGTGTATAAGGTGTATATGAAACGTAAATGCATTCTGTGCTTAGATTTAGGTCCCATCACCATGATATCTCATTATGGTATGCAATTATTCCAAAATACGGAAAAATCCCATATCCAAAATACCCTATTTCACTCATTCAGATCTTGGATGTATTGTTTAAGTGTTCCCTTTATTTTTTTTGAGCAGTGTAGATATATATAGATTTTTTTTTCCTGTGGTGGCCGTGATTTGTTGGTGCAAGGTCAAAAACTGGGGTGTAAGGTAGAGATGAGCGGGTTCGGTTCCTCGGAATCCGAACCCGCCCGAACTTCATTTTTTTTTACACGGGGCCGAGCGACTCGGATCTTCCCGCCTTGCTCGGTTAACCCGAGCGCGCCCGAACGTCATCATCCCACTGTCGGATTCTCGTGAGGCTCGGATTCTATCGCGAGACTTGGATTCTATATAAGGAGCCGCGCGTCGCCGCCATTTTCACACGTGCATTGAGATTCATAGGGAGAGGACGTGGCTGGCGTCCTCTCCGTTTATAGAAAAGAGAGTGAGACTAGAGTAGAGAGAGACACAGTAGTAATTTTGGGGAGCATTAGGAGGAGTACTACTACTTGCTGAAGTGATAGATAGTGTGACTGTATAATGTATATCTGACTTGTGGAGGAGACACTGACAGTGGGGAGCAGTTAGAGTCTGAGAGCAGGACTCAGGAGTACATATAACGTACAGTGCACACTTTTGCTGCCAGAGTGCCACACTGCCATTGTGACCACACTGACCACCAGTATAATATATATTGTGATTGTCTGCTTAGGAGTACTACTTGCAAGTTGCTGATAGTGTGACCAGTGACCTGACCACCAGTTTAATAATCACCACCAGTTTAATATATATATATATATATATATATATATAATTGTATATAATATATATATAATATTGTATACCACCTACCCGTTGTTTTTTTTTTTTCTTTCTTCTTCTTTATACATACTACTATAGTAGCTTACTGTAGCAGTCTGCGGTGCTGCTCAGCTGACAGTGTCCAGCAGGTCCGTCATCAGTCATTACATAATAAATATATATACCTGTCCGGCTGCAGTACTAGTGATATTATATATATATATATATTGATTTCATCTCATTATCATCCAGTCTATATTAGCAGCAGACACAGTACGGTAGTCCACGGCTGTAGCTACCTCTGTGTCGGCAGTCGCTCGTCCATCCATAATTGTATACCACCTACCCGTGTTTTTTTTTTTCTTTCTTCTTTATACATACTACTATAGTAGCTTACTGTAGCAGTCTGCGGTGCTGCTGAGCTGACAGTGTCCAGCAGGTCCGTCATCAGTCATTACATAATAAATATATCTACCTGTCCGGCTGCAGTACTAGTGTGATATTATATATATATATATATATTGATTTCATCTCATTATCATCCAGTCTATATTAGCAGCAGACACAGTACGGTAGTCCACGGCTGTAGCTACCTCTGTGTCGGCAGTCGCTCGTCCATCCATAATTGTATACCACCTACCCGTGGTTTTTTTTTTTTTTCTTTCTTCTTTATACATACTACTATAGTAGCTTACTGTAGCAGTCTGCGGTGCTGCTGAGCTGACAGTGTCCAGCAGGTCCGTCATCAGTCATTACATAATAAATATATCTACCTGTCCGGCTGCAGTACTAGTGTGATATTATATATATATATATATTGATTTCATCTCATTATCATCCAGTCTATATTAGCAGCAGACACAGTACGGTAGTCCACGGCTGTAGCTACCTCTGTGTCGGCAGTCGCTCGTCCATCCATAATTGTATACCACCTACCCGTGGTTTTTCTTTTTTCTTTCTTCTTTATACATACTACTATAGTAGCTTACTGTAGCAGTCTGCGGTGCTGCTGAGCTGACAGTGTCCAGCAGGTCCGTCATCAGTCATTACATAATAAATATATCTACCTGTCCGGCTGCAGTACTAGTGTGATATTATATATATATATATTGATTTCATCTCATTATCATCCAGTCTATATTAGCAGCAGACACAGTACGGTAGTCCACGGCTGTAGCTACCTCTGTGTCGGCAGTCGCTCGTCCATCCATAATTGTATACCACCTACCCGTGTTTTTTTTTTTCTTTCTTCTTTATACATACTACTATAGTAGCTTACTGTAGCAGTCTGTGGTGCTGCTGAGCTGACAGTGTCCAGCAGGTCCGTCATCAGTCATTACATAATAAATATATCTACCTGTCCGGCTGCAGTACTAGTGTGATATTATATATATATATACCGTATTTTTCGGACCATAAGACGCACTTTTTCTCCCCAAAAATGTGGGGGAAAAAGTATGTGCGTCTTATGGAGCGAATAAGAGCAGATGCAGATGGAGTTCGCGGGTAGCGGCGGGTCCTGGATGCTGCTGCTGCGCCGTCATCAGCAGAGCGCGGCGCATCTCAGAGCCCAGCAGCAGAGCCCAGCATCATGTGACTCCCCCCCGCTCCCCTACACCTCCTCCCTCCTCAGGAGTTTCCCTGCAGGCAGCGTTAGCTGAGTGCCTGGACATGGGGGAACCGGCGGGTCCTGGATGCTGCTGCTCCTGCTGCGCCGTCATCAGCAGAGCGCGGCGCATCTCAGAGCCCAGCAGCAGAGCCCGGCATCTACCCCACACCTCCTTGGTCCTCAGGAGTGCACCCGGGGCAAGCGTTAGCTGAGAGCCTGGACGCGGGGAACCACTGGTACTGTCTACAATATGTGTGTGTGTGTGTGTGTGTGTGTGTGTGTGTGTATGTGTATGCTGGCTCTGATGTGTGTGTGTGTGTGTGTGTGTGTGTGTGTGTGTGTGTGTGTGTGTGTGTCTGTGTCTGTGTCTGCTGGCTCTGATGTGTGTGTGTGTGTGTGTGTGTGTGTGTGTGTGTGTGTGTGTGTGTGTGTCTGTGTATGCTGGCTCTTTTTTTTCAGTTTTCTTACTCTAAAAACTAGGTGCGTCTTATGGTCAGGCGCGTCTTATGGTCCGAAAAATACGGTATATATTGATTTCATCTCATTATCATCCAGTCTATATTAGCAGCAGACACAGTACGGTAGTCCACGGCTGTAGCTACCTCTGTGTCGGCAGTCGCTCGTCCATCCATAATTGTATACCACCTACCCGTGGTTTTTTTTTTTCTTTCTTCTTTATACATACTACTATAGTAGCTTACTGTAGCAGTCTGCGGTGCTGCTGAGCTGACAGTGTCCAGCAGGTCCGTCATCAGTCATTACATAATAAATATATCTACCTGTCCGGCTGCAGTACTAGTGTGATATTATATATATATATATATTGATTTCATCTCATTATCATCCAGTCTATATTAGCAGCAGACACAGTACGGTAGTCCACGGCTGTAGCTACCTCTGTGTCGGCAGTCGCTCGTCCATCCATAATTGTATACCACCTACCCGTGGTTTTTTTTTTCTTTCTTCTTTATACATACTACTATAGTAGCTTACTGTAGCAGTCTGCGGTGCTGCTGAGATGACAGTGTCCAGCAGGTCCGTCATCAGTCATTACATAATAAATATATATACCTGTCCGGCTGCAGTACTAGTGATATTATATATATATATATTGATTTCATCTCATTATCATCCAGTCTATATTAGCAGCAGACACAGTACGGTAGTCCACGGCTGTAGCTACCTCTGTGTCGGCAGTCGCTCGTCCATCCATAAGTATACTAGTATCCATCCATCTCCATTGTTTACCTGAGGTGCCTTTTAGTTGTGCCTATTAAAATATGGAGAACAAAAATGTTGAGGTTCCAAAATTAGGGAAAGATCAAGATCCACTTCCACCTCATGCTGAAGCTGCTGCCACTAGTCATGGCCGAGACGATGAAATGCCAGCAATGTCGTCTGCCAAGGCCGATGCCCAATGTCATAGTACAGAGCATGTAAAATCCAAAACACCAAATATCAGTAAAAAAAGGACTCCAAAATCTAAAATAAAATTGTCGGAGGAGAAGCGTAAACTTGCCAATATGCCATTTACCACACGGAGTGGCAAGGAACGGCTGAGGCCCTGGCCTATGTTCATGGCTAGTGGTTCAGCTTCACATGAGGATGGAAGCACTCAGCCTCTCGCTAGAAAAATGAAAAGACTCAAGCTGGCAAAAGCACCGCAAAGAACTGTGCGTTCTTCGAAATCCCAAATCCACAAGGAGAGTCCAATTGTGTCGGTTGCGATGCCTGACCTTCCCAACACTGGACGTGAAGAGCATGCGCCTTCCACCATTTGCACGCCCCCTGCAAGTGCTGGAAGGAGCACCCGCAGTCCAGTTCCTGATAGTCAGATTGAAGATGTCAGTGTTGAAGTACACCAGGATGAGGAGGATATGGGTGTTGCTGGCGCTGGGGAGGAAATTGACAAGGAGGATTCTGATGGTGAGGTGGTTTGTTTAAGTCAGGCACCCGGGGAGACACCTGTTGTCCGTGGGAGGAATATGGCCGTTGACATGCCTGGTGAAAATACCAAAAAAATCAGCTCTTCGGTGTGGAAGTATTTCAACAGAAATGCGGACAACATTTGTCAAGCCGTGTGTTGCCTTTGTCAAGCTGTAATAAGTAGGGGTAAGGACGTTAACCACCTCGGAACATACTCCCTTATACGTCACCTGCAGCGCATTCATAATAAGTCAGTGACAAGTTCAAAAACTTTGGGCGACAGCGGAAGCAGTCCACTGACCAGTAAATCCCTTCCTCTTGTAACCAAGCTCACGCAAACCACCCCACCAACTCCCTCAGTGTCAATTTCCTCCTTCCCCAGGAATGCCAATAGTCCTGCAGGCCATGTCACTGGCAATTCTGACGATTCCTCTCCTGCCTGGGATTCCTCCGATGCATCCTTGCGTGTAACGCCTACTGCTGCTGGCGCTGCTGTTGTTGCTGCTGGGAGTCAATGGTCATCCCAGAGGGGAAATCGTAAGACCACTTTTACTACTTCCACCAAGCAATTGACTGTCCAACAGTCCTTTGCGAGGAAGATGAAATATCACAGCAGTCATCCTGCTGCAAAGCGGATAACTGAGGCCTTGGCATCCTGGGTGGTGAGAAACGTGGTTCCGGTATCCATCATTACTGCAGAGCCAACTAGAGACTTGTTGGAGGTACTGTGTCCCCGGTACCAAATACCATCTAGGTTCCATTTCTCTAGGCAGGCGATACCGAAAATGTACACAGACCTCAGAAAAAGAGTCACCAGTGTCCTAAAAAATGCAGCTGTACCCAATGTCCACTTAACCACGGACATGTGGACAAGTGGAGCAGGGCAGGGTCAGGACTATATGACTGTGACAGCCCACTGGGTAGATGTATGGACTCCCGCCGCAAGAACAGCAGCGGCGGCACCAGTAGCAGCATCTCGCAAACGCCAACTCTTTCCTAGGCAGGCTACGCTTTGTATCACCGGTTTCCAGAATACGCACACAGCTGAAAACCTCTTACGGCAACTGAGGAAGATCATCGAAGAATGGCTTACCCCAATTGGACTCTCCTGTGGATTTGTGGCATCGGACAACGCCAGCAATATTGTGTGTGCATTAAATCTGGGCAAATTCCAGCACGTCCCATATTTTGCACATACCTTGAATTTGGTGGTGCAGAATTTTTTTAAAAACGACAGGGGCGTGCAAGAGATGCTGTCGGTGGCCAGAAGAATTGCGGGACACTTTCGGCGTACAGGCACCACGTACAGAAGACTGGAGCAACACCAAAAACGCCTGAACCTGCCCTGCCATCATCTGAAGCAAGAAGTGGTAACGAGGTGGAATTCAACCCTATATATGCTTCAGAGGTTGAAGGAGCAGCAAAAGGCCATTCAAGCCTATACAATTCAGCACGATATAGGAGGTGGAATGCACCTGTCTTAAGCGCAGTGGAGAATGATTTCAACGTTGTGCAAGGTTCTGCTGCCCTTTGAACTTGCCACACGTGAAGTCAGTTCAGACACTGCCAGCCTGAGTCAGGTCATTCCCCTCATCAGGCTTTTGCAGAAGAAGCTGGAGACATTGAAGGAGGAGCTAACACGGAGCGATTCCGCTAGGCATGTGGGACTTGTGGATGGAGCCCTTAATTCGCTTAACAAGGATTCACGGGTGGTCAATCTGTTGAAATCAGAGCACTACATTTTGGCCA
The DNA here is from genome assembly GCF_028390025.1 of Pseudophryne corroboree. Lineage (NCBI taxonomy): Eukaryota > Metazoa > Chordata > Amphibia > Anura > Myobatrachidae > Pseudophryne > Pseudophryne corroboree. The sequence goes on from NC_086446.1 coordinate 619,026,874, forward strand.
CCGTGCTCGATCCTAGATTTAAAACCTACCTTGGATCTCTCTTTCCGGCAGACACAAGTCTGCTGGGGTTCAAAGACCTGCTGGTGAGAAAATTGTCAAGTCAAGCGGAACGCGACCTGTCAACATCTCCTCCTTCACATTCTCCCGCAACTGGGGGTGCGAGGAAAAGGCTCAGAATTCCGAGCCCACCCGCTGGCGGTGATGCAGGGCAGTCTGGAGCGACTGCTGATGCTGACATCTGGTACGGACTGAAGGACCTGTCAACGATTACGGACATGTCGTCTACTGTCACTGCATATGATTCTCTCCCCATTGAAAGAATGGTGGAGGATTATATGAGTGACCGCATCCAAGTAGGCACGTCACACAGTCCGTACTTATACTGGCAGGAAAAAGAGGCAATTTGGAGGCCCTTGCACAAACTGGCTTTATTCTACCTAAGTTGCCCTCCCACAAGTGTGTACTCCGAAAGAGTGTTTAGTGCCGCCGCTCACCTTGTCAGCAATCGGCGTACGAGGTTACTTCCAGAAAATGTGGAGAAGATGATGTTCATTAAAATGAATTATAATCAATTCCTCCGTGGAGACATTGACCAGCAGCAATTGCCTCCACAAAGTACACAGGGAGCTGAGATGGTGGATTCCAGTGGGGACGAATTGATAATCTGTGAGGAGGGGGATGTACACGGTGATATATCGGAGGATGATGATGAGGTGGACATCTTGCCTCTGTAGAGCCAGTTTGTGCAAGGAGAGATTAATTGCTTCTTTTTTGGTGGGGGTCCAAACCAACCCGTCATTTCAGTCACAGTCGTGTGGCAGACCCTGTCACTGAAATGATGGGTTGGTTAAAGTGTGCATGTCCTGTTTATACAACATAAGGGTGGGTGGGAGGGCCCAAGGGCAATTCCATCTTGCACCTCTTTTTTCTTTAATTTTTCTTTGCGTCATGTGCTGTTTGGGGAGTGTTTTTTGGAAGGGCCATCCTGCGTGACACTGCAGTGCCACTCCTAGATGGGCCAGGTGTTTGTGTCGGCCACTAGGGTCGCTTATCTTACTCACACAGCTACCTCATTGCGCCTCTTTTTTTCTTTGCGTCATGTGCTGTTTGGGGAGTGTTTTTTGGAAGGGCCATCCTGCGTGACACTGCAGTGCCACTCCTAGATGGGCCCGGTGTTTGTGTCGGCCACTAGGGTCGCTTATCTTACTCACACAGCTACCTCATTGCGCCTCTTTTTTTCTTTGCGTCATGTGCTGTTTGGGGAGTGTTTTTTGGAAGGGCCATCCTGCGTGACACTGCAGTGCCACTCCTAGATGGGCCCGGTGTTTGTGTCGGCCACTAGGGTCGCTTATCTTACTCACACAGCTACCTCATTGCGCCTCTTTTTTTCTTTGCGTCATGTGCTGTTTGGGGAGTGTTTTTTGGAAGGGCCATCCTGCGTGACACTGCAGTGCCACTCCTAGATGGGCCAGGTGTTTGTGTCGGCCACTAGGGTCGCTTATCTTACTCACACAGCTACCTCATTGCGCCTCTTTTTTTCTTTGCGTCATGTGCTGTTTGGGGAGTGTTTTTTGGAAGGGCCATCCTGCGTGACACTGCAGTGCCACTCCTAGATGGGCCCGGTGTTTGTGTCGGCCACTAGGGTCGCTTATCTTACTCACACAGCTACCTCATTGCGCCTCTTTTTTTCTTTGCGTCATGTGCTGTTTGGGGAGTGTTTTTTGGAAGGGCCATCCTGCGTGACACTGCAGTGCCACTCCTAGATGGGCCCGGTGTTTGTGTCGGCCACTAGGGTCGCTTAGCTTAGTCATCCAGCGACCTCGGTGCAAATTTTAGGACTAAAAATAATATTGTGAGGTGTGAGGTATTCAGAATAGACTGAAAATGAGTGGAAATTATGGTTTTTGAGGTTAATAATACTTTGGGATCAAAATGACCCCCAAATTCTATGATTTAAGCTGTTTTTTAGTGTTTTTTGAAAAAAACACCCGAATCCAAAACACACCCGAATCCGACAAAAAAAATTCGGTGAGGTTTTGCCAAAACGCGGTCGAACCCAAAACACGGCCGCGGAACCGAACCCAAAACCAAAACACAAAACCCGAAAAATTTCAAGTGCACATCTTTAGTGTAAGGTAGTCTTTTCAGATGAGGCCATGCCCATTTTAATGAGGCCACACCCTTTTTAACAAGGCCATGCCCCCTTGCAGGGAGCGCGCTCCGCAGGTTGTGCGCATGCTTTTTATTTTTATATCTATGGGGGGTGCATTTTTTTTAAATCTCGTACTGGGAGCCAAATTGGCTAGAAACAGCTCTGCCTGCACCTATGGTAGCTACGCCCTTGGGGTCAGGCTATGGAAAGGGAGGGCTGGGGGATAGCAAAGGAGGATTAGCATAGTAGCCTCAAAGGTGTCAAGATCCTGCACGTTGGGATTCCACTGTCGGTATTCTGACCGCCGGCATCCCAAGCGTTGGGTTCCCGATACCATCCTATCTTTAATTTATGTGAAGTCAGAGTTATGGGTTTACAGCAGTGTTTCCCACACTCGCACAACTCCAACCTTAACAGTACAAGTTTTAAACATATCCATGCTCGAGCACAGATATTTAGATCAAAATGACTGCAGTACTTCAGTCCAGTATGTATGTCCTTAACACAGAGTTTCCCAAACTCTGCTATTACAGTCCAGGTTTTAAAGGATAGCCATACTTAAGCAGTGGCTTAATTAGTACCTCCGTCAATTTGAGTTAAACATCTGGACTGAAGCATGGATATCCTTAAAACTGGACTGTAATGTCAGAATTTGGAAAACTCTGCCTTAAAACCTGTACATTTGGGAGGAGGATGCAACAGAGTTTGGGAACCAGTAGTTTATACTGTAGGATGACATAATATGTACATTACAGGGTGAGAGCAGTAGATAAGGAGCAGCAGTGAGCATTGGTTGAAAGTAACGGTGGCAAACAGAATAAATTTCTACAAAGTGCAAAGATGTGCTTTTTTAGTTTAATTGTAGGTTTTAATTAACAGAAACTGCTTATTGATCAAAAAAGGATTGTTAGTTTAATCAACTCCAGCACAATCCAATTAATATGCACTGTACCACAAATAATTCCTAGTGTACATGAGTACAGATGTAGCCACCTTTATCTTGACCGATTCTCCGCCTAGACGGACGTTTAGTCACGCTAAGGCGATAGCTGAGTTTAATCACAGGCAGGCGCACTGAGGCGATTCTAGATACTCAGCATGCATTACACATCTCCACCACTGGGTGGCTAATGCTCCACTAATCCAGTACTTTCGATCGTACAGTATAGCGGCGGATTGATCTACAGCTCTGGCAATTGGTCAGTGACGACTGTAATGTTAATACTGTGGGCGTAATGGGAGGCGGTGGAAAAAGATGGTGACCTATGGAGACGCAACTAATTGTGTAAAAGGAAGAATGTACAGTACAATGTATAAACACTGTGCTTTTAAAATACATGTACAGTACATGAGCTTCTGAGTTCCCTAAGGCATAATGGGAATGGTGGGCTAGCGGGAAGCGGTGGAAAATACCGTGCTTTACAAATGCGAGCGTCCGAGTCCCCTAAGGCATAAACCAACACCAATGGGGAGGGGGCCGGGCGCTGTTTGCTGTACTTTTACACACGAATTTGGGAATCTCTCATGAGGCATCATGGGCTAGCGATGAAGGCTCCCACCTCCCACGCTGGGGGGCCAGGGTTCGAGACCTGATGTGCCTTCTTCTTTTTTTTTTTATTATAATAATATACTGTATTACTTTATTTTCATTGTAAGACAGTCAATGGAAAGGTGCACACAAGTTACATACAGTATAAATCAGAGTACATCTGCAGGAGCGATTATTTACGCTAAATGCAACTACACAGCGGCAATGAGTAGAAATGAGTGTACAGTATTCTGACGCAACTAATTGAGCAAAACAGTACTGTAGATCTTCGGCGTTTGTGTATTGCACAGTACCTGAATTCCCTCCCTGTCCACTTCATGATCTGTGCAGGCTCCCAGGGGGGAAGGGCGATGGGGGTAGGGGGAGACGATGGAAAATACCGTGCCTTTGAAATGCAAATATATGAGCATCCGAGTCCCCAACGGCATAAACCAATACCAATGGGAAGGAAGTGCCAACCTTTTTTTTATGTGTTCCTGTGACATTCACTTTAATATTTTTTTTTCTCTCTAATACATCCAATGGAAGGATGCACACAAGTTTCACATAAATCAGAGTAGATCTGCAGGAGCGATTCTTTATGCTAAATGCCACTACACAGCGGTAATGAGTAGAAATGAGTGTATTCTGAGTGAGTAAACCAGTACTGTAGATCTTCGGCATTTGTGTATTGCACAGGACCTGAATTCCCTCCCTGTCCACTGCATGATCTGTGCAGGCTCCCAGGGGGGAAGGGCGATGGGCTAGCGGGAGGCGGTGGAAAATACTGTGCTTTACAAATGCGAGCGTCCGAGTCCCCTAAGGCATAAACCAACACCAATGGGGAGGGGGGCGGGCGCTGTTTGCTGTACTTTTACACACGAATTTGGGAATCTCTCATGAGGCGTCGTGGACTAGCGATGAAGGCTCCCACCTTCCACGCTGGGGGTCTAGGGTTCGAGACCTGATGTGCCTTCTTTTTTTTTTTATTGCAATAATATACTGTATTACTTTATTTTCATTGTAAGACAGTCAATGGAAGGGTGCACACAAGTTACATATAAATCAGAGTACATCTGCAGGAGCGATTCTTTACGCTAAATGCAACTACACAGCGGCAATGAGTAGAAATGAGTGTATTCTGACGCAACTAATTGAGCAAAACAGTACTGTAGATTTTCGGCGTTTGTGTATTGCACAGGACCTGAATTCTCTCCCTGTCTACTGCATGATCTGTGCAGGCTCCCAGGGGGGAAGGGCAATGGGGGTAGGGGGAGATGATGGAAAATACCGTGCCTTTGAAATGCAATTATATGAGCGTCCGAGTCCCCTACGGCATAAACCAACACCAATGGGAAGGAAGTGCCAACCTTTTTTTTTCATGTGTTCCCGTGACATTCACTTTAATATTTTTTTTTTCTCTCTAATACATCCAATGGAAGGATGCACACAAGTTTCACATAAATCAGAGTAGATCTGCAGGAGCGATTCTTTACGCTAAATGCCACTACACAGCGGTAATGAGTAGAAATGAGTGTATTCTGAGTGAGTAAACCAGTACTGTAGATCTTCGGCATTTGTGTATTGCACAGGACCTGAATTCCCTCCCTGTCCACTGCATGATCTGTGCAGGCTCCCAGGGGGAAAGGGCGATGGGCTAGCTGGAGGCGGTGGAAAATACCGTGCTTTACAAATGCGAGCGTCCGAGTCCCCTAAGGCACAAACCAACACCAATGGGGAGGGGGCCGGGCGCTGTTTGCTGTACTTTTACACACGAATTTGGGAATCTCTCATGAGGCATCGTGGGCTAGCGATGAAGGCTCCCACCTTCCACGCTGGGGGTCTAGGGTTCGAGACCTGATGTGCCTTCTTTTTTTTTTATTGCAATAATATACTGTATTACTTTATTTTCATTGTAAGATAGTCAATGGAAGGGTGCACACAAGTTACATATAAATCAGAGTACATCTGCATGAGCGATTCTTTACGCTAAATGCAACTACACAGCGGCATTGTAGATCTTCGGCGTTTGTGTATTGCACAGGACATGTGCAGGCTCCCAGGAGTGAAGGGCGTAGGGCGAGACAGTGGAAAATACCGTGGTCAAACAAAGGGCATATTCAAAACTAAGGGAAACGGTCACACAGTAACAACGCTGAATGCCTGGAACGCACGACGTCTGAGACGCACGACGTCTGAGACGCTCATTGCGCATAAGGACGGTGTCATGGCTGCTGTAAGGAACCGTCCTTATGCTCTCGGTGAGCTGCGTCTCCTCGTGCGCTGGTGGGACAGAAGTCTCGCCAGCAACAAGGAGAAAGTCAGAGCCTACAGGAGGGCCAGCAGGGAGATCCTCCGGACTTGCAGAGGAGGTGGGGTGACCTCGTCCGCAGGACTCCAAGGCGCCTGCAGGCCATAAGGGATTGTAAGTACAGTACATTACTGTAGATTACTGTACTTTAAGTTACTGTAGGTACAGTACATTATAGCAGGTGGCTGCTGTAGCAGCAGGTATCCGGTCTATACAGCACTGTATCTGTGGTAAACAAATGGTTAAACAAGGCCCAAACATTAACCAGGGTCAAAAGGTCAATTTGTTTTTTTTTACACTTTTTCAATTTTTCTTACATTTACTATCCATGTCAAAAGTGACACCATCTAGGTCGACACCATGTCGACCTATATCTGGTGTCAACCAATTGGTGTCGACCTAGATTGTGTGGCTTTTGAAATTGGTTGACAACAGTTATACTGTAGGTTGACATGGCCGTTAAGTTGACATGGAAAAAGATCGACATGAGTTTTACAAAAACTATTATTATTTTTTAACTTGTGTGTATATATAGGCCCTCATTCCGAGTTGTTCGCTCGCAAGGCGATTTTAGCAGTATTGCACACGCTAAGCCGCCGCCTACTGGGAGTGAATCTTAGCTTCTTAAAATTGCGAACGAAAGATTCGCAATATTGCGATTACACATCTCGTAGCAGTTTCAGAGTAGCTTCAGACTTACTCGGCATCTGCGATCAGTTCAGTGCTTATCGTTCCTGGTTTGACGTCACAAACACACCCAGCGTTCGCCCAGACACTCCTCCGTTTCTCCAGCCACTCCCGCGTTTTTTCCGGAAACAGTAGCGTTTTTTCCCACACGCCCATAAAACGGCCTGTTTCCGCCCAGTAACACCCATTTCCTGTCAATCACACTACGATCGCCTGAGCGAAGAAAAAGCCGTGAGTAAAAATCCAAACTTCATAGCAAATTTACTTGGCGCAGTCGCAGTGCGGACATTGCGCATGCGCACTAAGCGGAAAAACGCTGCGATGCGAAGAAATTTTCCGAGCGAACGACTCGGAATGACCTCCATAGTTCTTTACAATTCACGTGGTCTACGATTGTGCAGTGTATCATGCAGTGTACAGTATATGCAGTGTATCACAGTGTATCGTGCTGCGTAATTGCAGCGTGTCATGCAGTGTACATTCAGTATATGGTATTGTGCAGTGAGTGTAATGCATAGTGAATCACATCGTGCAGTGTACTGTATACACATGTGGTAATTGCAGTGTTTTGTGCAGTGTACATTGTATATATTTTTCAGGGAAATGTGCATTGTATCGTGCAGTGTAATGTGCAGTTTGTTGTATTAAGCAGTGCAGTGCATACAGTATGCAGTGTCGTGCAGTGTACCTGCAGCGTATTGTGCAGTGCAATGTGCAGTTTGTCGTATTGTGCAGTGTACCGTATCACATAGTGCAGTGCATATGCAGTGCCATGCAGTACATCGTGCAGTGTACCTGCAGCGTATTGTGCAGTGTATCGTACATTATCATTCAGTGTAATGTGCAGCTGTAATTGCAGTCTCCTGCCTCCCACTCTGAGAGTCCCGGTTTTATTCCCAAAGTTATAGTCAATATTTTTTGGTTATAAGGGAGATTTCTGTTTCAGATAGTACAGTGTTCTAATGGACGTTACTGTGGAAGAAATTATTCAAAGGGATGTTACAGTGGCCTAATGTGTTTTGACGTGCATTACTCTTGCATAATGTGTTATAAGGTTCATGACTGTGGCAGATCTCTACTTTGTGACGTAATGTGGATATACTACTGCACTACTGTGACGTACAGTACAGTAACGTGAATAAGGTGCTCTACTGTGTGACACAACGTGAATCAAGGACAGTACTGTGACGTGAATAAACTGCACTACTGTGACATGACGTGAATAAGATGAATTCAGGTGAGTGCTGCATCATCTGTCATGAAATCAATTTATACTGTAATGAACAGTACTGAGATGGTTAAGGGTGGGAGGGCTGCATGCTGATGTGTGTCATAATGTTTATAAGGGCAATGCTAATGTGTGTTACAATGTCTATAAAGGTAGTGTTCTGTCTAATACCCTGGACCTACTGTACTGTAGCGATACTGTAAGTGTACTGTATGTCACATTTAGAAATGTGCCCCTTAAATTTTGAAGACAGTACAGTACACTATGCCCGCCAGAGTGATTAGGTGCAGGGTACTAGAATGAACAATTCCATTGAAAGTGATGTCATAAAGATGCCGTCAATTTTGAACTTCATTGGCTGTACAGTATGCTGCCATTATACTGTATATATATTTTTACAGGGCTGGGAGCACGACGGCACAGAAGGCAGGACAGGCGCCGCCAAGCTGGTAAGTATTGTCAAATACAGTAGTGTACATACTGTAGTGATTTATACAGTTCCACCCCCCTGTCCTACTTTTTTTTGCAGTAGAACTACAGGTACCAGCGGGCTCGTTTCCCCCCGCATGCTGGTACTTGTGGTTCTCCAAGTACCAGCTTGCGGGGGAGGCTTGCTGGGACTTGTAGTTGTGCTGCAAAAAACAATATTCTTTTTTTTTTACACAAGGCTATCAGCCCCCCATCCGCAGCCCATGGATGGGGGGACAGCCTCGGGCTTCACCCCTGGCCCTTGGATGGCTGGAGGGGGGGACCCCTTGATTTAAGGGGTCCCCACTCCTCCAGGGTACCCTGGCCAGGGGTGATTAGTTGGGGATTTAATGCCACGGCCGCAAGGACCAGTGTAAAAGTGTCCCCCGGCTGTGGCATTATCTCTCCAGCTAGTGGAGCCCGGTGCTGGTGTTAAAAATACGGGGGACCCCTACGTCTTTTGTCCCCCATATATTTTGCACCAGGCCCGGACGCAGAGCCCGGTGCTGGTTCTAAAAATACGGGGGATCCCCTGTCAATTTTTTCCCCGTATTTTTACAACCAGGACCGGCTCAAAGAGCCCGAGGCTGGTTATGCTTAGGAGGGGGGACCCCACGCATTTTTTTTCATGATTTTAACCCATTCCCACCCCTTCCCACTGAAAACCATGCTCTCTCTATTTTAGTCAGTTCAAAAAAAAATATTCTTTTAAAAAATATATAAATAATACTTGTGTCTCCTAATAGACAAACCAAGTACGTATCCCTTCTAATATAAATAGATATGCTATTAGCAATAAAAAAAACACAAACATTTTTTACTTTTTTTATTAGATTCCGCCAGCAAAGTGAGGTGTAATGAAATTGACAAAATTACTGTCGAAAAGCACTGTTGTCGAATCGACATTCTTCAATTGAATTGTCAAAAAGCCGCATTTTTACCACTGCAGACATGTCGAATTTTAAAAATGTCGAATTGCAAAAAGTCGAATCTGAAACATCAGTTTTTTGGTCGAAAAGTACTGTATTGCATTGTCGAATCCAATTCGGCATATTTTTTTGTCGAAAATGACCCGTTTTTCGACTTTTGCGGCAATTCGACCGCAATTGCATATACTCCCTACCTAGGGGACTTGGCCGCTGACTTACTGTACTGTACCACATCCCTGACTTTAATGAACCACACTGTTGCTTAAGCTCCTTGTTTTGGGTCTGTATACTGTACATTATACAGCATTTATTATGTGATCATTCTTCGGGACCTCATTGCCTCTGTGTACTGTTATTTTAGCAAGGGGATTGTGATGCTCCTTCAGCATTGCCCAGTAGCCTTTAAGACTACTGCTATCTCTCACTCCATCTCCGAGCGCTGCCTGCCACGTGGTGGGGGTTCAGGGGCGACGGACATTTTGACAGTGTGCTATGCGATCGAGTCCGGTGTACCGTAATGATAGACCTCGCTTATACCTATCGCCCCTGTGTATTTTAGCGAGGGGATTGTGACGCTCCTTCAGCATTGCCCCATAGCCTTCAAGACTACTGCTATCTCTCACTCCATCTCCGAGCGCTGCCTGCCACGTGGTGGGGGTTCAGGGGCAATGGCCATTTTGACAGTGTGCTATGCGATCAAGTCCGGTGTACCGTAATGTGCATAGACCTCGCTTATCCCTATCGCTCCTATGTGTATTTTAGCAAGGGGTTTGTGACGCCCCTTCAGCATTGCTCCGTAGGCCTTTGACGCCCCTGTGTGTTAGCGAGGGGATTATGACGCACCTTCAGCACTGCTCCGTTGTCCGCAAAATCTATGTCATCACTCGCTCCATAGCTGAGGGCCTCCATGGGGCAAGGAGTCACAGGCGATAGCCATTTCGATTGAGTCTGCCCTGCTATAGAATTGTATGTGTACCGTATGGTGCATAGAACCTTAACAGTACATCTGCTCCTGCAGCTTTGCCCTGGTTTATGTGATTAAAAAAAATTATAAAGTGTCTGGAAAAAACTAACATGCGTTCGTACTGTACAGTACTTTAGGAATCGAACACGGGACTCTGAGTATAGGAAGCGGAACACTTCACCACTTCGCCGCAGACAGATGAATAAATCCATTAGTTGTGATTAAGCCATAATGGCTACGGGATTAGGATGCTAGCATACTGTACAATATTCCTAACATCATTAGGCAATAATGAACTTCTAACACGTCCATTTGCGTCAGTGTACACTACTGGTTTTATGTTGCTTTGTCTGCGGGATTCAGCGAGATGCACTAGTAAAGTAGTCCTTACTATACAGTATACAGTATTTCAGTATTATATTTTACGGGAGCCCACACGCATGCGCAGTGGTGATTGTAAAAAGCGACATAAGGTGGATGATCGCAGTTATTACACGTAAAGGTAACGCCAAACGCCAAACGTCTGTCTCCGTGCGATTAGATAGCCTCTCTGTGACTAGGCGCGCCTCCCTACGCCCCAGTACGCTGCGTATGCTCGATCGGGACAAACGCCTCAGCCACTCAAGATAAAGGTGGCTACATCTGTACACCTGGCCAATAAACCTGATTCTGATATTGCCACCAGATAATTCTGTGATACTTGCAGCTCTCCAAAGACTCCTCTGTGGAGTCCAAAGATCAAAATAAATGGATAGGTACAAAAACAACCAAGGGAGCGCAATTCAACATTTAATATATTGTTAAACTATTTATTGTTTGCTGTATTTTTTGTTGTTGTCCTCACTAGGATTTAAGTTTATTCCTAAAAAAACAATAGTATGGATGGTGTAATGCCTGACAGCACTAAGGTCATGGGTTATATTCCCACCACAGCACTAACCGCGCTTTCTCCAGCTACTCCGGAATCCTCCCATACTCCAAATATATACAGTACTGGTAGGTTAATTGGTTCGTAACGAAAAAAAATTGTGTGTGTGCTTGTACGTATGCAGATTAGATGGTCCAAGTGGTTCTTATCTGCCGTCACATTCTATGTTTTTATAATGTGGGGGTTGGAGAAAAAAAATTGGGAAAGAAGTTTATCAGATAAAAATGGGTTAAAAAGATGTGTATACTTTGTGGGGTAGGAGATACAAAAATATGGTAATGGTAGAGTACACTGTAAATGCTGTGATAAAAAGTAACCAATAAGTGCTACTGTATTTACAAAGTCTAATAGTCCGCATGGGAGAGGGGGCTCCAACATTAATCTTGCCTCCGGGCAACTGGGATGAAGTTATGACCCTGGAGGGAGCCACTGTTGTGCCATCATTGAGAACTGCTCTACACAGGACCCCTGATACAGTGGACTCTTAGCACTTTATTTTGCCTTTTCATCATGTGTGGGATCCATAGAAGTGGGGATGCCAGGCACACTCATAGTACCTTCGCTTCGGGGCCTGTGAAGATGACAGTAGGGTAAGACAGTGAGCTGCATCCCATGCAGGCTGGAGTCAAATCCATCAATTTTCAGTTAAAAGAGCTTAAACATTGTATTTGTTTGAGTAGCAGCTAATCCACCTTCACATGCATTTATTTAGATATTCATTTATGAGATATACATTTATAGATTCATACTTTCATTTCCACAATTAATATTCAATCTTTTAGCACTTTCATTGGTTCTCTTTACTACTACTGTGTGGCATAAATTGTGCATGGGGTACTACTACCATGTTGCATGATGTGTATAATGGGTACTACTACCGTTTGGCATGATATGTGTAATGGGTACTGCTACCATGTAGCATGATGTGTATAATGGGTGCTTCTACCATGTGGCATGATGTGTATTATGGGTACTACTCCTGTGTGGTATAATGGGTACTATTAAGGTGTGGCATGTGTATAATGGGTATTATTATGGTGTGGCATATGTATAATGGGTACTACTACGGTGTGGCATGTGTATAATGGGTACAGATGAGTGGTTTCGGTTCTCAGAGAACCTCCACCCCCCCTCCCCCGAACTTTGGCTTCCGAGTCCGGATCCGAGCCAGGCTCAGATCTTCCCTCGTGACTCAGAAACCCGTCAAAACATCATCATCCCGCTGTCAGATTCTCACAGGATTTGGATTCCATATAAGGAGCCGCACGTCGCGGCCATTTTCACTCCAGTCTCAGAGAGTGAGAGGACGTGTACTATTCAATGTGCTCTGCTTATTCGGGCGGGAAAGTGGGGTGACAAGTGTTGTGCTGCTCAGTCCAGTCCATATAGCCAGTATAGCTGTAAAGTGGTGCTGTGTTGTGCAGACCAGTCCAGTGTAGTCACTCAGTGTATTGTGCTGCATTAGTCCAGGCAGTCACAGTGTTAGTGTTCTCTGCAGCCATATATCCAGTGTAGATGTAAAGTGGGGCTGTGTTGTGCAGACCAGTCCAATGTAGTCACTCAGTGTATTGTGCTCAGAGCCGGCCCTAACCAATATGATGCCCTAGGCAAGATTTTGTCTGGTGCCCCCTAGCACCACCGCTGGTTCTGCCTCTGACCTTGCACCTCTTTCCCAGCACCATCACCCCTCACCCGTAGCAGTCCTTGTACCCCCTATATTTTAAATAGGAACAGTTCGCACATTTGACGCACAGCCCAAAAAGGGGCATCTTCTTGCTGGGAAGGGGCATGGCCACACAATAGTAACCCCAATTCCAATTACGCCACACAGTGCTGCAACTTTATTCACATTTTATCTTCCGATAGTGTCCATAATTCATATTACCTCCCACAGTAGTATCACTTTACCTTATAAACGTTACTCCTCACAGTAGAGCCCCTTATTCACATTACATCACACTGAATTGCTCCTTATTCACATTACACCACACCTTATTGCTCTTTATTCACATTAGACGACACAGTAGTGCCCTTTCTATATGCAATGCCACATAGTAGAGCACCTTATACACATAATGCCACACATTAGTAATGCATTTATACACAATTCCACACAGTAATGCCCCTTACACATATGAGACACATTAATGTCCTTATAAACATAATGCACCTTACACATTATGACAACCTTTATTAATGCCCTTTTACACATAATGCCCCTTACACATATGCCGCACATTATTAATGCCCTTATACACATAATGACACACATAGTGCCCCCTACACATTTGCTGCACATTATTAGTGCCCCTATACACATAATGACACACATACAGTAGTACCCTGTTACAGATATGCCACACATTATTATTGCCCTTATACACATAATGACACACATAGTGGCCCTTTACACATATGTTGCACGTTATTAAAGCATTTTTACATGACACACATAATGTTTCTTACACATATTCTGAACACTACTGCACAACCAACCCACTCACATGCACACAGCCCTCACACTTCCACTAACACTGTGACCTCTGCCTCTGCTTGGATACAGATGTGTCCTCACAAATCTTGCATCAATGCTAACGTCGGGCACCTTTTTTTTAAATGAAAATGCATCTTATTTGCATTGCTATGTGGCTAGGATGCACAAGCAGCTTCTGCTGATTAAACTGATATGCAGCATGCCAATATACTGTGTGAGACTGTGGCTTTATCTGTATATGAAATGCTACATACAGAATGTAGGCATGTTGCATATCATTTTAATCAGCAGTAGCTGATGATGCCCCTAGGCATATCAAATGCCCTAGGCAATTGCCTAGTTTGCCTATACCTATGACCGGCTCTGAGTCTATAACCCCAGATGACTTTTTAATACATTTAAATCACTTCTGAACCCTCCCCCTCCCAACCCACCAGCCACTATCAAGGCGCAAGATCTTGCTTCCTACTTCAAGGACAAGATTGATAAGATCCGAGATGAAATGGTATGCTCTTCCTCAGCCAGTGACCTGCTCAATTTTCTACCTGAACCCTCTGGCACTCTCATCCTGCTACTCTGCTACTTCTCCTCTCGAGCATATACCCTCACAAGTAAGTAAATCTCTGTCTCTTGTGCTCATCCCAACTTTAACTAATATCTGTAATCTCTCTCTCTCTCTACTGATATCTTTCATTCACTGTTCAAGCATGCACTGATTACTCCCATTCTGAAAAAACTAAATTCTGAACCTAACTCTCTCTCAAACTACCATCCCATCTCTCAGCTCCCATATCTCTCGAAGCTACTTGAGAGACTTGCCTACACTCGCTTCACACACTTTGTTACGAACTGAGTACCTGGAACTCTGTGGAGTGGGTGGCAACTGGGGAGTTCCAGTACTCACAAGTGAAGCTGCGGGCAGTTATGAATGACCGCAGCAATGCCTACTCTAACCTCTGACTCCTTTACTCCCCCAGTGGTCGATTGGTGCCTGCAGAGCTAGTCTTCTCCTATAGCAGCCGCGTTTGAATGGGCAAATTAGGTCCACCCAGACTCCGATCCCCCCAGGTATTACAAGGTAACAAGACACCAACTGAGACTGCAAGTGAATAAGGGGGGAGCTAACGAAGACGAACTAACATGACTAGCAATGTTAGAGAGTACAGAAAGGACAATGAACAGATTATATGCGGCACGGCCGCCGAAATCCCAACATAGGAACCAAGGCACAGAGTGTTGAAAGCTAAGACACTGAATATATGAGTGATTGTGAATGCAATAATGCATGAAGATGTTATAATACAGAAATATAGGCAATGCAGTGTGTCTGGAAACTCCACAAAAACCTGAGTACAAGGCTAGCTGGTTCTGGTCAGGTATTCAATCTGGCAAGGTCTCTGGGTCACAGGTTCAACACAGGCAAACAGGATCTAATACAAGCTGACAGTTTCTCACTGACTGCTCTAAGATGTTATAATACAGAAATGCAAGCAAGACAGTGTCTGTGTGGAATCTCCACACACTGCTTAGCAAAAACCTGAATACAAGGCTGGCTGAATCTGGTCAGGTTATCAATCGAGTTTTCTAAAGAGGGGACACAAGGTCCAAAAGACACTGCACAAGTAAATAAGAGTTAATTAAAGGGTATCAATGGGAAAACCAACCATTTAGAAAAAGAATTAGAGTCAGGGCCAAAAAGAGGCCCTTATGAAAATCAATGAAGGTTGGAGGTGCGCCAATAAGCTAAATTACAGTATTTTTTAGAGAGTATTAGTGTAAGCGGCTAGTGGGCCTACCACTAAAGGAGGCTTAGTGTGTGGCGCACTCTTTTTGAAATGATTGTTCTATATTAAAATGTTTTAGACTTTTATTTCCATATTTAAAAATAGGCACCATGAACAGGCATCGTATCTAATCTGATAGCCTGAAAGTGCAGAGAAGAATTTGTAAGATATAAGTGTAAAATTGTTACTGAATATATTTTGCCTGTGGAGTTAGGCCATCAAAGTGATGCCAATTTCCAATAAATGTATTGTCTAGGCAAAAAAAGGAGGGGTTTGTTCAATTTAGTAAGCTATATAAAATATTATTGGGATTAATCAGTGCTTTATTAGCTACTGTTGAGCTCTCTTGAGAGACTGTGCTATAAAAGTGATCCCTGTAATATCACTAACTTAAGCACCCTCCAATAGGGGGAAATATATCCCAACACAGATAACCCGTAATTATTTCCCAAGGATAGTACTACTTGTATTTATACCAGGGAGTAAAAAAGGAAAACAAAAAGGAAGGAGAAGGAGAGAGCACTGAAAATATTATAAAGGTTTTGTAAAATATATGCACCCTTTACACCAGTCTACTGTTCAAGACTGCAGTAACAGTGTTAATGTAATTTGATACAGATTTGCATCCACCATTCCGCAACAGTGTATGGCTAACAAGACAGCCCGTACTGGAGACCAGATAATGAATACACTGTCTCGAGTATTTGTGTCAGGAAAAAAGCCTATTATTGACTGATTTAAAGTGAACAGCCAAAGGCTCCTCTTTCTGCCGTTCGGGTGCCAGTGATTTCAGAGCATGAGTAAAATGTAGATATTCATATTGAATCCTGGCAAAGGAAGGGTTAACATAGCAAATATAACCTCTCAATTTGCTCTAGTGATATCGTAACAGTCCTTCTGTAGAAAAATATCTCCCTGGTATGAGAGATTTTTAACAAGTATTATAAAGTTGAAATCACTCTCTGGTTCATAATTAAGGCTAACTGTCGGCACATTAAATTAATTAATTTCTGTTCTGAGTGATGACATAACCCATTTTGTGCAGGCACTATCAATTAGAAGAGATGGGCTTATGATAATTATGCTCTATAAAGATAAATTATTTGCAAGGTAGCTGTAAATTGGTATCATTTGATTGGTATTCCCAAGCAGATCTATATACGCTTGTTAAGATAAATGCATCTATAACATTTTATTACCAAGATACAGACACTAAGGATGAAAAAGAGTCCCAGGTGTGTGGAAACAGATTCCCTTTCTGCTTTTG
Source organism: Pseudophryne corroboree (assembly GCF_028390025.1). Lineage (NCBI taxonomy): Eukaryota > Metazoa > Chordata > Amphibia > Anura > Myobatrachidae > Pseudophryne > Pseudophryne corroboree. The sequence continues at coordinate 619,043,614 of NC_086446.1, forward strand.
TCCCATGTGCCCTTTTGGGCAGTGAATGGGAACAATGAGAGCAGGGAAGAGCCGTCCACCTTGGGCTGAAAGGAAAGAGCAGTGCGGGCTGCTTCTACTGTCCACGCCTAGTATCCCCCTCCCCTGTTATCTAGGAGCATTGCAGGGGGGTCCACAGATATTAAGCAGTGGATGAGAGGGCAGCCCTGAGTACCTGATCAATGCCACGTGGTGTGCCCGTTGGAAGGCGTGAGATCTTCCAATGGATTGGGCAGAAGGGAGGGTCGGGTGGGATTCCCGCACCTCCGTGTGCTATCTCTGCCCTTGTTCAATGCAGGGTACGTTGCCAGTGTCCCAGTGCCGCTGTGGACAAAGTCTCCGTGTCCATGAGCTGCTGCGGGAGCCGGACGCCGGGTCGAGTGCTTCCCGTGCCCGGTGTTTGATGCGCGCCCGCGTCACGCTCACTGCAGGGTAAACTCTCAGTATCCTAGTGCCGCTGCGGGTAGAGTCTCTGTGTCCTAGAGCCGCTGCGGGAGATGGGCGCCGGGTCGGGTGATTCCCGTACCTCCGTATTGAGTGCGCGTCCACGTCCCACTATTCAGTGGATGACGTACGTTTCACAATAAGCTTGTTCACATCCGTAGCGTCAAGGGGGCTGGTGTCTCATTTAAAGCTGGAGCTATAAGTGTTATAATTGACTGATTGAGTAATCAAATTAGGATGATAGCTACTAGTCTGGAAGAGAATTGCTCATTCTCTGTCAATCAAGCATTAAGAGGAAAAAAGAGATTTTAGAAGGTATTAGACTGAAAGTCTATCAGGAGCTGGATCATTTATATAGGCTATCTCGACCCTTACGTCAATGACATAGTATGCAATTAATATGCAGCTGATTGATGAGTGATATATATATATATATATATATATATATAAAAATATAAATAACTGAAAGAGCAGTAAAACATGCACACATTTATATGTAGGCAATACAAAGTAGTAATGCCCATGCTATGAAGATATATACTTCCAATAGAGCAATAATATTTTGATCTTTATAAAAATATAGGAATAAAAGTAGAGAAAAAAATATAAATACAAATCCGATATAAAATTAATGAATATGTGTCTATTGGATGAGAGAGAGGCGCACAGAAAGGCTGAAGATTCGATTATAATGGAAATCCACCCATTTAGGATAATCATTCAGAATAGTGGGGCAGGCTGGTAAATTCGTTAATCCAATCGCCCTCTGATTAGACCTGTAAATAAAGCCTATAAGCCCTATGTACATTAATTTAGGTAAGCGCGCCATGTGTGTAATACAGTATGATAGGATGATTACAGATTTTATTTATATATAATATAATGTGGTGTGTACAAGCTCCTGTGATGTATCTATGATGTAGTGATTACGTATTATGGTTGTGTGGGTGTCGGTGGGGGTACAGTCAGTGTTTCTATTCGCAAGGAAGTTACGGTAACTGATTGTATGAAAATCAGATTGATTAATGAGAAATAAAACTGGTGAAAGAAGAAAAATGTAGAGACAGAACATCCCTGATATAACACTGTGAATATTTATTGTTAATAGAAAAAGGTGTAAATAGTGATATTAATAATAATGATTATAATGAATATAATGATAACAATGATAATAAAATGTAGTGAGATGACTAGGGAAAAATATATTTATATATATATATATATATATATATATATGAGGAGAATAATAAAGTGAATTAATCATTGGTGACTGGGAGTCCAAAAGGAAGTGAGTATATAGGTAAGAAATATATACTAGTGAGTAAGATATGAGAAAATGTCTGGTAATATTAAACCAATGATAACAAACCATATGAGTTATATGATAAAATGTTAAATAGTGATCAAGGATCATTAGAATAACTATACACAATAACATGTAAAGAAAGAGGAAATAATAAGGAGTTCTTAAGTATTAAAGTATATCCATAGACGCGGAATTATGTTGTGATCTTGTTATATTGGTATTCGTCTTTCAAATTAAAATTGTCTCATCAAAATTAGTATTCTCTCATCACTAGGAGATATAACATTCTACACACGGCAAATATAATGTAGAGCATATTCATTCAAACTAATAGTCTGGACAGATATAATGTGAATGTATAAATAACATGATATTTAGATGATAATTAATTCTAACTATAAAGTACGTTAGTGTGCGTGGAACATTTATCGCATGTATTGCACAGTTGTTGCATAAATAGCAGGTATAGCCATAGAGTCATTGATAAGGGTCCAATCAGCATATTGATAGAAAAGAGAAGGAAAACGGGTATCAAAGATCCTATGGGCAAGGAGGGCACAAAAACCAGGTAATGTGTTGAGTAGATGAATGAATTTCTGAGCCATAGTGTGTAAAACCATGAAAAACTGATAAATTACTGAGGAAAGGATAGAATGGAGTTCAGGTAGGGAGAAAGACCCCAAAATTGATGTTTTCATTTAGGCCTCTTGGTGCCATTGTGTTCAGTTTAAAAATCCACTTGCTTTCCAATTTTTGCAGTTCTCTAGAAGTATCTCCTCCTCTTATACCCATCCGTAGTCTCTCAAGACAAAAGAACCTCAATCCTTGAGAAGACTTTGAATGTCTTCATTGGAAGTGCCTTGCAACAGAGGTAATTCTCCTAAATCGCATGGAGTCTGCTTCAAAGTTCCTAATATTGCCCAACCAGGGATGTTCTGTCTCTACATTTTTCTTCTTTCACCAGTTTTATTTCTCATTAATCAATCTGATTTTAATACAATCAGTTACCGTAACTTCCTTGCAAATAGAAACACTGACTGTACCCCCACCGACACCCACACAACCATAATACGTAATCACTACATCATAGATACATCACAGGAGCTTGTACACACCACATTATATTATATATAAATAAAATCTGTAATCATCCTATCATACTGTATTACACACATGGCGCGCTTACCTAAATTAATGTACATAGGGCTTATAGGCTTTATTTACAGGTCTAATCACAGGGCGATTGGATTAACGAATTTACCAGCCTGCCCCACTATTCTGAATGATTATCCTAAATGGGTGGATTTCCATTATAATCGAATCTTCAGCCTTTCTGTGCGCCTCTCTCTCATCCAATAGACACATATACATGAATTTTATATCGGATTTGTATTTATATTTTTTTCTCTACTTTTATTCCTATCTTTTTATAAAGATCAAAATATCATTGCTCTATTGGAAGTATATATCTTCAAAGCATGGGCATTACTACTTTGTATTGCCTACATATAAATGTGTGCATGTTTTACTGCTCTTTCAGTTATTTATATTTTTATATATATATATATCACTCATCAATCAGCTGCATATTAATTGCATACTATGTCATTGACTTAAGGGTCGAGATAGCCTATATAAATGATCCAGCTCCTGATAGACTTTCAGTCTAATACCTTCTAAAATCTCTTTTTTCCTCTTAATGCTTGATTGACAGAGAATGAGCAATTCTCTTCCAGACTAGTAGCTATCATCCTAATTTGATTACTCAATCAGTCAATTATAACACTTATAGCTCCAGCTTTAAATGAGACACCAGCCCCCTTGACGCTACGGATGTGAACAAGCTTATTGTGAAACGTACGTCATCCACTGAATAGCGGGACGTGGACGCGCACTCAATATGGAGGTACGGTAATCACCCGACCCGGCGCCCATCTCCCGCAGCGGCTCTAGGACACAGAGACTCTACCCGCAGCGGCACTAGGATACTGAGAGTTTACCCTGCAGTTAGCGTGACGCGGGCACGCATCAATCTCTAAAAACTACAGGTTATCAATCGAGCAAGGTTTCCAGGTCACAGGTACAACACAGATAGACAGGATCTCTCTCGAGCTGACATGTTAAAGATTCCACCATAGGACAGGGCCTGGACACAGGTACAAACAGGAACATGTATCTATCACCAGCATCAGTTGAAGGGCAGACTGGGTAATAAAGGAAGCACACCCCAAGCAGGATGACCGAAAGCCAGACACAAGGTAATGGCATAATTAACTGACAGGTGAGACAGCACAGGCCACACGTACAGGAGACCGACTGCAGTTACACTAACACACCACATAATGGCCTAATTATCTGACAGGTGGGGCTGCACAGGCCACACATACAGGAGACAGGCTGCAGCTACACAGACTCACCAAAGGCGGCCCTCAACAGTACTCTAAACAAGTACATGAGAAAACCTGCCATGCAAACAGAAATATAACATAAAATATATAAACAGAATGTAAACAGGAATGAGCCACAGCAGTGGCTCATGACAGTACCCCCCTTGAGGGTGGACTCCGGAAACCCCATCAGGGCCAAGGGGAACTGAACACAAGTACACTCAAGATCTCAGACAAGACTTGTTTTCCTTCTTTTTTTTTACATGACTCTAGTGGTCTGACCAAGGTAAGTCCCCAAACATTATCTGAACTGATTGTACCTTCCAGCAAAGGATTTTCCCCAGTTTCAGAGTCATAATCTGAGTTAGAGTTTGGGTTCAATCCCGAAATTGGTTTTCTAACCTTAAAGGCTGAAATTTTAGAAGAAATACTGCAGGCAGAAGGGAAAAATGTGCCTCCTACTGTCAAGGCTATTGCCTGAGGATTTCGGGCTGATTCTACAGGCAGTGAAATATTCTCGGCATGTGATACAGGTAACTTAGAGGAATCTGGAGGATGTTCTCTGAGACCAAATTGCTTGACGACTGCCTCAGAAAATGCAGAAAGATTCTGAAGTATGAGATTCTCTGCCTTAATGAGTCTACAAGCCCATTAAAAAGGCCTCCCCTTAAAGGAGTAGATGAGAAGTAAAACAATGTTAGCTGAAGTAATCCTTATGGAAGGTCTTCATTTCATAATGGTGACAAAATGATTCACTAGAGCAAGAAATTGGGTTAAGTCTCCATCAAAAACCATAGATGTAGAGATATCATGCAAAGAGTCAGGATCTGCTTCATTCCCATCAGACTGGCTGGAATGCATTTCTGGAACAAAGTCACTAAAGACCTCACTAGATGCTGTGACTTTCCGAACCCCACCAGGTGCTATGGTCTTTGGAACCCCCTCTGTAGATGGGGCTTTCAGCGCCCCCTCTGGAACTGTGTCTTTTGGAACCCCCTCTGGGGCTGTGGCCCTCGAGACCCCCTCTGAGGCTGTGGCCCCTGAGTCTCTTCCCAGGGATATGGATTTAAATACCCCTTCTGGGGCTGTGTCTCTTGAGTCCCCTACTGGGGTCGGCATCTTGGACTCCCCTCCTGGGGTCGTCTCCTCGGACTCCCTTGCTGGGACTGAATCATCAGACTCCCTTGCTGGGACCAGATCGCCAGACTCCCTTGTTGGGACCAGATTGCCAGACTCTTTTGTTGGGACCGGCTCGTCAGACTCTCTCATTGGGACCAGATCATCGGACTTTCTCTCTGGGACCGGATCATCGGACTCTCTCTCTGGGACCGGATCATCGGACTCTCTCTTTGGGACCGGATCATCGGACTCTCTCTCTGGGACCGGATCATCGGACTCTCTCTCTGGGACAAGATCATCGGACTCTCTCTTTGGGTCTGGACCATTGGACTCTCTCTCTCTGGGACCAGATCATCGATCTCTCTCTCTGGGACCAGATCATCAGACTCTCTCTCTGGTACCGGACCATCGGACTCTCGCACTGGGACCGGATCATCGGACTCTCTCTCTGGGAATGAATCATCAGACTCTCTCTCTGGGACCAGATCATCATATTCTCTCACAGTGACTGGAACATCGGACTCTCTCACAGAGACCGGATCATCGGACTCTCTCACAGAGACTGGCACATCGTACTTTCTCCCTGGGTCTATGGTTCTCGAGACCCCTTCTGGGATTATTACCTTTGAGAATTCTCCTGGGGTTATGGCTTTCAGGACCCTTCCTGGGGTTATGCCCTTCGGGACCCCTGCTGGAGTTATGGCTTCAGGACCCCTCCTGGGGTTATGGCCTCTGGGACTTTTACTTAGGTTGTGACCTTCAGAACCTCCACTGAAGCTGTAGCCTTCAGAACCTCTGGTAAAGCTATGCCCCTCGAGTCCCTTCCGGGGAAAGCAACTTCTGGGCCCCCTTCCAGGGCTATGCCTCTCAAGTCTCCTCCTGTGTCAATAGGTTCTAGAACTCCTCTTGGAATTGTGCCTCTTGAGTGCCCTCCTGGAGATGCAGGTTCAAAGACCTCTCCTGGGATGGTGCCTCTTGAGTCCCCTCCTGAGAACTTGGCACCAATGACCCATCTTGGATTAAGCAGCTCTGGCACCCTTCCTGGGGCTTTGCCACCTGAGACCCCTCCTAGGTCTTTGGCAATGGCAATCTCTCTGGAATCCAGGTCATCAGACTCCCTTCCTGGGATCCAAACATCGGGCACCGCTCCTGGACCCTGAATATTGGGCACCGCTCCTGGACCCTGGGCATTGGGCACCAATCCTGGACCCTGAGCATTGGGCACCATTCCTGGACCCTGAGCATTGGGCACCATTCCTGTACCCTGAGCATTGTTCACCACTCCTGGACCTTGAGCATCGGGCATAGCTCCTGGACCCTGAGCATCGGGCACCGCTCCTGGACCCTGAACATCATGCACTGCTCCTGGACCCTGAGCATCAGATGTTTTTTCAGATGCTGGAAGATCAGATTCTGCTTTTGGAATCAAAACATTATATACCCCCACTGGGGCCTGAACATTGAATGTTTTTTCAGAGGCTTAAATATCGGATTCTACTTTTGGAATCAAAACATTGAATACCCCTCCTGGGACTTGAACCTCAAATGTTTTTTCAGAGGCAGAAACATCAGATTCTATTTTGTTCGATATTGAGGGAGGTAAACATCCTTTTCAGAGTCCCACACCTAGAATATGGCCTTCCAGTGATAGTGATAGGACTCCAATTCTGACTTGGAGTTCTTTTTAGAGCAGGTTCTCTGACAAGTTCCTCTGCCATAGTGGAGTCAGGAACAGAACTAGACACTTGATACATGACAGGAGGCAGAGACTTGTCATCCCTTCTAGACTTACGCAATCCACAGCCCTGAATAAAGTGGCCAGAGTCCCCACAATATAGGCCTACATTTAAGTTTCTGCAACGCTGATGCTCCTCTTCTGAGAGCTTGGGCCGCAGAAAACTTCTAAACCTTTTCTCACACACCAAGTTAGAGGATTCTCTTGTCACTATGGCCCTCATTCCGAGTTGATCGCATGTAGCAACTTTTTGCTGCTCGTGCGATCAACTAGACGCCGCCTATGGGGGAGTGTATTTTAGTATAGCAGAACTGGGATCGCTTGTGCAGCCCTGCTATGCTAAAAAAGTTTCCTGCAAAACAAGACCAGGGTAACAGTTACTTACCCTGTGCGATGGATCCAGCGACGAAGTCCCGGGATTGACGTCAGACATCCACCCTCCAAACGCCTGGATCCGCCTGTGTTAAACCTCACTACACCTTGCAAACGGTTAGCTGACACCCCAGAATGCCTCCTGCCTGTCAGTGTTCATGCGATCGCCGCTGTGATCACTTTCTGCGCTGGCGGCGTCGCTGCCCGGCGACGACTGTCGCCGGAACAATGACGCACGTGCACATTGCGGGTGCCAAGCAGCTGCAGTCCCGACCCATTCACACCGCAGCGAAGAACCGCTGTGTGCAAACAGGTCGGAATGACCCCCAATATTGTGAGCAAGAGTCTCTTTAGAGATAGATGAAGTCTCAATAAATTCAGGCAGGATGAGAAAAATTTTGGTCAGAAGGCTTTACAGTTGCTTTAATGACTGCTGCAAAACTTCCAGCCATTCTGGTTTCAAAGCGCTGAAAGCAGAGTTCAGGGCTGAGAGAGATGCCTGCAGGGCTTGCATAATTAGGCACATAAAGATATCAGACTAGGCAGACTAAACTGGGCTGAATTTTTCCAAAAAATTTATTTTTTGTTTTGAGCCGTTGATATTGTTACGAACTGAGTACCTGGAACTCTGGGGAGTGGGTGGCAACTGGAGAGATCCAGTACTCACGAGTGAAGCTGTGGCCAGTTATGAATGACCGCAGCAACGTCTACTCAAACCTGCTGACTCCGTTACTCCCCTAGTGGTCAGTTGGTGCCTGCAGAGCTAGTCTTCTCCTATAGCAGCCATGATGGAATGTCCGAATTAGGTCCACCCAGACTCTGATGCCCCCCGGTCTTACGAGGTACCAAGACACCAACTGAGACAGCGAGTGAATAAGGGGGAAGCTAACTAAGACTAACGGAACTACTAATGAGAGAGAATACAGAAAGGACAATTAACAGATTATATGCGGCACGGCCGCCGAAATCCCAACATAGTAACCAAGGCACAGTGTGTTGAAAGCTAAGACACTGAATGCATGAGTGATTGTGAATGCAACAATGCATGAAGATGTTATAATACAGAAATACAGGCAAGCATTGTCTGTGTGAAAACTCCACAAAACCCTGAGTACAAGGCTAGCTGGTTCTGGTCAGATAATCAATCTGGCAAGGTCTCTGGGTCACAGGTTCAACACAGGCAGACAGGATTGATTTCAAGCTGACAGGTTCTCACTGAGTGCTCTAAGATGTTATAATACAGAAATGTAAGCAAGACAGTGTCTGTGGTGAAACTCCACACACTGCTTAGCAAAAACCTGAATACAAGGCTGGCTGGATCTGGTCAGGTTATCAATCGAGCAAGGTATCTAGGTCATGGGTACAACACAGATAGACAGGATCTCTCTCGAGCTGACAGGTTCAAGATTCCACCATAGGACAGGGCCTGGACACAGGTACAAACAGGAACATGTATCTATCACCAGCATCAGTTGAAGGGCAGACTGTGTAATAAAGGAAGCACACCCCAATCAGGATGACCGGAAGCCAGACACAAGGTAATGGCCTAATTAACTGACAGGTGAGACAGCACAGGCCACGCGTACAGGAGGCCGACTGCAGTTACACAGACTCACCAAAGGCGGCCCGCAACAGTAGTCTAAACAAGTACATGAGAAAACCTGGCATGCAAACAGAAATATAACATAAAATACATAAACAATGCAAACAGGAATGAGCCACAGCAGTGGTTCATGACACACTTTCTTAATTCACACAATTTATTTGACTCACTTTAGTCAGGCTTCCATTCCCAACACTACACAGAAACAGCACTGACTAAAGTAGTGAATTATATAGTCACTGCAAAGTCCAAAGGCCTTTACTTACTTCTTATTCTTCTAGATCTCTCTGCTGCTTTTGACACTGTTGACCATTATCTTCTAATACAAACACTACAATCCCTAGGTCTTCAAGACACAGTCCTCTCTTGGTTCCTATCCTACTTATCTTATTGCTCCTTCAGTATTCGCTTCTCTGAATCCACCTCTTCTTTGTTACCTCTTTCAGTTGGAGTACCACAAGGCTCGGTCTTAGGTCCTCTGCTTTTCTCAATCTATACCTCATCTCTTGGTAAACTAATCAGCTCTTTTGGATTTCAGTATCATCTGTATGCAGATGATACTCAATATATTCCTCCTCCCCAGATTTGTCACCATCTGTATTGGTCCGTGTCACTGAATGCCTTTCTGCTACATCTTGGATGTCATCTCACCACCTCAAACTGAGTACCTAGAAACCCCCCTGCCACCAATCTATCGCCGCAGATGACGATTATTTTTTGTTGGGGGGGGGGGACAGAGGAGCTAGGTATGTGATGCGGCAGCTGCCTCATCACATACACAGACATACAGGCTGCTTCTATTGCTAGGGGGAGCTGCAACTTAAGCATGCAGCTCTCCCCCAGGCAGTTTACATGGGCTGGGCTAGCCGGGTGACCCACTCTCTCCTCCGTGAATCTCTCCTCCGGCTGCAGGTAACGACTCTGAGATACCTACAGCCTTCATCAAGCTGCACCTTGTGGCCTGAGGGGGGGGGGTGTTGGAGGTTTTAGGCAGAGGAACGCTGTGGGCAAGTTAGATGACAGCAGGGATTGTGTAGAAGTGCTGGAACCTGCTGTATTTTGTTCCCCTGAAGTCCCCAAAAAGAGAGAAAACTGGCTGGAATGATTGCACTATATGCCCCACTATATATATATATATATATATATATATACTGTATACCTATAGACACTAACCTCCCTGTTGGCTGCACACCAGACCACACAGGAGCAATTGGTGAACTTCCTTAAGTCCAAAAACGAGGAATCTACCTCTGGGCAGTTAAAAAAATGTCTGTCGGTGATCAACCAGAGGCAAATCTCCTTATTTTTGAATGTGTGGCACAACGTTTAAAATGGCCGCAAGCCTGCTGGGCAGACAAACTAGCACTTTACCTTACTGGGGAGTCACAGAAAGCATATGCAGACTTGCCAGATAATGAAGCTGCTAACTATGAGAAAGTCAAAATGGCTATACTGGCATGCAGCGGTCTTATCGCAGCGGGTAAAGCACAACGCTTCAGGGACTGGGCCCTGTGTCCAGAAGTATCAGTCTGGAAGCAGCTGGCTGAGCTCTCCCGCTATGGCAGAAGCTGGATGCAGCCAGAAGCTCATACTGCTATGCAGGTGGTAGAGATTGTAGCCATATATCAATATGTATGTTCACTAGGATGAGAGATGCAGCGCTGGGTACTTCACCAGGATCCCCAGTCGCTGGATGCATTGGCACTCTCTATAGAATGGTATGAAGCTGCGGTCAATATGGCTAGAACCCCTAAAAAGGAGCCTAGGGCCCCACAGACGGTGATGCTGGCGCTTGCCTCTTCTTGAAGGACCCAGCCATGTAGAGGGGTATAAAGAAATCCTTATAAATTGTTATGAATGTGGCACACCGGGGCATGTGTGACGAGATTGTCCTAAAAAAGCCGAGCCAATGGACTGTAGCTATGCCAGTATGGGGCCAGCTTGCTCGTTTTTTTACCATGATTCCACCGAATACATGGCCTCCCCTGTTGTGGAAACCAGTTTTATTAGGGGGTCATGAATTTCCAGCCCTAGTAGATACAGGCAGTGAATTGACACTTGTGTCTGAGGCTGTGTTACCAAGGGCAACAGAGAGTTCCAGGCTCTGTAGAAGTATTGTGCATCCATGGTTCCACCGAGAGGTTTCCAAGAGTTTGAATCAGGATTGGCTTAAGGGGCAGCTGTCATGGAGTAATAGCAGCCGTTGGACCGAAGCTTATATGCCCCTTCATTTTGGTGCGCAATTACCCAGGCTTCGGGGATTTGTTGAAACCGCTATCTAAAGAGTCGGCCCACCTGCCAGCTAGAGCTAGAGTTCTGGTGGGGAGTCCTTCTACTGGGCGTTGCCCTGAGATTTTGCCGTTTAACACGGATTTGCAAAACTTTGGTTGGAATCAATTAAATGATGCTGCCCTTGCCAACATACGATCACAGGTTGTTGAGGTGAATGGGGTCGCTAAAGCCACTTTTCCTCTGGACAGGGCTCCTTTTTTCATTCAAAAAATGAGCTACTGTATAGGGTGATGGAAAAAGATGGGCATAGGCTGGAACAGCTGTTAGTGCCTCGGGTACATGTCCCATTGGTCCTGTGCGCTTGCCCATACTTGGGGTACCTTGGAGAAAACCCGTGAGATGGTACTTCTGCATTTCTTTTGGCTGGGGTTAGCCACTGAAGTAAAAAGGTTCTCTCAACGTTGCTCCATTTGCCAGAGAACCTGTCCAAAGCCTCATCTCAGGGCCCTCCTTGTTCCAATGCCTGTCATTGGGGTGCCTTTCGACAGGATTGCTATGGATATGGTAGGCCCTCTGGACAAGTCAAAGAAGGGCAACCAGTACATGCTAGTCATAATGGATTATGCCACTCGCTACCCAGAGGCCATCCCGCTGCGAAACATAAAAACTGTAACTATTGCTAAAGAGCTGTTGCTGCTATTTTCTCATTTGGGGTTTCCTAAGGAGATCCTAACGGACCAGGGGATCCCCTTTATGTCTCATATTTTTACAATACTCTGCCACAAGATAAGGATTTCACGCCTCCATACCTCAGTCTATCATCCACAAACGGATGGACTGGAAGAGCGCTTCAATTGAACTCTTAAAACAATGATCTGAAGGGCCATCTTGGACAACAAGCAGGAATAGGATGATGTACTTCCATACCTGATGATTTCCATTCTAGAGGTCCCACAGTCGTCAACTGGCTTCAGCAACTCAGCGTTCACCCAGACACTCCCCCGTTTCTTCAGACACTCCCGCGTTTTTCCCAGAAACGGCAGCGTTTTTTCACACACACCCATAAAACGGCCAGTTTCCACCCAGAAACACCCACTTCCTGTCAATCACACTACGATCACCAGAACAAAGAAAACACCTTGTAATGCCGTGAGTAAAATACCTAACTTAATAGCAAATTTACTTGGCGCAGTCGCACTGCGGACATTGCGCATGCGCATTAGCGACTAATCGCTCCATTGCGGAAAAAAAATAACGAGCGATCAACTCGGAATGACCACCTAGGTGCCATCCTATCACAAATAATAGACAATGAAAAAAAGCCTGTTCTTTTCCTCAGCAGAAAGCTCTTGCCAAGGGAGACTCATTATGCTAAAGTTGAGTTGGAGTGCTTTGCCATAAAATGGGCCGTTGAGACCTTAAAATATTACTTATTGGGATGAGAAATTATCCTGGTCACTGATCATGCACCATTGAGTTGGATGCACCTCAACAAAGAGGTTAATCCCAGGGTCACTAGGTGGTTTTTAACCCTGCAGCAATATAAATTCAGAGTGGATCACCATCCCAGGGCTCAACATATAAATGCTGATGCCCTGTATAGGAAATTTGAAAGACCACAAGGACATCTGACCCCTCGAGGGGAGCAAGGCACTTCCCCCACTTGCGGTGAAGTGAAGAGGGGAGATGTGTAGTGAGACAGGGTTAGTTTCACCAGGAAATGCAGTATTTACCTGGTCAAAACTTCCCTGTAGAGGGTTAAAGAAGAGCCATCCAGCCTCAGAGAAAGTGCTTTGCAGCCAGGTAAAAGAACCTGGTTCAGTGCTAAGCCCAGATAGGGGCTCTGAGGGGTGGTTGAGGGAAAGAAGGGTGGGCTTTCAACCACACGGCTGTGGTCCAGGTTTTCGGACCTTCCCAGCCATAGCTGGGAATTGGTCTAATTGTACTGGCAGGGATTTAAACCCTGCTAAATCTACTGCTCAGGGCACTGGTTCCGATAAGCGGCCAGCGAGTAGGAAACGTTTCCACTAGTGCTAGGGACTCGGACTGTCAGTGCCCAGAAGCACTGAGAGACCATGCATATGGTCAGCAGATTGGACAATGCATTTCTTTTGTTTGGTGATACACACACACATACATATATACTTACTGTATATTACATTACTGTTCGACAGGTCACATAGTGCATAATACCTCAGTCTCCGCTCCCCATGCTTGGACTCACCCCCTTTTGAAACCCCCCTTCATAAATCCTGCGTTTGCCCCTGAACAGACTTAATTATATTTCCACCAGTCAATAGTAGTTACCAACCTGATATCTCTATCACTGAGAACTCAAAAATCAGTCCTACCCCACAAGCTCGCTGCCTAGGTGTCATACTTAACTCAGAAATGTCCTTTGCTCCCCACATTCAATCTGTCTCAAAATCATGTTACATACATCTAAAAAACATAATCAAATATGACCTTATCTTACACAAGACACAGCAAAAACTCTAATCCATGCTCTCATTATCACCCACATTGATTATTGCCATAGTCTTCTTACTGGTCTTACCAGAAAGACTCTCACCACTACAATCCATTCTGAATGCAGCTGCAGGCTAATCTTCCTTGCTAGACGTTCACTGACTGCAGATCCACTCTGTCAGTCCCTCCATGTATTCAACTTTAAAATACTTTTACTCACACACAAGGCCATTAACCAAACTACACCAATGTACATCTCTTCGCTTCTCTCAAAATATCTCCACACTCGACATCTCTGCTCTTCACAAGATCTACGTCTCTCATCCACACTCATTACTTGCTCCCATGCACAATTGCAGAACTTTCTTCGGAGTGCATCCACTCTGTGGATTTCCCTACCATGCACTATAAGACTTTCCCCTAGTCTCCAAACCTTGAAGTGTTCCCTGAAAACACACCTCTTCAGGCTAGCTTATCACATTCCAGAACCGCTCACTCAACCTTCATAAGCTTTATTATCCACTTATATCCCCACTGTTCAGTCTGCAACTCCGCACATTCCCTCAGCATATTTTCTCTTTATTCACTTTCCCTTTCTTCTGACCATGGTTCATCATTGCTGTGATGTGATATCATGCAGCCCTTTGCAATCCAGCGGACAAATATGCAATAGATAGTGCCTATCCTTGTGTATCAATGCCTATTTCCCTATAGATTATAGGCATGCGAGCAGGGCCTTCCTACCTCTATGACTGTTTGTTATTACCCAGTTTTGATTTATCATTGTGTCCAATTGCAAAGCGCAATGGAATTTGCTGTGCTATATAAGAAACTGTTAATAAATTATATATATATATATATATATATATATATATATATATATACACTGCTCAAAAAAATAAAGGGAACACTAAAATAACACATCCTAGATCTGAATGAATGAAATATTCTTATTAAATACTTTGTTCTGTACATAGTTGAATGTGCTGACAACAAAATCACACAAAAATTATCAATGGAAATCAAATTTATTAACCCATGGAGGTCTGGATTTGGAGTCACCCTCAAAATGAAAGTGGAAAAACACAATACAGGCTGATCCAACTTTGATGTAATGTCCTTAAAACAAGTCAAAATGAGGCTCAGTAGTGTGTGTGGCCTCCACATGCCGGAATGACCTCCCTACAATGCCTGGGCATGCTCCTGATGAGGTGGTAGATGGTCTCCTGAGGGATCTCCTCCCAGACCTGGACTAAAGCATCCGCCAACTCCTGGACAGTCTGTGGTGGATGGAGCGAGACATGATGTCCCAGATGTGCTCAATTGGATTCAGGTCTGGGGAACGGGCGGGCCAGTCCATAGCATCAATGCCTTTATCTTGCAGGAACTGCTGACACACTCCAGCCACATGAGGTCTAGCATTGTCTTGCATTAGGAGGAACCCAGGGCCAACCGCACCAGCATATGGTCTCACAAGGGGTCTGAGGATCTCACCTCGGTACCTAATGGCAGTCAGGCTACCTCTGGCGAGCACATGGAGGGCTGTGAGGCCCACCCCACACCATTACTGACCCACTGCCAAACCGGTCATGCTGGAGGATGTTGCAGGCAGCAGAACGTTCTCCTTGGCGTCTCCAAACTCTGACACGTCTGTCACATGTGCTCAGTGAGAACCTGCTTTCATCTGTGAATAGCACAGGGTGCCAGTGGCGAATTTGCCAAACTTGGTGTTCTCTGGCAAATGCCAAACGTCCTGCACGGTGTTGGGCTGTAAGCACAACCCCTACCTGTGGACGTCGGGCCCTCATACCACCCTCATGGAGTCTGTTTCTGATCGTTTGAGTAGACACATGCACATTTGTGGCTTGCTGGAGGTCATTTTGCAGGGCTCTGGCAGTGCTCCTCCTGTTCCTCCTTGCACAAAGGCGGAGGTAGCGGTCCTGCTGCTGGGTTGTTGCCCTCCGACGGCCTCCTCCACGTCTCCTGATGTACTGGCCTGTCTCCTGGTAGCGCCTCCATGCTCTGGACACTACGCTGACAGACACAGAAAACCTTCTTGCCACAGCCGCATTGATGTGCCATCCTGGATGAGCTGCACTACCTGAGCCACTTCTGTGGGTTGTAGGGAGGTCATACAGGCACGTGGAGGCCACACACACTACTGAGCCTCATTTTGACTTGTTTTAAGGACATTACATCAAAGTTGGATCAGCCTGTATTGCGTTTTTCCACTTTCATTTTGAGGGTGACTCCAAATCCAGACCTCCATGGGTTAATAAATTTGATTTCCATTGATAATTTTTGTGTGATTTTGTTGTCAGCACATTCAACTATGAAAAGAACAAAGTATTTAATAAGAATATTTCATTCATTCAGATCTAGGATGTGTTATTTTAGTGTTCCCTTTATTTTTTTGAGCAGTGTATATATATATATATATATATACAGCAAGCCAGAGTCCGACACTCACAACCAATTTTAAAGTGAACAACGAGATACCAGCAAGGTGCTTTTTCAACGTTTCAAACTGTATTCAGTTTTTATTTAGGGAAATATTTTCCTGAAGAAAAGCTGAATACAGTTTGAAACATTGAAAAAGCACCTTGCTGGTATCTCATTGTTCATTTTAAAATTGGTTGTGAGTGCCGCACTCTTGCTTGCTGTATATATATTGGGTTGTTATCTATAGACTATGTTGATTTCAGAAACCAAACCAGAAACTTAATTTGCGCACTCTTGCATATGTTCAGTGTAATTATTTTTAATTGTCAAACTGTTTTAATGTAGATTAACTATGCATTTGCTTACAATACAAAGATTGTAAGATTCTTTTATATTAACATGCTGTTCAATATGTGAATAAATTTGTTATCATTCGAGATTGTATGGTTAATAAATAAATTTGTTATTATTCGAGGTTGTATGGAGATATTGATATACAAAGGTGGTGTGACACTTTTATACATACATTATCTTGTAGCTCCCTTAGGAACCCACATACTCTTTTTTTATATAATATATATATATTTACACACATATATAAATATGTATATCTCTCCTTCCTCCCACACACTTCACAGTCCTGTATCGCCTTACCAGGCCACTCTTACCCTTGGAGAGACTCACCTGCGCTGCACTTCCCAATAATCAGACCTGAACACAGGAAATACCATGTGACCCTCACCCCCACCGGAAGAGGCCGGTGCAGGGCACAGGAATCCTGGCCAGCAGAGATGCTGCCATGTTCTGTAACGGGTGGTATTCATGTGACCGCCGGTCAGCTGACCGACAGTCACATGACCTCCTCCATGAGCCCGACGGCTCACTATCCCGATGGTCGGCATGCCGACCAACAGGGACTATTTCCACTCATGGGTGTCCACGACACCCATAGAGTGGGAATAGAACCCGTGGCGACCGCAGGTCGCCACCGAGCCCGCAGCGTGGCGAGCGCAGCGAGCCTGCAAGGGGCTTGCTGCACTCGCCCCTCCCCGCCGGGATCCCGGCGTCGGTATGCTGCCGGGATCCCGGCGTCGGTAAGGTGCCTGGCGGTCAGGAGACCGCCGGTCACCAGTACTACACCCTCTGTAACTGCCTGCAACAGAGCTGGACCCGGAAGAGTGGGCACACACTAGCACCGCATAGTCACTGTATGTGAGAATCTACTGTCACTCTGAGGCTGCGCGCACACCGGCTACAGCTCATTGCCTTATTTGTACAAGATGACTCACATCCCTGCCAGGCACAAAGTGGCATATACTTGGGACTCCTCTGATCCTTGGGGCCCAGTAAATTTGTCCCCTTTGACCCCCCTGTGTCCGGCCCTGAATATATGCAATGCTTAATTAATGTTACCAGTGCTGGGACTGGGTAAGAGCTGTCTGTTACACATGGGGGGAACAAGAGGACACCCAGTCAAAGCATTCTCAAGGGATGTGGTTAATATACCGCCTGCCGGGATCCTGGCATTCACAATACCAACGCCGGAATCCTGACAAGAGGGTAAATGACGATGGTTGGAATCCCGAACGCAGCACCATATTCCCACTCAGGTGGGTCCACACCAGTTCACTAGTGGGAATACAACCTGTGGCGAGCACCGGGCCCAAAGCGTGGCAAATGCAGCGAGCCCACAAGAGGATTCGCTGTCTTGCTGCAGGGATTCCGGTTGATGGGATGCCATTGTCGGTATAGTAACAACCGGAATCCCATCAGCCGGTCACCCATATAGTTTTCCATTCTCAGGTGTCAGCTTCTTTTACTCACGTCCCCAGTTGAAAGCAGAAGTCAGTAATAAACTCCACATCCGGCTCTCCTCTATGTATATCCCAATTTGTGACCCAGGATCCTTGTGAAAAGTGCCGTCCACTGTGATCACATGGCAAGTGTAATCAGCGATACACAGTCTCAACTGCCGCTGCTGTTAGATAGCTGATTTCAGGTGTAGTCAATTTGTGCAATCCTCACTAGTGTGCAGTGACCGTTTCATCAGAGGTCATCTATAGTTTTTATATGTAATAATTTTTGTGAATAAAAGAGATTTTATAGATTTGTATTGTTTATAGTTAACACTTTTAAATATTGATGCGTTCCCTTTAGTGAGGCAACTCACATTATATGATAATGCTCTATATCTCAATAAGATTGCTAACAACTCTTGAATACCTGTAACGGCTACAATTAACAATAGGATTTGATTTTGAAGAATCATATTTCTTTTAGATTTATGTTTCTTTTGAACATCTCTGTTAGAAGAACTTTATTGCAAGATACAGAGAACTTGCCATGGCTGTTATATGATTGCCTTCATTGGTATAAGAAGAGCTAACATCAAAACATAACAGATAAGAACAGTAGAAGAAAATGC
The DNA here is from genome assembly GCF_028390025.1 of Pseudophryne corroboree. Classification (NCBI taxonomy): domain Eukaryota; kingdom Metazoa; phylum Chordata; class Amphibia; order Anura; family Myobatrachidae; genus Pseudophryne; species Pseudophryne corroboree. Next base: position 619,062,166 of record NC_086446.1, read on the forward strand.
GCTGTCATAAAGTAAAAGAAGCTCTCTAGCCTAGAGGGAGCTTCTTTTACTTTATGACATCGCTGCTGGGTTATTATATGTTCTAGTTTTGTCATATATATGGCCGTTGTTCCATTGTTCAGATCATGTACTGTATATGGTTTTTTCCCATTACCATTGACAAATACGTTTATTCCCATTACCATTGACAAATACGTATACGGTGTCTCATTTTTGTATGTTATTTTTAATGTTTTATTAAAAACATGCTTCTGTAGTAAGTGGGTTCCTCCCTTCTGTGTGCTCCCAAAAAGCCAATCTCCTTTTAAATTCTTGGGAATAGGGAGCAATAAGGAGCAAAGAAACCGCTACATGACTGTAACTACACATTAATGTGTGAGTATGGTACGTTCATGTTGTAGGATGTTTTAGATGAAGGTGATACATCTTCTCATTCAAATGGTGACAGAACTAAAGATACCTTGATAAGCTTAAGGCACCTGGTTGCAGTGTGAGTTTCGGTACGCTGTACCAGTTTATCTTGGGGCCACCCGAATTACCACTATTTTCACTGCTGAGGGGTGTATCCCTGATTTTCTAACTTACCACACTATATATTTTTTTTACCTCATTTGTCTATGAGCCTACCTCCTTCTAAATTTCTGTGAACAGGGAGCTATAAAGAGCAAAGAAACCACTATGTGATTTGAAGTGCACATGATTGTGTGAGGATGGTACGTGCATAACTTGGGATGGTTTAGATGAAGGCAGTGGTGCAAGTAGACATTTTTTCTTAGTGGTAAAGATAGTAAAAATAGGTGTGGTCACATGTCATGCGGGGGCGTGGTCACATGAAACTAGGGGCTACATGACAATAGGGGCATGGCTATATTATGCCACACACCATAATGCCCTTTACACATTATGCCACACACCGTAATGCTCCTTACACATTATGCCAAACACCAAAATGCCCATTATACATTATGCCACACACCTTAATGCTTATTACACATTATGCCACACACCGTAATGCCTATCACACATTATGCCAGACACTGTAACACCGATTACACATCATGTCACACACCGTAATGCCCATTACACATTATGGCACACACCGTAATGCCTATTACATATTACATATTATACCACAAAGCATAATGCCTATTACATATTATGCCACACACAGTTATGCCACTGACACCATTTTACAAAAATGCCCCTTATAAATTATGCCCCAGTGGTGGGCTAATTTCATAATGGTACTCCGTACCACCCTACTTCTAGCACTGAATGAAGGTGAATACCTCTATTCATTCAGAGTTAAAGATATCTTGATGAGCTTAAGGCACTTGGTTGCAGTGTGCGTTCTGGTACGCTGTACCTGTTAATTTGGGTTCACCTGAACTACTAATATTCGCACCGTTGAGGGGGGTGTCCCTGAATGTTATACATACTACAACATATATTTTTATCTCACTTGCTTTTGAACAAAGAACTGTTTAAAAGGATCAAGCAATATCTTTCCATTGATGGACTAAGTATTCTTTATTGCATGGGATATTTCATACCTGTATTTGAATTGGAATAGGATTGTGCGCTATTTCCTGTTAATTGTACTTGCTTTTTCTATATGTGTTAGGGTTGGGTAGCCCTTTTATACAGGCAGCTGCACTACTTGATATATTTTTGCACCTTGGGACTATTCACATCTGTTTTTTTACTGTGCTAAGAACAGTAGAAGAATGTGTCTGGCAGATGCCATAGGAAGACACACAAACTGCAAACACTGTGTGTGGTATTCATCAAACTATTGTAAAGCAGAGGAGATGGTCACAAACCTGTCTGGACATGTCCATGTCCTGACCTCTGAACCAGATGAAGCATCCATTGTCATCCTGCTAAGATCATTCTCTCAGAAGACAAGAATGTTGGATGAATGCATGTTGGACTTCATGCTGAGGTAGTTTATCATTTTGTTACACAGTTGGGAGCTCTCTTATTTTGAAGGGAGCAAAATAAAAAGGAAAGAACAATAACTTTGCACCTTGGTAAAATCATGCTGCACTGCAGGTGGAGCTGATGTAAAATGTGCAGGGAGACTTAGCTGTATATTAGGTTCAACTACATTGTAAACAACGTACAGTTCTTATTAGGGATACTATGAGTAGATTTATTATGACTGTTTGTATGGGATTGTTTCAATCACAATATTCTATTATGATGGTACATCAATTGATATTAAATTAAATAACACACAATTAATTTGACAAGAGTGGGCATTGGCTACAACTTTGACTAACGCCATTGCTGTATCCTCCCACCTCAGTATATTTTTACCAGGTGTGCAGGAGCCTCATACCCCATAGTGTATAATATATGTAACAGTGGAAAGCTGCAACATAAGTACATGTCACCGGTATAGCGACAGCGCTGTTACTCTATTATAGAAGCAGCTCGTTTCTGTTCAGCACTCTCATTGCCACAACCGCCGGAGAGGTCCGTGGCCGCGGCACATCAAAGTCAGCAGCACTTCTGTGTTTATGGCACTATGGGGGCATATAATGTATTTATGGCACTCTGGGGGGCATATAATGTGTTTATGGCACTATGGGGGCATATAGTGTATTTGGCACTGTACAAGGGCATTACATGTATCTGATACTATGCAGGGGCATTACGTGTAACTGGCACTATACTGGAGGCATTACGTGTAACTGGCACTATACTTGGAGAATTACGTGTAATTGACACTGTACTGGAGGAATCACGTGTAACTGGCACTATACTGGAGGCATTACGTGTAACCTGCACTATACTGGAAGCATTTACGTGTAACTGGCAATATACTTGGAGCATTACGTTTAACTGGCACTATACTGGAGACATCACGTGTAACTGGCACTATACTGGAGGCATTATGTGTAACTAGCACTATACTGGAGGCATTATGTATAACTAGCACTATACTGGAGGCATCACGTTTAACTGCCACTACAGTGGGGCATTACGTATAACTGACACTATTCTGGAGGCATTACGTGTAACTGCCACTATACTGGGGCATTACATGTAACTGGCACTATACTGTGGGTATTAAGTGTAAGGAGCACTACTATGGGCAATATGTGTAAGACTGCCAATTGTTTGTGTAGGCTAGTCCCACTTTATAATTGCGAGGCTAGTCCCACTTTCCTAGGAGTATATGTGCGCCTTCATTGCGCACATTGGGGGGAGAGTGGGTGCTTCAAAACATCTTGCTCAGAGTGACAGTAGTTTTGGACCCAGCCTGGCTGCTGTCTGGGTACTTTGGGACCTGTCATGTAATCACAGTATATACACAATTGCTGCAGTACCAGCCCACCCACCATGTATCTAATGTATTTGCTTTTCCTAAAAAGTGAGCTGAGGTTTGTGTTCTTGCGCGACTGGGTATGTACTTGAGAAGCCAGTGCCTCCCCAGCCATTGACGTCACCGCACGTCACTGGACTTAGGTATGGAAGGGGTGTGCCCAAACTCAAAGCTACATTGCTATGTAAAAATAAAGCTGTCCAGCATTTGTGGATTGCATGCAAAAGCAGACAGTATTTACCCTGCATGCATGGGCTGATCTAGAATGGGTGCTGGATGTGCGTTGCCTATTTTGATACGCCTTTGTTACTTGCAAAAGTCATTCCATTGCTTTGAACCTGGCACCAGACTTGTTTATGAAACCTTCTAAAGTGACAGATTCTACCTATCATTTTATAAAATGAGAGCTACAATCTGGTTTGTTGCTATGGGCAAAACTATCACTTAATCCTTTTCAGAAGGTTTGTTATTTCTCCCTCAGTCACTATAAGCTGATAAACCAAAGGACTTTCCGTTCCCAAACTCCCCCAGTGATGAGTGACTGTGATCAGAGGCATAACTAGGGGCTTTGACGTCCAGGGCGATAGGAAAAATGCTTTCCCTCACAAAAAAAGAAATCTTTAAAAGCATCATAGAAATCTTATATAGATACAAGGGTGCGAACTTCATGCGAGAATGCCAATATTTTTAAAGCGGCAATCATTTACAAGGCAAAACCAACTTGGCTTCTCTCACCCTATTACGTTTACCCCATAAACTGGTTAATTGCTATAAAACTGCTTACAGAATTAAATACTTTTTTTTATTTTATTTTTACTATTTACGCATGTGGAGACTTTATATAAAGTATAAACATGCCACTCCATAGTAATACACCATATACACATTATTCCACACTATAATGCTAATTTTATGCATTATATCACAGTGCCGCTTGTACCACATCATAGTAGTGCCCATTATATAAATAATACCACACCGTAGTGCCCAGTGTATACATTATGCAACATCATAGTAGTACCCATTAGAGATGTGCGGCGTGCACTGTTCGTGTTTTGGTTTTGATTCTAATTCCATTTTCGTGTTTTGGTTTTGATTCTAATTCCATTTTCGTGTTTTGGTTTTGGCTTGGTTTTGCCCAAACCACCCTTTCGTGTTTTGATTTTGGTTTTGGTTTTGGATCTGAATGATTTTGGGGGGAAAACATAAAAACAGCTAAAATCACGGAATTTGGGGGTATTTTGCTCCTACAGTATTATTAACCTCAATAACAATCATTTCCACACCTCACACCTCACAATGGAGTGATTCCGAGTTGTTCGCTCTCTAGCTGCTTTTAGCAGCATTGCACACGCTAAGCCGCCGCCCTCTGGGAGTGTATCTTAGCTTAGCAGAATTGCGAACGAAAGATTAGCAGAATTGCGAATAGAAATTTCTTAGCAGTTTCTGAGTAGCTCGAGACCTACTCACAAATAGCGTTCAGTTCAGTCATTTTCGTTCCTGGTTTGACATCACACACACGCCCAGCCACTCCCCCGTTTCACCAGACACTCCCGCGTTTATCCCTGACACGCCTGCGTTTTTCCGCACACTCCCAGAAAACGGACAGTTTCCGCCCAGAAACACCCACTTCCTGTCAATCACACTCCGATCACTTCAACGATGAAAAATCTTTGTTCGGACGTGAGTAAATCTACTAAGTTTTGAGCTAAAATACTAACCGCATGTGCACTGCGAATCATGCGCATGCACATGTTTGCCTTAATCGCTCCGTTGCGAAAACGAGTGAACAACTCGGAATGACCCCAATATTGTTTTAAGGCCTAAAAGTTGCACCGAGGTGGCTGTATGACTAAGCTAAGCAACACAAGTGTGCGGCACAAACACCTGACCCATCTAGGAGTGGCACTGCAGTTACAGACAGGATGGCACTATTCAAAAACTAGTCCCCAAACAGCACATAATGCAAAGAAGAAAAATAATTGCAATGAGGTAGTTGTATGACTAAGCCAAGCGACACAAACAATTAGGCCCATCTAGGCGTGCCACTGACTGCAGTGGCAGACAGGAGGGCAGATATAAAAAATAAAAAAATGCCCCAGACAGCACATGATGCAAAGAAGAAAAAGAGGTGCAATTAGGTAGCTGGATGGCCAAGCTAAGCGACACAAGTGTGCGGCACAAACACCTGGCCCATCTAGGAGTGACACTGCAGTTACAGACAGGATGGCACAAAATAAATCTAGTCCCCAAACAGCACATGATGCAAAGAAGAAACACAGGTGCAAGATGGAATTGTCCTTGGGCCCTCCCACCCACCCTTATGCTGTATAAACAGGACATGCACACTTTAACAAACCAAGAATTTCATCGACAGGGTTTGCCACACGACTGTGGCTGAAATGACTGGTTTGTTTAGGCCCCCACCAAAAAAGAAGCAATCAATCTCTCCTTGCACAAACAGGCTCTACAGAGGCAAGATGTCCACCTCATCATCATCCTCCGATTCCTCACCCCTTTCACCGTGTACATCCTCCTCAATGAGTATTAATTCGCCCCCACTGGAATCCACCATCACAGGTTCCTGTGTACTTTCTGGAGGCAATTGCTGGTAAAGCTCTTCCAGGAAGACTTTATAATTCATTTTGATAAACATCATCTTCTCCACATTTTGTAACCTCCTACGCCGATCGCTGACAAGGTTACCGGCAGCACTAAACACTCTTTTGGCGTACACACTGGTGGGGGAGTCATTTAGGTAAAATAAAGCCAGTTTGTGCAAGGGCCTCCAAATTGCCTCTTTTTCCTGCCAGTATACATACAGACTGTCTGACATGCCTACTTGGATGCTGTCACTTATATAATCCTCCACCATTCTTTCAATGGTGACAGAATCATATGCAGGGACAGTAGACATGTCAGTAATTGTTGGCAGGTCCTTCAGTCCGGACCAGATGTCAGCTTTTGCTCCTGACTTCCCTGCATCACCGCCAGCGGGTGGGCTAGGAAATCTTATCCTTTTCCTTTCAGCCCCAGTGGTGGGATAAATTGAAGGAGGAGCTGTTGACGGGTCACGTTCCGCTTGAGTTGACATTTTACTAACCAGCAGGTCTTTGCACCTCTGCACACTTGTGTCTGCTGGAACGAGAGATACAACATAGGCTTTAAACCTAGGATCGAGCACAGTGGCCAAAATGTAGTGCTCTGATTTCAACAGATTGACCACCCTTGAATCCTGGCAAAGCGAATGAAGGGCTCCATCCACAAGTCCCACATACTTTGCGGAATCGCTCTGTCTTAGCTCTTCCTTCAATTTATCCAGCTGCTTCTGCAAAAGCCTGACTCAAGCTGGCAGTGTCTGAACTGACTTCACGTGTGGCAAGTTCGAAGGGTTGGAGAACCTTGCACAAGACAGAAATCCTTCTCCACTGCGCTTGAGTCAGGTGCATTACCCCTCCTTTGCCTATATCGTAGGTGGATGTATAGGCTTGAATGGCCTTTTGCTGCTCCTCCATCCTCTGAAGCATATAGAGTATTGAATTCCACCTCGTTACCACCTCTTGCTTCAGTTGATGGTGAGGCAGGTTCAGGAGTGTTTGCTGGCGCTCCAGTCTTCAGCAGGCAGTGGAAGAATGCCGAAAGTGGCCCGTAATTTTTCGGGCCGCCGACAGCATCTCCTGCACACCCCTCTCATTTTTCAAAACATTCTGCACCACCAAATTAATTGTATGTGCAAAACATGGGACGTGCTGGAATTTGCCCAGTTGTAATGCACGCGCAATATTGGTGGCGTTGTCTGATATCACAAATCCCCAGGAGAGTCCAATTGGGGTAAGCCATTCTGCGATGATGTTCCTCAGTTTCCGTAAGAGTTGTCAGCTGTGTGCCTCTTATGGAAAGCGGTGATACATAGCATAGCCTGCCTAGGAACGAGTTGGCGTTTGCAAGATGCTGCTACTGGTGTCACTGCGGGAGGCCATACATCTACTCAGTGGGCTGTTACAGTCATATAGTCCTTAGTCTGCCCTGTTCCACTTGTACACATGTCTGTGGTTAAGTGGACACTGGATACAACCGCATTTTTTGGGACCATGGTGACTCTTTTTCTGACGTCTGTGTACAGTCTCGGTATCGCCTGCCTAGAGAAGTGGAACCTAGATGGGAATTGATACCGGGGACACAGTAACTCAAAAAAATCTTTAAGTGACCCTGAACTAATGGTGGATACTGGACGCACCTCTAGCACCAACATAGCTGTCAAGGCCTCAGTTATCTTCTTTGCAAAAGGATGACTGCTGTCATATTTCATCTTCCTTACAAAGGACAGTTGGACAGTCAATTGCTTACTGAAAGCAGTGCAAGTTGTCTTCCGACTTCTCCTATGGGATGACTATCGACTCCCAGCAGCAACAACAGCAGCGGCAGCAACAGCAGGCGTACCACTTAAGGATCCTACGGAGGAATCCCGGTTAGGAGAGGACTCCTCAGTCTTGACAGTGACATGGCCTGCAGGACTACGGATGTTCCTGACTTAGTAGAAAGTTGACGTTGATGGAGTTGGTGGTGCATCTTGCAGGAGCTTGGGTACAGGAGGAAGAAGGGATTTAGGTGTCATTGGACTGCTTATGCTCTTACCCAAAGTTTCACAAGTTGACACTGACTTCTGATGAATGCGCAGCAGGTGACATTTAAGGGAGGATGTTCCTAGGTGGTTAACATCCTTACCCCTACTTATTACAGATTGACAGAGGCAACAGATGGCTTGACACCTGTTGTCCGGATTTGAGGAGAAATAATTCCACACCGAAGAGGTGGCTTTTTTGTTTTTTTGCCCAGGCATCACAATGGGCTTCTTCGTCCCAAAGACAACAGGTGTCTCCCCCGGTGCCTGACTTAAACAAACCACATCACCATCAGAATCCTCATCGTCAACTTCCTCCTCAGCGCCAGCAACACCCATATCCTCATCCTGATGTACTTCAACAGTGACATCTTCAATTTGAATATCAGGAACTGGACTGTGGGTGCTCCTTCAGCACTTTCAGGGGGCGTGCAAATGGTGGAAGGAGCCACCTCTTCCCTTCCAGTGTTGGGAAGGTCAGCCTTTGCAACCGCCGACACAATTGGACTCTCCTTGGGGATTTGGGATACCATCTCAGAGCACACAGTTCTTTTCTGTGCTCTTTCCAGCTTAACTCTTTGAATTTTTCTAGCGAAAGGATGAGGGCTTCCATCGTCATGTGAAACTGAACCACTAGCCATGAACATAGGCCAGGGCCTCAGCCTTTCCTTGCCACTCTGTGTCGTAAATGGCATATTGGCAAGTTTACTTTTCTCCTCAGACGATTTAAATTTCTTTTTTTGTTTTTTTTTTACTAAACTTTGGCTTTTTGGATTTTACACGCCCTCTACTATCACATTGGGCATCGGCCTTGGAAGACGACGTTGATGGTATTTCATTGTCTATGTCATGGCTAGTGGCAGCAGCTTTAGCACGAGGAGGAAGTGGTTCTTCTTGATCTTTCCCTATTTTCTCCTCAAAATTTTTGTTTTCCATTATTTTATGGGAGTTATAAGAGACAATATGCGTCACAGGAATTACTGATGACACAGGACACTACCAATGGTCTGATGCAGCCTAACAGGTTGTTATAATTGTTATACTGCAGCAGTGGACATAGGCGTGCGCAGGGGGGGGTGCCTGGTGCGCACAGGCACCCCCTAATGTCTGTCACCCCCTCACACACACCTGCTGCAGTATCGGCCATCGCCAAGTGTGCTCATTTCTGTCCTCCCGCCCATTGTGCCCACCACCCCCTCCGCTCAGTCTGGCTGTCATTCATTTGTATGGTGCAGCATCACTGATGTAATCCTACTCCCAGTTCCTCTAACCTGTGGGATGTGTGGTGATGATGTCATGCCGCGTGCATGCACGCTCATGCTCCCACCCATGCTCTCTCTCTACTCATGTGCCAACACCACAGAATACAGCGTTCCTCTTGGAGGAGGACAAGTTCAAATTCAATAAATATTTCGAGAGATTAGGATATAATCTATGGTAATAAAATATACAAATGTAATAAATATATATATATATATATATATATATATATATATATATCTCATCAATTCTCTATATTATTTAATTTGCATTGAGTGCCAATATGTGGTGGTAGACACGCCTGATAGGTGGTGCTAGACACGCCCATTAGGTGGTGTTAGACATGCCCAATAGGCGGTGCTAAACAGGCCCTTCTAATCGTGCACCCCCTAATAAAATGTCCTGCGCACGCCTGTGGCAGTGGATATATAGCAGCAGCGTATATCGCCACTGGAATTACTGATGACATAGGACACACACTACCACTGGTTTGATGCAGCCCAACAGCTTTTTAATAATAATATAATTGTAATTTGTTATACTGCAGCAGTGGATATATATAGCAGCAGCGTATATCGCCACTGGAATTACTGATGACACAGGACACACACTACCACTGGTCTGATGCAGCCCAACAGCTTTTTAATAATAATAATAATATAATTGTAATTTGTTATACTGCAGCAGTGGATATATGCTGTATATAGCAGCAGCGTATATACCAACTGTAATTACTGATGACACAGGACACACACTACCACTGGTCTGATGCAGCCCAACAGCTTTTTAATAACAATATAATTGTAATTTGTTATACTGCAGCAGTGGATATATATAGCAGCAGCGTATATCGTCACTGGAATTACTGATGACACAGGACACACACTACCACTGGTCTGATGCAGCCCAACAGCTTTTTAATAATAATGATATAATTGTAATTTGTTAAACTGCAGCAGTGGATATATATAGCAGCAGCGTACATCATCACTGGAATGACTGATGACACAGGACACTGGACATATGGCAGCAGAGAACACCAACACTGTGACTGCCTGGATTAATGCAGCACAATACACTGAGTGACTACACTGGACTGGTCTGCACAACACAGCCCCACTTTACAGCTACACTGGATATATGGCAGCAGAGAACACTAACACTGTGACTGCCTGGACTGATGCAGCACAATCAGAGCCGGCCATAGGCATAGGCAAACTAGGCAATTGCCTAGGGCATTTGATATGCCTAGGGGCATCATCAGCTACTGCTGATTAAAATGATATGCTGCATGCCTATATTCTGTATGTAGCATTTCATATGCAGATACAGCCACAGTCTCACACAGTATATTGGCATGCTGCATATCAGTTTAATCAACAGAAGCTGCTTGTGCATCCTAGCCACATAGCAATGCAAATAAGATGCATTTTCATTAATAAAAGTGCCCGACGTTAGCATTGATGCAAGATTTGTGAGGACACATCTGTATCCAAGCAGAGGCAGAGGTCACAGTGTTAGTGGAAGTGTGAGTGCTGTGTGCATGTGAGTGGGTTGGTTGTGCAGTAGTGTTCAGAATATGTGTAAGGAGCATTATGTGTGTCATGTAAAAATGCATTAATAATGTGCAACATATGTGTAAAGAGCCACTATGTGTGTCATTATGTGTATAAGGGCATTAATAATGTGCGGCAAATGTGTAACAGGGTACTACTGTATGTGTGTCATTATGTGTATAGGGGCACTAATAATGTGCAGCAAATGTGTAGGGGACACTATATGTGTCATTATGTGTATAAGGGCATTAATAATGTGCGGCATATGTGTAAGGGACATTATGTGTAAAAGGGCTTTAATAAAGGTTGTCATAATGTGTAAGGCACATTATGTTTATAAGGACATTAATGTGTCTCATGTGTAAGGGGCATTACTCTGTGGCATTATGTGTATAAGGTGCTCTACTATGTGGCGTTGCGTATAGAAAGGGCACTACTGTGCTGTCTAATGTGAATAAAGAGCAATAGGGTGTGGTGTAATGTGAATAAGGAGCAATTCAGTGTGATGTAATGTGAATAAGGGGCTCTACTGTGAGGAGTAACGTTTATAAGGTAAAGTGATACTACTGTGGGATGTAATATGAATTATGGACACTATTACAAGATAAAATGTGAATAAAGTTGCAGTACTGTGTGGCGTAATTGGAATTGGGGTTACTATTGTGTGGCCATGCCCCTTCCCAGCAAGAAGATGCCCCTTTTTGGGCTGTGCGTCAAATGTGCGAACTGTTCCTATTTAAAATATAGGGGGTACAAGGACTGCTATGGGTGAGGGGTGATGGTGCTGGGAAAGAGGTGCAAGGTCAGAGGCAGTACGAGCGGTGGTACTAGGGGGCACCAGCCAAAATCTTGCCTAGGGCATCATATTGGTTAGGGCCGGCTCTGGTGACCAGTCAGGAGCAGGTTAAATAACATAGATATTGAATGCCACTGTATCATCTCCATTGTACAAATCATTTCAATTTACACAGTGGCAATCAAGACTTACTCTTATCATCACACAGCAGTTCATTTAAAGATGTCATTTAGGTTTGGTAATTATATCTTTCATGGCCATTGATTTAATGATGGAAAAGAACAAGTGATTCAGTGATGATTGCTCACAAAAAAAATAATAGACTAAGCTTGTGCTGTGGATAAAATAATATTTTCTTCCTTTATGAAGTTCTGCAAAAAATGTTACATGGACTTTTTTCTTTTCTTTTTTTAAATCCTTTGTATAAAAATTATTAGATTATGAGACTAAAAGTACACATACCGGAGGCTGATCCTTAACTATTTGCTGCCCATTTTCCTTTTTAAAATGCCAGTATGGTGGTCTCTATTGCCCCTTTTATTGCAAATATCCTGCACCGCCCCATCTCCACCCCATAGCTCTGTACAACTTATGGGTGTGATAAAAACAATGTTGACATTTAAAATGTTGGCACCAGAATATTGACATGGATTGAATGACGGCACTCATAATTTCATACATGGTCATCATGTCGGCATTGTGCATGCTGTCAGCCAGCATGTCAACATAGCATTCTTATAGTATCTAAGCCCTAACCCTAACTGCAGCCTAACCATAACTCTGACATATACTGTTCACATCCTCAGTGTTGACATACCAACCATGTCATGACAATGTACTTTATGCTATACGTAACCAAAACTCCATTGGCCCCTCTGTGTGATATATATGATAGATAGATAGATAGATAGATAGATAGATAGATAGATAGATAGATAGATAGATAGATAGATAGATAGATATGTCTAGGGGTCATCGTGCCACACAGCATAGTGCACCTTGCCCTTATCAGCTGTAATTGTCAGCAGCATACACTTGCATGATTGGCCACTGTACTCAATGTGGGTGAAGTTTTGTTTACATACATGACTCTGCCCATGTCCAAACGGCATTTAATGAGCCTGTGGTGCGCTCGGCGGGCTTGTGTCAGCATGGGATCTGTTTGTTCTGTATTTGAATCTTTTTTTGCTATATATCTGCAGTGCATTATTAGCCCCTGAAGAAGACCAATTGATTGTGGTTGAAAAATATGGATCTTTAATACTTTTTAAAGTAAAAACGCTGCCACTGAAATGTGAGTGCTGGCTCTTTTGTCTTGCAGGAAAAAGTGAGCGTTATAGAGATGTGCGGCGTGCACTTTTTGTGTTTTGTGTTTTGGTTCTAATTTCATTTTTGTGTTTTGGTTTTGGCTTGGTTTTGCCAAAACCACCCTTTCGTGTTTTAGTTTTGGTTTTGGTTTTGGATCTGGATGATTTTTGAGAGAAAAAACATAAAATCATCTAAAATCACAGAATTTGGGGGTAATTATGCTCCTACAGTATTATTAACCTCATTAACAATCATTTCCACTCATTTCCAGTCTATTCTGAACACTTCACACCTCACAATAATGTTTTTAGGCCTAAAAGTTGCACAGAGATGGCTGTATGACAAAGCTAAGCGACACAAGTGTGCGGCACAAACACCTGACCCAGAACAGTTGCAGACAAGATGGCACTATTCAAAAACTAGTCCCCAAACAGCACATGATGCAAAGAAGAAAAAGAGGTGCAATTAGGTAGCTGGATGGCCAAGCTAAGCGACACAAGTGTGCGGCACAAACACCTGGCCCATCTAGGAGTGGAACTGCAGTTACAGACAGGATGGCAGATTTAAAAAATAGGCCCCAAACAGCACATGATGCAAAGAAGAATAAGAGGTGCAATGAGGTAGCTGTATGACTAAGCTAAGCGATACAAGTGTGTGGCACAAACACCTGGCCCATCTAGGAGTGGCACTGCAGTGGCAGACAGCATGGCAGATGTAAAAAATAGGCCCCAAACAACACATGATGCAAAGAAGAAAAAGAGGTGCAAGATGGAATTGTCTTTGGGCCCTCCCACCCACCCTTGTGCTGTATAAACAGGACATGCACACTTTAACAAACCAATCATTTCAGCGACAGGGTCTGCCACACGACTGTGGCTGAAATGACTGGTTTGTTTGGGCCCCCACCAAAAAAGAAGCAATCAATCTCTCCTTGCACAAACTGGCTCTAAAGAGGCAAGATGTCCACCTCATCATCATCCTCCAATTCCTCACCCCTTTCACCGTGTACATCCTCCTCACTGAGTATTAATTCGTCCTCACTGGAATCCACCATCACAGGTCCCTGTGTACTTTCTGGAGGCAATTGCTGGTAAAAGTCTTCCCGGAGTACTTTATAATTCATTTTGATGTACATCATCTTCTCCACATTTTGTGTAAGTAACCTCCTACGCCGATCGCTGACAAGGTTACCGGCAGCACTAAACACTCTTTCGGAGTACACACTGGATGGGGGGGGGGGGCAAATTAGGTAAAATAAAGCCAGTTTGTGCAAGGGCCTCCAAATTGCCTCTTTTTTCCTGCCAGTATACGTACGGACTGTCTGACATGCCTACTTGGATGCTGTCACTCATATAATCCTCCACCATTCTTTCAATGGTGACAGAATCATATGCAGTGACAGTAGACATGTCAGTAATTGCTGGCAGGTCCTCCAGTCCGGACCAGATGTCAGCTTTCGCTCCTGACTTCCCTGCATCACTGCCAGCGGGTGGGCTAGGAAATCTTATCCTTTTCCTTGAAGCCCCAGTGGCGGGAGAAATTGAAGGAGGAGCTGTTGACGGGTCACATTCCGCTTGAGTTGACAATTTACTAACCAGCAGGTCTTTGCACCTCTGCACACTTTTGTCTGCTGGAAAGAGTGATACAACGTAGGCTTTAAACCTAGGATTGAGCACGGTGACTAAAATGTAGTGCTCTGATTTCAACAGATTGACCACCCTTGAATCTTGGCAAAGCGAATGCTCCATCCACAAGTCCCATATACTTTGCTGAATCGCTCCATCTTAGCTCCTCCTTCAATTTATCCAGCTCCTTCTGCAAAAGCCTGATGAGGAGAATGACCTGACTCAAGCTGGCAGTGTCTGAACTGACTTCACGTGTGGCAAGTTCGAAGGGTTGGAGAACCTTGCACAAGACAGAAATAATTCTCCACTGCGCTTGAGTCAGGTGCATTACCCCTCCTTTGCCTATATCGTAGGTGGATGTATAGGCTTGAATGGCCTTTTGCTGCTCCTCCATCCTCTGAAGCATATAGAGTATTCAATTCCACCTCATTACCACCTCTTGCTTCAGTTGATGGCAGGGCAGGTTCAGGAGTGTTTGCTGGTGCTCCAGTCTTTGGCACGCAGTGGCAGAATGCCGAAAGTGGGCCACAATTTTTCGGGCCACCGACAGCATCTCCTGCACACCGCTCTCATTTTTCAAAAAATTCTGCACCACCAAATTAATTGTATGTGCAAAACATGGGACATGCTGGAATTTGCCCAGATGTAATGCACGCACAATATTGGTGGCGTTGTCCGATTTCACAAATCCCCAGGAGAGTCCAATTGGGGTAAGTCATTCTGCGATGATGTTCCTCAGTTTCCATTAGAGGTTGTCAGCTGTGTGCTTCTTATGGAAAGCGGTGATACATAGCGTAGCCTGCCTAGGAATGAGTTGGCGTTTGCAAGATGCTTCTACTTGTGCCGCTGCGGGAGGCCATACATCTACCCAGTGGACTGTTACAGTCATATAATCCTTAGTCTGCCCTGTTCCACTTGTCCACATGTCCGTGACGTCTGTGTACATTCTCGGTATCACCTGCCTAGAGAAGTGGAACGTAGATGGGATTTGATACCGGGGACACAGTATCTCCATGAAATCTCTAAGTGCCACTGAACTAATGGTGGATACCGGATGCACCTCTAACACCAACATAGCTGTTAAGGACTCAGTTATCCGCTTTGCAAAAGGATGACTGCTGTCATATTTCATCTTCCTCACAAAGGACTGTTGGAAAGTCAATTTCTTACTGGAAGTAGTACAAGTGGTCTTCCGACTTCCCCTCTGGGATGACGATCGACTCCCAGCAGCAACAACAGCAGCGGCAGCAGCAGCAGGCGTAACACTCAAGGATTCTCTCGGAGGAATCCCAATTAGGAGAGGACTCCTCAGTCTTGACAGTGACATGGCCTGCAAGACTACGGACGTTCCTGACTGAGGAGGAAGTTGACGTTGAGGGAGTTGGTGGTGTGGCTTGCATGAGCTTGGGTACTAGAGGAAGAAGGGATTTAGGTGTCAGTGGACTGCTTACGCTCTTACCCAAAGTTTCACAACTTGACACTGACTTATGATGAATGCGCAGCAGGTGACGTATAAGTGAGGATGTTCCTAGGTGGTTAACATCCTTACCCCTACTTATTACAGATTGACAGAGACAACAGATGGCTTGACACCTGTTGTCCGGATTTGTGGAGAAATAATTCCCCGCCGAAGAGGTGGCTTTTTTGGTAGTTTGCCCAGGCATCACAATGGGCTTCTTCGTCCCAAGGACAACAGGTGTCTTCCCCGGTGCCTGACTTAAACCACATCACCATCAGAATCCTCATCGTCAACTTCCTCCTCAGCGCCAGCAACACTCATGTACCTGGTGTACTTCAACAGTGACATCTTCAATTTGAATATCAGGAACTGGACTGTGGGTGCTCCTTCTAGCACTTGCAGGGGGTGTGCAAATGGTGAATGGAGCCAAATCTTCCCATCCAGTGTTGGGAAGGTCAGCCATCGCAACCGCTGACACACTTGGGCTCTCCTTGGGGATTTGTGATACCATCTCAGAGCGCACAGTTCTTTTCTGTGCTCTTTCCAGCTTAACTCTTTTAATTTTTCTAGCAGGAGGATGAGGGCTTCCATCATCATGTGAAGCTGAACCACTAGCCATGAACATAGGCCAGGGCCTCAGCCATTCCTTGCCACTCCGTTCTTTTTACTGAACTTTGGCTTTTTGGATTTTACACGCCCTCCACTATCATATTGGGCATCAGCCTTGGCAGACAACGTTGATGGCATTTCATCATCTATGTCATGGCTAGTGGCAGCAGCTTCAGCACTAGGAGGAAGTGGTTCTTCTTGATCTTTCCCTATTTTCTCCTCAAAATTTTTGTTCTCCATTATTTTTTGGGAGTTATATGAGACAATATGCGGCACAGGAATGACTGGAATAACTGATGAGACAGGACACTACCTCTGGTCTGATTCAGCCCAACAGGTTGTTATAATTGTTATACTGCAGCAGTGGACAAATAGCAGCAGCGTATATCGTCACTGGAATTACTGATGACACAGGACTCTACCACTGGACTGATGCAGCCCAACAGGTTGTTATAATTGTTATACTGCAGCAGTGGACATATAGCAGCAGCGTATATCGTCACTGGAATTACTGATGACACAGGTCACTACCACTGGTCTGATGCAGCCCAACAGGTTGTTATAATTGTTATACTGAGCAGTGAACATATAGCAGCAGCGTATATCGTCACTGGAATTACTGATGATAAAGGACACTACCCCTGGTCTGATGCAGCCCAACAGGATGTTATAATTGTTATACTGCAGCAGTGGACATATAGCAGCAGCGTATATCGTCACTGGAATTACTGATGACAAAGGACACTACCACTGGTCTGATGCAGCCCAACAGGTGTTATAATTGTTATACTGCAGCAGTGCTCATATAGCAGCAGCGTATATCATCACTGGAAATACTGAGGACACAGGACACTACCACTGGTATGATGGAGCCCAACAGGTTGTTATAATTGTTATACTGCAGCAGTGGACATATAGCAGCAGCGTATATCGTCACTGGAATTACTGATGACACAGGACACTACCACTACACACAGAAGCCAGGCGGTAGGGTGGGGACGCAGAGACGCGGGGCGGTAGAGAGGGGATGCAGAGACGTGGGCGGTAGGGAGGGGACGCAGAGACACGGGCGGTAGGGAGGGGACGCAGAGACGTGGGGCGGTAGGGAGGGGATACAGAGACGCGGTAGGGGGTATAGAGAGACGCAGGGCAGTAGGGAGGGGATAGAGAGACGCGGGGCGGTAGGGAAGGGATACAGAGACGCGGGGCAGTAGGGACGGGATACAGAGACGCGGTGCGGCAGGGAGGGGATACAGACGCGGGGCGGTAGGGAGGGGATACAGAGACGCAGGGTGGTAGGGAGGGGATACAGAGACGCAGGGCGGTGGGGAGGGGATACAGAGATGCAGGGCAGGGATAGAGAGATGCGGGTGGTAGGGGGGATAGAGAGATGCGGGGTGGTAGGGAGGGGATAGAGAGACGCGGGCGGTAGAGAGGGGATAGAGAAATGCGGGGTGGTAGGGAGGGGATAGTGAGACGAGGGGAGGTAGGGAGTGGATAGAGAGACGCGGAGCGGTAGGCAGGGGATAGAGAGATGCGGGGCAGTACGGAGGGGATACAGAGACGCGTGCGTCAGGGAGGGGATACAGAGACACAGGGTGGTAGGGAGAGGACAGAGAGACGCGGGGCGGTAGGGAGGGGATACAGAGATGTGGGGCAGTAGGGAGGGGCTAGAGAGATGCGGGGCGGTAGGGAGGGGATACAGAGAAGCGGGGCGGCAGGGAGGGAATACAGATACGCGGGGTGGCAGGGAAGGGATACAGAGACGCGGGGCGGTAGGGAGGGGATACAGAGAGGCGGGCGGTAGGGAGGGGATACAGTGACGCGGGGCGGTAGGGAGGGAATACAGAGAGGCGGGGCGGTAGGGAGGGGATACAGAGATGCAGGGAGGGGATACAGTGACGCGGGGTGGTAGGGAGGGTCCCCAGTGAGGAAGGTGATGGAGAGCAGGAAAAGTAGTGCAGGGGGTGGACACCAGAAGCGGAGACCTAGGGAAGAGAGAAGAGGTAGTGATACTGCACTGGTTAGATAGGGCAGTGACCTGAGTCTGCTCCTGATCCCGGGAATACAGGTAAAGTATGGGGGGCCTGGTGGATGTGACCAGTGGTGGAAGTGGTGACAGCGTGGCCCCACACACATCACCGGGGTGGCAGAGCTCTCTCCTGGCCCCCAGCTCGCACCTGACACTCTCACCTGTGACGTTGGTGCAGCGCCCAGGTGTCACCGTCCACAGTCTCACCACTCTGTCCATGTGATACCCCATCTCAGCGCTGTCGGGCCGGCAGTCCAGGCTCTGTGGTGTGGAGTTCGGGCCCCTGGCGATGGTGTGTGCGGAGGAGGTGGCACTGGCAGGTCTGTGTACGCGGTGCCGGGAGGGCTATGAAAGCCTTTTCCTGAGCCACCTGTCCCTCCTAATGTGTATGCCACATTGCAGCAGTTGTTGTTGTTCGCCAAGCGCCGCGGAGTCGGAGTTGCTGATGGCGGTGGGGTGAGATGGACAGGCAGCAGGAGCAGAGGCTTGCTGCACATGTGGTGGGCTCTCTGACTCCGCCCAGCATTAGAGGGCCAGGCACAGAGTCACAGGGTTATTATATAGGAGATATATATATATATATATATATACACACACACACACTCACAGTACTGTGCAAAAGTTTTAGGCAGGTGTGGAAGAATGCTTTCAAAAACAGAAGTGTTAGTTTATTTTTATCAATTAACAAAATGCAAAGTGAATGAACAGAAGAGAACTCTAAATCAGTTGGTGTGAACACCCTTTGCGTTCAAAACAGCATCAATTCTATGTACACTTGCACACAGTTTTTGTGGGAACTTCGTGGGGAGGTTGTTCCAAACATCTTGAAGAATTAACCACAGATCTTCTGAGGAAGTAGGATTGTCCAAATGTAATACCAGACAGACTAGGGACCACGTGTAATGTGATGTGATTTGGTCAAAAATGCGAGTTTAGCTCTAAACTTGCATGTTTTGACCATCTCGAAAAAGTAACAGGAAACAAATGTGAGTAAACATTTTTCAGCCTTACTAAAAACTTGCATTCTACAACTTGCATCCAGATGTTTTCCAATAGAAAAGATAGATCTCGGTCAAAAAAATTAGACTAGGTTCAGGTAGTCCAGTTTGATGTTATTAAGTACTTTAAAAATAAAACACATTTAAACACAGCTGAACCCCATAATTAGCACTGATATCATTATATCTGACACAACCACATACATAGTAACATAGTTAAGGAGGTTGAAAAAAGACAAGTTGTCCATCAAGTTCAACCTTTATATATTGACCCATACTATCCCCTATATAACCATAGCTTAACCTATAATGACTCAAGTGTACTCCATTTATTGTCTAGTTGACAACTAGAATGCTTTTTTCCTAAAATACATTTTTCTAGAATACATTATATGTATAGATTGACTCAATTAAGACAGTTTTTCGTCTAGTTGACAACTAGATTACATAATTGTCTTAAAAATACATTTTTCTAAGATACAAACATTTAGAAGTTATACCCTTTGATATCTTATTCAGTTAGAAAGTTATCAAATCCGTATTTAAAATTGTTGACCAAATCTGACATTACTATCTTCTCTGGCAAAGAATTCCATATTCTTACTGCCCTTACTGTGAAGAACCCCCTCCTTCGCTGGGTACGAAATTTCCTGTCCTCTAACCTCAAAAGGGTGCCCGCGTGTTCTGTGTAGAGATCTCTCAATAAACAGATCTCCTGTTAGCTCCATGTATTGTCCTTTTAAGTATGTATAAATATTTATAATGTCCCCTCTTAGACGCCTCTTCCAGTGTAAACATATCTAATCTAGTAAGCCTTTCCTCATAATCCAGTGCCTCTAACTCCTTGATCGATTTTGTAGCTCATCTCTGTACCCTTTCAAGCTCTAAGATATATTTTTTTATAATGTGGTTCCCAGAATTGTACACAATAATCAAGATGTGGATGTACCAATGATTTATATAGTGTCAGGATTATGCTTTCACCCTTTGTCTCAATTCCCTGTTTTATGTATGCCTATATCTTATTTGCTTTTTGCTGCTGCAGTTTGACATTGGGTACTGTTATTTAGTCTATTATCAATGAGTACCAACAAATCTTTTTTCTAAAATCGTCTCCCCTAACTTCTCCCCATTTAATTTGTAGGTTGCATGATTATTTTTAGCCCCAAGCTTCCAGTTGAAATAAGTCATTTTGTAGGAACCCTGAATCCCTGTCTGAGTTAATTCCCCTACATAGCTTGGTATCGTCTGCAAAAATTTACACTGTGCTTTCAAAATCTGTTCCTAGGTCATTAATAAATAAATTGAACAGTAATGGCCCGAGTACTGACTCTTGAGGTATTCCACTGAATAAAGTGGTCCAGCCAGTTACTTATCCAAGTACAAAGAGTGTTTCCTAGGCCAAGTTCTTTTCGATTTAAATCAGCCTCATGTGAGCAACTGTATCGAAGGCTGTTACAATCCTGAGCACTCATGTTTTGTTTTTGTTATAAATTACCTTTGCTTCAGTTTGTGGAACTACAGGTCACAGCTAGCTCCTGCATAGTTGTCTCCCAGTGCCTTTGCTCCTGCACTCAGCAACTGACTTCACAGGTGTCTGGATTCTGTAATTACAGCTCGTTACCTGAAAACTACTATTCAGCTTGTCAGCCTGCTCAGTCTGCACTGCAGCTGCATGTTATATCAATTACTGGGGGCCTGTCTGGTGCTCACAACTGATTGGTCCAGCCTGTTCTTTTAAGCCTCTCAATCCCAAGAGGCTTTGCCAGTTATAGCTACTCCATGTGGTGTTCTGCTCTCGGGTTCCTCTCTGGTCTCAGTTCATCTGTCCAGTGGGCATCGCCTTGTTCCAGTATTGAATTCCAGCTTCAACATCTTGCTGACGACTTTAGTCTGCCAACTGCCGTTACCCTGTCTCCAAGTGTCTGCACCCCAGTCCGTTCGTGTGCCGCTACCTCCTGTGTCACCCCTGGAGTGCCTGCTGCTGTTCCATCTCCACGGCCCCAGCGTATCATCTGGCCGTGTGCACCCTGCCACCTTCTCCAGTTCCTGTTTGTTCCTGTGTATCCCTGCGGTTGGTCATATACAACACCTCTACCATAACTCCAGTCCAGTTCAGGTATCAAGTGACCCAGACAGGGGGCCGCGACCTGCACGTTGGAAGCCGCGAAGCCCATATCCCCTTGCGGGGTTCCCTGGTGAAAACCTTCCGGCGTGTTAGACTCCGCACCTCTGTTCTGGGTAACGTCAACCACTTGGTACCTGATCCCGAATTCCGGATTCTGCACCAGTTCCTGACATTCCCGAATTCCGGATTCTGCACCAGTTCCTGACATTATAACTGGCCCACCACTTCCTGGGCATGGACCCGTCACAGCAAAATCCGGCTCAAATCTTGGCTGGTCAAATACAAAATTTGACGCAGCAACTGCAAGATCTAAAGCTCCGAGTTTCCACCCAGAAGAAACTAGCAGGTCATTGGTTGTAACCAGAGCTCCTGGGCCTGAACCAAAGCTGCATCTTCCAGCTCGGTTTACAGGTGACCGGAAACAGTTCCAGAATTTCCGTGATAGCTGCAAGC
Organism: Pseudophryne corroboree; assembly: GCF_028390025.1. Classification (NCBI taxonomy): domain Eukaryota; kingdom Metazoa; phylum Chordata; class Amphibia; order Anura; family Myobatrachidae; genus Pseudophryne; species Pseudophryne corroboree. The sequence continues at coordinate 619,084,345 of NC_086446.1, forward strand.
TATATTTCAGACTCCGGCCATTATCGTCTGGTTCTGAGGCTCAGCGAGTAGGTATCATCATCTCCCTCCTGCAGGGGGAACCCCAGTCCTGCGCGTTCGGATTAAAAACGGAGAATCCCGCCTTGCACACAGTGGATGCCTTTTTTAGCGCCCTAGGAATTCTTTATGATGACCCGGACCGAGCAGCTTCTGCAGAGGCTCACTTACAAGCCCTGAAACAAGGGAAAAACACGGCCGAGGTATACTGCACTGAGTTTCGCAGATGGGCAGGTGATAGTGGTTGGAATGACCCAGCCCTCTCAAGTCAGTTCCGCTTAGGCCTCACTGAGCAAATTAAAGACTACCTTGTCCAGTATCCTACTCCTGAAACCCTGGACAAGCTCATGCAGTTAGCAATTTGAGTAGATCGTCGGATCAGGGAACGGAGGATGGAGAAAGGTGGAGGGTCACCATCTCCCTCAGCAGTAGCCTTGGAAGAAGCCGAAGATTCCAGTGAACCCATGCAGATTGGGGCCTTTCGTCTTTCTGCTCAGGAAAAATCTCGTAGACGATCGATGGGCCTATGCTTATATTGTGGAGCAAAGGGTCATTTTGCTAATGTTTGCACCCTGAAGTCGGGAAAAGACAAGACCCAGGGGTAAAAGGGGAGTTACTCCTGGGTCTGGCTGGAATCTCACCAAAAAATTCAGTCTTGCTTCCAGTTCAAATTAGTCTACCTACTCAGCAAGTTGCAGTCAAGGCTTTTGTTAATTGTGGTGCAGCTGCCAACTTTATGGATATCTCTTTCGCCCGGTCCTGGAACATTCCTACACTAAAGATGAAGCCTTCTGTGACCATTTGTGGCCTTGACGGTAACCCCCTCCTCAGTGGGCAAGTGTCTCAGCAAACTCCTCCTGTTCATTTAACTACTGGTCTTCTGCACTCGGAGAAGATTATTTTCCTCCTTGTCAATTGCCCCATGGCCTCCATAGTCCTAGGGCTTCCATGGTTGAAATCCCATAATCCATCCATCTGCTGGAAGACAGGAGAACTCTTACAGTGGGGAACAGAATGTACAGGAAGATGTCTGTCCTTGCCAGTGCGATGCTCTCAAGTTATACCAGAGGGGCTACCGACTCCATATCATTCATTTGCGAATGTCTTCTCCAAGAAAGAGGCGGATACTCTTCCCCCCCATCGACCTTATGACTGTGCCATCAGTCTGGTATCCGAAGATAAATTACCTAAGGGTAGATTATATGCTCTTTCTTTGCCAGAAACTAAAGCCATGGAAGACTATATTCAGGAGAACCTAAGCAAAGGGTTTATTCGTCCCTCAAAATCACCAGTAGGAGCAGGATTCTTCTTTGTGGCAAAAAAGGACGGCTCCTTACGTCCATGCATTGATTATAGAGGACTCAACAAAATCACTGTTAAGAATTCTTATCTTTTGCCTTTGATTTCCGTGTTGTTTGATCAACTCCGGATGGCGGAAATCTTCTCTAAAATTGATCTTCGGGGGGCATATAACCTCATACGAATTAAGGCCGGTGACGAGTGGAAGACGGCCTGCAACACTCATTCTGGGCATTATGAATACCTTGTTATGCCATTTGGATTGTCAAATGCTCCTGCCGTCTTCCAAGATTTTATCAATGATGTGCTCCGAGAATTCCTGGGAAAATTTGTTGTGGTCTACTTGGACGACATCCTGATATATTCACGGTCACTTGAGCAGCATCGAGTCCATGTCCAGATGGTGTTGCAAAAGCTCCGGGAGCACCATCTATACGCCAAGTTAGAAAAATGTGAATTCGAAGTGAAGGAAGTCGCTTTCTTAGGATACATCATCTCTCCCAAGGGGTTCTCCACGGATCCCAGTAAGCTTCAAGCAATTCAAGATTGGGCACAACCTACTAACCTTAAAGCTATACAACGCTTTCTTGGGTTCGCTAATTATTACAGGAGATTTATTCGTTCATTTTCAGACATTGTTGCACCTATTGTTGCTTTGACCAAGAAAGGTGCGGATCCGTCACATTGGTCATCTTCAGCTCTACAAGCTTTTCTCAAGTTAAAAAAAGACTTTATATCTGCACCTGTTCTTAGTCATCCAAATCCTGACCTGCCTTTTGTTATGGAAGTGGATGCTTCTGAAGTGGGAGTGGGAGCAGTCCTATCACAGAAAGATCCAGTGGATTCTAAACTTCACCCGTGCTTTTTTCTGTCCAGAAAGTTCTCTCCTGCCGAAGCCAACTATGATGTTGGAAATCGTGAACTGCTTGCTATCAAGTGGGCTCTAGAAGAATGGAGGCATTGGTTGGAAGGGGCGAGACACGTGATTACAATCCTCACTGACCATAAAAACTTATTCTATATTGAGTCAGCCAAGAGACTGAATCCAAGACAGGCACGATGGGCATTATTCTTCACTAGATTCAACTATGTGATCTCCTATCGGCCAGGATCGAAGAACCTTAAAGCAGATGCCTTGTCACGAAGCTTCCTTCCAATTCAAAATTCATCCTGCTCTTCTGAACCAATTATTCCTGTTTCCAATATCCATGCTGGTCTTGCTCAAGATTTTGTCTCCCAGATTCAAGCCAAACAGTCTCTTGCACCCATGGGTACTCCCTCAAGACTCCTCTTTGTCCCTAAAGAGTACAGGAAAGAAGTTTTATCTGAATTTCATGTAAAAAGAGTTTCTGGGCATCCAGGGATTTCTAAGACTCTGGATTTATTGTCTCGCTCAGTTTGGTGGCCTTCTATGTATCAAGATGTTAGAGAGTTCATTCTTGCTTGTGAGATCTGTGCTCAACATAAAACTCCTCGTAAAGCTCCCATGGGACATCTTACGCCTCTTACGGTTCCCTCAAGACCTTGGTCCCATATTTCTATGGACTTTGTGGTTGATCTTCCCAAGTCATCGGGGTACAATACCATTTGGGTTGTGGTAGACCGGTTCAGTAAGATGGCTCACTTTGTTCCTCTTCGCAAGCTCCCCAGTGCCAGGGAATTGGCAACCTTGTTTATCCAACATATCTTTAAATTACATGGATTACCACAGGACATCGTCTCCGACAGAGGAACTCCGTTTATTGCTCAATTCTGGCGAGCTTTCTGTTCAGCCTTGGATATTAATCTTAGTCTGTCCTCTGGTTATCATCCGCAATCCAATGGACAGACTGAGCGAGTGAACCAGTCTCTTGAACAGTATCTCCGTTGTTATGTTTCCAAGTACCATAACGATTGGGTGGACCATCTGGCATTTGCTGAATTTGCATATAATAATTCCAGTCACTCTTCTTCATCCATGTCACCCTTCTTTTGTCTCTCTGGGTTCCATCCCAGGTCTAACGCTTTTGACATCCTGCAGCAACAGACTTCTTCCCTTGATCCTGTAGCTCGTCTGAGGAAAATTTGGAGGAGAGTACGTCTGGCACTCAACCAAGTCTCTGTTCGTTTCAAACAATTTGCTGACAGACGACGAAGACCTTGTACTCTTAAAGTGGGTGACATGGTGTGGCTGTCCACTCTAAATATCAAGTTACGCCAGCCCTCTCAAAAATTTGGTCCTAGGTTCATTGGTCCATTCCGGATTATTAGACAGATTAATCCAGTAGCCTTTTGACTCCTTTTACCAAAATCACTTAAGATCAATAACACTTTCCACTGTTCCTTGTTGAAACCAGCATTTGTGTCCCAGAGATTTAGAAGATCTCCTTCCAGAAGGCCTGCCACTGTGTTAGTCCAAGGTCACAAGGAGTTTGTTGTGGAAAAGATTCTGGATTCCAAGTTCAGGAGGGGTCAAGTTCATTTCCTCGTGCATTGGAAGGGTTACGGTCCGGAAGAGAGAACCTGGGTACCAGAGCAGTTTCTTCATGCACCCAGACTTAAGAGGTCTTTCTTCTGTGAATTTCCGGATAAGCCTGGTTCTAGGGGTTCTTAACCCCTCTTCAAGGGGAAGGGGGGGTACTGTTACAATCCTGAGCACTCATGCTTTGTTTTTGTTATAAATTACCTTTGCTTCAGTTTGTGGAACTACAGGTCACAGCTAGCTCCTGCATAGTTGTCTCCCAGTGCCTTTGCTCCTGCACTCAGCAACTGACTTCACAGGTGTCTGGATTCTGTAATTACAGCTCGTTACCTGAAAACTACTATTCAGCTTGTCAGCCTGCTCAGTCTGCACTGCAGCTGCATGTTATATCAATTACTGGGGGCCTGTCTGGTGCTCACAACTGATTGGTCCAGCCTGTTCTTTTAAGCCTCTCAATCCCAAGAGGCTTTGCCAGTTATAGCTACTCCATGTGGTGTTCTGCTCTCTGGTTCCTCTCTGGTCTCAGTTCATCTGTCCAGTGGGTATTGCCTTGTTCCAGTATTGAATTCCAGCTTCAACATCTTGCTGACGACTTTAGTCTGCCGACTGCCGTTACCCTGTCTCCAAGTGTCTGCACCCCAGTCCGTCCGTGTGCCGCTACCTCCTGTGTCACCCCTGGAGTGCCTGCTGCTGTTCCATCTCCACGGCCCCAGCGTACCATCTGGCCGTGTGCACCCTGCCACCTTCTCCAGTTCCTGTTTGTTCCTGTGTATCCCTGCGGTTGGTCATATACAACACCTCTACCATAACTCCAGTCCAGTTCAGGTATCAAGTGACCCAGACAGGGAGACGCGACCTGCACGTCGGAAGCCGCGAAGCCCATATCCCCTTGCGGGGTTCCCTGGTGAAAACCTTCCGGCGTGTTAGACTCCGCGCCTCTGTTCTGGGTAAAGTCAACCACTTGGTACCTGATCCCGAATTCCGGATTCTGCACCAGTTCCTGACATTCCCGAATTCCGGATTCTGCACCAGTTCCTGACAAAGGCTTTAGCAAAATCTAAATAGACCACATCAGCTGGTTTCCCCAGTCAAGATTGTCACTTACTTTCTCGTAGAAGCTACTTAAATTTGTTTGTTTGGCATGACCTGTCCCTCACAAAACTATGCTGATTCCTATTAACAATATCGGAGGTATCCAAGTACTCCTGTTTGCAATCCCTTAATGTTCCTTCCAATATTTTTCCCACAATAGATGTCAAGCTTACTGGTCTATAGTTGCCAGGGGGAGTTTTTATTCCCTTTTTAAATATTGGGATTACCTCTACTGTATGCCAGTCCTTAGGTATCATGCCTGATTTAATTGAATCAAAGAAAATCAAGAATAAAGACCTTGCTAGTTCTGAGTATAGCTCCATTAGAACCCTTGGGTGTAGACCATCTGGACCAGGGGATTAATTGATCTTAATTTTGTATAGTCTCTCATGGACTACTTCCTCACTCAAAAAAGTACTCCGCAACAATACAATGTGATTACTTATGTTATTCACTACCTCCACCACCTTGTCCTCTCTAATAAATACTGATGAAAAACAATTGTTCAATATTTCCGCTTTTTGTTTTTCATCATTTATCAATACCACTGACTCTCCTATTAAAGGTCCTATATTCTGCCTTTTTAATCTTTTACCATTTTTAAGAATTTTTTAGTGTTTGTATTACTGTCCTTAGCTATTTGCCTTTCGTTATCTATTTTAGCTCCTCTGATTTCTTTTTTGCATTTCCTGTTAGAGTCTTTGTAGTACTTGAATTACTCCTCCTTCCCATCTTTTTCGAATGCTTTGAATGCTCGCCTCTTTTTATCCATTTCTTTTTTAACCTTCTTATTAAACCACATCGGTTTGTATTTAGAACTCCTGTGTTTACTGCCCATAAGAATGAATGTATGAGTATATTTATTGAGCACATTTTTAAAAGCATCCCACATTTTAGCAGTGTTCTTACCATGAAACAAAGTATCCCAGTCAATGTTCATTAGTGCTTGTTTCAACATGTCGAAATTTGCCTTTCTAAAGTTATAAATCTTTCTTGAACTCTTATAGTGATGCTTTTGGAAACTAATATTAACTGTGACCATATTATGATCACTGTTTTCCAGGCTCTCCCCTACTGTAGTATTTGATACCATCTCCACATTATTAGTTAGTACTAGGTCCAGTATAGTCCTATTTCTAGTAGGCTCCTTGATAACCTGAGACAAGTAGTGATCTTTTAGCGTATTTAATAACCTATTTCCCCTAGCTGTAACACATGATACGTTGCTCCAATTGATGTCAGGATAATTAAAGTCCCCAAAGATTAGGACCTCCCTAGTCCTGCAGCTTTTTCGATTTGCTGCAAGAGTTGCACCTCCTCAGTCTTGCTGTCAGGTGGTTTGTAGCATATCCATATTAATAGCTTTTTTGTTCCTTTTCCCCCACTCGAAATTTCAACCCATAATTGCTCCACGTTATCTTCTGTCCCCTCGTACATAACTTGCTTTAAAAATGGTTTTAAGAATGGTTTAACATAAAAACATACCCCTCCTCCTCTTTTGTTAGCCCTGTCCCTCCTAAAGAGAGTATATCACTCCAGGTTTAATCCCCAGTCATGACAATCCTCCCACCATGTCTCTGCAATACCTATAATATCACATTGGTCCTTTAATGCAATAAATTCTAATTACCACATTATACCTGATAAAATTTTATTGCAAAGTAGCAGGCTTGCATGACGTGCCTGATGGTATGCTGGGATGTGTTGTTCCACAGAAGTTACTAAACCATGTTGAAACGCAAATAAAAATGTAACTGGAGGTTTCACCTCACGCTCACTGGTATGAGTATACTGTTGTGGGCAGCAATATTGCAAAAAAAAAAAAAGAGGCTACCCCAAGGGCCTCAATTGGTAATACTTACAAAGATATGGCTTTACAACTGCGCCTGATAGTTTAAAATAAAAATGAATGTGCTTAGAGAAGGTTGTTGATGAATAGTTCTTTACTAGGTACGTGCATGAACAAATGTTGGGTCTGAAGGATCACAAATAACAATGACTCAAGAAAATCAAAGACTTTTAACAACATTAATTGGTTGGGGCAGAAAGAAATAGAAAAAATATATAATAAAAATAATAATCAAAAGAGTTGAATTGATTAAACAAATTGTACAATATATAGGGCTTTAGCAAAAAAATGGTTGTTGGACTGGTACTGCATGTACCCTTACCGAACAAAGTAGGTAGTCTTAGGTTATGTACACTAGAGGGTGGTATCCCACCTCTCTGTGTGTGAAGTTCATTATAAGTATATTGTCAAAGGGAGAGGAGCTCCATAGAAAAATACATGTTTAATTAAAAAATGTTAAGCATATAAAAGGGCCTGTTTATTGTTATTTACTCACTAGATGGTACCTGAGCTGCTTGCCTATCAGTGACCCCAGCATGGACTCCAGGCAGCACTTCTGGGGGAATCACTTCCTTCAGCTCCTCTTCATAGGAAGTATAGTGAATTGGGTTTTGAAGCCCACCACCTATTTCACCTCATCCGCTATCTTTTGCTTAAGCACACGCTTCACATCATTGACATGCTTTTTAATATTGGAGACATCCCATCTACATGTGCTGACTGCATTTACTGCATTACTTGTCACCACCCACATCTCTTTTTTCCTATCCATGGAGGTGTGGTGTGCATGCTCTCCTAATTGCTGGTGAAAGACTTACCATTGCATGTAATAATGCGCAATTCTCTTGCTAGAAGAAATGCACATTGCGCCCAGTACGCACCTTGCCAGGCCTAGGGAAAGAAGCATACCCCTCCACCTCACCACTAGAAATCGCCTCAACCTTCTCTGCCACACTAGCTCCTTCAGCCTCCTCACTCACTGCTTCACCTACAACTACCTCCTCCTCATCCTCCTCCTTCTCCCCCTTCTCCATCCTCCTCTCCTTTCCAAGGGTCCTGGCAGACATGCTTCACAGGGCTGTTTCTAGCCAATTTGGCTCCCAGTGCGAGATTTCAAAATGCGCCCCCCCCCCCCCCATTGACATAAAAAAATGCGCGCCCCCCCCCATAGATATTTTTTTTTTAAAGTGCACTCCCGACAAGGGTGTGTGGCCTCGTTAAAATGAGCGTGGTCTCATTAAAATTGGCGTGGCCTCATCTGATCTCATCATCACGCCCACTACAGGAAAAAATAAAAAATAAATAAAAAGTCCCCGTTTTACACATTACGGCAGGCAAGAGTCCCCATTTTACAAAGTACGACAGGCAAGAATCCCCATTTTACACAGTACGGCAGGCAAGAGTCCCCATTTTACACAGTACAGCAGGCAAGAGTCCCCATTTTACACAGTACGGCAGGCAAGAGTCCCCATGTTACACATTACGCCGTCAAGTGTCCCCAATTTACACAGTGTGGCAGGCAAGTGTCCCCAATTTACAGTACGGCAGGCAAGTGTCCCCAATTTACAGTGTGGCAGGCAAGTGTCCCCAATTTATACAGTGTGGCAGGCAAGTGTTCCCAATTTACAGTGTGACAGGCAAGTGTCCCCAATTTACAGTGTGGCAGGCAAGTGTCCCCAATTTACACAGTGTGGCAGGCAACTGTCCCCAATTTACACTGTGGCAGGCAACTGTCCCCAATTTTTACAGTGTGGCAGGCAAGTGTCCAGTGAGGGGGAAGGAAGGGAGAGGGAGAGGGGGGAGGAAGGGACAACTTACATATGAAGAGGATCTTCCCGCTCCTCGGGTCGGGCCACCTCCTCCTTCCAGCTTGGCTTCCCCTCCTCCGTCTTCCCGAGGGTACTCCCGCTCGGGGTGCGGAGTTTCGCGGAATGACACGATTGCGTCGTGACGTCACGATGCATCCGCGTCATTCCGCGAAACTCCGCTCCCCGAGCGGGAGTACTCTCGGGAAGACGGAGGAGGGGGAAACAGGGACAAGCAAAGTGCCGCGGCGGGCGCCCCGTGCGGTTGCACGGCTCGCCCGCTGCAAGAAACGGCACTGATGCTTCAATAACTCTATCACTCTCACTAGGTCCTTCTCTCAAAAATGCCTAACTACCTATCAAAGACAAAATGGTGGCTCAGGGGTTTACATAGGGTGTGTGAGGTAGCAGTCAGGGGTCGTTTGTGTGCCAACGAATGAGGCCATTTCAAATTAGTGAATTTGCAATGTAAAACCCGCATTCCAATTGGTCTAAAAACTCACCTGCTTCCTGGTCTGTATTATCGCGATATCTCGCATGCAGCTAAAGGATTTTACTTAAATATCACACTGCATTACATGGGTGTAGTACGGCTGACCGCCGGTCAGCTTACCAACGCCGGGATCCCGGCGGGGAGGGGCGAGTGCAGCAAGCCCCTTGCGGGCTCGCTGCGTTCACCAAGCTGCGGTCGCTGCGGGTTCTATTCCCACTCTATGGGTGTCGTGGACACCCACGAGTGGAAATAATCCCTGTTGGTCGGCATGCCGACCATCGGGACAGTGACCCGTCGGGCTGGTGGAGGAGGTCATGTGACTGTCGGTCAGCTGACCGGCGGTCACATGAATACCACCTCATTACATTTGTGAGTTGTGGCGCCAACTTGCACACTATCAAAGTGCGAGAAGATGCAAGTTGGAATTTGACTAACAACTCGCACCACATTACATCCATCCCTCAATGTTTAGATCAGGGCTCTGTGAGGGCCATATCATCACTTATAGGATTCCTTGTTCTTCTTTATGCTGAAGATAGTTTTTAATGCCATTGGCTGTATGTTTGGGGTTGTTGTGCTGCTGCAGAATACATTTGGAGCAATAGATAACCAGCACTCATGTTTTAGGTGATTTTTATTGTATATAGGCCCACATTCAGCATCAGTTGCAGTATTGCTAAAAAAGCAAAACTGCAACTGCTATCACACCTATGCTGGGGGCCACAATGCACAGAGCAAGGCTGCCCAGCATGCTAATGGCGGCCAGCAATGCAATTCAAAAAGGGAAGCCATCTGCCTCTGCAGCCTGGCTGCGAAAGCAGTCGGGCCATGGCCATTTGCCTATTCGCAGCAGCCGTGTGTGATGCCACGCCCCCATGATGACGCAATCATCGACCCCCCGCAATGCCGACCCTGATTGTCCCTTGAACACCTCTGCCTGTCAATCAAACAGAGGCATTCGCATAACGTGCATAATGGTCCAATGCAGCAGAAAATTGGGAGAAGCGATTGCATCTCAGTAGCGTTGGCTACTTAATAACCCCCATAGTACATTAAGAATCCAATGGTCAGTGGCAGTAGTTACATGAGATGCTTTCCTTTTCTTCCTTTCTTTAATAGACAGCTGTATTTTTTTGTTTCTTAACAGGATTTGCATTGGCTATACAGTATATTTATATATATATACCAGGGCCGGCGCTACCACTAGGCAGCTTTAGGCAGCTGCCTATGGGCGCCGGCACTTTAAGGGCGGTGCTGAGTAAAAAAAAAAAAAAAAAAATGTAAGGCCACCGCGTTCCGGCTCACCTCTTGCTCCTTCACTGCTGCGTCGCTCACTGACTCCCCCTCCCTTCTCATACCCACCCCGATGTCCGGGGGCGGCACATTCACCCAGGGAGGAAAGGACTTCTTATCCGTCACCACCCGCCCCCGCTATTGCCGCCCGTTACTATAGCGCCGCACCGCGCTGGCGCACTATGCTGCCTCCGTCATGTGTGTTCTGCTGCTGGGAGCCGGGAGCGTGACCGCAGCGCTCCCGGAGCTGTACACAGGCAAGCGGGCTCGGCTCCTCTTCACTTCACACGGAGATAGGCAGAGTTGCGCAGCGGCTGATCCAGGAGTCCAGGACAGTATAAGTCTGAAGAGTCTGTCCTGGACTCCTGGATCAGCCGCTGCGCAACTCTGCCTATCCCCGTCATTCTCCCTTTCTCTCTGCCTATCCCCGTGACCCCGTCAATCTCCCGCATTGCCTTCTACGTCTCCTCCCGCTTATCTTATAACCCCCCATGACCGCATAATGTTTTGGTGGGCTGCGGGGTCCAGAAGCATTTGAGCACTGCAAATAATACCAGATCGCCCAGCTTGTGACACCACGGAGCTGCCTCCCCACCTGAAGGTACTGTCTGTATGTGTAACTGCTCTCCAGAGCACCTCTCTGAAATCTCACTCCCTTGCGCTCTCCCCCCCCCCCCATATGCCTCTTTCTCCTCATACCAAGCCCCCCTCTTCTCTCCCTCTTAATGCCCCATCTCTCTTCATGCCTTTCTCTCTGTATGCCTCTCTCTCCATGCCCCCTTGTTATCTCCCCACATGTCCCCCCTCTAGAATACCGTGTCGTACAATGTGAATTTCGGCTCATTCAGTGTGCTACAATGTGAATGTCGGCTCATTCAGTGTGCTACAATGTGAATGTCGGCTCATTCAGTGTCCTACAATGTGTATTTCGGCTCATTCAGTGTCCTACAATGTGTATTTCGGCTCATTCAGTGTGCTACAATGTGAATTTCGGCTCATTCAGTGTGCTACAATGTGAATTTCGGCTCATTCAGTGTGCTACAATGTAAATTTCGGCTCATTCAGTGTGCTACAATGTGAATGTCGGCTCATTCAGTGTGCTACAATGTGAATGTCGGCTCATTCAGTGTCCTACAATGTGTATTTCGGCTCATTCAGTGTCCTACAATGTGTATTTCGGCTCATTCAGTGTGCTACAATGTGAATTTCGGCTCATTCAGTGTGCTACAATGTGAATTTCGGCTCATTCAGTGTGCTACAATGTGAATTTCGGCTCATTCAGTGTGCTACAATGTAAATTTCGGCTCATTCAGTGTGCTACAATGTGAATGTCGGCTCATTCAGTGTGCTACAATGTAAATGTCGGCTCATTCAGTGTGCTACAAGGTGAATTTCGGCTCATTCAGTGTGCTACAATGTGAATATCGGCTCATTCAGTGTGCTACAAGGTGAATTTCGGCTCATTCAGTGTGCTACAGTGTGAATTTCGGCTCATTCAGTGTGCTACAGTGTGAATTTCGGCTCATTCAGTGTGCTACAGTGTAAATTTCGGCTCATTCAGTGTGCTACAATGTGAATGTCGGCTCATTCAGTGTGCTACAAAGTGAATTTCGGCTCATTCAGTGTGCTACAGTGTGAATTTCGGCTCATTCAGTGTGCTACAGTGTGAATTTCGGCTCATTTAGTGTGCTACAATGTGAATTTTGGCTCATTCAGTGTGCTACAGTGTGAATTTCGGCTCATTCAGTGTGCTACAATGTGAATGTCGGCTCATTCAGTGTGCTACAAGGTGAATTTCGGCTCATTCAGTGTGCTATAATGTGTATTTCGGCTTAGTCAGTGTGCTACAAGGTGAATTTCGGCTCATACAGTGTGCTACAGTGTGAATTTCGGCTCATTCAGTGTGCTACAATGTGTATTTCGGCTTAGTCAGTGTGCTACAAGGTGAATTTCGGCTCATTCAGTGTGCTACAAGGTGAATTTCAGCTCATTCAGTGTGCTACAAGGTGAATTTCAGCTCATTCAGTGTGCTACAATGTGAATTTCAGCTCATTCAGTGTGCTACAAGGTGAATTTCAGCTCATTCAGTGTGCTACAATGTGAATTTCGGCTCATTCAGTGTGCTAAAATTTGAAAGGGGCACCAGTACTAGAGAGTATAAGGGGTATTACTACACTGAGGGACATGCCCCGTTTAGTGGCCACGGCCCCTTTTCCGGAGCGCGCGCGCATGATTTCACCCTTCGCTTTTTTTTTTGGGGGGGGGGGGGCGCCATTAATGATATAGCCCTGGGCTCCAAAATCCCTAGTTACGCCTCTGATATATATATATATATATATATATATATATATATATATATATTTTTTTTGGGGGGGGGGGTGGGGGTTGCTGATGATTTGCCTAGGGTGCTGGGAAACCTTGCACCGGCCCTGATATATACACATACATATATTAAGTTATGGAATAAATTGATATAACCATATATAGCAACATAATATTTGTAATTCATCATGGGAAACCTTATTGAGTGGTAAACAGTATTTTTGTAGCATTTAGTCATATGCGCAGTGAGTGTTATATTTTCATATACTATTCATAATTTTTAACTTTAAAAGCTGACTGCAGCAAATTGTCTAGAATTAAACCATGATGACGTCAGCAGGTCTCTGGATGGAGTGGTGGTATGGTGCTTGGCGGTATTTAAGGAATGTAAGTTGTCTTGATAAAGGGGTCTCTCCAAAATGTTGAAAAAGTTGCTTGTCTTTGTCTCCTGATCTTTAATCCCGAGTGCCGGACATACAACCTGTATCTATCTATCTATCTATCTATCTCTCTATCTATCTATCTATCTATCTATCTATCTATCTATCTATCTATCTATCTATCTATCTATCTTTATATATAAAGCAGGGACGTGCAGTCAGGGGAAGCAGTACCTCCCCTGTCATGATGATTAAATTAATAAAATGAAGATATTTATAGCACAGAGTCTGTGATAAATATCTTCTTTTATTATTCTAATCATTTCCCTCCTGTGTATGTGGCTGCATATGAAGGTGGGAGGCAGTGGGAGAGGTGCCTCCCGCTGCTAACACTAAAAGTCCGGGCAGCGGGGGGGCGGGCAGGGGGCAGGCTGAAGCAATGGGCTGTGAAAGCCCATTGAAAATGCATGGGGAAGTGGCACCTATACTGGTGCCTCAATGACAGGGGCGTGCATTCAGCCCCGATGAATTCATGCCCCTGTCAGTCCCCCAGATGTGATTGGCCCAGCGGATCCAGTGCTGGATCCACTGTCTAATCACCCACAGGCGGCACTGGAGGCGGAAGTGGCGGCGCCTGTGTGCCCGAGACTGAGTTTGGTGGCTGAGTAGGAATCCCCCCACCCCTCGTTCCTCCTCCGGTGCAGCGCCTGTGTGCGGTGGCCGGGTAGGAATCCCCCCCCAACCCCCTCGTTCCTCCTCCGGCACGGCGCCTGTGTGCGGTGGCCAGGTAGGAATCCCCCCCCCCTCGTTCCTTCTCCAGTGCGACGCCTGTGTGCAGTGGCTGGGTTGGAATCCCATCCCCCTCCTCGTTCCTCCTCCGGCGCCTGCTCCATCCTCACAGCCAGCAGCAGCAGTCTCCCCTGTCTGTGCTCCAACATCCTCCCGCCTCAGTGAGTGCATAATATTCATTCATTTTCTTTCTCATCTCTCTCCCTCCTTTGCCCCCTCCTGTGTTTTTAAGTATAATTTTCATTTTTACAGTTACCCCTATTGGATTCTACATGGACAAGTGGACGTGACCGGCGTGGGATATAGGTAAGTAATCTCTCTCTTATTTGTACAGGTACCCCTATTGGATTATACATGGACAAGTGGACGTCATCGGCGTGGGATATAGGTAAGTAATCTCTCTCTTATTTGTACAGGTACCCCTATTGGATTATACATGGACAAGTGGACATGACCGTAATGGGGTGTAGGTAAGTATGTGTGAGTGTGTAAGTGTGTTTTAATAAATTTTTATTTTCACGGTGTGTGTGTTGTGTTTTTATTTGGGTATTTTTTGTTGTTGTAGAACTACAGGTACCAGCGGGTCCGTTATTTTCCCGCATGCTGGTATTTGAGGTTCTCCAAGTACCAGCAAGCGAGGGAGGCTTGCTGGGCCTTGTAGTTACACAACAAAAAACAATATTCTTTCTTTTACACACTTATGGCTATCAGTCCGGCACCCACCACCCAGGTGTGCTGGGGACAGCCTTGGGCTTCACCCCTGGCCCTTGGGTGCCTGGAGGGGGGGACCCCTTGATTTAAGGGATCCCCACTTCTCCAAGGAACCCCGGCCAGGGGTGACTAGTTGGGGGGGGTAATACCACGACCGCAGGGACCTACATAAATGTCTCCCCCGGTTGTGCCATTATGTCCCAGGCTAGGGGAGCCCAGTGCTGGTTTTAAAAATACGGGGGACCCTTACATCTTTTGTCCCCCGTATTTTTGGAACCAGGACCGGACTAAGAGTCTGGTGCTGTTGTCTAAATACGGGGAACCCCTGTCAAATTTTTTTTCCAGTATTTAAACAACCAGGACTGGCTCAAAGAGCCCGAGGCTGGTTATACTTAGGCGGGGGGACCTCATGCATTTTTTTTTTTACATTTTTTAACCCATTCAGACCCTTCTCCATTAAGTCAATGGAAGCCCTGGACAACAAAATTGCATTCATGTCCTCCTCCCACTCCCTTCCCAGTCCCAAACACTAATTTTTATTTTTTTTTCTATAAAAATGTACAATATATCACAAGTATGATGAGCAGGCAGGCAGCGGACATTGGCGGAATCGGACTGAGATGCAAATTAGTGGCGAAGAGCTGGGTCAGTTGATGGTGGGCGAGTTTGTAAGCCATTGGCGGTGGAGGCGGGCATAGGCTCAGAGGCAGTAGCGGGCATTGGCTCGGTGGTGGTAGGGGTCATCAGCAGGATCCGGCGGACATTATGGCTGTAGTGCCTCACCAGCCACTGATCTCACCGCACGCCACTGGTATAAAGGTTAGTTGACAGTAAAGCATAGTAATTCAAGGATATACTGTACAGCCCATTAAGGAGTTACAATTGAGTCTTGTACAGAAACTGCAATTTAGGACTTGAATCGCTGAGGAAAAGCAAATCTTTATATTTAGTACATGTCAGATGATTAACCACAAAATATTTATAACCAGCAGCTTCATCTTCCTGCTCACTAAGGGGGGTATCCTATTAGCTGCAATATCGCGGATTTGTGATAAATTAATACTGCAAATGTGATAATTCGGTCAGGTCCGTCAACAGAATTCTTGGGGCCCCATACAGTGACATCTCTTTAATATATATATATATATATATATATATATATATATATATATTAAAGCACAACGGAAAGCATCTTGTATTTATTTTCACCCAGATCGGGCACTCCAAAAGATATTAACAGGTGGCTCCATTTCAAACATGTTATTTTCTTTTAAGTGATGTATAAACAGCCAGGCAACCAATGTGCCTACTTATCCAGCTTGAAATATGATCCCAATATAAGCATGTTACTTATCCGCCTGTCGACTTCGGTCAGTAAATGACCGTTAAAGACCAATCCATCCAGTCATCACCACCCATATATCCAGGAGCCATTAGAGAAAGTCTCCACCTGAACCCCGCTTTATACTGCGCCATCACTTAACAGGTGTGTTATGCTGCTGCCTCTAACCAGCCGGCGTGCGTGTCACCCCTCTACGCATGCGCCCGTCCTTACATTCAGCTCCCGCTGTGCAGGAAACACTGTGCGTTCCACAGGCGCCCGCACTTCCGGGTTCTGTGTTCCACCGGTGCACGTCACTTCCTGTGACGAGTCCCAACAATACACAGTGTTTACGGCCGTTGCCGCGGTGACCAGGTGCAATGAAAACATAGGTCTCAACCCACATAACACTGCACCTTAAGTCACCGCAGCGCAAGGCCACTAATAACACTTCAACTCAACATTGCACCTAGGGGGGCACTGCTTAGGGGTGATCGCAACTAGTGATGAGCGTGTTCGGTTCCTCGGAAAGCGAACCCCCCCGAACTTCACCCATTTTACACGGGTCTGAGGCATACTCGGATTCTCCCGTACGGCTCGGTTAACCCGAGCGCGCACCGAACGTCATCAACCCGCGGTCGGATTCTCGCGAGATTCGTATTCTATATAAGGAGCCGCGCGTCGCCGCCATTTTCACTCGTGCATTGGAAATGTTAGGGAGAGGACGTGGCTGGCGTCCTCTCCGTTTATTAATGTTGCTGCAAATATTTGTGCTTATTGCTTAATTGTGGGGACTGGGGAGCAGCTGTATTATATAGGAGGAGTAAAGTGCAGAGTTTTGCTGAACAGTGACTAGAGATGAGCGCCTGAAATTTTTCGGGTTTTGTGTTTTGGTTTTGGGTTCGGTTCCGCGGCCGTGTTTTGGGTTCGAACGCGTTTTGGCAAAACCTCACCGAATTATTTTTGTCGGATTCGGGTGTGTTTTGGATTCGGGTGTTTTTTTCCAAAAACACTAAAAAACAGCTTAAATCATAGAATTTGGGGGTCATTTTGATCCCAAAGTATTATTAACCTCAAAAACCATAATTTACACTCATTTTCAGTCTATTCTGAATACCTCACACCTCACAATATTATTTTTAGTCCTAAAATTTGCACCGAGGTCGCTGTGTGAGTAAGATAAGCGACCCTAGTGGCCGACACAAACACCGGGCCCATCTAGGAGTGGCACTGCAGTGTCACGCAGGATGTCCCTTCCAAAAAACCCTCCCCAAACAGCACATGACGCAGAGAAAAAAAGAGGCGCAATGAGGTAGCTGTGTGAGTAAGATTAGCGACCCTAGTGGCCGACACAAACACCGGGCCCATCTAGGAGTGGCACTGCAGTGTCACGCAGGATGTCCCTTCCAAAAAACCCTCCCCAATCAGCACATGATGCAAAGAAAAAGAAAAGAAAAAAGAGGTGCAAGATGGAATTATCCTTGGGCCCTCCCACCCACCCTTATGTTGTATAAACAAAACAGGACATGCACACTTTAACCAACCCATCATTTCAGTGACAGGGTCTGCCACACGACTGTGACTGATATGACGGGTTGGTTTGGACCCCCCCCAAAAAAGAAGCAATTAATCTCTCCTTGCACAAACTGGCTCTACAGAGGCAAGATGTCCACCTCATCTTCACCCTCCGATATATCACCGTGTACATCCCCCTCCTCACAGATTATCAATTTGTCCCCACTGGAATCCACCATCTCAGCTCCCTGTGTACTTTGTGGAGGCAATTGCTGCTGGTCAATGTCTCCGCGGAGGAATTGATTATAATTCATTTTAATGAACATCATCTTCTCCACATTTTCTGGATGTAACCTCGTACGCCGATTGCTGACAAGGTGAGCGGCGGCACTAAACACTCTTTCGGAGTACACACTTGTGGGAGGGCAACTTAGGTAGAATAAAGCCAGTTTGTGCAAGGGCCTCCAAATTGCCTCTTTTTCCTGCCAGTATAAGTACGGACTGTGTGACGTGCCTACTTGGATGCGGTCACTCATATAATCCTCCACCATTCTATCAATGTTGAGAGAATCATATGCAGTGACAGTAGACGACATGTCCGTAATCGTTGTCAGGTCCTTCAGTCCGGACCAGATGTCAGCATCAGCAGTCGCTCCAGACTGCCCTGCATCACCGCCAGCGGGTGGGCTCGGAATTCTGAGCCTTTTCCTCGCACCCCCAGTTGCGGGAGAATGTGAAGGAGGAGATGTTGACAGGTCGCGTTCCGCTTGACTTGACAATTTTGTCACCAGCAGGTCTTTCAACCCCAGCAGACCTGTGTCTGCCGGAAAGAGAGATCCAAGGTAGGCTTTAAATCTAGGATCGAGCACGGTGGCCAAAATGTAGTGCTCTGATTTCAACAGATTGACCACCCGTGAATCCTTGTTAAGCGAATTAAGGGCTGCATCCACAAGTCCCACATGCCTAGCGGAATCGCTCCGTGTTAGCTCCTCCTTCAATGCCTCCAGCTTCTTCTGCAAAAGCCTGATGAGGGGAATGACCTGACTCAGGCTGGCAGTGTCTGAACTGACTTCACGTGTGGCAAGTTCAAAGGGCATCAGAACCTTGCACAACGTTGAAATCATTCTCCACTGCACTTGAGACAGGTGCATTCCACCTACTATATCGTGCTCAATTGTATAGGCTTGAATGGCCTTTTGCTGCTCCTCCAACCTCTGAAGCATATAGAGGGTTGAATTCCACCTCGTTACCACTTCTTGCTTCAGATGATGGCAGGGCAGGTTCAGTAGTTTTTGGTGGTGCTCCAGTTTTCTGTACGTGGTGCCTGTACGCCGAAAGTGTCCCGCAATTCTTCTGGCCACCGACAGCATCTCTTGCACGCCCCTGTCGTTTTTTAAAAAATTCTGCACCACCAAATTCAAGGTATGTGCAAAACATGGGACGTGCTGGAATTGGCCCAGATTTAATGCACACAATATTGCTGGCGTTGTCCGATGCCACAAATCCACAGGAGAGTCCAATTGGGGTAAGCCATTCCGCGATGATCTTCCTCAGTTGCCGTAAGAGGTTTTCAGCTGTGTGCGTATTCTGGAAAGCGGTGATACAAAGCGTAGCCTGCCTAGGAAAGAGTTGGCGTTTGCGAGATGCTGCTACTGGTGCCGCCGCTGCTGTTCTTGCGGCGGGAGTCCATACATCTACCCAGTGGGCTGTCACAGTCATATAGTCCTGACCCTGCCCTGCTCCACTTGTCCACATGTCCGTGGTTAAGTGGACATTGGGTACAGCTGCATTTTTTAGGACACTGGTGACTCTTTTTCTGAGGTCTGTGTACATTTTCGGTATCGCCTGCCTAGAGAAATGGAACCTAGATGGTATTTGGTACCGGGGACACAGTACCTCCAACAAGTCTCTAGTTGGCTCTGCAGTAATGATGGATACCGGAACCACGTTTCTCACCACCCAGGATGCCAAGGCCTCAGTTATCCGCTTTGCAGTAGGATGACTGCTGTGATATTTCATCTTCCTCGCAAAGGACTGTTGAACAGTCAATTGCTTACTGGAAGTAGTACAAGTGGGCTTACGACTTCCCCTCTGGGATGACCATCGACTCCCAGCGGCAACAACAGCAGCGCCAGCAGCAGTAGGCGTTACACGCAAGGATGCATCGGAGGAATCCCAGGCAGGAGAGGACTCGTCAGAATTGCCAGTGACATGGCCTGCAGGACTATTGGCATTCCTGGGGAAGGAGGAAATTGACACTGAGGGAGTTGGTGGGGTGGTTTGCGTGAGCTTGGTTACAAGAGGAAGGGATTTACTGGTCAGTGGACTGCTTCCGCTGTCACCCAAAGTTTTTGAACTTGTCACTGACTTATTATGAATGCGCTGCAGGTGACGTATAAGGGAGGATGTTCCGAGGTGGTTAACGTCCTTACCCCTACTTATTACAGCTTGACAAAGGGAACACACGGCTTGACACCTGTTGTCTGCATTTCTGGTGAAATACCTCCACACCGAACTGACCGAAGAGCTGATTTTTTTGGTATTTTCACCTGGCATGTTAACGGCCATATTCCTCCCACGGACAACAGGTGTCTCCCCGGGTGCCTGACTTAAACAAACCACCTCACCATCAGAATCCTCCTGGTCAATTTCCTCCCCAGCGCCAGCAACACCCATATCCTCCTCATCCTGGTGTACTTCAACACTGACATCTTCAATCTGACTATCAGGAACTGGACTGCGGGTGCTCCTTCCAGCACTTGCAGGGGGCGTGCAAATGGTGGAAGGCGCATGCTCTTCACGTCCAGTGTTGGGAAGGTCAGGCATCGCAACCGACACAATTGGACTCTCCTTGTGGATTTGGGATTTCGAAGAATGCACAGTTCTTTGCTGTGCTGCTTTTGCCAGCTTGAGTCTTTTCATTTTTCTAGCGAGAGGCTGAGTGCTTCCATCCTCATGTGAAGCTGAACCACTAGCCATGAACATAGGCCAGGGCCTCAGCCGTTCCTTGCCACTCCGTGTGGTAAATGGCATATTGGCAAGTTTACGCTTCTCCTCCGACAATTTTATTTTAGGTTTTGGAGTCCTTTTTTTACTGATATTTGGTGTTTTGGATTTGACATGCTCTGTACTATGACATTGGGCATCGGCCTTGGCAGACGACGTTGCTTGCATTTCATCGTCTCGGCCATGACTAGTGGCAGCAGCTTCAGCACGAGGTGGAAGTGGATCTTGATCTTTCCCTAATTTTGGAACCTCAACATTTTTGTTTTCCATATTTTAATAGGCACAACTAAAAGGCACCTCAGGTAAACAATGGAGATGGATGGATTGGATACTAGTATACAATTATGGACGGGCTGCCGAGTGCCGACACAGAGGTAGCCACAGCCGTGAACTACCGCACTGTACTGTGTCTGCTGCTAATATATAGACTGGTTGATAAAGAGATAGTATACTCGTAACTAGTATGTATGTATAAAGAAAGAAAAAAAAACCACGGTTAGGTCACTGGTATATACAATTATGGACGGGCTGCCGAGTGCCGACACAGAGGTAGCCACAGCCGTGAACTACCGCACTGTACTGTGTCTGCTGCTAATATATAGACTGGTTGATAAAGAGATAGTATACTCGTAACTAGTATGTATGTATAAAGAAAGAAAAAAAAACCACGGTTAGGTCACTGGTATATACAATTATGGACGGGCTGCCGAGTGCCGACACAGAGGTAGCCACAGCCGTGAACTACCGCACTGTACTGTGTCTGCTGCTAATATATAGACTGGTTGATAAAGAGATAGTATACTCGTAACTAGTATGTATGTATAAAGAAAGAAAAAAAAACCACGGTTAGGTCACTGGTATATACAATTATGGACGGGCTGCCGAGTGCCGACACAGAGGTAGCCACAGCCGTGAACTACCGCACTGTACTGTGTCTGCTGCTAATTATATAGACTGGTTGATAAAGAGATAGTATACTCGTAACTAGTATGTATGTATAAAGAAAGAAAAAAAAACCACGGTTAGGTCACTGGTATATACAATTATGGACGGGCTGCCGAGTGCCGACACAGAGGTAGCCACAGCCGTGAACTACCGCACTGTACTGTGTCTGCTGCTAATATATAGACTGGTTGATAAAGAGATAGTATACTCGTAACTAGTATGTATGTATAAAGAAAGAAAAAAAAACCACGGTTAGGTGGTATATACAATTATGGACGGGCTGCCGAGTGCCGACACAGAGGTAGCCACAGCCGTGAACTACCGCACTGTACTGTGTCTGCTGCTAATATATAGACTGGTTGATAAAGAGATAGTATACTCGTAACTAGTATGTATGTATAAAGAAAGAAAAAAAAACCACGGTTAGGTCACTGGTATATACAATTATGGACGGGCTGCGGAGTGCCGACACAGAGGTAGCCACAGCCGTGAACTACCGCACTGTACTGTGTCTGCTGCTAATATATAGACTGGTTGATAAAGAGATAGTATACTCGTAACTAGTATGTATGTATAAAGAAAGAAAAAAAAACCACGGTTAGGTGGTATATACAATTATGGACGGGCTGCCGAGTGCCGACACAGAGGTAGCCACAGCCGTGAACTACCGCACTGTACTGTGTCTGCTGCTAATATATAGACTGGTTGATAAAGAGATAGTATACTCGTAACTAGTATGTATGTATAAAGAAAGAAAAAAAAACCACGGTTAGGTCACTGGTATATACAATTATGGACGGGCTGCCGAGTGCCGACACAGAGGTAGCCACAGCCGTGAACTACCGCACTGTACTGTGTCTGCTGCTAATATATAGACTGGTTGATAAAGAGATAGTATACTCGTAACTAGTATGTATGTATAAAGAAAGAAAAAAAAAACCACGGTTAGGTCACTGGTATATACAATTATGGACGGGCTGCCGAGTGCCGACACAGAGGTAGCCACAGCCGTGAACTACCGCACTGTACTGTGTCTGCTGCTAATATAGACTGGTTGATAAAGAGATAGTATACTACTAATATTATATACTGGTGGTCAGGTCACTGGTCACTAGTCACACTGGCAGTGGCACTCCTGCAGCAAAAGTGTGCACTGTTTAATTTTAATATAATATTATGTACTCCTGGCTCCTGCTATAACCTATAACTGGCACTGCAGTAGTGCTCCCCAGTCTCCCCCACAATTATAAGCTGTGTGAGCTGAGCAGTCAGACAGATATATAATATATATAGATGATGCAGCACACTGGCCTGAGCCTGAGCAGTGCACACAGATATGGTATGTATGTGACTGAGTCACTGTGTGCTGTGTATCGCTTTTTTCAGGCAGAGAACGGATTATAAATAAAAGTGGTGGTCACTGGTCACTATCAGCAAAACTCTGCACTGTACACTACTGAGTACTCCTAATGCTCCCCAAAATTAGTAAATCAAGTGTCTAAACGGAGAGGACGCCAGCCACGTCCTCTCCCTATCAATCTCAATGCACGTGTGAAAATGGCGGCGACGCGCGGCTCCTTATATAGAATCCGAGTCTCGCGATAGAATCCGAGCCTCGCGAGAATCCGACAGCGTCATGATGACGTTCGGGGCGCGCTCGGGTTAACCGAGCAAGGCGGGAAGATCCGAGTCGCTCGGACTCGTGAAAAAAAACATGAAGTTCTGGCGGGTTCGGATTCAGAGAAACCGAACCCGCTCATCTCTAACAGTGACCACCAGTTTTATCCGTTCTCTATCTGAAATACGCTTCATATTTGTGCTCAGTGTGCTGCATATATCTGTGCTCACACTGCTTTATTGTGGGTACTGGGGACCAGCAGTATTGTATAGGAGGAGTACAGTGCAGAGTTTTGCTGACAGTGACCACCAGTATATATAGCAGTACGGTACGGAAGGCCACTGCTCTACCTACCTCTGTGTCGTCAAGTATGCTATCCATCTAGATTCTATACCTGTGGTGCATTTTAGTTTTGCAGTTTGCTGACAGTGACCACCAGTATACATAGCAGTACGGTACGGAAGGCCACTGCTCTACCTACCTCTGTGTCGTCAAGTATACTATCCATCTAGATTCTATACCTGTGGTGCATTTTAGTTTTGCAGTTTGCTGACAGTGACCACCAGTATATATAGCAGTACGGTACGGAATGCCACTGCTCTACCTACCTCTGTGTCGTCAAGTATACTATCCATCTAGATTCTATACCTGTGGTGCATTTCAGTTTTGCAGTTTGCTGACAGTGACCACAAGTATATATAGCAGTACGGTACGGAAAGGCCACTGCTCTACTTACCTCTGTGTCGTCAAGTATACTATCCATCTAGATTCTATACCTGTGGTGCATTTTAGTTTTGCAGTTTACTGACAGTGACCACCAGTATATATAGCAGTACGGTACGGAAGGCCACTGCTCTACCTACCTCTGTGTCATCAAGTATACTATCCATCTAGATTCTATACCTGTGGTGCATTTTAGTTTTGCAGTTTGCTGACAGTGACCACCAGTATATGTAGCAGTACGGTACGGAAGGCCACTGCTCTACCTACCTCTGTGTCGTCAAGTATACTATCCATCTAGATTCTATACCTGTGGTGCATTTCAGTTTTGCAGTTTGCTGACAGTGACCACCAGTATATATAGCAGTACGGTACGGAAGGCCACTGCTCTACCTACCTCTGTGTCGTCAAGTATACTATCCATCTAGATTCTATACCTGTGGTGTATTTTAGTTTTGCAGTTTGCTGACAGAGACCACCAGTATATATAGCAGTATGGTACGGAAGGCCACTGCTCTACCTACCTCTGTGTCGTCAAGTATACTATCCATCTAGATTCTATACCTGTGGTGCATTTTAGTTTTGCAGTTTGCTGACAGTGACCACCAGTATATATAGCAGTACGGTACGGCAGGCCACTGCTCTACCTACCTCTGTGTCGTCAAGTATACTATCCATCTAGATTCTATACCTGTGGTGCATTTTAGTTTTTCAGTTTGCTGACAGTGACCACCAGTATATATAGCAGTACGGTATGGAAGGCCACTGCTCTACCTACCTCTGTGTCGTCAAGTATACTATCCATCTAGATTCTATACCTGTGGTGCATTTCAGTTTTGCAGTTTGCTGACAGTGACCACCAGTATATATAGCAGTACGGTACGGAAGGCCACTGCTCTACCTACCTCTGTGTCGTCAAGTATACTATCCATCTAGATTCTATACCTGTGGTGCATGTTAGTTTTGCAGTTTGCTGACAGTGACCACCAGTATATATAGCAATACGGTACGGAAGGCCACTGCTCTACCTACCTCTGTGTCGTCAAGTATACTATCCATCCATACCTGTGGTGCATTTCAGTTGTGCGCAGTATATATAGTAGTAGGCCATTGCTATTGATACTGGCATATAATTCCACACATTAAAATATGGAGAACAAAAATGTGGAGGTTAAAATAGGGAAAGATCAAGATCCACTTCCACCTCATGCTGAAGCTGCTGCCACTAGTCATGGCCGAGACGATGAAATGCCATCAACGTCGTCTGCCAAGGCCGATGCCCAATGTCATAGTAGAGAGCATGTAAAATCCAAAAAACAAAAGTTCAGTAAAATGACCCAAAAATCAAAATTGAAAGCGTCTGATGAGAAGCGTAAACTTGCCAATATGCCATTTACGACACGGAGTGGCAAGGAACGGCTGAGGCCCTGGCCTATGTTCATGGCTAGTGGTTCAGATTCACATGAGGATGGAAGCACTCATCCTCTCGCTAGAAAAATGAAAAGACTTAAGCTGGCAAAAGGACAGCAAAGAACTGTGCGTTCTTCTAAATCACAAATCCCCAAGGAGAGTCCAATTGTGTCGGTTGCGATGCCTGACCTTCCCAACACTGGACGGGAAGAGCTTGCGCCTTCCACCATTTGCACGCCCCCTGCAAGTGCTGGAAGGAGCACCCGCAGTCCAGTTCCTGATATTCAAATTGAAGATTTCACTGTTGAAGTACACCAGGATGAGGATATGGGTGTTGCTGGCGCTGGGGAGGAAATTGACAAGGAGGATTCTGATGGTGAGGTGGTTTGTTTAAGACAGGCACCCGGGGAGACACCTGTTGTCCGTGGGACGAATATGGCCATTGACATGCCTGGTCAAAATACAAAAAAATCACCTCTTCGGTGTGGAATTATTTCAACACAAATGCGGACAACAGGTGTCAAGCCGTGTCTTGCCTTTGTCAAGCTGTAATAAGTAGGGGTAAGGACGTTAACCACCTAGGAACATCCTCCCTTATATGTCACCTGGACCGCATTCATCAGAAGTCAGTGACAAGTTCAAAAACTTTGGATGACAGCGGAAGCAGTCCACTGACCACTAAATCCCTTCCTCTTGTAACCAAGCTCCTGCAAACCACACCACCAACTCCCTCAGTGTCAATTTCCACCCTACACAGGAAAGCCAATAGTCCTGCAGGCCATGTCACTGGCAAGTCTGACGACTCCTCTCCTGCCTGGGATTCCTCCGATGCAGAGCCGGCCCTAACCAATATGATGCCCTAGGCAAGATTTTGGCTGGTGCCCCCTAGCACCGCCGCTAGTTCTGCAGGAGATGCCTGGCATGAGTCAGCAGGAAGCTCTGCTAACGTCAGGCGCCTTTTGTTTATGAAAATGCATCTTATTTGCATTACTATCTGACTAGGATGCACAAGCAGCTTCTGCTGATTAAAATGATATGCAGCATGCCTCTATTCTGTGTGTGACTGCGGCTATATCTGTATATGAAATGCTACATTACATACAGGGATTTCCAGGACTACACTGCAACATAGTATTTCGTATGCAGATACAGCCACAGTCACACACAGAATATAGGCATGCTGCATATCATTTTAATCAGCAGCTGCTGGTGCCCCTAAGCATACCAAATGCCATAGGCATTTGCCTATTTTGCCTATGCCTAAGGCCGGCTCTGCTCCGATGCATCCTTGAGTGTAACGCCTACTGCTGCTGGCGTTGCTGTTGTTGCTGCTGGGAGTCGATCGTCATCCCAGAGGGGAAGTCGGAAGACCACTTGTACTACTTCCAGTAAGCAATTGACTGTCCAACAGTCCTTTGCGAGGAAGATGAAATATCACAGCAGTCATCCTGCTGCAAAGCGGATAACTCAGGTCTTGAGAGCCTGGGTGGTGAGAAACGTGTGTCCGGTATCCACCGTTAATTCACAGGCAACTAGAGACTTGATTGAGGTACTGTGTCCCCGGTACCAAATACCATCTAGGTTCCATTTCTCTAGGCAGGTGATACCGAAAATGTACACAGACGTCAGAAAAAGAGTCACCAGTGTCCTAAAAAATGCAGTTGTACCCAATGTCCACTTAATCACGGACATGTGGACAAGTGGAGCAGGGCAGACTCAGGACTATATGACTGTGACAGCCCACTGGGTAGATGTATTGCCTCCCGCAGCAAGAACAGCAGCGGCGTCACCAGTAGCAGCATCTCGCAAACGCCAACTCGTTCCTAGGCAGGCTACGCTTTGTATCACCGCTTTCCATAAGAGGCACACAGCTGACAACCTCTTACGGAAACCGAGGAACATCATCGCAGAATGGCTTACCCCAATTGGACTCTCCTGGGGATTTGTGACATCGGACAACGCCACCAATATTGTGCGTGCATTACATCTGGGCAAATTCCAGCACGTCCCATGTTTTGCACTTACATTGAATTTGGTGGTGCAGAATTATTTAAAAAATGACAGGGGCGTGCAAGAGATGCTGTCGGTGGCCCGAAGAATTGCGGGCCACTTTCGGCATTCAGCCACCACGTGCCGAAGACTGGAGCACCAGCAAACAGTCCTGAACCTGTCCTGCCATCATCTGAAGCAAGAGGTGGTAACGAGGTGGAATTCAACCCTCTATATGCTTCAGAGGATGGAGGAGCAGCAAAAGGCCATTCAAGCCTATACATCTGCCCACGATATAGGCAAAGGAGGGGGAATGCACCTGACTCAAGCGCAGTGGAGAATATGATTTCAACGTTGTGCAAGGTTCTGCAACCCTTTGAACTTGCCACACGTGAAGTCAGTTCAGACACTGCCAGCCTGAGTCAGGTCATTCCCTTCATCAGGCTTTTGCAGAAGAAGCTGGAGACATTGAAGGAGGAGCTAAAATGGAGCGATTCCGCTAGGCATGTGGGACTTGTGAGAAGAACAATTCCAGACGCGCTGTCACAGCTGCCAGCAAGGGATTGTCAGTCCCAATACAGAGTTTTTACAACAAAAGGCAAGTAAGCCGGCGCTGGCTGTCTTTCCAATAATTAAAACAACTATGGATGATTGAAAAACACTTGTATTTATTAACTGACACTAATTAGTGAATAAAAACATGAATAAAATATAAAATTCACACAATCATATAAAATTAAGGGCATATATGGAGCTGAGAAAAAATTCAAATGTGCTGCTAATGAGTGTCCACTGAGGATCCCGGACTAGAACACTGGACAAAAGTTCCCTGGGGAAGAGAAATGGAATACAGCTGGTTTTACCCGTATAAGCGGAGGCTTCCAATTGCTTTTGAAAACAGCAGGCGAGCTGTATCACTTGTATTCAAGCTGGGTCTCTCCGATGAATGCTGTAATTGATATGTCCCACAGAGAACAATTCCAAGGCAGGTGTTCCAAAATAGATTGTCAAAAGTCCATATCTGGATCCTGTGATGAAGTGGAGCACTGGTGATAGTGGTGATGGCAGCTTTTTCACACAGCATTCATCGGAGAGACCCAGCTTGAATACAAGTGATACAGCTCGCCTGCTGTTTTCAAAAGCAATTGGAAGCCTCCGCTTATACGGGTAAAACCAGCTGTATTCCATTTCTCTTCCCCAGGGAACTTTTGTCCAGTGTTCTAGTCCGGGATCCTCAGTGGACACTCATTAGCAGCACATTTGAATTTTTTCTCAGCTCCATATATGCCCTTAATTTTATATGATTGTGTGAATTTTATATTTTATTCATGTTTTTATTCACTAATTAGTGTCAGTTAATAAATACAAGTGTTTTTCAATCATCCATAGTTGTTTTAATTATTGGAAAGACAGCCAGCGCCGGCTTACTTGCCTTATGTGGGACTTGTGGATGGAGCCCTTAATTCGCTTAACCAGGATTCACGGGTGGTCAATCTGTTGAAATCAGAGCACTACATTTTGGCCACCGTGCTCGATCCTAGATTTAAAACCTACGTTGTATCTCTCTTTCCAGCAGACACAAGTCTGCAGATGTTCAAAGACCTGCTGGTGAGAAAATTGTCAAGTCAAGCGGAACGTGACCCGTCAACAGCTCCTCCTTCACATTCTCCCGCAACTGGGGGTGCGAGGAAAAGGCTAAGAATTCCGAGCCCACCCGCTGGCGGTGATGCAGAGCAGTCTGGAGCGAGTGCTGACATCTGGTCCGGACTGAAGGACCTGCCAACGATTACTGACATGTCGTCTACTGTCACTGCATATGATTCTGTCACCATTGAAAGAATGGTGGAGGATTATATGAGTGACCGCATCCAAGTAGGCATGTCAGACAGTCCGTACGTATACTGGCAGGAAAAAGAGGCAATTTGGAGGCCCTTGCACAAACTGGCTTTATTCTACCTAAGTTGCCCTCCCTCCAGTGTGTACTCCAAAAGAGTGTTTAGTGCAGCCACTCACTTTGTCAGCAATCGGCGTACGAGGTTACTTCCAGATAATGTGGAGCAGATGATGTTCATCAAAATGAATTATAATCAATTCCTCCGTGGAGACATTCACCAGCAATTGCCTCCAGAAAGTACATAGGGATCTGAGATGGTGGATTCCAGTGGGGACGAATTAATAATCTGTGAGGAGGGGGATGTACACAGTGAAAGGGGTGAGGAATCAGAGGATGATGATGAGGTGGACATCTTGCCTCTGTAGAGCCAGTTTGTGCAAGGAGAGATTGATTGCTTCTTTTTTGGTGGAGGCCCAAACCAACCAGTCATTTCAGTCACAGTTGTGTGGCAGACCCTGTCGCTGAAATGATGGGTTCGTTAAAGTGTGCATGTCCTGTTTATACAACATAAGGGTGGGTGGGAGGGACCAAGGACAATTCCATCTTGCACCTCTTTTTTCTTTCATTTTTCTTTGCATCATGTGCTGTTTGGGGACTATTTTTTTAAGTGGCATCCTGTCTGATACTGCAGTGCCACTCTTAGATGGGCCAGGTGTTTGTGTCGGCCACTTGGGTCGCTTAGCTTAGTCACACAGCGACTTTGGTGCGCCTCTTTTTTTCTTTGCATCATGTGCTGTTTGGGGACTATTTTTTTGAAGTGCCATCCTGTCTGACACTGCAGTGCCACTCCTAGATGGGCCAGGTGTTTGTGTCGGCCACTTGTGTCACTTAGCTTAGTCACACAGCGACCTCATTGCGCCTCTTTTTTTCTTTGCATCATGTGCTGTTTGGGGACTTTTTTTTGAAGTGCCATCCTGTCTGACACTGCAGTGCCACTCCTAGATGGGCCAGGTGTTTGTGTCGGCCACTTTTGTCGCTTAGCTTAGTCACACAACGACCTTGGTGCGCCTCTTTTTTTCTTTGCATCATGTGCTATTTGGGGACTATTTTTTTGAAGTGCCATCCTGTCTGACACTGCAGTGCCACTCCTAGATGGGCCAGGTGTTTGTGTCGGCCACTTGGGTCGCTTAGCTTAGTCACACAGCTACCTCATTGCGCCTCTTTTTTTCTTTGCATCATGTGCTGTTTGGGGACTATTTTTTTGAAGTGCCATCCTGTCTGACACTGCAGTGCCACTCCTAGATGGGCCAGGTGTTTGTGTCGGCCACTTGTGTCACTTAGCTTAGTCACACAGCGACCTCATTGCGCCTCTTTTTTTCTTTGCATCATGTGCTGTTTGGGGACTTTTTTTTGAAGTGCCATCCTGTCTGACACTGCAGTGCCACTCCTAGATGGGCCAGGTGTTTGTGTCGGCCACTTTTGTCGCTTAGCTTAGTCACACAGCGACCTTGGTGCGCCTCTTTTTTTCTTTGCATTATGTGCTATTTGGGGACTATTTTTTTGAAGTGCCATCCTGTCTGACACTGCAGTGCCACTCCTAGATGGGCCAGGTGTTTGTGTCGGCCACTTGGGTCGCTTAGCTTAGTCACACAGCTACCTCATTGCGCCTCTTTTTTTCTTTGCATCATGTGCTGTTTGGGGACTATTTTTTTGAAGTGCCATCCTGTCTGACACTGCAGTGCCACTCCTAGATGGGCCAGGTGTTTGTGTCGGCCACTTGGGTCGCTTAGCTTAGTCACACAGCTACCTCATTGCGCCTCTTTTTTTCTTTGCATCATGTGCTGTTTGGGGACTATTTTTTTGAAGTGCCATCCTGTCTGACACTGCAGTGCCACTCCTAGATGGGCCAGGTGTTTGTGTCGGCCACTTGTGTCACTTAGCTTAGTCACACAGCGACCTCATTGCGCCTCTTTTTTTCTTTGCATCATGTGCTGTTTGGGGACTTTTTTTTGAAGTGCCATCCTGTCTGACACTGCAGTGCCACTCCTAGATGGGCCAGGTGTTTGTGTCGGCCACTTTTGTCGCTTAGCTTAGTCACACAGCGACCTTGGTGCGCCTCTTTTTTTCTTTGCATCATGTGCTATTTGGGGACTATTTTTTTGAAGTGCCATCCTGTCTGACACTGCAGTGCCACTCCTAGATGGGCCAGGTGTTTGTGTCGGCCACTTGGGTCGCTTAGCTTAGTCACACAGCTACCTCATTGCGCCTCTTTTTTTCTTTGCATCATGTGCTGTTTGGGGACTATTTTTTTGAAGTGCCATCCTGTCTGACACTGCAGTGCCACTCCAGATGGGCCAGGTGTTTGTGTCGGCCACTTTTGTCGCTTAGCTTAGTCACACAGCGACCTTGGTGCGCCTCTTTTTTTCTTTGCATCATGTGCTGTTTGGGGACTATTTTTTTGAAGTGCCATCCTGTCTGACACTGCAGTGCCACTCCTAGATGGGCCAGGTGTTTGTGTCGGCCACTTGTGTCGCTTAGCTTAGCCATCCAGCGACCTCGGTGCAAATTTTAGGACTAAAAATAATATTGTGAGGTGTGAGGTGTTCAGAATAGACTGAAAATGAGTGTAAATTATGGTTATTGAGGTTAATAATATTATGGGATCAAAATGACCCCCAAATTCTATGATTTAAGCTGTTTTTGAAGGTTTTTTGTAAAAAAAACACCCGAATCCAAAACACCCCCGAATCCGACAAAATATTTTCAGGGAGGTTTTGCCAAAACGCGTCCGAATCCAAAACACGGCCGCGGAACCGAATCCAAAACCAAAACACAAAACCCGAAAAATTTCCGGTGCACATCACTAGGGATGTTGTCTGGGTCTTCTATTGGTCTCTCCTGTCAGCCATCTATAAACAGTGTGGTTGCGAGAATCACCCTGTACCATTTCCAGTTTATTCTTTTTGAAGGTGATTAAATCCTTTTTATACTTATCAATGTTACCAGTCAATTTTTCTAACCATTTTTCTGATTTGTCAGCTATCAGGACAGGTTGCTGTTTTATTCTAAATTCTTCTAGGTCTGTTCTTGTCTACAAATATGTATATCTCTCCTTCCTCCCCCACACAGCACAGTCTGCGTCTCCCTCTCTCCTTCCTCCCACACACCCCACAGTCTGTCTCTCCCCAATGACTCCATGCTGCATTCCCACCTCCCCAGCCCACCCCAAAGCCCTGTATCCCCACACCAATCCATTCTTACCCAGAGGAGAGACTCACCTATGCTGCACTCCCCAGATCCAAACACCACACAGCAGACCCTACCAGAAGAGGCCAGTGCAGGGCACTGGAATCCTGGCCAGCAGAGCTGCTGCCATGTCCCGTAACTGTCTGCAACAGAGCAGAACCCGGAAGAGTGTCCACATACATCTTTGCTATATCCCGCCATGTATGGCTTGGTGTTGCATGCCATAGACTCAGAGATTTAGTCATGCCTTGTGATTTTTCTTAACTTGCGTCTTTAATATGTTACTTTATACATATTCTATTATGGCAAACAAAAATTTTAAAATCCATCCACTCGCTACTCGTGAAAAACAGCTTAGCCGTGTTTTACATGTTGTCCAAATTGAGCAAAATAGCAAAGATGTAAGTGGACACATCTGTATTCGCTTCACACAGTCCCTGTGTGTGAGAGGTTCCTGTTACTCTGAGGCTGTGGCCACAACACCTACAGCTCACTGCCCTATTTGGACAAGGCAGCTCACATCCCTGCCGGGTACTTATCAGCATATATCTGGGGCCCCCCTGATCCTTGGGACTCCCCTGATCCTACAGTTGTCCCTTTGACACCCCCTCCCCCCTTTTGCCAGCCATGAGCAGCGATGAGTTATCACCAATATCTCCACAGGGTTTATTGTGGATTTCTCTTCAGCATGGTGTTAAGGAGTGCAATTTCCCTATTTTAAGCTAATGACTAATTAGGCACTTAAATTTATTTTTTTCAAGATAAAATTTTTATTATTTCTCATACGTCCTAGAGGATGCTGGGGTCCACTTCAGTACCATGGGGTATAGATGGTTCCGCAGGAGCCATGGGCACTCGAAGACTTTTCAAAGGGTGTGAACTGGCTCCTCCCTCTATGCCCCTCCTCCAGACCTCAGTTTTAGAAATGTGCCCAGGCAGACTGGATGCACTCCAGGGGAGCTCTACTGAGTTTCTCTGAAAGACTTATTAGGTTTTTTATTTTCAGGGAGGACTGCTGGCAACAGTCTCCCTGCTTCGTGGGACTGAGGGGGCAGAAGTAGGAACCAACTTCCTGAATAGTTTCATGCCTCTGCTTCTGGCTGACAGGACACCATTAGCTCCTGAAGGGTACTGAACGCTAGCTGTGCCTACATGCTCACTCCCACAGCACGCCGTCACCCCCTTGCAGAGCCAGAAGTCAGAAGACAGGTGAGTGTTAGAAGAGAGATCTTCAATCAAGGTGACGGCTAAAGGTACCGCGCGGCTGGCGGGTGCGCAGCGCGCCATACTGCCCACACAACACAGGCACCGCAGGGCGGGGGGGGCGCCCTGGGCACCATGAAACCTTATAAAACTGGTAGAAAAGGGGCATAAGATACCGAGGCACAGCCCTACCCCCACCAGTATAAATATAGTTATCAGAATCTCTGAGGAGAAACGCGCCATTGCGGGGGCGGAGCTTCCTCCTCAGTCAGCCAGCACACTGCTCAGTGCCATTTTCTCTCTCTCCTCAGGCTGCAGAGACAACGCTGGTCCTCCTCCACTACTGAATACAAGTATCAGGGTGCAAAACAGGGGGGGGGGGGGGGGCACAGTGAAATTGGTGCTTTATATTGTGTATTTACATTATAAAAAAGCGCTGCATGTCAGTAGGCATTTTATGTTTCACAGGCATTGTGTTACTGGCGCTGGGTTTGTGAACTGGCTGCTCCTATCTGTGTCCTTCTGACAGATTTTACTGTGGGTCTGTCCCCTATAAGTCCCGGAGTGTCTGTGGTGTGTTTGTGCACGTGTGTGACATGTCTGAGGCAGGGAGTTCTTCCCCTGACGGATCCATTTTAGGGACACAGAGTTGTAATGTGGTGGCGCTGCCAGCACACCACGAGCCTTAATGGGTGAAAGAAATACGTGATAGTGTGAATCATATCAGTAGGAGATTAGATAAGTCTGAGTCTCATGCAGAAAGCTGGAGAAAATCAGTGGAAGATGTGATTTTTCAGGATTATGCTTTCTCATCCGCAGGCGACCCCTCTGGGTCACATAAGAGACCGTTTGCAAACATTGTACATACTGATACCGACACAGACTCTGATTCCTGTGTCGACGATAGTGATTCCAGGGGATAGATCCTAAATTGGCAAAAAGCATACAATATATGATTGTTGCTATAAAGGAGGTCTTAGAAGTTACGGAAGCCCCTACTGTACCTCAGGAGAAGGCTTATTTCTGTAAGGAAAAGAAATGTAATGTAACTTTCCCTCCTTCCCACAAGCTAAATACTCTTTTTGAGGGAGTTTGGGTGAATCCTGAAAAGAAATTTCATGTTCCCAAAAGGATTCAGATTGCTTATCCTTTCCCATTAGAGGACAGGAAAAGATGGGAGTCACCCCCGGTGTTAGACAGTGCACTGTCAAGGTTAACAAAAAAAGGTGATTCTCCCTGCACCTGGGACGGCTTCACTAATGCTGCTTTCACATCGCAAACCCTGCTTTTAAAACGTTTCTTAAAACGGGTCTTAAAACTAGGGATGTGCACTTGAAATTTTTCGGGTTTTGTGTTTTGGTTGTGGGTTCGGTTCCGCGGCAGTGTTTTGGGTTCGACCGCGTTTTGGCAAAACCTCACCGAATTTTTTTTGTCGGATTCGGGTGTGTTTTGGATTCGGGTGTTTTTTTCAAAAAACCCTAAAAAACAGCTTAAATCATAGAATTTGGGGGTCATTTTGATCCCAAAGTATTATTAACCTCAAAAACCATAATTTCCATTCATTTTCAGTCTATTCTGAATACCTCACACCTCACAATATTATTTTTAGTCCTAAAATTTGCACCGAGGTCGCTGGATGACTAAGCTAAGCGACCCTAGTGGCCGACACAAACACCTGGCCCATCTAGGAGTGGCACTGCAGTGTCACGCAGGATGGCCCTTCCAAAAAACACTCCCCAAACAGCACATGACGCAAATAAAAATGAAAGAAAAAAGAGGTGCAAGATGGAATTGTCCTTGGGCCCTCCCACCCACCCTTATGTTGTATAAACAGGACATGCACACTTTAACCAACCCATCATTTCAGTGACAGGGTCTGCCACACGACTGTGACTGAAATGACGGGTTGGTTTGGACCCCCACCGAAAAAGAAGCAATTAATCTCTCCTTGCACAAACTGGCTCTACAGAGGCAAGATGTCCACCTCATCATCATCCTCCGATATATCACCGTGTACATCCCGCTCCTCACAGATTATCAATTCGTCCCCACTGGAATCCACCATCTCAGCTCCCTGTGTACTTTGTGGAGGCAATTGCTGCTGGTCAATGTCTCCACGGTGGAATTGATTATAATTCATTTTAATGAACATCATCTTCTCCACATTTTCTGGAAGTAACCTCGTACGCAGATTGCTGACAAGGTGAGCGGCAGCACTAAACACTCTTTCGGAGTACACACTTGTGGGAGGGCAACTTAGGTAGAATAAAGCCAGTTTGTGCAAGGGCCTCCAAATTGCCTCTTTTTCCTGCCAGTATAAGTACGGACTGTCTGACGTGCCTACTTGGATGCGGTCACTCATATAATCCTCCACCATTCTTTCAATGGTGAGAGAATCATATGCAGTGACAGTAGACGACATGTCCGTAATCGTTGTCAGGTCCTTCAGTCTGGACCAGATGTCAGCATCAGCAGTCGCTCCAGACTGCCCTGCATCACCGCCAGCGGGTGGGCTCGGAATTCTGAGCCTTTTCCTCGCACCCCCAGTTGCGGGAGAATGTGAAGGAGGAGATGTTGACAGGTCGCGTTCCGCTTGACTTGACAATTTTGTCACCAGCAGGTCTTTGAACCCCAGCAGACTTGTGTCTGCCGGAAAGAGAGATCCAAGGTAGGTTTTAAATCTAGGATCGAGCACGGTGGCCAAAATGTAGTGCTCTGATTTCAACAGATTGACCACCCATGAATCCTTGTTAAGCGAATTAAGGGCTCCATCCACAAGTCCCACATGCCTAGCGGAATCGCTCCCTTTTAGCTCCTCCTTCAATGCCTCCAGCTTCTTCTGCAAAAGCCTGATGAGGGGAATGACCTGACTCAGGCTGGCAGTGTCTGAACTGACTTCACGTGTGGCAAGTTCAAAAGGTTGCAGAACCTTGCACAACGTTGAAATCATTCTCCACTGCTCTTGAGACAGGTACATTCCACCTCCTATATCGTGCTCAATTGTATAGGCTTGAATGGCCTTTTGCTGCTCCTCCAACCTCTGAAGCATATAGAGGGTTTTAATTCCACCTCGTTACCACTTCTTGCTTCAGATGATGGCAGGGCAGGTTCAGGCGTTTTTGGTGGTGCTCCAGTCTTCTGTACGTGGTGCCTGTACGCCGAAAGTGTCCCGCAATTCTTCTGGCCACCGACAGCATCTCTTGCACACCCCTGTCGTTTTTTAAAAAATTCTGCACCACCAAATTCAAGGTATGTGCAAAACATGGGACGTGCTGGAATTTGCCCATATTTAATGCACACACAATATTGCTGGCGTTGTCCGATGCCACAAATCCACAGGAGAGTCCAATTGGGGTAAGCCATTCCGCGATGATCTTCCTCAGTTGCCGTAAGAGGTTTTCAGCTGTGTGCGTATTCTGGAAACCGGTGATACAAAGCGTAGCCTGCCTAGGAAAGAGTTGGCGTTTGCGAGATGCTGCTACTGGTGCCGCCGCTGCTGTTCTTGCGGCGGGAGTCCATACATCTACCCAGTGGGCTGTCACAGTCATGTAGTCCTGACCCTGCCCTGCTCCACTTGTCCACATGTCCGTGGTTAAGTGGACATTGGGTACAACTGCATTTTTTAGGACACTGGTGAGTCTTTTTCAGACGTCCGTGTACATTCTCGGTATCGCCTGCCTAGAGAAGTGGAACCTAGATGGTATTTGGTAACGGGGGCACACTGCCTCAAGAAATTGTCTAGTTCCCTGTGAACTAACGGCGGATACCGGACGCACGTCTAACACCAACATAGTTGTCAAGGCCTCAGTTATCCGCTTTGCAACAGGATGACTGCTGTGATATTTCATCTTCCTCGCAAAGGACTGTTGGACAGTCAATTGCTTGGTGGAAGTAGTAAAAGTGGGCTTACGACTTCCCCTCTGGGATGACCATCGACTCCCAGCAGCAACAACAGCAGCGCCAGCAGCAGTAGGCGTTACATGCAAGGATGCATCGGAGGAATCCCAGGCAGGAGAGGA
This sequence comes from Pseudophryne corroboree, assembly GCF_028390025.1. NCBI lineage: Eukaryota > Metazoa > Chordata > Amphibia > Anura > Myobatrachidae > Pseudophryne > Pseudophryne corroboree. The sequence continues at coordinate 619,121,701 of NC_086446.1, forward strand.
CTCGTCAGAATTGCCAGTGACATGGCATGCAGGACTATTGGCATTCCTGGGGAAGGAGGAAATTGACACTGAGGGAGTTGGTGGGGTGGTTTGCGTGAGCTTGGTTACAAGAGGAAGGGATTTACTGGTCAGTGGACTGCTTCCGCTGTCGCCCAAAGTTTTTGAACTTGTCACTGACTTATTATGAATGCGCTGCAGGTGACGTATAAGGGAGGATGTTCCGAGGTGGTTAACGTCCTTACCCCTACTTATTACAGCTTGACAAAGGCAACACACGGCTTGACAAATGTTGTCCGCATTTCTGGTGAAATACTTCCACACCGAAGAGCTGATTTTTTTGGTATTTTCACCAGGCATGTCAACGGCCCTATTCCTCCCACGGACAACAGGTGTCTCCCCGGGTGCCTGACTTAAACAAACCACCTCACCATCAGAATCCTCCTTGTCAATTTCCTCCCCAGCGCCAGCAACACCCATATCCTCCTCATCCTGGTGTACTTCAACACTGACATCTTCAATCTGACTATCAGGAACTGGACTGCGGGTGCTCCTTCCAGCACTTGCAGGGGGCGTGCAAATGGTGGAAGGCGCATGCTCTTCACGTCCAGTGTTGGGAAGGTCAGGCATCGCAACCGACACAATTGGACTCTCCTTGTGGATTTGGGATTTCGAAGAACGCACAGTTCTTTGCGGTGCTTTTGCCAGCTTGAGTCTTTTCAGTTTTCTAGCGAGAGGCTGAGTGCTTCCATCCTCATGTGAAGCTGAACCACTAGCCATGAACATAGGCCAGGGCCTCAGCCGTTCCTTGCCACTCCGTGTGGTAAATGGCATATTGGCAAGTTTACGCTTCTCCTCCGACAATTTTATTTTAGATTTTGGAGTCCTTTTTTTACTGATATTTGGTGTTTTGGATTTTACATGCTCTGTACTATGACATTGGGCATCGGCCTTGGCAGACGACGTTGCTGGCATTTCATCGTCTCGGCCATGACTAGTGGCAGCAGCTTCAGCACGAGGTGGAAGTGGATCTTGATCTTTCCCTAATTTTGGAACCTCAACATTTTTGTTATATTTTAATAGGCACAACTAAAAGGCACCTCAGGCAAACAATGGAGATGGATGGATACTAGTATACTTATGGATGGACGAGCGACTGCCGACACAGAGGTAGCTACAGCCGTGGACTACCATACTGTGTCTGCTGCTAATATAGACTGGATGATAAGGAGATGAAATTAATATATATATATATATATATATATATATATAATATCACTAGTACTGCAGCCGGACAGGTATATATATTTATTATGTAATGACTGATGACGGACCTGCTGGACACTGTCAGCTCAGCAGCACCGCAGACTGCTACAGTAAGCTACTATAGTAGTATGTATAAAGAAGAAAGAAAAAAAAAACCACGGGTAGGTGGTATACAATTATGGATGGACGAGCGACTGCCGACACAGAGGTAGCTACAGCCGTAGACTACCGTACTGTGTCTGCTGCTAATATAGACTGGATGATAATGAGATGAAATCAATATATATATATATATATAATATCACTAGTACTGCAGCCGGACAGGTAAATATATTTATTATGTAATGACAGATGACGGACCTGCTGGACACAGTCAGCTCAGCAGCACCGCAGACTGCTACAGTAAGCTACTATAGTAGTATGTATAAAGAAGAAAGAAGAAAAAAAAACCACGGGTAGGTGGTATACAATATTATATATATATTATATACAATTATATATATATATATATATATATATATATATATATATATATATATAGAAATGGATTCTCGTGGGAGCCAATATGCCTTTTGTATGACAATAATTAAAAGTTTTTATTGTACAGAAACAAACGATATTTATCCTAAGCGTTCGTTATTGACACAACCTTCTAAAAATTCATATAAAACAATATTACAATCTTATACATAAATTACAGTTGGATGTGAGGATTTTACAGCCAGGTGATCACAGTCAGAACTCGAAATGGATGTATCTCCAACCAGATGTTTGTGAAAAGGACTTTGTTAACCAGACGTTGCAAAACCCAACGCGTTTCGTCCGTTAGGACTTCATCAGGGGTTTGGAATCTGGATAGTTACAAATGGAAATATATAAATCATATAGTCTTCATTAATAAGACATATTATTATCCAGGTTAGTATTCCATTGAAATCTATTGTGGATTAACATATGACGATGCTAAATTCCTTTTGTCGTAATTATAACCCTTTATGAAGTCTAAGAACACTGTACGCTGTTTACTTAAGAAGTACCGTAATGGTACGCTATTTGCGTAACGATCGCTCAGCAGTAAGCGAGACGCTCAAGCGTCACGTTCGCTCACGGCCCAGTGATCACAGGACACGTTATTGGTTATCACTAGAGTAATGATTCGCGGTAGCGTAGCGTACGCTCGAGACCACGAGGAGGTCACCAGCGATGCAGACGCTCACAGCGCTATACCTTTATGTATAAACCTTATACCAAAGAAATACACAGAATACCTTAATGTGAGTACAGGGTGTAAGTGCAACCTTGTGTAACCTGACTAACTACAAGGCTGCTTGAGCGTCACCGACGCTCAAGTGAACACTTAATACTATAGAAAATACACAGATACTGGTTTAGGGTCCAAAGCCTATTAACTGTATTATATCTAATATACTTGTAAAAAGGGGATAACAGTACAAATGATACACTACAATATAACAGAGACTTCCTAACCACAGAACTAAACAATAAATACAAAAAGACAATACTACACTGACCTAAATGCAATACAATACAATACTATAATACTATGAGAGATATAAGAGAAAAGAGGAGAGAGAGAGAGAGAGACGGGGAGAGATGAGAGAAATTGGCTCACAGAAAGACAATGATTACGGAGAGAAACTTACGCACAAAGGGTATGATCGCCTGCGCCTCGATATCCAGCTCCCGGCTATCAGCAGATAACCGTTGATGAGAGAGAGTGAGAGTTGGATATGGTCGGCCTGCCTATTTATGCCCCACACACAATGCAATCTCATGGTCCTACAATCCCATTGTCCATTGGCCGAAGGAATTCGGCCCTGCATCATAACAAAAGGTCATAGGGTGATTCATACAGGTGGGCTGTGACGATTTCCAACAGCTCAGGTGGGTGGGAAACTGGGTTTCCCGTCGCATACCTGAGTATGTGTAAATAATAGAAATGGACATAAACTTCTTATGTCCATAACTATTCGCACGAGCGATTAATACGCTCCAAACCAACACCGGAATATTACTAATTAAATACTCTTCCGATGGGTACCAAACACTGCTGTATGATTCCTGTCAGACCCTTCGTACAATACAAAGAGGGATTCCTTTAAACAGGGACCTTCTATTTTAACCAAACTTTCAGAATCTATCAAGGTGACCATGATCTACAAACTACATTAATTGTGAACATTTGTAACGAATGAGTCGCACGCTACGACTACATAAACTCTACCGTAAATACGCATACCGCGCCTGCGAGTGCACGCTATCGCGGGTATGCGCCTTCACGGGAGAGCGTACGCATGCGCAGCGCGGACCAGTGTGCGGTGCAAATATGGCAACGTGCATAGAGACATTTTTCTGACTTTGACAGTCCACCCTTTGGCAGTCAATAATAACTGCCACCTTCTAAAATATTTAAGGAGAAAAATGTAAATCAGGGGTTAATTGATTTCCATGGTGGGGTAAGGAAGAAGAGAGGAGTAGGTGTGAAAAGGGTATGACCTAGTGAGAAAGTAGAAGCATGTGTGTATGAGTCCATGTTTGGAGGGTCATGTATCATCGTGCCGTACGTGTGGTAAATCAAGCTTCGAGGTATTGCGAAGTATACATTTGAATTCCTTCTTATCCTGTGGTACAGGTCTGTGGATGGGCTGTCAAACTCTACCGAGCTCATTTCGGCTATGGTTGTAACAAAAATGGGGATGCACATTTTAGTTGATGATACATGAATGGGGGAGGTATGTGGTGGCTGATATCTGTGCCTGTATTCCCTATTGTCTATGTGTGTCGTTACCTGAGGGTTGTAGGGATGAAGATAAGGAACACTTACGAAAAATGCAATAATATTCTATGTCAGGGAAATGTACATCTGTTGTTGAAGTTGTGTTCGGTATCTGTTGAGAGTCGTCTTCTTTGCGCTGTATTGCTCCTTGGGCATGAGCAAATAGCTTTGTCTGAGCCATCAGATTTACAAAAAATGTTGGGCTAGCGTGAGTTTAAAAGTACTAGGGAAACTGGGGATCCATGGCAAAGTTCATCAAGTGTCCATATTTAAAGTTGTCAAATCTTCTTCTTTGGTCAATCCGTTGTCTGTATACATCTCGTCTCGTCAGCTTCCTCGTCCAAGGGGGTCTTTGTATCTGGGAGAAAAGCAGAAAAACAGGTGAAAGAAACGGACCGTATAATCGCATTTTCATCACATTCTGGTTTCTATCATTGGGTCATAAATCAAATCCAGGTTAATTACGGTTTCCTCACTCCTCAAGCTCATCACTTTTGTACTTTGTTTGCACCTCATTAAAGCCTGCCCGCATCTAAATATCAATCCAATCGATATAACGACACCCAAGATACATAGTAGAAACTTTCCAACATCCATTATGACTCCTTGAGCCCAGTCTCCTAAACCGGAGAACCAATTTCGCGGGTTCAACCATGACACCCAACCAGTCAGCTCATTACCTACAGCAGCAAGGGTGAGATTGTGTTTTCGACGAAATTCCCACTTCAATTGGAGAATATCGTCCATCTTTTGGTCTATGACCTCTACCGGGTCCTCGGTGCTATTTGTGATGTACGTGCAACACTTTATGCCGTACTGTGTTGCCAATGTAACACAATATCCGCCTGTTACTGCTGTAAGATAATTAAGAACCATCCTATGCTGAACTAGTTCTGTTTTGTAGGCTTGAAGTTCTCTTCCAGTGTATCTAAACGTGTCATCATACATTTCAGTGATATTATCTAACAAATTGGCGAGTGCGGAAATGTATCTATAATTCATCACACCTCGAGCGGTGCGAGTGAAATCTAACGCTACCAGAACCTGAATCCCGGTGGATTCATGGATAAGATCAGAGGCCGGATGCTCTAACCTTTCTGACAGTTGTCGTTTAACTCGGTGCTCGTAATGAGTGTGAGTATAAGGAGCTTGGGCACCACGGTGTATGTCCTTCATTTTGTCATGTGTAACAGTCATCACTTCAGGCAATACTTTTCCAATATAACACAATCCTTCAGAGTTTGGGGCAAGCCATTTGTACGCCTTTCTCCCGCATATGAAATATGCATCATCGGGGAGAACATAAGGGACGGAGAAGGACATGACCATGTTACAAACCTTCCAGGTGAAATCTCCTGACCCTAATTCTTCCATCTGCTTAATGCACGTATCAGTTTGTACGATATGTGCACAGTATCCTGGTGATACCTCTCCAACTTTAGTAATCCTATTTCCTAAGGTATATCGATACCGGAAAGATTTTCCTCTACTGGCTATGTGGCGTACGAGCTCTGTATCTGTAGGCATTCTATCTGCTCTGTGTGAAAAGGTCATGGTAAGGTTGCTCCATGACACTTCCCAATTTCCCGGTTTTCTGGGATTGGAGATATTAAAACATAAGAGGGACCTATCCACATGGTATTGGTGGAGCTTCAAACTAGGAGGGCTGGAGATGTTAAACCTCCGATCCACCGGTCTCCCACCACTTAGCTCAAGTACCTCCCCTAACGTTAAAGGAAATGGTACTAGCCCTGATTTGCTGTGACCCTGAGGTACTTGAGAGCATACCCAACAATCTGTTTGGTTTAACACGTTACCCACTAAGGAGTGATAGTCACTCAATGGATGCCGGTCCATATGGATATTAAAACTAGATTGGCATTTCTTTATGCATCCATCTTCAACCAGATTATCACAGAGCCTACAGATACAATTTTCTTCAGCTAACAATCCATCACAATTTCTTCTATCGGATCGTTTTCTGATACTCGCCTTTGCTTGTTGGTTTGGTTGATCTTGGAAAACTACGCCTCCATCATCATAATCGGAACCCATTCCAGAACCTCTCTCGACCTCTATGGTACTCTCGCCGGAACAGACTGCTCTGGTCAACATCATGGTTAACATCAAAATCCGGATCACAGTCTCTTGGGGCAAGTCCATCTTTGAGGAAGAAATAGAGAAGAATGAGAAGGGGGAAAAAGAAATTTTTAAGGGAGAGGGGCTGGGAAGTGGAGAAAAACAATAAAAGGGAGAGGGGAGTCGACAACTGCTTCCGGTCTTCAAGGCTCAGGTGCCGCCTCAGTCCTCCTGGAACAGACACTCTAGTGATACAACCTCTACCGTCTGTTCCTTATCACGGGACTTCTCTGGATCAGCAACCTTTTTGCAGTGGGATGAATGGACCCAAGTCTCTCTCTCAGCAACCTTCAATGCTGTGGTGCTAGTCAATAAGACCTGGTATGGTCCTTCCCATCTATCAATAAGACAACCTGAGCGTAGAAAATTTTGTATCATTACATAATTCCCAGGTTCAATGTCATGACAATTACTATCTGGTAAATCAGGAATCACCAACTTCAGATTATCATTTTGATTCCTCAACTGTTTACTCATGTTAATTAAGTATTTTACAGTTACTTCATTGTTACATTTCAAATCATCCTGAGGGTTAATCATGACATGCGGTTGTCGACCAAACAAGATTTCAAAAGGAGACAGATTAAGAGGGGACCTGGGAGTGGTTCTGATGCTATACAAAACAATGGGTAAAGCTTCTGGCCACGTCAATCCTGTCTCTGTCATTACTTTTCTCAATTTATTTTTAATAGTGCTGTTCACTCTTTCGACCTTCGCACTCGCCTGTGGACGGTACGGAGTGTGCAGCTTGCTATCAATACCCATTAATTTACACATTCCTTGAAAGACATCACCTGTAAAATGGGTACCCCTATCACTTTCGATGATTCTAGGGATACCATATCTACATACAAATTCCTGCACAATTTTCTTAGCTGTAAACATGGCAGTATTTGTAGCTGCTGGAAATGCTTCGACCCAATTCGAGAAAACATCTATACAGACAAGTACATATTTCAAATTTCGACATGGGGGTAATTGAATGAAGTCAATTTGTATTACCTGGAAAGGGCCGCCGGCAGGTGGGATATGGGATGGTTCTGTAGGTATTGCTTTTCCAATATTCTTTCTCAGACAGGTAAGGCATGACATTGCTCTTTTACCCGCATGAGAGGAGAATCCTGGGGCGCACCAGTATGCTCTTACCAATTTGCACATCCCCTCCTTGCCTAGATGAGTCAGCCCGTGAGCTGCTTCAGCCAGACATGGAAGGTATGCCCTGGGGGCCACCGGTTTACCATGTCCATCCGTCCAGAGCCCTGAGGACTCCTGGCCATATCCCTTTGCCTTCCAGACTGCTCTTTCCTGTGTGGAACACAAATTCTGCATCTCACACAACTTCTGTGTGTTGATGGTATTAAATACCATCAGTTGTGTGGTGTCTGTCTGTATGGGGGTAGCAGCTGCAAGCTTTGCGGCTTCGTCTGCTCGGCTGTTACCAAGGGATACTGGGTCTTGGCTATATGTATGTGCTTTACATTTGATAACAGCCACTCTGTCGGGTTCCTGTATCGCTGTTAGAAGCCTTTTTATATGAGCTGCATGCGCTATCGGTGTGCCAGCTGCCGTCATGAAATTTCTGAGCCGCCATAGGGCTCCGAAATCATGGACTACCCCGAACGCGTATCTGGAATCGGTGTAGATATTGGCAGACTTACCCTTAGCCAATTCACATGCTCTGGTTAGGGCGACCAGTTCAGCAACCTGGGCTGAGTGAGGTGGGCCTAGCGGTTCCGCTTCTATGGTGTCTTGGTCATCTACGACTGCGTATCCAGTACACAAGTCTCCCGAGTCTGACTGTCTATGACAACTACCGTCCGTGTAGAACGTGAGTTCTGCATCTTCCAGTGGATTGTCACTGATGTCAGGCCTTGCGGTAAAATTTTGGGTCAAATATTCCATACAATCATGTGTATCTTCCTTTGCATTAAATCCTCCTTCCCCATCACTCTCACCTCCCACCCTTTGTGCCTGACCAGGCACACCTGGGAGAAATGTTGCAGGGTTTAATGCGCTGCATCTCCTTATGGTGATGTTTACTGGGGCCATTAATGCCAATTCCCATCTCGTAAACCTTGCTGATGAGACGTGTCTGGTTTGGGCAGAATTCAATAAGGCAGATACCGCATGCGGTGAATGGATTGTGAGGTTGTGGCCTAGCACGACATCTTCGCTTTTTGTCACTAGCAATGCTATCGCCGCAACGCTACGCAAGCATGTGGGGAGGGATCGCGCTACCGTATCTAGCTGAGCGCTGTAATATGCAACTGGCCTGCTGGCATCACCGTGTTTTTGTGTTAGTACACCTGCTGCGCACCCAGCACTTTCTGTTCCGTATAGTTCAAAGGGTTTCCCATAGTCTGGCATACCTAGTGCTGGTGCCTGCGTTAGGCATTGCTTGAGTCTCTCAAATGCTGTTTCAGATTCGTCTGTATGCGAAATCCGATCAGGTTTGTTTGAAGAGACCATTTCCTGCAAAGGTAGCGCCAATATGGAAAACCCTGGGATCCAATTACGGCAATACCCACACATTCCTAGAAACGTCCTGATCTGTTGCTGGGTTTGTGGCAGTGTCATGTCTCTAATGGCTTGGATTCTATCAGCGGTCAGGTGTCTCAGTCCTTGTGTTAGACAGTGTCCCAAATATTTTACCTTAGCTTGGCATAATTGCAACTTGTCTTTGGAAACCTTGTGACCTGTGTCTGAAAGATGAAACAGGAGCTGTTTCGTATCTTTCAGAGAAGCTTCCAATGAATCAGAACACAGTAGTAGATCATCCACGTACTGTATCAACACTGATCCACTCTCCGGTTGGAAAGACTGTAGACAATCATGCAAAGCCTGGGAAAATATACTTGGACTATCTATGAAACCTTGGGGTAACCGAGTCCACGTGTATTGGACTCCTCTGTATGTGAATGCAAACAAATATTGGCTGTCAGGGTGCAGAGGTACCGAAAAGAATGCGGAGCAGAGGTCAATAACAGTGAAAAATTTGGCAGTGGGAGGAATTTGCATTAGGATGACAGCTGGATTAGGCACTACGGGGAACTGACTCTCAACTATTTTGTTAATCCCCCTTAGATCTTGCACTAGCCTGTAACCCCTCCCCCCACTCTTTTTAACAGGGAAGATGGGACTATTTGCTGTGCTGGACGTTCTTACTAGAATGCCCTGTTGTAGCAAGCGCTCTATTACGGGAAAAACTCCTAACTCCACCTCTGGCTTCAGAGGATACTGTGGGATTTTTGGAGCTATCCTACCATCTTTTACTTGTACAACTACTGGAGCTACATTTGCCATTAATCCAGTGTCCTGTCCATCTTTTGTCCAAAGTGACTCTGGTATCTGAGATGTCATCTCTTCTACTTGGGATGGATTCCTATTTGTCATAATGGAATGTGACATTAATTTTGATGGGGAGTCTAACATGTCTCGTACTTCCTGAGCGTGATTCTCAGGGATGTCCAAGAATACACCTTCAGGAGTACAATAAATGACGCAACCCATTTTACATAGTAAGTCTCTTCCCAGGAGATTAGTTGGTGCCGATGCAGCCAGCAAAAAGGAATGCTTGGTATGCAAAGGCCCTATTGTAATCTCGGCTGGTTTGCTAACAGGGTAGTGCTGGACTACTCCTGTTACTCCCATGGCTGGAATTGTCCTACCAGTGGTTCTCATGCCCACTGTCGAATTTATCACTGACTTGGCCGCCCCTGTGTCTACAAGAAAGTGTAAAGTTTTTCCAGCTACATTGATTGCAATCTCTGGTTCACTTCCAAGGCTGGCAATCAATTTAACTGGCTGCAGATTACAGGTATGGCCACACCCCTATTGGGTATGCTGACCTCCCTGAATCCCGCTGGCAGCAACTACTTGTGAGGGAGTTAGCTGGGAACTACCAGAGGCATGCCAATCTCTGTTCGGGGGGTATCTTTTTGTTTCCCCTGTATGTGGCTCAAAACTCCGCCTCTGTGGACCCTGCTCCCAATGTCGTGTGTTGTGTTGTTGTCTAGGGGGTTGAAAAGATCTTTGTACATTCTTTGCTCTACATTCTCGTGCAAAGTGTCCCGGTCTGTTACAAGAAAAACATGTTATTACACTTGCCTTACCCACAGGATTCGGTGGTACATACGCAGGCTGCCTTGTGGTCAGCGCCTGTATACTTACTGACATCAACTTATCACTTTGCGACTCCCTGTGCCTAGTGATATTTCTGTCGTGATCAATAGCAGCCTCTCTCAATGTGGACACTGACAGACCTCGCCAGCATGGTTGCGTGGTCTGTACCCTAGCTTTTAATGTTTCTTTCAAACCATCCATCAGTACAGATACTGCTACTTCTCGATGGTTTGGGTTGGTCTTAATGTCTTCTATACCAGTGTACTTTGCCATTTCTAATAGTGCCCGGTGAAAATATTCTGTTGCCGTTTCGGACTCCTTTTGCTTAATGGAAAATATTTTATTCCATTTAACAACGGCTGGGAAATACTCCTTTAGCTGTAAATTTATCCTTTTTACATTATCCTTGTTGTACACGTCTGTAAGCGGTACATCTTTATCCAATGCACAGTCAGCTAAAAATTGAGTTGCGTCAACATTGGAAGGTAAACAAGCTCTTAGCAGTATCTGCCAATCCTTGTTGTTGGGTTCTACAGTGTTACCTAGATCCCTGATGTATTTTTGGCTAGCAACTAAATCCTTCCTGGGGTCAGGAAATTCGGACACTATTGTTCTTAATTCCATTCTGGAAAATGGAGTGTACATGGCAATGTTCCTTATGGGAGTGGCTCCAGACACATCTGTTTTTCCATTGGGAACTGCTATTACCCTTACAGGAGCAATTCTAACAGCCTCTTCCTGTGTAGATTCTACAGCTTGTTGTGGTACAATTGTTTCAGTGTAGTGCATGGTGCCGTACTTACCCGTTGACACGACCTCACCTATCCCTCCGCTAGGGGCTTTCACTAATCTCGTGGGTGTCGCTGTGCCTACTGTGGTCTCTGCTATGGTGGCTGTAAGAGAGAGAGCTGAAATTGTTGCTGAATCGTCTTCTTGATCACACTCCTGAGGAAGGTTCAAAACAGGGTACATCTTGCACGGGTTAATACTTGCATGAGTTATTTGGTTAACATCATTAACATTTACAAGGTTACTAAGAGTTTTTGTTTTATAACCCAGTGCGTTTCTCTCCGTAATCAACTTCTCTCCTGCAATGTATGGTGGAGGAGGAGCTGTGGCTATCAGCTTCCTGACTGCCCCAGATCCTGCCGCCAGAGCCAAACCTCTCTGTATCTCACCTTCCTGGTACCATAACTGTAAATAATCATGATGCTGAATTCGTCTCTTTGCTGATTTTACGAGACATATCCTCCTCCTTAAATTTTGTAACACTTCTGGACTAAAGCTACCTATTCTTGGGAATTTGTCCCTGTCTTGTACAGTCATTCTCTCCCATTCATCACATAAAGATTCGGTGTGACTTCCATATTTTTCACACATTACATATCGTGCCGACCCAACTGGTCGGTTCACAGAATCAACCTGAACCAGGGTTGATCGCCCCCTACCTGAGCAACTGGCCCCCATAGTCTGCAGGTGTTGCTTAGTCCTCCTTGGATCTCTGTATCAAGGTTTTCAGCAAGCCTTTTCAGACAACCAAATTACTCCACAGTAGGCCGGCGGTGGCGGTTTACCGAGTACCCCACTCACTCGCCCACCTCGACCAATACGACCTGATCACACCGACGTGGTGCTGGCGTACTCGATACAGGGCCCCTATGGAACCTTCAGTTTACTGGAACATATGAGGGTTACCCGCAGGACACTTACTCTTTCCAGTAAAGTTGGGGTTGTTAGATAGTTCCTGAGTGACCAGCGAACTTCCCTTCCAAAAATAAAAAATTACACAAATCACGTCAGAATGTACAAATAGCGTTTGTGACCACTTTACTCTAATGGTATTAGGTCAGATTACTAACTACTGCACACAATTACGTGTGGTCCAATCGTTCAGTACACAAGCACTACTTGTTATGTACTGAAAGATCAATGGAATCGATGTTTCCGGCCGCGATTCCTTCAGCAAGAGCTTGTATGGCCTATATGGGTTCTGCACCAACGCCCCCAGGGGTTGTGCCACTGGACTTTTATAGCGGACCTTTTACCTTACGACCTCCTGGTCTTGTTACCTTATGACCTCCTGGTCTTGTTACCTTATGGTCCGCTATACTCTAATGCTCAAATATTATTTAACCAGGGATGCCTCCCTAGCCACCGTATATGTCACTTACACGTATGTCCCTTGACGAGTACCCGGCTTTCCTTTTGGTTCCACCTTAAAGTTGTATAAACTTATGTATACAAAACCACACTCACTCAACACATGTACACTCTGTTTCTATATCTATTTCTGCGCAGAAATTGTCTTCAGTCCAACAGTGTTACCAATTAGGAGCAGGATCTGTTAAACTAAATTTCAGATTTTTCCAAAAATAGATTTGCGTTATTTACCGCTTCGCGTTATCTACCGCTGTGCGTTACTTATCGCTTTGCGCTAATTATCGCTTTGCGCTAATTCAACTTTTCGTGACTTGAGCTACGTGGGCGTAACCGGACGCTACGTTGCGTAGTGAACGCTGCGTGCGTCTGCCTTTGGATTGCGTACGCTAGTCTTTGTTAGCGACACGTGTACGCAATGCAAAGATCCACCGTAACACAATATATACTTTTATCAATGTAAATGATCCCTGATCATCTACCGCAATCCACACTGACTGCCTTGTATCTCAGACAAATCGTGTGTTGTTCTATACTTTAACTATTACCTCTACTATGAAATAACAGCAAATCTCTTTTAGCACTTTCTATCAACTATAAAAATTGGCAAACAGGAATAGTGATATACGAAATTGAAAAAAAAGAACTGCAGATAAATGTATGCGTGCGTGTATACGCAAGACAGAAGAGAAATAAAACAGTTTTAAAAGACACAAGCGTTTTGTTCTTACTTCCGGTTCCCGGATTCCTTCAGCACTCTTTATCTAAGCGAAGCAGACGCTTATCCCGTCAGCACTGCGAGACAACCTCCCACCCTTTGCTGGAGGGATAATGTCTGCTGATCTACCTAGTGCAGATATGAGAAGGATCGGATGAGCCCCCAATTGACGATGCTAAATTCCTTTTGTCGTAATTATAACCCTTTATGAAGTCTAAGAACACTGTACGCTGTTTACTTAAGAAGTACCGTAATGGTACGCTATTTGCGTAACGATCGCTCAGCAGTAAGCGAGAGGCTCAAGCGTCACGTTCGCTCACGGCCCAGTGATCACAGGACACGTTATTGGTTATCACTAGAGTAATGATTCGCGGTAGCGTAGCGTACGCTCGAGACCACGAGGAGGTCACCAGCGATGCAGACGCTCACAGCGCTATACCTTTATGTATAAACCTTATACCAAAGAAATACACAGAATACCTTAATGTGAGTACAGGGTGTAAGTGCAACCTTGTGTAACCTGACTAACTACAAGGCTGCTTGAGCGTCACCGACGCTCAAGTGAACACTTAATACTATAGAAAATACACAGATACTGGTTTAGGGTCCAAAGCCTATTAACTGTATTATATCTAATATACTTGTAAAAAGGGGATAACAGTACAAATGATACACTACAATATAACAGAGACTTCCTAACCACAGAACCAAACAATAAATACAAAAAGACAATACTACACTGACCTAAATGCAATACAATACAATACTATAATACTATGAGAGATATAAGAGAAAAGAGGAGAGAGAGAGAGAGAGAGAGAGAGACGGGGAGAGATGAGAGAAATTTTCTCACAGAAAGACAATGATTACGGAGAGAAACTTACGCACAAAGGGTATGATCGCCTGCGCCTCGATATCCAGCTCCCGGCTATCAGCAGATAACCGTTGATGAGAGAGAGTGAGAGTTGGATATGGTCGGCCTGCCTATTTATGCCCCACACACAATGCAATCTCATGGTCCTACAATCCCATTGTCCATTGGCCGAAGGAATTCGGCCCTGCATCATAACAAAAGGTCATAGGGTGATTCATACAGGTGGGCTGTGACGATTTCCAACAGCTCAGGTGGGTGGGAAACTGGGTTTCCCGCCGCATACCTGAGTATGTGTAAATAATAGAAATGGACATAAACTTCTTATGTCCATAACTATTCGCACGAGCGATTAATACGCTCCAAACCAACACCGGAATATTACTAATTAAATACTCTTCCGATGGGTACCAAACACTGCTGTATGATTCCTGTCAGACCCTTCGTACAATACAAAGAGGGATTCCTTTAAACAGGGACCTTCTATTTTAACCAAACTTTCAGAATCTATCAAGGTGACCATGATCTACAAACTACATTAATTGTGAACATTTGTAACGAATGAGTCGCACGCTACGACTACATAAACTCTACCGTAAATACGCATACCGCGCCTGCGAGTGCACGCTATCGCGGGTATGCGCCTTCACGGGAGAGCGTACGCATGCGCAGCGCGGACCAGTGTGCGGTGCAAATATGGCAACGTGCATAGAGACATTTTTCTGACTTTGACACATACATACCAGTTCTTATAGTAGGAGTGATTACCATTGATCAGAAAGGTTTAGAATATCCAATGATTACATCCAATCACATATTCAATTTGATAAATATAATATCTGAAACATTATCGTTATAATAATCAATAAACATTATCCTTATACAAATGATAAAAGGAAGAGGGAGGGAGAGTCAAAAGAAGGGAAAAGGGAGGGAAAGTCGAAAGAATATTATGAATGTCAATATAAATCAAATAGCTCCGTATTTATCCACATAATCAACATCAATTCAGCTGATGGAAATGATACAAAGGGCAGGGTCTACAAGTATCAGAAACTACCAATAGTTATAGAACACCCCAATTAAAGTCCACATAAAACTTCAAATTCACAATATACACACAATTATATCCACATTACAACTCATTGTACAATACATACCTAGATAGACTTCAAAAAAATATATATAAATTTGGTTGAAATTAGATGATGTTACGTTCCCTAAAAGGGATAAAGATAAAATAGTTTTTTGTCACTCAAATGATTGTTAATAGGAAATGTTCCTGTAACATCCTGTTTACCATTAAAATAACATAGATGCTACCAACAAATCAGAGAAGATATAACAACAACTTCCTCAATTGATTATAAGAAACCATGCTGATGTCAGTATTTAATGTAAGGTATTTAAGGTGATTCAAATAGAAGAACTTTTTTATCCCAAACTAATTAATAAATGATGTCTTTAATCTAACATGCAATGGGGAGTGGTATATTCAATTAATCATTAGAGAGCCAATTAAGTTCACAGCTGTAATTTATAACCAGCAAGAAGAACTTTTTAACATCTGAAATACTAATCTTAACATCATATGGTATTTAATATTTGCACTAAATTAGTCTGGTTCTTACCTATTTTCAATCAAGAATGGTGGAACCTTATAGTCTACCTCTGTTTATACATGTCACCAAACAGAGAACTTAGGAAAATTTCAAATCCTGAACGAAACTATTCCCTGTGGACAAGTAAATCTAAATCAGTATATTACAATCATACTAAAATTAAGTAGGTACTCTTAAATTAAGGAATCCATTCATATAATAAATTTTCAAAAAGACCATCCAATAACTAAGTTCCAAATATACAATTATAGTACTCAAACTTACTTTTTACAGGAACAAGTGCAACCTCACTGAATCCCAACTACAGAATGAGAGGCAATATAAGGACATCCCTTTATAGCTCCCTTGATATTACATCACTTCCTGCTGGCTGATTAATTAATTTATTATTAGTTAGTGATGTGTTAAGACCTCATAGTACTATGTGGAATGCCATTCTTACTGGTTACCTAACAGATCCCCTAAATGATGTCTTTAATCTAACATGCAATGGGGAGTGGTAGATTCAATCAATCATTAGAGAGCCAATTAAGTTCACAGCTTTAATTTATAACCAGCAAGAAGAACTTTTTAACATCTGAAATACTTAACCTCATATGGTATTCAATATTTGCACTAAATTAGTCTGGTTCTTACCTATTTTCAATCAAGAATGGTGGAACCTTATAGTCTACCTCTGTTTATACATGTCACCAAAAAGAGGACTTAGGAAAAATTTCAAATCCTGAATGATACTATTCCCTGTGGACAAGTAAAACTAAATCAGTATATTACAATCATATTAAAATTAAGTAGTTACTCTTCAATTAAGGAATCCATTCATCTAATAAATTTTCAAAAAGACCATCCAATAACTAAGTTCCAAAAATACCAATATAGTACTCAAACTTACTTTTTACAGGAACAAGTGCAACCTCACTGAATACCAACTACAGAATGAGAGGCAATATAGGGGCATCCCTTTATAGCTCCCTTGATATTACATCACTTCCTGCTGGCTGATTAATTAATTTATTATTAGTTAGTAATGTGTTAAAACCTCATAGTACTATGTGGAATGCCATTCTTACTGGTTAACTAACATCAATTCTGCTTCCTGACATTATAAAAATAAGAGGGGACAAAATCTGAACGCTACATGCATTCCACTCTCGCGTGCGTGTCAACGCACCGCACTTCCGGTTCCGGCGGAAGTACGCACCGCGTGCGTGTCACAGTCACGCACTTCCGGCGGAAGTACATCACATGCGAGTCACGATCGCTGTTTGCGTGCCATGGTCCCGTAGTTCGATGGAGATGTGTCAGCGGATGTTAAATTTTGTGGTTAGCTTTAGGGATTCTTTCTGTGATGAATAAAGATTAAACAAAAATTCTTTATAAGGTCTACTATCAAAGAGTTCTTTGGTCATTAAAGTCAAACTCTTTTTTCACAGTTAGAATTGTAACATTAATATTGAATTCTAAATAGTAATAAAGTGCTGTTATCTCATCAATTAAATAAAGGTATTAATAGTGCTATTTATTAAATAAGTGTTAATCAATATAAGTGACCAATTTGTGATAAATAATATTAATTATAAACTATTTGATAAAAAAATATACTTAAAGTGACTTATTGCAATAATAACTAATAGTATTGATACGACATGTTTCAAATTTAAAGTTTAGTGTTTAATTGTCTGGTTCAAATTACACCGACAATATTAATATAACCAACATCAACATGATTTCCCATTTACAGAAAGATTCACCACATATTACATTTCATAAGAGTTATATATTGATAGACCATGAACATACTATATATACTTAAATCATCCTTAAGTTGTATATTCCTTTTATCAAACTTAAACTAAAAAAACTATAAACATAGGGGGAGGGGGGGGCGGCTGTAAGATGGCCGGACTAATAATAGGAATGGTTAAATACTATTCACTTCTCTTTTATTATGAAGACTATTATAGGAAAGACACAATATCAATATCTTCGTTTAAGCCACCAGGAGTGAGAGTGTTCAAAGAGTAGATCCAAAATGTCTCTTGTTTGGATAAAGTTAGATCTCTACTTTTTCCTCTAGGATCTGATGGAATGTATTCGAGAATGGTAAAGGAGAAATTCTCCTTAGTCACAACTGAATTGTGGATATCCATAAAGTGTCTGGGGAGACTATGGGACGTCAGTTTGTTTTTCACGTTCCTCATATGTTCTTGTACTCTGATTTTAATCATTCTCTTAGTTTTGCCTATATACGATAGGCCACAGCTGCAAGTGATCCGATAGATAACATATTCAGTGTTACAGTTCACAAGGTGTCCTAATTTGTACCATTTCCCTGTTTCCATTTTAATGTTAATGGATTTACGTTCCATAAATTTACAACAGATACACTTTGAACATGGATAACAACCCTTTGTAGGTATAATGGAGTCTGGACAGCTTCTGTGTTGCACTAAGTCAGATAGTCTACTTGGTGCTATTATACTTTTCAGATTGGTGGATTTCTGGAAGACCAGGTTAGGTTTATTTGGAAGCGTAGGGCCCAAAATTGGGTCCTTCAAAAGTAAACCCCAATGGCGTTCCAGAATTTTTCTAATTGAATGATTTTCACGGTTAAATTGTGTAATAAAAGGTCTTAACTGTTGTCTTGCTGGTTCAATCTTATCCTTAGGAAGTAACATCTTATCTCTTTCTTGTAGAGATGCTTTTATTTTGGCCATAGAGACCATATCAACAGTATAGCCCCTTTCTTCAAATCTCTTTTGTATGACTGCTGCCTGATCCCAGTAGTCTTCAATGCTGGTACAATTACGTCTTAAACTGAGAAATTGAGCGTATGGCACATTGTTTTTCCATGCTGGAAAATGACAACTAGTTTGCGGGATGTAACTATTGGTGTCCACTTCCTTAAAAAACGTTTTTGTACTAATCTTTTCACCTACTGTTCCCATTAAGGTAAGATCAAGATAGTCTATCTTCTGCGAATCAGTTTGATAGGTGAACTTTAAATTCAGATCGTTGATCTGAATGGAAGCCATAAAGTAATCAATACTAGCTCTATCTCCTTTCCATATGAAAAGAAGATCGTCTATGTATCTGCAATAGAAAACAATGTTTTCACAATATTCAGAACCATAAACAAATGTATCTTCCCATTCCTTCATAAAAAGGTTAGCGTACGATGGGGCAAACTTAGTCCCCATCGCTGTACCTTGTTTTTGTAAATAGAATTTGTTGTTAAATTCAAAAAAGTTGTGGTTTAGAATAAATGTTATGCCTTCCAGCAGAAATGACACATCCTTTTTGGATAATTCGGGATCATTAGATAGAACTGCTCTAATGGACTCTATACCCTTAGAATGCGGGATAGAAGAATATAGCGCTTGGACGTCCAGAGTGAGCCAATAATAATCCTTTATCCAAATAAAGGAATTTAGTTCCTGGAGGACACTTGTAGAATCTTTAAGGTATGAGTCCATTTTAGTTACATAAGGTTGAAGTCGAATGTCAATATAGTGCGACAAATTAGAAGTTAGAGAATTCACTCCTGCCACTATAGGTCTTCCTGGCGGATTTGTATTACTTTTATGTATCTTTGGTATGTGATAAAAGTTCGGCACTATTGGATGTTTCACGTCCAAATAATCGAACTCATCCTTGCAGATCAAATTGTCCCTCAACGCTCTCATTAACAGACAGGTCAATTCCTCTTGGTAAGTTTTAGTAGGATTGCCAGGTAATTCAATATATGTATGCCCATCTAGTAGTATACTAGAAGCCTCATTCAAATAGGCTTCTCTTGTCTGAAGGACCAAAGCTCCTCCTTTATCGGCCCCTTTAATCACTATGCTCTTACCTTTTTTAAGGGACTTCAAGGCTCCTTTCTCTTGAGGGTTCAGATTATTTCCATATTTAGAACTTTTTGATTTCATTTTTCTAAAGTCCTCCTTAACAGACTCATAAAATATGTCCAAATTACTACTTTTAGATTCTACAGGGTAAAACTTAGAAGGTAATTTTACCAATGGAGGTTTCTCTTTATTGGAACTTTCAATTGGGGGATTTTTAAGAAAATGTCTATGGATGGTCAATTTCCGAATATACTTATTAAGGTCTATAAATAAATTAAATTTATTTACATGTGAATCCGGCGCAAATTTTAAACCCTTCTCTAATAAGGAGCTTTCCGCTGTTGATAACTGTCTCTTTGCGATATTGACAACCCCAGATGGGACTTCTCTTGATGGAACAGTGCTCTTCGTTTTTTTGGGCTTCTCTCTGCCCCCTCTACATCCTCGTTTCCTCCATTGTGTCCTCTCTTCACACCCTGTGGAGAATCTAATCTTGTGTGAAGTTCCTCTTTTTGTTGTTGTATGCGAGGAAATCTGTGTCCTCGTCGTTCTTCTAAAAAATGGCCTCTCTGTTGCCTAACTGGAGTAGGGGATCTGTCAGTATTATATCTACCCCTATACGAATAGTTCCCTTGATCAGATCTATCACGAAAAGAAACCAATCGATTCCTTTGTCCACCCTGTTGTGAGGGGTATCTATTCCTATAGCCCCTCCATTCTTCTCTCCGATTGTAATGGGGGGATTGATAGTTCCTTCTGGATCTATTATGAGATTGTTGGCCTCCATAGTTCCCACGATACTGTCTATAGTCACCCTGGTATCTCTTATCATACCGTGAGTGATTCATCAATGGTGCCTGAGTTCTCTCTTCCATCCTCCCTTCATTAATGGGTAAATTATGTATCTGGCCAGATATGTAATCATTTCTATCTCGCAAAAATTTCTTCTGTTTACGTGATATAATTTCTTCTTCAGTACTATCTAGTTTGTGGTGCAGATCCACCACATCCCGTTTGAACTCCTCACTATCATCAAATTTATTGGCTTGTAATTCAATTTTCTTGATTTCTTCCTCAATACGACCTAATTCCCTCTTCCTTTCAGAAATAATCAAACCAATGAGTTTATTGGAACAATCATCTAAGATCGAATTCCAATTGGTGATAAAGCTTTCATTTCCTCCTCCTATCGTAGGGGTCTTATGTAGCCTTAGGCCTCTTGGGATCCTTCCTACTTCAAGATATTTCTCCAATGTAACTATATCATACCAATTATTAAGTTCTTTTACTGCTAACTTTTCTACCAGATTAAGGTAGCCATAATAATCATCTTCATCTGGTTGAAACACCTGTTCTTCCTCATCAAAAATATTTTTAGCTTTTAACTGTCTTTTTGATCTATCGCTAAAAATCGGCATTTTTGGTAAAAGCTGCAATCTTAGGGTTAACTGACAGAGACAATACTACAAAACAAAAAATCAACCCTAATATCTTGCGCTATACCTCTAGTCTCAAACCAACAAGAAATACCCTCTGTCAGATAAGGTATTAAAAGTAGATTACAAATAGAAATGGATTCTCGTGGGAGCCAATATGCCTTTTGTATGACAATAATTAAAAGTTTTTATTGTACAGAAACAAACGATATTTATCCTAAGCGTTCGTTATTGACACAACCTTCTAAAAATTCATATAAAACAATATTACAATCTTATACATAAATTACAGTTGGATGTGAGGATTTTACAGCCAGGTGATCACAGTCAGAACTCGAAATGGATGTATCTCCAACCAGATGCTTGTGAAAAGGACTTTGTTAACCAGACGTTGCAAAACCCAACGCGTTTAGTCCGTTAGGACTTCATCAGGGGTTTGGAATCTGGATAGTTACAAATGGAAATATATAAATCATATAGTCTTCATTAATAAGACATATTATTATCCAGGTAAGTATTCCATTGAAATCTATTGTGGATTAACATACATACCAGTTCTTATAGTAGGAGTGATTACCATTGATTAGAAAGGTTTAGAATATCCAATGATTACATCCAATCACATATTCAATTTGATAAATATAATATCTGAAACATTATCGTTATAATAATCAATAAACATTATCCTTATACAAATGATAAAAGGAAGAGGGAGGGAGAGTCAAAAGAAGGGAAAAGGGAGGGAAAGTCGAAAGAATATTATGAATGTCAATATAAATCAAATAGCTCCGTATTTATCCACATAATCAACATCAATTCAGCTGATGGAAATGATACAAAGGGCAGGGTCTACAAGTATCAGAAACTACCAATAGTTATAGAACACCCCAATTAAAGTCCACATAAAACTTCAAATTCACAATATACACACAATTATATCCACATTACAACTCATTGTACAATACATACCTAGTCAGACTTCAAAAAAAATATATATAAATTTGGTTGAAATTAGATGATGTTACGTTCCCTAAAAGGGATAAAGATAAAATAGTTTTTTGTCACTCAAATGATTGTTAATAGGAAATGTTCCTGTAACATCCTGTTTACCATTAAAATAACATAGATGCTACAAACAAATCAGAGAAGATATAACAACAACTTCCTCAATTGATTATAAGAAACCATGCTGATGTCAGTATTTAATGTAAGGTATTTAAGGTGATTCAAATAGAAGAACTTTTTTATCCCAAACTAATTAATAAATGATGTCTTTAATCTAACATGCAATGGGGAGTGGTATATTCAATTAATCATTAGAGAGCCAATTAAGTTCACAGCTGTAATTTATAACCAGCAAGAAGAACTTTTTAACATCTGAAATACTAATCTTAACATCACAAATTGGTCACTTATATTGATTAACACTTATTTAATAAATAGCACTATTAATACCTTTATTTAATTGATGAGATAACAGCACTTTATTACTATTTAGAATTCAATATTAATGTTACAATTCTAACTGTGAAAAAAGAGTTTGACTTTAATGACCAAAGAACTCTTTGATAGTAGACCTTATAAAGAATTTTTGTTTAATCTTTATTCATCACAGACAGAATCCCTAAAGCTAACCACAAAATTTAACATCCGCTGACACATCTCCATCGAACTACGGGACCATGGCACGCAAACAGCGATCGTGACTCGCATGTGATGTACTTCCGCCGGAAGTGCGTGACTGTGACACGCACGCGGTGCGTACTTCCGCCGGAACCGGAAGTGCGGTGCGTTGACACGCACGCGAGAGTGGAATGCATGTAGCGTTCAGATTTTGTCCCCTCTTATTTTTATAATGTCAGGAAGCAGAATTGATGTTAGTTAACCAGTAAGAATGGCATTCCACATAGTACTATGAGGTTTTAACACATTACTAACTAATAATAAATTAATTAATCAGCCAGCAGGAAGTGATGTAATATCAAGGGAGCTATAAAGGGATGCCCCTATATTGCCTCTCATTCTGTAGTTGGTATTCAGTGAGGTTGCACTTGTTCCTGTAAAAAGTAAGTTTGAGTACTATATTGGTATTTTTGGAACTTAGTTATTGGATGGTCTTTTTGAAAATTTATTAGATGAATGGATTCCTTAATTGAAGAGTAACTACTTAATTTTAATATGATTGTAATATACTGATTTAGTTTTACTTGTCCACAGGGAATAGTATCATTCAGGATTTGAAATTTTTCCTAAGTCCTCTTTTTGGTGACATGTATAAACAGAGGTAGACTATAAGGTTCCACCATTCTTGATTGAAAATAGGTAAGAACCAGACTAATTTAGTGCAAATATTGAATACCATATGAGGTTAAGTATTTCAGATGTTACAAAGTTCTTCTTGCTGGTTATAAATTAAAGCTGTGAACTTAATTGGCTCTCTAATGATTGATTGAATATACCACTCCCCATTGCATGTTAGATTAAAGACATCATTTAGGGGATCTGTTAGGTAACCAGTAAGAATGGCATTCCACATAGTACTATGAGGTCTTAACACATCACTAACTAATAATAAATTAATTAATCAGCCAGCAGGAAGTGATGTAATATCAAGGGAGCTATAAAGGGATGTCCTTATATTGCCTCTCATTCTGTAGTTGGGATTCAGTGAGTTTGCACTTGTTCCTGTAAAAAGTAAGTTTGAGTACTATAATTGTATATTTGGAACTTAGTTATTGGATGGTCTTTTTGAAAATTTATTAGATGAATGGATTCCTTAATTTAAGAGTAACTACTTAATTTGAGTATGATTGTAATATACTGATTTAGATTTACTTGTCCACAGGGAATAGTTTCGTTCAGGATTTGAAATTTTCCTAAGTTCTCTGTTTGGTGACATGTATAAACAGAGGTAGACTATAAGGTTCCACCATTCTTGATTGAAAATAGGTAAGAACCAGACTAATTTAGTGCAAATATTAAATACCATATGATGTTAAGATTAGTATTTCAGATGTTAAAAAGTTCTTCTTGCTGGTTATAAATTACAGCTGTGAACTTAATTGGCTCTCTAATGATTAATTGAATATACCACTCCCCATTGCATGTTAGATTAAAGACATCATTTATTAATTAGTTTGGGATAAACAAGTTCTTCTATTTGAATCACCTTAAATACCTTACATTAAATACTGACATCAGCATGGTTTCTTATAATCAATTGAGGAAGTTGTTGTTATATCTTCTCTGATTTGTTGGTAGCATCTATGTTATTTTAATGGTAAACAGGATGTTACAGGAACATTTCCTATTAACAATCATTTGAGTGACAAAAAACTATTTTATCTTTATCCCTTTTAGGGAACGTAACATCATCTAATTTCAACCAAATTTATATATATTTTTTTTGAAGTCTATCTAGGTATGTATTGTACAATGAGTTGTAATGTGGATATAATTGTGTGTATATTGTGAATTTGAAGTTTTATGTGGACTTTAATTGGGGTGTTCTATAACTATTGGTAGTTTCTGATACTTGTAGACCCTGCCCTTTGTATCATTTCCATCAGCTGAATTGATGTTGATTATGTGGATAAATACGGAGCTATTTGATTTATATTGACATTCATAATATTCTTTCGACTTTCCCTCCCTTTTCCCTTCTTTTGAGTCTCCCTCCCTCTTCCTTTTATCATTTGTATAAGGATAATGTTTACTGATTATCATAACGATAATGTTTCAGATATTATATTTATCAAATTGAATATGTGATTGGATGTAATCATTGGATATTCTAAACCTTTCTAATCAATGGTAATCACTCCTACTATAAGAACTGGTACGTATGTTAATCCACAATAGATTTCAATGGAATACTTACCTGGATAATAATATGTCTTATTAATGAAGACTATATGATTTATATATTTCCATTTGTAACTATCCAGATTCCAAACCCCTGATGAAGTCCTAACGGACGAAACGCGTTGGGTTTTGCAACGTCTGGTTAACAAAGTCCTTTTCACAAGCATCTGGTTGGAGATACATCCATTTCGAGTTCTGACTGTGATCACCTGGCTGTAAAATCCTCACATCCAACTGTAATTTATGTATAAGATTGTAATATTGTTTCTATATGAATTTTTAGAAGGTTGTGTCAATAACGAACGCTTAGGATAAATATTGTTTGTTTCTGTACAATAAAAACTTTTAATTATTGTCATACAAAAGGCATATTGGCTCCCACGAGAATCCATTTCTATTTGTAATCTACTTTTAATACCTTATCTGACAGAGGGTATTTCTTGTTGGTTTGAGACTAGAGGTATAGCGCAAGATATTAGGGTTGATTTTTTGTTTTATATATATATATATATATATATATATATTAAACTGGTGGTGACTGGTGGTCAGGTCACTGGTCACACTATCAGCAACTTGCAAGTAGTACTCCTAAGCAGACAATCATAATATATATTATATTGGTGGTCAGTGTGGTCACAATGGCAGTGTGGCACTCTGGCAGCAAAAGTGTGCACTGTACGTTATATGTACTCCTGAGTCCTGCTCTCAGACTCTAACTGCTCCCCACTGTCAGTGTCTCCCCCACAAGTCAGATAATATACAGTCACACTATCTATCACTTCAGCAAGTAACTAGTACTCCTCCTAATGCTCCCCAAAATTACTACTGTGTCTCTCTCTACTGTCTCACTCTCTTCTCTATAAACGGAGAGGACGCCAGCCACGTCCTCTCCCTATGAATCTCAATGCACGTGTGAAAATGGCGGCGGCGACGCGCGGCTCCTTATTATAGAATCCGAGTCTCGCGATAGAATCCGAGCCTCGCGAGAATCCGACAGCGGGATGATGACGTTCGGGCGCGCTCGGGTTAACCGAGCAAGGCGGGAAGATCCGAGTCGCTCGGCCCCGTGTAAAAAAACATGAAGTTCGGGCGGGTTCGGATTCCGAGGAACCGAACCCGCTCATCCCTACTTAAAACGGGTCTGAGCAGTTAAACCCCCTTCACATCGCATGTTGTAACCAGTATATTACCATTTCATTACCGTTTTGGTACCTTTCACATTGAGCCCTTCTCACCCATAGAAAACAGTGGTTGTCATTGTAAATGGACTTTTCTGGCCCACATATTATTAATAATTATTAATTATTAATTAAATATTAATAATTTGGCTAGTCGTACGATGGAACCCAGCAGCTTCAAGCATCTTTACCATGTTTTTGAAGATTACTGCATCCTTCACTGTCCCAGTGATTTGTCTACATATGTCTTCATCCCCTCTGATCCTAAGCAGCTCCCTAACCTCCTCATCACTCCAATTTGCCATTTTAAACTGTATTCTGTATAATAAAACGCTCCATGTGTTTATTTCCTGCTTCTGCCTGGTGACATCATGCATGGAGACAGCCTATCACCTTCTGTGGCTTGGAAATACAGTTTCTGAGCCTTTCACACTGCACAATGAAATGGGTCTGAACCGTGTAGGACCCTGCTTTTTAACCGTTTCAAAATACCGGTATTTTGAAAATGGTAAATTCAAGGTGGCCCTTTCACACCACAGCTAGAACCGTTTTGGAAGGCTTAAAAATCTGCAATTTACCGGGTTAAAGCTGCAGTGTGAAAGGGGTATAAAGGAGCCCGCAGACCGCAAAATGGAGACTATGTTAAAATCTATTTATGTGGCCAATGGTACGCTGCTCAGACCCACCATTGCTTGCGCGTGGGTGAGTCGTGCTATCGAAAAATGGTCAGATAATCTGTCATCGGAAATTGACACGATTGATAGAGACGAGATACTCCGAACGTTAGGTCATATCAAAGACGCTGGCGCATACATGCTGGAAGCTATGAAGGATATTGCCGCTACCATGGCAGTATCGGCTCGGAGGGCGTTGTGGATTCGCCAGTGGAATGCTGATGCAGATTCCAAAAGAAATATGGAGGCTCTCCCATACAAAGGTGAGGCCTTATTTGGTGATGGGCTGGATGCGTTAGTCTCGGCGACTACCGCAGGTAAGTCGACATTCTTGCCTTATGCTCCTGCACCAGCAAAAAAGACACATCACTCTCACATGCAGTCCTTTCTGTCACGATCCGGGTATCTGGACGCCATTACTTGCCTTTTAGATGTCTCCTGAGGCTTGCTCAGCGTTCCAGGGCCGGATTTCATCTGTAATACTGATGTCCACATTCTGCTTCCCTCTCCTGTCACCCTGAGACGCTGTCACAGCGGTGCCATGTTTACTTCCTGAATGGCGTCTCCCGTCCTCCGCGGCCTCCGCCACCGTTCCTGTGTTCCAGTATACAGGATATCAGAGTGGCGCCTCATGCCAGCCGCAGCCTCCGCTGTCATCCGCGTGGTTCTAGTGCGCAGTCGTCAGTCTGGCGTCTCCTGTCCTCTGTGGCCGGCGCCGCCATTGCTGCTAAGTTTCCACATGGATTACCAAACCAACTTTCCCTCCAAGTGACTACATGGGCGCAGCCATGTTGGATTCTGTCACCTGTTCAATTTCCACCAATCCGCTGCTCCACTGAAATCTGCATAATTGCCTAGCCAATCCCTTCCTTGCTGCAGGTATAAGTATTCTGTGCCTGAGCAAGGAAGGCGTCAGTGCTTTGGTTATCAAACCTAGTTCCAGTCTGTCTCTCTCCTGTGGTTGTTTTCCAGGTTCCAGTTCCTGTATCCAAGCTTCCACTAAAGAGACCCGCTCCAGTCTACCACCTGCGGTGCAGCCTGACTCTCCAGTCCTCTGGGACTCATCTGTTTCCAGCTACAGATTCACCTGCTTCCAGCAGAGATCAGCTCTTCTTAAAGTGCCGGTACCATTTCTGCAGATTTCCATTTACCACCGGTACTATTATTTCACCGCTCTCAAGCTCCATATATCATTTATATTTCATCGCTCTCAAGCTTCATTTATCATTTGGCTGGTTCCATCCAGTATCCACTCCGTGTCTACATCTGTCTGGTTCCAACCAGTACCCACAGCAGCCACTTTATCTACAGCAGCCCAGCTTCCCATGGAACATCAGCTGGTATGATCCTGGGCTATCTCCATTACTACAGTCGGGCCTGGTAAGGACTTTCCATCTAGGGGATAATAAGAACTGTCTAATACTACCAGAGCCCTGTGGCCATTGCCATCCTGTAGTACCCAGGAACTGTGTTATATTACTGCTGATTTTATGTTTCTCTTTTATTACTGCTGTGTTGCATGGAGTTTGTCAAATAAACATCATTGACTTTTATCTTGGTTGTCGTGGTCACGCCTTCGGGCAATCTTCCTACATGTAATTTACATGTCCAGGGGTCTGATACAACCTCCCAGGTTTCTCTACACCTCAGCCCCTACAACTGAGTCTGCCTCCCGTCAGCTCAGGCCCTCAGTTGTGACACTTTCGGCCCAACAAATACAAAAAGGCCAAAGGTTCCCCCTTCTGTGCAGGTAGGGGAAGGGGAAAAGGAAAGAAATCCGCAGCGTCTCCAGGATCCCAGGAGCAGAAGTCAACCCCGGCTTCTGCCAAATCTGCAGCATGACACTGGGGCTCCCTTGCGGGAGTCCGCTCGGGTGGGAGCACGTCTGAAACTTTTCAGTCAAATCTGGATTCAATCTGGCCTGGACCCATGGGTACAAACTGGAGTTCCAAGACGTCCTCCCATGCCGATTTTTCAAATCGACCTTGCCAGCTTCTCTTCCAGAAATAGAGGCAGAAACAACGGCAATTCAAAAATTATGTCAGGATCAGGTCATTGTCCTGGTACCTTTGTCACAGCAAGGAGAAGGTTTTTATTCAAGCCTCTTCGTAGTTCCGAAGTCGGACGGCTCGGTCAGACCGATTTTAAACCTGGAAAATCTGAACCTCTACCTGAAAAGGTTCAAGTTCAAGATGGAATCTCTGAGGGCAGTGATTTCCAGTCTGGAGGAGGGGGACTTCATGGTGTCAGTAGACATAAAGGATACTTACTTGCATGTTCCCATTTATCCTCCTCACCAAGCTTATCTGAGATTCGCAGTACAGGATTGCCATTACCAGTTCCAGATGTTGCCGTTCGGACTCTCCACGGCACCGAGGGTATTCACCAAGGTGATGGCGGAGATGATGGTCCTCCTTCGTCAAAAAGGAGTCAATATAATTCCTTATCTGGATGATCTCCTGATAAAAGCGAGATCCAGGGAACAGTTGGTGCAGAACATCGCACTCTCTCTGTCAATACTCCAACAACACGGTTGGATCATGAATTTTCCAAAGTCGCAGTTGGAACCGATGACAAGATTGTCCTTTTTAGGGATGATTCTGGACACAGAAGTACAGAGGGTATTTCTTCCAGTGGAAAAGGCTCTGGAAATCCAGAAAATGGTCAAACAAATATTGAAACCAACAAGCGTGTCGATCCATCAATGCATTCGGTTATTGGGGAAAATGGTAGCGGCCTACGAGGCCACACAGTTTGGCCGAATTCATGCCAGAGTATTCCAGTGGGACCTGTTGGACAAGTGGTCCGGATCCCACCTACACATGCACCGGAAAATAATCCTGTTCCCCAAAGCCAGGATTTCGGTCCTGTGGTGGCTACACAGTTCTCACCTACTAGAGGGACGCAGGTTTGGGATTCACGACTGGGTCCTAGTAACCACGGATGCAAGTTTCCGAGGCTGGGGAGCTGTCACACAGGGGGAAAGCTTCCAAGGAAAATGGTCAAGTCCGGAAGCCTGCCTTCACATAAACGTTCTGGAATTGAGAGCCATTTACAACGGCCTTCTACAAGCGGTACATCTTCATCAAGATCATCCCGTGCAGATCCAGTCGGACAATGTAACAGCAGTCACGTACAAAAACAGGCAAGGCGGAACGAAAAGCAGAGCGGCAATGGCAGAGGTGACAAGGATTCTCCTCTGGGCAGAAAGACATGCAAGAGCTCTGTCAGCAATTTTCATTCCGGGAGTGGACAACTGGGAAGCAGACTTCCTCAGCAGACACGATCTCCATCCAGGAGAGTGGGGCCTCCACCAAGAAGTCTTCGCAGAGGTGACAAGTCTTTGGTAGACTTGATGGCATCTCGTCTAAACAAGAAGCTTCAAAGATATTGTTCCAGGTCGAGAGACCCTCAAGCAATAGCAGTGGATGCACTGGTGACCCAGTGGGTATTTCGGTCGGTATATGTTTTCCCTCCACTTCCACTGATTCCAAAAGTTCTCAAAATAATAAGAAGAACAAGAGTTTGAGCAATCTTCATTGCCCCAGACTGCCCAAGGAGGGCTTGGTATCCAGATCTTCAGGAGTTGCTCATAGAAGATCCTCAGCCTCTGCCTCCTCGAGAGGACCTACTACAGCAGGGGCCATGTGTATCAAGACTTACCGGGGCTACGTTTGACGGCATGGCTAGTGAGCGCCGGATCCTAGCTCGAAAGGGTTTTCCCAAGGAAGTCATCCCCACTCTTATTCAGGCCAGGAAAGGAGTAACGTCTAAACATTACCACCGTATTTGGAGAAAATATGTGTCTTGGTGTGAATCCAAGAAGGCTCCTACGGAAGAGTTTGAGTTGGGACGTTTTCTCCATTTTCTGCAGGCTGGTGTGGATGCGGGCCTTAGATTGGGGTCAATCAAGGTCCAGATTTCGGCCTTATCAGTTTTCTTTCAAAAACAATTGGCCTCCTTTCCAGAAGTTCAGACATTCGTGAAAGGGGTTCTGCACATCCAGCCTCCATTTGTGCCTCCAGTGGCACCATGGGACCTTAATGTGGTGTTGCAGTTCCTTCAATCAGATTGGTTTGAACCTCTGCAGGAGATAGAATTGAAGTTTCTCACTTGGAAAGTGGTGATGCTTTTGGCTTTGGCATCCGCAAGGCGGGTGTCTGAGTTGGGGGCCTTGTCTCACAAGAGCCCTTACCTGATCTTCCATGAAGATAGGGCAGAGTTAAGAACTTGTTAACAATTTCTTCCAAAGGTGGTTTCGTCCTTCCACATAAAACAACCTATCGTGGTGCCAGTGGCTACTGACATTTTCACTGAGTCAAAGTCTCTAGATGTGGTTAGAGCTTTGAAGATTTATGTCGCAAGAACAGCTAGGATACGGAAAACAGAGGCTCTGTTTGTCCTGTATGCTCCCAGCAAGATTGGGTGTCCTGCTTCTAAGCAGACTATTGCGCGCTGGATCAGAGGGACGATTCAGCACGCTCATTCTACAGCAGGCTTGCCGGTACCGAAGTCGGTGAAGGCCCATTCAACTAGGAAAGTGGGCTCATCCTGGGCGGCTGCCCGGGGGGGGTCTCGGCTTTACAACTTTGCCAAGCAGCTACTTGGTCAGGGTCAAACACATTTGCTAAATTTTATAAGTTTGACACTTTGGCTGATGAGGACCTGCAGGGTCATCCGCACTCTCCCGCCTGTACTGGAGCTTTGGTATAACCCCATGGTACTGAAGTGGACCCCAGCATCCTCTAGGACGTATGAGAAAACAGGATTTTAATACCTACCAGTAAATCATTTTCTCCTAGTCCGTAGAGGATGCTGGGCACCCGACCCAGTGCGTACTTTACCTGCAGTTTGTTCATTATAGTTACACAAGTTGTATTACATTTGTTTTCAGCATGTTGCTGCAAATGGTTCATGCCTGTTGGCATGTGTTATGTTGAATGCCATGTTGTGCGGCATGGTTGAGGTGTGAGCTGGTATGAATCTCACCATTTGTGTGAAAGTAAATCCTTTCCTCGAAATGTCCGTCTCCCTGGGCACAGTTCCTATAACTGAGGTCTGGAGGAGGGGCATAGAGGGAGGAGACAGTTCACACCCTTTGAAAAGTCTTAGAGTGCCCATGGCTCCTGCGGAACTGTCTATACCCCATGGTACTGAAGTGGACCCCAGCATCCTCTACGGCAGGCATTCCCAACCACGGTCCTCAAGGCACACCAACAGTGCAGGTTTTAGTGATATCCAGGCTGCAGCACAGATGGTTGAATCAAAATAACTGAGCTACTAATTAAGTCACCTGTGCTGAAGCCTGGATATCACTAAAACCTGCACTGTTAGTGTGCCTTGAGGACCGTGGTTGGGAATGCCTGCTCTACGGACTAGGAGAAAAGGATTTACCGGTAGGTATTAAAATTCAGGTTTTTTTTCCAAGATAAAATTTTTATTATTTTTCAAAAATAGTAAGGTAGGGGGTATTACAGAAATGAAAGGGAGGGGGAAAGTGGAAATCACATAAAAGTACATACAGTGTCATCGGAAATAATTGATTACTTCACATCAGTCCAAATCAATGAGGGAAACATTTGAAAGCAGCGAGTAACACTTGAAGGAAGTAAATTGTCAGGTACACACAGTGGCATCACAAGGGGGGTGCGGCCCGCACCTCGGTGTCACCCGCCGAGGGGTGACATCAAAGTGCTGTCTCTTTCGCGGTGACAGGAGCCGAATGCTGCACTGTAACATTACTTGCAGCAATGCAGCTTCTGTTACCATGTAGAAACAGGCAACACAGACACGCTAGTGCAGCCCGCAACTCCTGGACCCCAGAGTGACGAAAATGAGGGTCAGGGCGTATAGCCATGCCCCGCCTGCTTAGCCACGCCTCCTCCACAGGTCAGCCCATTTATCCACACCCTTCATCGAAGCCACACCCCTTCCTTGCCCTCAGCCGCACCAGGTGCATAAGAGGCGAGTGACGCCTCTGGGTACACATCCCAAGTACACCACACTTAACCATGCCAAATCTGACTAGCTGGTAAACAGTATCGTTTGACAATAGCACCCTGAATTATGAAAAATGAAAGAGGATATGACTAAAAATATGCAAAAACCCAATTAGATAAAAAACTGCAGTCAGAAATAAGGCAGTATCAAGGGAAGTGTACTCTCCTATATTCATTCCACACTGCCCATTTTTTTATATGCCCGGCATCCAGAGGAGCAAAGGTCGCACCTGCAGTTTCAAACTCAAAATGAGATTGGACAGCAATTTCGATGGCGGAGATCGTAGGAATTATAGGAGTGCACCATTTTTGCGTTAGTTAAAGCTTTGTGGCTGCCAGAATGTGACCAAATACATATAGAACTCGTGGGGGTATGTTCATTGGGAATAAGTGTAGCAGTGCTAGCGTAGGTTGAGGGGGGACCGGGAAACCCACAATCCTAGAGATGAGAATAAATACCTGACACAAGAGGGTGGAAAGCAACGGACACGACCAAAATACATGGATGAGTGTTCCCGCTTTACCATATAATTGCCAGCAGTCATTGTGAGCAGATGGCCAGATAGAGTGCAAAAGGGCAGGGGTTAAGTATTGGCGGTGTAAAAGTTTATAAAACTGCTCTGTGTGAGACATACATTTAGACACACGAAAGCAAGTACAAAATACAGAATGCCACTCCTCATCTGTAAGAATATAATTCAAATCAGATTTCCATTTTATTTGAGATTTAAGCTTCATAGGTTGTTGGGGGTGGTTTAGGAGGGAATACCATCTGAACACTGCCTTTACAGTCTGCTCTCATAATCAAGGTGTAAATGTACCTGGGGGTCGGTAGTACTTTACAAGGGGGCTGGATTACACTTCGAAGTCAATGTTTGAGCTGACGATATTTATAAAAGTCCCCGTTGGGAAGGGAGAACGAAGATTGGAGTTGGGTGTAGGGCATCAGGACACCCGCTTCCTTTACCTCTTGTAGAGTCCTAGCCCCTTGGTAAACCCAAAATTCAAATGACAGGTCAGGTATTAGAACTACCACTCCACTCAATGGAAAGTCTAGTGGAGGGAGAGATAATTCCAGCACCGAAGCCACCAAAACTAACCAGGATTTACGAGCAGATTGAATCGCTACCAATCTCGAGGTTAAGTTCAAACCCTCCAATTCAGGCATCCCTAAAATACTTAATAAGGGAAAGTGTGAAAGAAGGCCCCTTTCCAAGGATGCCCATGATTTGGGGCTGTCTACCGTAAACCATGCTCCTAACGGGGCCAGAATACATGCTATCTGGTATAAATGTATGTCTGGAAAAGCCAACCCTTCCTTTGATTTCGGTAGAGACATTATCTTACAGGCAAGTTTAGGTTTCTTGCCTTTCCATACATAATTGACAAATACGGAGTTAAATTTGGTTAGTAGAGAATTGAGCAGTAAGATAGGAATAGTCCTAAATAGGTATAGCAACTTAGGGAGCAGAACCATTTTCGAGGCTACAATACGGCCTAACCATGAAACATTGTGCAACATCCAATCATTTGTCAGTAGCAATATTTTATTCAAGAGGGAGGGGTAATTACATGAAATAAGGTCAGAAACATTAGGGGAGATGTGGATGCCCAAATATTTCAGGCATCTTATCTGCCAGGCGTAATTGTATTGAGATTTCAATGCAGTAAGTAAGGTAATGGGGAAATTGATTGGGAGAGCTTCGTTTTAGAACTATGGGGGTCATTCCGACCCGATCGCTCGCTGCGTTTTCACGAAGCAGAGAGAACGGGTCCCTGCTGTGCATGCGCCGGCGCCTTTGTGCGCCTGCGCATGCGGGACGGGCGACGGCCGTAGCAGGACAACGATCGCCTCTGCCTGATTGACAGGCAGAGGCGATCGATGGGCGGGATGGGGTGAAACAACGGCGTTTGGCAACCATTTCGTAGGCGCAGTCCGGCCAACGCAGGCGTGGGCAGACTGAACGGGGGCGGGCCGTTGCGGCTGCGTGACGTCATACGCAGATGCTGCGGGCCAGGGAGCGAGGAGTAGCTCTTGGCCAGCACGCTAATGCTGCGCTGGCCGGGAGTTACTCCTGAAGTGCAAAGGCATCGCCGCTGTGTGATGCCTTTGCACTTCTGCGAGGGGTGCCGGATTGACATGTGGGGCAGACTAGCCCCTTGCTGGGGGTCCCCCCGCATGTCAGGAAAGTTGATTGTAGCGGTGCAAAATTTTGCACAGCTACGATCAACTCGGAATGACCCCCTATGTAACAGACGAATAAGCTTGTAAAATTTCTTGGAGGGCCTGGTGGGAAGAGAGTGGTTCAGTAATAGTGAAGAGAACGTCATCAGCAAAGAGACATACTTTATATATACTACCTTACAGAGCTGGACCTTTCACCTTGGGATTGATACAAATCAAAAGAGTGATATCACATGGCGCTACTATTGAAATATATGTGTGAACCACTTACACATCAACAAGAGATAGGTTTATCTTTTAAAGTTCAACTTCCAATATCTGAAAATCAGAAAAAAACACAACAGTGCAATATAAAATGGCAGAGTAAACTGTAAGATGTGTTTATTGGTCCCACTCACAATTGGACAAATGGATCATTGCATATCACCCACATGGGGATAACCATCTTCAATGTCAGGCAATCTTCTTTATAGCTAAAAATTTAACAGACATAGCATATAGTGCAATACCGTTTTGCTTAAACCCATGTATTTAATAGACATGCGCTCACATAAATAAAAACAAATGAAGCATATCACCAAATTTGATAATCCCCGTCTGGGTGCCAGCCAAAGGTGAGGTGACTTCACTCGTAGCTCCATTCCGCCTGATAATCAAGTTGGTGGGAAATCCCCAGCGATAAGGGATATCAGCCTTTCTGAAGGCTTTGGTTACTGGATAGAAAGAGTGGCGGAGAGTCAACGTGGTGGCAGACAAGTCCCCGAATATTTGTAGGTCACCCAAAACATCTTCGGAAGTGTCAGATGGTCTAGCCACATCGCATCGAGCATCATTTATTAAACATGGAAGTAGTGAAGCCTCATTAATGTGTCCCTTGGAGCATCATTTGGGGCATTTCTATATTTCGGTAGCCGGTGTATATGATCTAGTAAGAAATCCATTAATGACAACTTTGGGAGCAGCTTTGTAAATATGTCCATGACAAACTCTGTCAGCTCGAAGTACAACACAGATTCCGGTACTCCCATCATTATGAAGGGTAATAATCATTGCACTGGCCTACCTCGTCGATAGACTGCTGGAAGGCATGTAGAGCTGATTTAAATTCAACTGTGATGTCTGATTTGAAAGATGACAGCAACTGCTTCATGGAACCAATCGTGAATGGAGCATTGTCTCCCAGGGCGGCCTGTGTAGTCGTGGCCGAAGTCGAAGGGTCAAAAGGAGTGCTCCATGCGGACAACTGTTCGTGGCCTTCTTCGGTAGACGAGGCACTTTTGGCAGGATGTGTAGGAGACTGGTTATTAAAAAATTAACTGGGGAAACCCCTGCTGCTTCCCTCTGACATTTGGGCGGCATTGTCGCAGTCAGT
Organism: Pseudophryne corroboree; assembly: GCF_028390025.1. Taxonomy (NCBI): domain Eukaryota; kingdom Metazoa; phylum Chordata; class Amphibia; order Anura; family Myobatrachidae; genus Pseudophryne; species Pseudophryne corroboree. The sequence goes on from NC_086446.1 coordinate 619,157,946, forward strand.
GTGTTATTATATCAAGGTGTACTGGTAATTCACGTTGTATTAAAGCAAATGAGAACAGGTAGAGAGTCTGTCAATAGATTTCACATCGGGTCACCACGATTGATAGAGTAGACGGGGTGGGGAGAACATTTAGAAGTGAAGCATACTGTCCAAGTGCATGGTATTACTGTCAGGTGCTGGTATTAGCAATAACGATAGAAGAACAAAGCTATGGAGATCGTGACATTCCAAAAAGGAGACTGCTGCACAGACACCCAGCCAAAGAGGAGTGTTGCACACTGGTCGTGTGTATTTCGCAGAGGCACCCTCAAGTCCTTCCATTGTACCGCAGCATTGGCGGGAGCAGTAGAGGTACAATAGACCACATGTGTCAGCAGGACTCCCTACGGGTCCATGCTATGCAGAAATCTGGCCTTCCCCGTAAAGCTGTAAGGCAAGTGTGAAGGATCTATCCCAGGGGCAATTGCCACAAGGGGACTCTTTCACTCGCCCTGTTGATGGCACACTGGTGGCCGGCATCCCGGCCACTGTTAAATCATACTGAACCCATATATTAATCCAGAATCTGTTAGCACTCTAATATTTTCAACATGCTCCTGTGCCCCTCAATGAGAGATATCCATACCAAATGCAGAATGATGGCACTCAGAGTCTGCTTCCATGCAACACAGCGTGTAGTTAAGCATCAAACATTTTGAGCGCATTAGCCCCATCATCAGGACAATGCAACACATACATAAAAAAGGAAACGAGTGAACTTACCCTCCCACCCTCTGGTGCACTTCCAGGGTCGCAGTCACTGTTACCATGGAAACAGTTATGATCTGTGTTCCACCAGTGTAACAGGGACTCTTACCAGAAGAGGGACACAGAAGCCTGCACGGATCAAAAAGGGGAACAGGCAAATCCGCCACATAAAATAAATAAACAAATACATAGAGAAAATGTGTACCATAATAGTACATCATGAAACTTATATAGTTTCATGATGTACCCCACCCTGAAGAGTTTCCAATAAACATACATTAATTGCAGCGTTAATCAGATTAATGCAACTACGAGAAAAAACACCTACTGTACATTCCTTAAAAAATGTCAGGATTCTCCACATCAAAAGGAACAGACTTATAACATGCTATTCCAATTAATTTTATAATTTAAACTAAGGATTTGCGCCAGGACATTTTTCGGGTTTTGTGTTTTAGTTGTAGATCTCCTTCATGTTTTGGATCTGTATTGGTTTTGCCAAAACCGCCCTTGTGAGTTTTGGCTTTGGATCTGTATTTTTTTTAAAACATCATAAAAACAGCTAAAATAACAGATTTTTGGGGTGTTGTTGTTCCTACAGTATTATTAACCCCAATAACATTAATTTCCACTCATTTATAGTCTATTCGGAACACCTCACAATATTGTTTTTAACCAGTTTAGGCCAAAAGGTTGTACCGAGGTAGCTGGACAGAGCAGCAGCAGCCCTTGGATATACAGTACATACTGGGAGGACGTACACACCACAAAATATTTTTAAAAAGAACGTATTTTAAAAAAGGCTCAAGGTTTCACATCACAAAAAGATGATTAAGGCAAAGAATAAAAAAAAATATATATTTTAGATGCTGTAATCATGATTTCAATTTATTATTTTGGATCAAATTCTTCATTTCCTCAAAAATATATTTGATATGCAGAAGGATTGCTATAGTACACTCTCACAACCAGAGTGAAGATGGCGCCGATGCACAAGACTTACATAGAATCCAAAACCTGCAAGAATCCGACAGCAGGAAGATGAAGTTCGGCCTCACTTTGGGACCCGAGTAAGGCGGGAAGTCCCAAGCCGGACTTGGATCCCAGCTCTGATCACAAAGTTCATCCCTAATATACAAATACACATACATAATAGGACCTGTAGGAGACCGAACTGCACATTACAAGCACACATTCTCCCACCTCATGGTAAGCTCCTGTCTCTTCTTCCTGGCAACTACTCTCTGGTCTAGTGCATTGATTGAGGGCTCAAATCCACACACACACACACACACACACACACACACACACACACACACACACACACACAACACACACACACACACACAGTAAACTTGGTAGAAGAAGCTGCTACCAATGGGCATGTGCATCTGCTCCACTCTGTCCCACAACTGCATGTTGAGGCAGCAGGTCAAGTAATCATAGTATATACTGTTGCTATTGTGGTCATAATTTGATCCACTAAATCGGTAACTTGCTTAGGGCCCCATGAGGTCTAAAACCACCTGTGTGTAGGTATTGTAGACATATATATACACAAAGAGATGTGGTAAACTAGTGTACAGGTGTGTAATACATTCAATGGTTCCAGGATCCCCAGGACATACACTAGAGAGGACATAAGGCCTCTTGCAAATGGGTATTATTTCTAAAGCAGGTGTGGATAACCTGTGGATCTGGATAACCTGATTAGGTCAGTTTCTATAGTGCTCCTGCTTTCTTATCACTTTAAATAGTTTGCAAACATGCAACAAATGTAGCCTTATAGAACTCATTCATTTCTAAAGATAAGGTTTGAAATGATGATCCATATGGGATAAACTGTAAGGGAAATTAGTAAAACTGTTGTCAGACTACTGAGCCTCATTTTGACTTGTTTTAAGGACATTACATCAAAGTTGGATCAGCCTGTAGTGTGTTTTTCCACTTTAATTTTGAGGGAGACTCCAAATCCAGACCTCCATGGGTTAATAAATGTGATTTCCATTGATAATTTTTGTGTGATTTTGTTGTCACCACATTCAACTATGTAAAGAACAAAGTATTTTTTAAGAATATTTCATTCATTCAGATCTAGGAGGTGTTATTTTAGTGTTCCCTTTATTTTTTTGAGCAGTGTATATATATATATATATATATATATATAAAATCTGCAGCAATGATTCACCGCTGATATGCTCCCCCTTCTCTATAGTCCCCTGGTACCAGTACTATTGGTGTTCAGCCGGGTCTGTGGAGAAGCTCTGTTATGCAGCCTTTCAGTCAGCAGCAGCTGGAAATGGTGCCTTTCACCCGCTGGTCCCGCTCTCTGGGAATCCTCGCCCCTTCAATGGCACGCGGCCCCATTCTGTTGTTTATACTGGCTTAATAGTTTTTTTGGTAAAACACAGTGTAAAATAAGGAAGCTTTCACCCCCTTTCTATCACCAATCTTGGGGTCAGCGGTGGGCACTGAAGCTCACAGCCCGTTACCGCCACATCCTTCAGCCGCCATATGACCCCGGTGTAAACACTCACGGCACCGGTCGTCTTATTCAGCATCTGTTAGGAGGTGGCGGCACATTGCTGCGGTATGTGAAACAGCGCCTCAGGAGCTCAGTGTGCTGTCAGCAGGGATTACGGAACCATTAACCCTCAGGAGGTTGGTCCGGTACCCCTTCTAAGTCTTACGACGCAGGTAGACTGGTTGCCAACCAGTACTACCTGAAAAAAACAAACTAAATCAAATTTCTGAAGAAAACTCTCTGGAGTTCCAGAGGAATGCACCCGGCTCCTTGGGCACATTTTTCTAAACTGAGTCTGGAGAAGGGGAGTACCAGCACACACTATTGATTTCATTAAAGTGTCAGGCTCCTATGGACCCGATCAATACCCCACGGTACTAAAGTATATTCCCCAGTATCCACTAGGACGTTAGAGAAATATCCAAGGATACAGCATTTAAAGAGTGTATTTTAGAAAAAGCATATAGCATTTAAAGAGAGTGTATTTAAGAAAAAGAATGAATTATAGTTGTTAGTTAAACTTAGGGGGACATTTACTAAGCAGTGATAAGAGCGGAGAAGTGAGCCAGTGGAGAAGTTGCCCCATCAACCAATCAGCAGCTCTGTATAATTTTATAGTAACTAGATGCAGTGCCGTAACTAGGCATTTTAGCGCTGTGTGCAAGAAACGACATTGGCGCCCCCCCCTCCATGTAAGATAGGGGCAGTGCGCGGCGTAGGCGCGCAAAAAATATATAGGGGCGTGGCTTTATGGGGAAGGGGCGTGGCCACAAAATAATAGCAATTCATACTACGGTGCACAATAGTCTCCATTATTCAAATTACGCTGCACAGTAGCGCCACTACACCAGGTAGAGACCCTTTTATACATTACAGCAGACAGCGTCCCCCTTTTTACACATTACAGCAGACAGTCCCCCTTTTTACACATTACGGCAGACAGCGTCCCCCTTTTTACACATTACGGCAGATGGTGTCCCCCTTTATACACATTGCAGCAGCCAGTCCCCCTTTTTACACATTGTGGCAGCCAGTCCCCCTTTTTACACATTGCGGCAACCGGTCCTCCTTTTTACACATTACGGCAGCCAGTCCCCCTTTTTACATATTACGGCAGATGGTGTACCCCTTTATACACATTGCGGCAGCCGGTCCTCCTTTTTACACATTGCGGCAGCCAGGCCCCCTTTTTACACATTGCGGCAGCCAGGCCCTCTTTTTACACATTGCGGCAGCCAGGCCCCCTTTTTACACATTATGGCAGACGTTGTCCGAGAGAGAGAGAGAGAGAGAGAAAGAGAGAGAGAGAGAGATACTTACCATCTCCATGCTGACAGGCTCCTCGTGCAGCTTCCTTGGTGCAGGCAGGTGAGAAGGAGGAGGAGGGAGGGGGACTGGAGCTGCAGCAGCGCTATGTAATTGGTAGTAACTAAGTGCCGCTGCAGCAGTCCCCTCTTCTTCCGTATTGGCTGCCTGGCGCTGCTGTGGGTGCTGGGATGGAGGAACCACATCCCAGCATCCACAGCAGCGCCAGGCAGCCAATACGGAAGGAGAGGGGGCTGCTGCAGCGGCGCTTACTACCAATGAAATAGCGCTGCTGCGGCTCCAGTCCCCCTCCCTCCTCCTCCTTCTCACCTGCCCGGCGCTACTCTCTTCTCCCTCCACAGCGCGGCGGCGCACAGCACAGAACAGGCGGCATGTAATGAGTCAATTTTACTCATTACATGCCGTTGGCCGTGCGCCCTCAGGGCAACTGCGCTGTGTGCCAAGCCCACTTGGCACACACGTAGTTACGGCCCTGACTAGATGTTACTTCAGAGCTGATTGGTTGCTGTGGGCAACTTCTCCACTGGCTCACTTCTCCGCTCTTATCACTGCTTAGTAAATGTTCCCCTTAATTAATAACTTAACTTCATCTGGGTAATTATATTTAAACCAGTGTTAAATACAGATTAGTGTAAGAATTATAATAAAGGTTGAACTCAATGGACATTTGTCTCTTTTCAGCCTCATTAACTATGTTACTATGTACTGTATGTCAGTGAGTAAAGACTACAAAATTTGTGCTCAGCTAAGTGAGAGGGAAAACATGACCTGTATGGGGTCCTGATGAGAGTTTGAGAATCACTGCACTATAGGAATACATATTGATCACTGTGGACATTTAATGAACCTCTCACCCCTAAATAAAGCTACTACAGGCCAATCTGTAATGTATTACCTGCAGGACAAAATGATAACTATATTATATTCAATAAAATGTATATATTTTGCATATTTGCATTAAAGTGTGCTGTTTTTGAAAGAAGACTCTGGGCCAAAGGGCTATGTTGAACAGTTATACTTTGTAAATTATTCTAACTATACAAGGATTTCATGTTATATTCTACCTTTATAAAAACAATCAGTTTGAATAAAATAATCTTTATTTTATCATAGGACAGGAGAGTTACAAAAATGTATTATACTATCTAGTAGTATTGAAATCAGACTCCCGGTATGAATATTTCTGCCTGATAGTAGAAATAGGAAAAGGTCAGCAGCTGCAGGAACCTTAAGCAACCAACAGATGTTAGCTATAGCTTCTCCAAGAGGCAGCCAAAAAGCATTCCCAGGCCTGGTCAACCTGAGGCTCTCCAGCTGTTAAACTACAAGTCCCAGCATGCCCAACCACAGTTTTGTTATTAGGGAATGCTAAAACTGGTCAGTAATGCTGGGATGTGCAGTTTCACAACGGCTGGAGAGCCACGGTTGAAGCTAGATCCAAGTGGGCTAAGGGACCTTTTCCATCAGGGGAGGAGTCACAACACAAGGGGGAGGAGCTAGGCCAGCGGGATAGTTCCTCTACTATCCACGCCACCAACTACTACCTTTAGTAATCAGGTGGCGAGCGAAGCGAGCCACCGAGCCCGAAGAGTGGCGAGCGAATCGAGCCCGCGAGGGCACTTTTTGGGTACCCTGTTCGGCCATAGCTCCTCCCCCTAGTGACGTGCCTCCTCCCCTAGGTATGTCAGAAGGTCCCTTCTCCCACTCCGATATAGAATCAACCGGAGAGCCACAGGTTGGCCAGGCCTGATCTAGTAGCATCCTATATAATAAAAGGCTAATGCTGCTCCTCACCACTCTGGGGAAAATTAAAGTTTTGTGCGCCGACTGCCACTAGATGGCGGCTGACGGAGAAATTCAAGCGTTGCTCTCTTCCGGCAAACACAGCTGCCGGCAGGGACATTACTTTTACAGTGGGGGTAATTCTGAGTTGATCGCAGCAGGATCTTTGTTAGCAGTTGGGCAAAACCATGTGCACTGCAAGGGAGGCAGATATAACAAGTGCAGAGAGAGTTAGATTTGGGTGGGGTGTGTTCAATCTGCAATCTAAATTGCAGTGTAAAATAAAGCAGCCAGTATTTACCCTGCACAGAAACAAAATAACCCACCCAAATCTAACTTTCTCTGCACATGTTATATCTGCCTCCCCTGCAGTGCACATGGTTTTGCCCAACTGCTAACAAAAATCCTGCTGCGATCAACTCAGAATTACCCCCAGTATGTTGTGCCGTAATTTTGACAGGCTGGTAACTAGTATTATAGTGCACGACTGGATGCCAGGGGGAAGAGCAAACAGGCTATGGTCCAGATTTATTAAGCTTTGGAGAGTGATAAATTGCATGGTGATAAAGTACCAACCAATCAGCTTATAACTGTCATTTTTCAAACACAGCCTGTAACGTGGCAGTTAGGAGTTGATTGGCTGGGACTTTACCACCGTGCAATTTATCACTCTCCAAGGCTTAATAATTCTAGGCCTGTGTATTAAGCACTTGCTACCAAAATGCTTTTGTTTACTGAACACATACATGGGAGCAGGGCCGGACTGGGACTAAAAATAGGCCCTGGCATTTTTGAAGCACACAGGCCCACCTCTGTGACTCCTCCCCTTACTATTCCTGACTCCTCCCACTTATTAGTCTATGTTCTTACAAATATAATTAATATTCTAACAACATACAGGCGTACATCATTCTCTATTAAAATATACTCAACCAGTGGTTGAAGTGGACATTTTTAAGTGGGGGTATGGAAATGTGAGGTTAGTAATTAAGCGCGCGCCGAAGGTGCCAGGTATACAAATGCCCCCACAGTGCCAGGTAAACAATTGCCCCCGCAGTGCCAGGTAAACAATTGCCCCCACAGTGCCAGGTAAACAATTGCCCCCACAGTGCCAAGTATACAAATGCCCCCACAGTATCAGGTATACAAATGCCCCCACAGTGCCAGGTATACAAATTCCCCCACAGTGCCAGGTATACAAATGCCCCCACAGTGCCAGGTATACAAATGCCCCCACAGTGCCAGATATACAGATGCCCCCACAGTGCAAGGTATACAGATGCCCCCACAGTGCCATGTATACAGATGCCCCCACAGTGCCAGGTAAACAATTGCCCCCACAGTGCCAGGTATACAAATGCCCCCACAGTTTCAGGTATACAAATGCCCCCACAGTGCCAGGTATACAAATGCCCCCACAGTGCCAGGTATACAAATGCCCCCACAGTGCCAGGTATACAAATGCCCCCACAGTGCCAGATATACAGATGCCCCCACAGTGCAAGGTATACAGATGCCCCCACAGTGCCATGTATACAGATGCCCCCACAGTGCCAGGTAAACAATTGCCCCCACAGTGCCAGGTATACAAATGCCCCACAGTGCCAGCCAATTGCTCCCACAGTGCCAGGTATACAATTGCCCCCACAGCAGCCAGTGCTGCAGCTACTTACCGCTGCTGCACTGCTGCTGCTGCTCCTCCTCCTCCGGGCTGTGAGGGACGGGGGTGAGAGCGCCGGGCGCCCGCCAGCTGCCCGCTGTGTCTGGCGCGGCAGCGTATAGCGTTCAAACCAGCCGCCGGTTCGTGAGCCAATCAGAGCTCGTGGACCGGCGGCTTCTGATTGGCTGCCGGTCCGCGAGCTCTGATTGGCTCACGAACCGGCGGCTGCTTTGAAGTCCGCTATACGCGCCGTGCCAGACACAGCCGTGCTGGCGGGCGCCCGGCGCTCTCAGTCTCACCCCAGTCCTCACAGCTCTCCAATCCTGACAGCTGAGACGCGCTGCCGCCGGACTGAGCGGCAGCGCGTCTCAGTGACCGCTGGACCGGCCCACGTGGCCATCGGCCCTTCTGGCATTTGCCAGAAGTGCCAGATGGCCAGTCCGGCCCTGCATGGGAGGGATGCAGTCAATTTACAGACAATCAAAATACAGACGGTCAAAATACCGACAGCAATTGACCGACGGTCAAAATCCAGACAAGGACAAAATACCAACATTTAAAATACTGATAAGGTCAAAATACCGACATTTATAATGTCGACAGGTCAAAAAGTCAACATAACGTTTTCATGAATTTTTTCATTGAAACCGACTTGTTCAAACTTTACCATCCCCGTGGACCTGGAGGTGGAATATAATAGTGTGCCAAGCGCAGCGAGGCACTGTGCCCGAAGCATAGCAAGTGGTATACTTATATGGTGTCCATGTCAACCTATGTCGACATACATGCAAAAAAATATATGAAAACCTTGTGTTGACGTTTTGTCCTGTCGACATTTTACATGTCAGTATTTTGTCCATGTCGGGATTTTGACAGTCGGTCAATTGCAGTCGTGATTTTGACTGTTGGGATTTTGATTGTAGGTATTTCATACCGATCCCGCATGGGATGCTTTGTACACTTAATTCAGGTTAAGCTCTATGTTGTATAGTGTACATGGCAGGATAAAGCTATTATACTAGCATGGGGCTGAGGGGAAAAAACCCTCACATGAACAGTGTTGTTTATGCTATATACTTATATTGCCATGTCACATGCAAGCTCGTGTTTATTTGGTGCACTAGGCCATACCTAAGCTTGCCATAACATCTCTTTTATCCGGAACACAAATGATTTACAAAGGTTCTGTGGCTGGATAAATTCAAGCAGGCATTTTACTTGGCTTTAAATCACAGGTGACACAAAATTAAAGAGCTATTATGGAAAGCCTAATGTTGATTGTGCCATATACTGTACATCCAATTTATTCACAGCAGCAATGCACATAACCTAATTTGGCATTGAGCACACAAAATTGCCACCTGCACCATTAAACTGTGGTACCCGAGTGGCTCAGCTTGATTTAACAATTTAACCACTGCACTGCCAAGCTGTAGGCATCAATTACAATGGCCAAAACCTCTAATGCAGAAGATACACTTTTCTGTAAGCAGATTTATGCAAGCAGCACAAAAGTATTTTAGGGAAACAATAAAGAGCTGTTCACATAGTGGACAGGGAAAAGGACAGCAACAACTAATGGTGTCTGATATAAAGTATTGTGTCAAGGCAATCTATTCTCTAGGGCCCACAAGTGGCTACAAAATGGCATCATACACACAGAAATTAGCAGTCAGCACAACGTCCATTTTCATGTATCTTAACAAAACCTTATAATGTGACAAGCCACACACAGCATCACCTACTCACACACAAGTAAAAATGAGCGCGTTTGTACTGCTCACGTGAACGACTAATACATATGAATATCCAATGATGTGGATCTTTACTTACCAAGATGTGTATTACATTTCTTGAGATCCCACATTTGCTTTTCAATAATTCATGGGTGCAATGCATTACAAAGATAAGACCCACCCAATTCACTTTACTATATGCAGACTTCAGCAGCTACAATAAACAAAACATAATGAGGACACATCTGTAATACTGGCTTATACTGTAGGTGAGATTTGATGTTTATTTGGCTCAGGGACGTGCAGTCAGGGGAGGCAGGGGAGGCAGTGCCTCCCCTGTCATACTGACAAAGAAGATATTTATAACATATTCTGTGTTATATACAGTGCCAGATTAAAGTCCACTTGGGCCTGGAGCTGAAATGTATGAAAGGCCTATTGTGTGCAGAGGTGTGACAAGCGCTGTGGTGGGGGTGGGCTAAATAGGGGGTATGGTCTCTGCCATGGGTGCAGGTATCTCCATGGAGGTTATAGCTAATGCCTACCTTCAACCATTTAATAGAGATGCAGAACAACAGACCCATACACACATACATACAGTGGTCATCGAAGTGGGAATTTAAAGTGGGGGTATGGGAAATGAGATGGGATTACTGTTGCGCGTACCAAAAAAGTGGAGTGTGTCCTTAAAAGTATATGCATCAGTGTGCACCCTCCTAGTCTGTATATGCATTAGTATGCCCCCTATAGTCTCTATATGCGTCAGTGTGCCCCACTCCCCTCCTAGTCTCTATATGCGTCAGTGTGGCCCCCTCCCCTCCTAGTCTGTATGTGTATTAAGTGTGCCCCCCTCCCTTCCTAGTCTGTATGTGTATCAGTGTGCCCCCCTCCCCTCCTAGTCTATGTGTATCAGTGTGCCCCCCTCCCCTCCTAGTCTGTATGTGTATCAGTGTGCCACCCTCCCCTCCTAGTCTGTATGTGTATTAAGTGTGCCACCCTCCCTTCCTAGTCTGTATATGTATTAGTGTGCCACCCTCCCCTCCTAGTCTGTATGTGTATCAGTGTGCCCCCCTCCCCTCCTAGTCTATGTGTATCAGTGTGCCCCCCTCCCCTCCTAGTCTGTATGTGTATCAGTGTGCCCCCCTCCCCTCCTAGTCTGTATGTGTATTAAGTGTGCCACCCTCCCCTCCTAGTCTGTATGTGTATTAAGTGTGCCACCCTCCCTTCCTACTCTGTATATGTATTAGTGTGCCACCCTCCCCTCCTAGTCTGTATGTGTATTAAGTGTGCCACCCTCCCTTCCTAGTCTGTATATGTATTAGTGTGTCACCCTCCCCTCCTAGTCTGTATGTGTATTAGTGTGCCACCCTCCCTTCCTAGTCTGTATGTGTATTAGTGTGCCACCCTCCCTCCTAGTCTGTATGTGTATTAAGTGTGCCACCCTCCCTTCCTAGTCTGTATATGCGTCAGTGTGCCCCCCTCCCCTCCTAGTCTGTATGTGTATTAGTGTGCCACCCTCCCTTCCTAGTCTGTATGTGTATCAGTGTGCCCCCCTCCCCTCCTAGTCTCTATATGCGTCAGTGTGGCCCCCTCCCCTCCTAGTCTGTATGTGTATTAAGTGTGCCCCCCTCCCTTCCTAGTCTGTATGTGTATCAGTGTGCCCCCCTCCCCTCCTAGTCTATGTGTATCAGTGTGCCCCCCTCCCCTCCTAGTCTGTATGTGTATCAGTGTGCCCCCCTCCCCTCCTAGTCTGTATGTGTATTAAGTGTGCCACCCTCCCTTCCTAGTCTGTATATATATATTAGTGTGCCACCCTCCCTCCTAGTCTGTATGTGTATTAAGTGTGCCACCCTCCCTTCCTAGTCTGTATGTGTATTAAGTGTGCCACCCTCCCTTCCTAGTCTGTATGTGTATTAGTGTGTCACCCTCCCCTCCTAGTCAGTATGTGTATTAGTGTGCCACCCTCCCTCCTAGTCTGTATGTGTATTAAGTGTGCCACCCTCCCTTCCTAGTCTGTATATGCGTCAGTGTGCCCCCCTCCCCTCCTAGTCTGTATGTGTATTAGTGTGCCACCCTCCCTTCCTAGTCTGTATGTGTATCAGTGTGCCCCCCTCCCCTCCTAGTCTCTATATGCGTCAATGTGCCCCCCTCCCTTCCTAGTCTGTATGTGTATCAGTGTGCCCCCCTCCCCTCCTAGTCTATGTGTATCAGTGTGCCCCCCTCCCCTCCTAGTCTGTATGTGTATCAGTGTGGCCCCCTCCCCTCCTAGTCTGTATGTGTATTAAGTGTGCCACCCTCCCTTCCTAGTCTGTATATATATTAGTGTGCCACCCTCCCCTCCTAGTCTGTATGTGTATTAAGTGTGCCACCCTCCCTTCCTAGTCTGTATGTGTATTAGTGTGTCACCCTCCCCTCCTAGTCTGTATGTGTATTAGTGTGCCACCCTCCCTTCCTAGTCTGTATGTGTATTAGTGTGTCACCCTCCCTTCCTAGTCTATATGTGTATTAGTGTGCCACCCTCCCCTCCTAGTCTGTATGTGTATTAAGTGTGCCACCCTCCCTTCCTAGTCTGTATATGCGTCAGTGTGCCCCCCTCCCCTCCTAGTCTGTATGTGTATTAGTGTGCCACCCTCCCCTCCTAGTCAGTATGTGTATTAGTGTGCCACCCTCCCCTCCTAGTCTGTATGTGTATTAGTGTGCCACCCTCCCCTCCTAGTCTGTATGTGTATTAGTGTGCCACCCTCCCCTCCTAGTCTGTATGTGTATTAGTGTGCCCCCATTCCCCTCCTAGTCTGTATGTGTATTAGTGTGCCACCCTCCCCTCCTAGTCTGTATGTGTATTAAGTGTGCCACCCTCCCCTCCTAGTCTGTATGTGTATTAAGTGTGCCACCCTCCCCTCCTAGTCTGTATGTGTATTAAGTGTGCCACCCTCCCCTCCTAGTCAGTATGTGTATTAGTGTGCCACCCTCCCCTCCTAGTCAGTATGTGTATTAGTGTGCCACCCTCCCCTCCTAGTCAGTATGTGTATTAGTGTGCCACCCTCCCCTCCTAGTCAGTATGTGTATTAGTGTGCCACCCTCCCCTCCTAGTCTGTATATGCATCAGTGTGCCCCCCTCCCCTCCTAGTCTGTATGTGTATTAGTGTGCCACCCTCCCCTCCTAGTCTGTATGTGTATTAGTGTGCCCCCCTCCCCTCCTAGTCTGTATGTGTATTAGTGTGCCACCCTCCCCTCCTAGTCTGTATGTGTATTAGTGTGCCACCCTCCCCTCCTAGTCAGTATGTGTATTAGTGTGCCACCCTCCCCTCCTAGTCTGTATGTGTATTAGTGTGCCACCCTCCCCTCCTAGTCTGTATGTGTATCAGTGTGCCCCCCTCCCCTCCTAGTCTCTATATGCGTCAGTGTGGCCCCCTCCCCTCCTAGTCTGTATGTGTATTAAGTGTGCCCCCCTCCCTTCCTAGTCTGTATGTGTATCAGTGTGCCCCCCTCCCCTCCTAGTCTATGTGTATCAGTGTGCCCCCCTCCCCTCCTAGTCTGTATGTGTATCAGTGTGCCCCCCTCCCCTCCTAGTCTGTATGTGTATTAAGTGTGCCACCCTCCCTTCCTAGTCTGTATATATATTAGTGTGCCACCCTCCCCTCCTAGTCTGTATGTGTATTAAGTGTGCCACCCTCCCTTCCTAGTCTGTATATGCGTCAGTGTGCCCCCCTCCCCTCCTAGTCTGTATGTGTATTAGTGTGCCACCCTCCCCTCCTAGTCAGTATGTGTATTAGTGTGCCACCCTCCCCTCCTAGTCTGTATGTGTATTAGTGTGCCACCCTCCCCTCCTAGTCTGTATGTGTATTAGTGTGCCACCCTCCCCTCCTAGTCTGTATGTGTATTAGTGTGCCCCCATTCCCCTCCTAGTCTGTATGTGTATTAGTGTGCCACCCTCCCCTCCTAGTCTGTATGTGTATTAAGTGTGCCACCCTCCCCTCCTAGTCTGTATGTGTATTAAGTGTGCCACCCTCCCCTCCTAGTCTGTATGTGTATTAAGTGTGCCACCCTCCCCTCCTAGTCAGTATGTGTATTAGTGTGCCACCCTCCCCTCCTAGTCAGTATGTGTATTAGTGTGCCACCCTCCCCTCCTAGTCAGTATGTGTATTAGTGTGCCACCCTCCCCTCCTAGTCAGTATGTGTATTAGTGTGCCACCCTCCCCTCCTAGTCTGTATATGCATCAGTGTGCCCCCCTCCCCTCCTAGTCTGTATGTGTATTAGTGTGCCACCCTCCCCTCCTAGTCAGTATGTGTATTAGTGTGCCACCCTCCCCTCCTAGTCAGTATGTGTATTAGTGTGCCACCCTCCCCTCCTAGTCTGTATGTGTATTAGTGTGCCACCCTCCCCTCCTAGTCTGTATGTGTATCAGTGTGCCCCCCTCCCCTCCTAGTCTCTATATGCGTCAGTGTGACCCCCTCCCCTCCTAGTCTGTATGTGTATTAAGTGTGCCCCCCTCCCTTCCTAGTCTGTATGTGTATCAGTGTGCCCCCCTCCCCTCCTAGTCTATGTGTATCAGTGTGCCCCCCTCCCCTCCTAGTCTGTATGTGTATCAGTGTGCCCCCCTCCCCTCCTAGTCTGTATGTGTATTAAGTGTGCCACCCTCCCTTCCTAGTCTGTATATATATTAGTGTGCCACCCTCCCCTCCTAGTCTGTATGTGTATTAAGTGTGCCACCCTCCCTTCCTAGTCTGTATGTGTATTAGTGTGCCACCCTCCCCTCCTAGTCTGTATGTGTATTAGTGTGCCACCCTCCCCTCCTAGTCTGTATGTGTATTAAGTGTGCCACCCTCCCTTCCTAGTCTGTATGTGTATTAGTGTGCCCCCCTCCCCTCTTAGTCTGTATGTGTATTAAGTGTGCCACCCTCCCCTCCTAGTCTGTATGTGTATTAGTGTGCCACCCTCCCCTCCTAGTCTGTATGTGTATTAGTGTGCCACCCTCCCCTCCTAGTCTGTATGTGTATTAAGTGTGCCACCCTCCCCTCCTAGTCTGTATATGCATCAGTGTGCCCCCCTCCCCTCCTAGTCTGTATATGCATCAGTGTGCCCCCCTCCCCTCCTAGTCTGTATATGCATCAGTGTGCCCCCCCTTCCCTCATAGTCTGTATGTGTATTAGTATGCCACCCTCCCCTCCTAGTCTGTATATGCGTCAGTGTGCCAACCTCCCCTCATAGTCTGTATATGTTGAAGTCAGGGCTGGTTCTAGACGTTGTGGTGTCCAGGGCAAATGCTTGCTTTGGCACCCCCCCTCCTCTCCCCATTGAAAACAGGGACAGTGCGTACTGAGGGGGCATGTCAAAAATATAGGGGCGTGGCCACATAATAGTACCGATTCACATTACACCAAACAGTAGTGTCCGTCAGTCACATTACACAGCACAGTAGTGTCCGTCAGTCACATTACACCACACAGCAGTGCCCGTCAGTCACATTACACCACACAGTAGTGTCCGTCAGTCACACTACCGCACACAGTAAGTTCCATCAGACACGTTACAGCGCACAGTAGGGTCCGTCAGTCACTTTACACCACACAGCAGTGCCCGTCAGTCATATTACACCTCACAGCAGTGTCCGTCAGTCACAGTACACCTCACAGTAGTGTCCGTCAGTCACATTACACCACACAGTAGTGTCCGTCAGTCACATTACACCACACAGTAGTGTCCGTCAGTCACTTTACACCACAGTAGTGTCCGTCAGTCACAGTACACCGCACAGTAGTGTCCGTCAGTCACTTTACACCACAGTAGTGTCCGTCAGTCACATTACACCACACAGTAGTGTCCGTCAGTCACATTACACCACACAGTAGTGTCCGTCAGTCACATTACACCACACAGTAGTGTCCGTCAGTCACTTTACACCACAGTAGTGTCCGTCAGTCACAGTACACCGCACAGTAGTGTCCGTCAGTCACAGTACACCTCACAGCAGTGTCCGTCAGTCACAGTACACCTCACAGTAGTGTCCGTCAGTCACATTACACCACACAGTAGTGTCCGTCAGTCACATTACACCTCACAGTAGTGTCCGTCAGTCACATTACACCGCACAGTAGTGTCCGTCAGTCACACTACACCACACAGTAGTGTCCGTCAGTCACACTACACCACACAGTAGTAAGTCAGTCACACTACACCACACAGTAGTGACAGTCAGTCACACTACACCACACAGTAGTGACAGTCAGTCACACTACACCACACAGTAGTGACAATCAGTCACACTACACCACACAGTAGTGAGTCAGTCACACTACACCACACAGTAGTGACAGTCAGTCACACTACACCACACCACACAGTAGTGTCCCTCAGTCACACTACAACACACAGTAGTGACCGTCAGTCATACTACACCACACAGTACAGCAGACGTTCTCTGCTCCAAAGGAGTGCACCCAGAAAAAATGCATATATATGCGCCCATATTCCAATAGCATGCTTAACGTCTCTACTGCCTGGTTTACTAGTAATCATCGGCACCAGTGTGGACTTGCAGGATTGTAGAAAGCAATGGCCGGCAAAGTGATGGGAGTTCGAAAAGAAAAACAACTATGTGCAGTGACATACATTGCATGCCAAGGAGGGGGCATTCTCCTCCTCCCCTACACATATGGCTTGGGCCCATTACAAACCCCCCCTTCCTCCTTAGCATCCCGGTGGACTTGCACCTGCTCTATAACAGGTGCAAATGCTTTGCCCAGCTCTGCATAGCCTGCATTTGGAACATCGCTGCACTGTGCCTACATTAAAACGGGTGGTATTCAGGTGACCGGAGGTCCGGAGACCGGCGGTCACATGATCCTCCCCCAACATCCCGCCCCCTCACTATTCTGACGGTCGGCATGCCGACCAACAGGGACTGTTTCCACTCGTGGGTGTCCACGACACCCATAGAGTGGGAATAGAACCTGTGGTGACCAGAGGTTGCCACCGATCCTGCAAGGGGCTTGCTGCACTCGCCCCTCCCCACCGGGATCCCAGCGTCGGTATGCTGCTGGGATCCCGGCATCGGTATGCTGACCGGCGGTCAGGAGACTATCGGTCAGCCATACCACACCCCATTAAAATGTCCAGTAATAAATCATTGCCACAGTATTGGGTGCTGACAGGGGGAGGGGGCCAGTACTTTTTCCCTGGGAATGATGGGGGCATGGCAAGCTTTGTAGATTTACTCCCCTCCAAGACACGCATCGCTGCTTCATGTCTGCACAAATTGAAGGTCCCTATTCTTTATTCTAATAGCATGGACATGTCTCCCAGATGTAGCCATGTTCCCATTATTACCCGGACCCTCAGTGTGTCCAGATGGCCCTGCCGCTCTTAAGTACTGTATAGATGAAATCAAATTGTGCATGTATCTGCATTGACGGTACTTAGGAGCACCCATTACTGGAGCATGCACAGAGCAAATTCAGGCAAGATATGCTCTACAGATGTGCGTATCTTCATCTCTTGCCATATTGTGTGAATAGTAGTGACTTGCTACTCTGGCTTAGAACAGAAAAATGATAGGACGTGTGCTCCTCAAGAGTGTATGAAACAGGGAAATATGGAACTCTAAGGGACACAGATATAGGTTTTGCAGTGGTACATCAAAGTTGCAGTCAGGGCGGGATGTACTATCACTGATCGTGGGTCATCGCTGGTCATCGCAATGATGCTAATCGCATATGTACTAACATATGCGATTAGTATCTCAAAGCGATGCCAGGGGTGTCCTGCGATCAGTGATGGACCGCAAGTGAGGGTTTGAGCAGGCTTCTGTCACCTCCCGTCCCCGGGAGGTGAAGTGCAGGGAGTCCCGGTGATCCTCCTTCTCCCCCCTGCAGCCGGAAGGAGACAAGGAGAAGGAAGAGGGGGGCCGGGGGGAGATAGGTCGTCGCGAGCGGCGCAGGTCAGCGGCGGTAAGAAGCCTATAGGCTTCTATAGGGTATCGCCATCAAAAGATGGCGATACCCCCGGCGTAAACCCGACGATGCAGTCTTAGTACATATGAAAATGCGGTAAAACCCCCGAAAACGCGGGTTTTACCGCATTTTCCCTTTGGTACATCCCGCCCTCATAAAGGTCCCATTTTGCATCACATTCTAGAATTTAGTTGTAAACTATAAATGCAGCTGGAAGAGTCCCCCAGGGATCAGGACACTGTCAAATGTAACATGGGCACTCACATTATAGTCTGTGCGGGTGATGGCCGGAGTGGTGTAGGGACCGTGCAGCAGGAGACGGCTGTGCAAAGCGGGAGGCGGCCAGGGGGGTGCTGGCCAGCGCGGTGTGGATGCGGAGGTGATGCGGCCGTTACTTTGCGGTGCCCCTCCGCCCCGTCTGCGCCCGTCCTCATCATTCAGCAGCACTGAAGTCTGGGGGGGAGGAGCTGAGAGTAGAGAGGAGAGCGGCTCCTCCTCCACTCCGTCCAGACTCCAGACGCTTCAATAACTTGCGGGGAGGAGACGCTCAAGAGGAGAGCTGCGCTGCCCCTCCTCCCGCTCTGGCCGGAATTTACAAACTGGGAGCCGCAGCGGCAATGTCTGTCGCCGGCATACAATGAATCAGTGTGACTCATTGTTATGTCGGCGGTTATGAGCCTCTTCACTGCGGCGGGCTGTGGGCCTATTTTCAATGGGGGCCTGGAGCTGCAGCTCCATCCGCCCCATTGTTAATCCGGCCCTGGTTATATAAATCTTCTTTGTATTATTCTCATCATTTAGGCTGTGAAAATGCAGGCAGCTGTGGATGGGAGGCAGCGGGAGCAGTGCCTCTGGCTGTCAATAATAAAGTGGCTGAGGCGGGGGGCGGGGCCAAGCCACCGGCAGAAAAAGCCCATTCAAAAAAACGAGGAGAAGAGGCAGCTCTAACTCTGCCTCAATGACAGGGCTGTCCCCTCAGCCTATATACAGAGCACGCCCCTGCCCCTCTCTGGCTCTCCCCTCTGTCTATCATTCTGACAATGCCCCTTTCCTCCAATCACCCCTCCCATACACGGAGAGGAGGTCTGTGAGGATCTGGCTTTGAATGTGGGTGAGTAGCATGTTCCCCGCGGCTCCCCTCTCCTGTAACACAGCCACAGTACATACAGTTTTGTGTTGAAGCTGCAGCAGTGCAGCTTATCCCCTGGCCAGTGTGATGAGCTCCGGCCACCTGGCCACATAACATCAGCCCAGCCCGAGGCAGAGGCACCCAACCTGCCAGAGCAGGGGCTGGTGACACCCCTTACCCCTCTCATCACAGCTCCTTTCCTGTTCGGCACTCAGTCTGTTGGGGGCGGACCCTGTACACACAGACTCTGACAAGTGAATGCAATTTAGTATAGATGTAATATATGGATTAGTCAGTGTATTTGTATGGCTGAGCCAGTAGTGTAGTGGTTAGGCATGCTGACTACCAACCAAGAGGTCCTAGGTTCAATCCTCACTGAGGGTTGCAATTATATTTATTTAACACATTGATTTTTATGATTATATTTTAACCATAACTATCTGCTCTAGGCATCAGTTAGGTTGAATGCTGGAGGACATGGTTTTGATTCCCAACTAGGGTGAAATGTTTCTATTTATTTCACAAAATGTTGTTTTCATAGACTTTTAATATTCCAAACAAAACCTACTTGCTGCAAGTAGCTTGGTGGCCTAATGGTTAGGTGCTCTGCTTTAGAATGCTGTGGTCATGGGTTTGATTCTTTGCTAGGGTATGTATGTTTTTAATTCTGAATTGATTATTAAAATATAGTTAATGTCTCTAAGACATTATACATTATATTATTTTCTACTGTGAAGGATTTCTGCTCCTCCCCACTGGCGGATACTAGCCAGTGCCTCCCCAGCCATTGACCTCACCGCACGTCACTGATTTGGCTATAGATTGTAAGCTCGCAAGAGCAGGGACTTCTTTCCTTTTCTTACTTACACTATCTTATAATCCATACTCACTTTGATGGCACCTAACCCCGGGTTTTCCATACCTGTCCTATACTGTCTTGAACTGTAAGTGCTTTTTTCTTGTTTGCTCATTTGATTATGTACTGTGTAACGGGCGCTGAGGATCCCTTGTGGTGCCATATAAACAAAGGATAATAATAACAAATGGCAGCCGGTGGCTCCCATACTTTCTTGAATCGCAGCCAGTCTCCCCTTTCCAACAATTACTATGACTCTACTACAAAATACTTTGACAAAACACATTTCCACAACTTCATAAACCAGCTACACGATTTAGAAGTAAATCCACAAGGAGTAGATTTGCAACATAAGAAAATGAAGTTGTTCTGCAGGGGGAGGGTGGGGGGGGGGGGGCAGTTTGGTGGCAAACTTTAAATCTCCCCTCCCCGCCATTTTAAGTTTTTGAGTTGGAAGAAAGTATCACTCGATCTCAAATTTAAATTGCAGTGGAAAAATAAATATGCCCAGTACTTGTGCACTTCATGCAAAACCAGGCTGATAAATCTGTGTGATTGATGCCACTACTGTAAAGGTTTGGGTACAAAATCCCAGCAGCTACAATCCCTATGGTTAGCATGCAAGGCAGGCATTCCAAAACCCTAATCCCAACCCTAACCACCCTCACCAATGCTACCCTAAGCCTGCTTGCTTGCTTGCTGCTGGGATCCCGGCTGCATCCCCCTGAAAATATATATAAAACTCATTGTGCTGACAATTTCGTCGATATTAAAATAAATGTAGTGCTTCTATAACATTGTAGTTTCCAACAAAAATATGAAGACTTGAACCTGCTGAGACTCTGGGCTTTGAAGAGCTGAAGTCCCGCTGCCTGCATCGGTCCTTGCCTGCTGTTTCCCACCACCAGCCCTCCTACACTGCAGCATCCTTTAAAATCCTCACTGAAGGAGATTTTCTGATCTGCGCTCCCCTCTGCAGGCCATCCACTGCAAATGGTGAGTGCAGTGCTGTGGCATATACCGTACAGTGACTGTCAGGCTCACACTACCTAATAATTCCTTACTTCTGTGCCACTTACTTTTGCTCACTTTTTATCAACTTCTCCAGTGTTTGGATAAAGCTAGTGTTGCCTACTCACGTTACTCCTCAAGATATTACACTGCCCATCATTAATTAGTTATTAGTTGCTTGGGACCTATTCCTGTTTTTGTGGGTGATTCACTGTATATAGTCGACACTGACCCTCCATTTTACTTCTACACCCCCTGCTGGTCGGGATTGGATTTCTCTGGCATTGTACGGTTGTTTTCCGCAGTCTCATAGTGTTTGGGACTTCTTTTGTTTTCCTACACACCTTTGTATTTTGTGAATGGAGAAGTTTATGGCTAAAACACTGAAGGGGGGCAAAGGCACCCCATGTCCCAAACAGAGGGAGACGAGTGCCACATCATCGACAACGGCAAGTTCGCCCGCTTCCCCGGCTGGGGATAATGTCCTATTAGGTGTATCTGATCCCACTGCCTACAGCGCGGTCTCGGTGGCCAAGGCGCAGGAGATATCCGATTTGCTGTCACCTTTATTGGAAAAAAAATTGGCAGGCATAAAAGATGCTATTGAATCCGCCCTTACGCAAATGAAGGAACATAATGCTCGTTTTTATGAGGCGGAGCAAGGTATCTCTAACATGGAAGTTGATTTAGTCACTGCTAAAGCCACTATTGCTTCTCAAGCGGCCTCACTACAAGCTGTCCATGACAAACTGGACGACCTCGAAATATACGTTATGGTAAGAACTTACCGTTGATAACGGGATTTCTCTTATGTCCACAGGTATCCACAGGCTAACATTGGGATATGCCGGAGCGACAGCGGAAATGGTACCAAATAGTCACGAGCTTTCTGGCCTCCCAGGATGCATCGGGGCTTCTCCATATAATCCCGCCCACTGACTCAGTCAAATCAGTTCTTTCCACAGCAATTTAGGCAGGAGCATCAGGTAGAAACCTATTTAGGCGATAAGAACACACATGCACACCCTTCCATACAAGAGGGAAGAGGTTTAGTGGGGGTAATTCCAAGTTGATCGCAGCAGGATTTTTGATAGCAATTGGGCAAAACCATGTGCACTGCAGGGGGGGCAGATATTACATTTGCAGAGAGAGTTAGATTTGGGTGGGTTATTTTATTTCTGTGCAGGGTAAATACTGGCTGCTTTATTTTTACACTGCAAATTAGATTGCAGATGGAACACACCACACCCAAATCTAACTCTCTCTGCACATGTTATATGTGCCTCCCCTGCAGTGCACATGGTTTTGCCCAATTGCTAACAAAAATCCTGCTGCGATAAACTTGGAATTACCCCCTTAGTGATTGTAAATATATTCTCAAATCAGGTGAGTCAGGGTGGGACCCCTGTCGATACCTGTGGACATAAGAGAAATCACGTTATCAACGGTAAGTTCTTACCATAACGTATATTTCTCTGGCTGGGTCCACAGGTTATCCACAGGATAACATTGGGATTCCCAAAGCCAGTTTAGTGGTGGGGACGCTCCTGATTAGACAGGAGAATCTTTCGCCCGAAATCAGCATCATGAGAGGCAAAAGTATCCATGGCATAATGTGTAATGAAAGTGTTAATGGAAGACCATGTGGCTGCCTTACAAATCTGTTCTGCTGAAGCACCATGTTGTGCTGCCCATGAAGGACCTACCTTACGTGTAGAGTGTGCAGAGACATTAGCCGGAGTAGGGAGATCAGCACAAGAATAAGCTGCTGAAATTACCATTCGGAGCCATCTTGCCAGCGTCTGTTTACTAGCAGGCCATCCTCTTCTATGAAATCCGTAGAGGATGAAGAGAGAATCTGTATTTCTGATGGCACTAGTACGTTCTACTTAGATTCTTAACGCCCGGACCACGTCCAGCGACGCTTCTCCCGCAGAAAGTCCCGATACCTGAAAAGCTGATACTACAATCTCCTCGTTAAGGTGAAACTTTGAAACCACCTTCGGAAGATAACCAGATCTAGGCCCTCATTCCGAGTTGTTCGCAGCAGATCATCGCATCGCAAACGGCAAAAAAAACTCAAACTGCGCAAGCGCAAAAGCGAACATGCGCAAAGCTAGCGATATGACACTTGTGCATAATTGCCATAAGAAAATCTGCTCGTAATACACAAATGAAAACAGGGCGTGGCAGAGGCACGGCTTCGCAATCCTACGAAATGGGCGTGAAAGTGGGCGGCTAGTGTGGGAGTGTGCATCCAGCAGTAGGCGTGTTTTTGGTAAAAATGCGTATCCTATGTTAAAAGTACATAACAAATGTTCGCTATCTTGACGCAGCCGAAGAGTAAGTCTGCAGCTACTCAGCACTTGCGAAGTACTGTTACAAGTGTGTGTCTGCTCTAATTAGCAATTAATTAGCAACTGAATTCACCTGTTGAGCAATTACTCACCAAACACTGCTCTTACAAAATAATACAAACAGCAATTATATGGCCACTTAATATTTGTATTGTTACCACAAATAAATATGACACACTCACAAATAATGCACTGTATTTTTTGAACAAATAAAAATTAACTGATGTTAAATGCATGTTTTAATTATTTGTTTAATAATCTCAAATGTGACTAAACCAACTTATAAACTACATCAGCTAAATCTTCTCAACATAGACATATTCCTTTGTACATACCAAATAACATGAGCACCATAATGCAGCCTACATTTAATGTGACTTAATATTTTTGTGTTGTTTTTTGGGGGGGAATATGTGTCCATATCTAATACTATGGCATGTTGCCCCTAGTAACCCAAGTTTTTTTTTTTGTTTGTTTTTTTTTTGGGGGGGGGGGGGGGGGGGTTATATGGCCAATTAAGTGTTGTGCAAGGCATACAGATTTAAAATTACACTATGCAATGTATGTCTTAATATTCTGATTGTTCCCTTGTTCCACAAATGTCAATATGCAATGTTCAAGTTTACAGGGCACAGTTTTCCTGAGTGCATAACCTTTGATATAACACACAAACAATTGTAAAGTAATTTTTTTTTACTTCAAAAAAAGAACAAAATAACCAACACAACATGGCTACAAATGAGCATCACATACAGAGATGGACATAGCAGCAAGCAGATGGCATTGGCCAAATGCACATAGCAGAACCCAGTACTATGGTAACCCCTTCTTCTGACAAAATATTATGTTTTCAATTAAGTAAGTGAATCCCCAGCCAGACTAAACTTTTAGGGGAACTGAGGTAGATTCCGGAACAAACACACAAACATACACCGCACGCTAGGAAGAGGAAGATGGCTCAGGTGTAGGCACAAATAACTCACAGGCTACAATTTAAAGAAAACCTTTCACTTTGAGGGAGTTCTACATTCTGGCCACACAAGCCAAAATAAAAAAATACATCGAGGCAACATGTAAAACATGGGTGCTGCCCATCTGGAGAGACATCACTTTCTCTTTTTTCCCCCCGCCTGATGATGTTCTTCTTGGCTTGGTCTGCGGAGCGACCTTCGAGGGCCCTGCCCAGTGGGATGTTCTTCCTGGGCAGGGGGAGGGGAGGGAGCCGATGTGGCTGGCTCTCTGCCACTGTGGGCAAGGGAGACAGCGATGTCCTGGAGCCCTTGCCGAATCGAATTGGCAAGTTCTTGGAAGGAGGAGGCGAGTTGATCTTGGCCCTGCCTGATCTCTGCCAGACCTTGGCAGAGTTGAGCTACACCTTGCTCCACACTGGTTCTGTGCTCAGTGAGCCGGACAGGTATCTGGCTTACCTCCCGGAGCATCCTGTCCTGAAAAGCATTCAGGCTGTCACCATACCTGGCTATTTCAGTCAGGATTTCTGGGATAGCAGAGGGTTGGGTGGGGGGGGGGCCAGTTGGAATCTGGATGTGTGGGATTTGTGGTCCCACACTGCCAGACACACTAGGTCCCTCCACCTCAGCCTCAGCCACATAACCCTCCTGTGACTCTACCTGCTCACCCCCCTGTGCTGTGTTATGTGCAAAGGAAATAGAAGAATGAGTGGAAAAAGAGTAGATAAAAACAATATGAGACTTTTGTATCCAAAAAAAATTAACAATACAAATATGTGTGTAAACTTACCTGGCAAGTCATGTGCATGGAGTATTTCAGGCAGGTCCGTGTCCATATAAGACACCCCAACCCCCTCCTCGTAGCTCACACAGTCCATCGCTATCTCCTCCAGATCTGTGTATTCCACAGTGGCAGAAGGACCTCCCCCTGTTGCCCTCGAGGCATTCCACTCCGCAGACCTCTTGCCCTTCAGGCGGGATTTGAAGTCGGCCCAACTACATATGTGGTGAGAAATAGGGGCAAGGTAGTGTTAAATTATGCAAACCTGCTTTAATATATAGTACACATGTTATGCATTTAGCTGCTATAGGCAACATCACATCTAAGTAACTTTTTAAGAATACTTGGCACAGAAAATGGACTGGCAATATACACTTACCGTCTTCGAACTTCCTGCGAGGTGCGGACTATTGAGCCGACTTCATTAACAGAATTAGTGATGTCCCTCCAAATTCTGTCTTTGGTTGCAGCACCCATGTTTTTGGGTCCTCAATGTATTTTTTGCATGGCCTGTGTGACAAAAATCCGTAACTCCCTCTTAGTGAAGGCGGGCTGTCTTTTCTTTTTTTTGGAAGTAGCCTGTGAGCTATCGTCCTGACCTTCCTCACCATCTTCCTCTTCACTAGCTGCTTGTGTAGTTTGTGTTTGAGCTGCTAGTCCGGAATCACCCTCAGTTTCCCCACTAGCTATGTCTGGCAGGGGATTCACTCCTAACTCCTGGGTATCAGAAGAAGGAGTTTGTATAGTACTGGGTCCTGCTATTTCAGAGTCAGCATTGGCAAAGTCAAGCATCTGCCTCCGCAGTGCTAAGCTTCTATGTGCCAAAGCTGCCATCTGCTTCTGCACCTCGTCCATCTCTGCTGCCGTCTGCTCACGAGTACCCATGTTGCTGGTGGCATGTGTGTATGCACGAGTGTTTAGCTATTTATAGCTGCGTGTGTTTTCCGCGCAGGTGTATATTATGCAAATTGGTCCACTGATTGTTGCACTGGCTATATAAACGCCCTGCATGCAGCCTGTGTGTGTGTGGGTGTATGCTGAAAATTACTGAAGCATGGTGGACATTTCTGAGAGCACATTTCTGAGTGAGTTTAGAGAGTATTTTATATTGTTTCAGTACAGTTTTTTATGTAATGTTCTCCCTTTCATGTATGTTGTGTAAGATTGTTGTATACAATGGTTTTTATTTCTAAAAAATGTTTTTATTTTATATATATGTGAAGACTAATATGTTTATGATTTGAAGCCATATCTGAATGATGTGTGTGTGTGTGTGTGTGTGTGTGTGTGTGTGTGTGTGTGTGTGTGTCCGCGGGTGCGAATCTCCGCCCATGAGAACTGTACAAACTGTCCTGCACATCAATGTATACATATCAATAAAGCTTATTACAGATGACACCATACATTTCCAACCAATCACATGCCACCACACACTATAAATATAAGCCCATATATGGAAAACGCCATTGCCATGATGCGCGCAGCAGCTTTCACGCGCCGCGAGCTGCGCGTCCTGGTGGCAGTAATGGACCGCCGCGTAGGCCGCGCAGGGCCCTTTGTCCCAAATAGGGTAAAGCGCGAGGCCTACGTGGAGGTCCGCCGCTTATTGAGGACCCGCGTCCGCAGCAGGAGGACCATCATACAATAGGAGAGGCGCTGGAGCGACCTCCGCAGGCGTACGCCGGACCTGTTGGCGGAGCTCCGCCAACAAATCCGTAACATACGTAGGCGCAGTAAGTAAAATATTACAGTACATAGATTTTTTGCATAAACTTTGCCTACTTTCACTAAGTGAGAGTGTGAAAATTAGCACACTTACAGTAAACTATTGTAGAATAAACATGACAGTGTGTGTGGGTAGGGCAAGCAGTACTGACTGTGTATCAAGGTGCTTCTGCAAAAGTGAATGTTGTTGTGCATAATTGCTACACAGGCTGTCAACTGAACACAATAACTTGCTCAGTGGGTTTAATTTTATAATGTGGGAGGTTTTTGTAACTGGTGATGTTGCCTATATCAAACAATCAGATTCTATATATTATCTGATAGAAGCAGCTTAATAAATGTTACGTATAATCTGATTGGTTGCTATGTGCAACATCACCAGTTTAAACATTTAACAAACTAATTAATGTTACCCCTGTCTCTTTAACATGGGACAGAACAGAGTAATAGGAATATGCTGATGTTATAAATGTATATGCTAAAACCTAAATATTACATATGTCAATCTAGGGCGAGCACAACGGCAAGCTGCTGCTGCTGCTGGGAGCCCACACCAGGCCCCTTCTCAGGCCCCCTCCCCTTCTGACCCCCCCTCTCCAGGCCACTACCCCTCTCCTGCCCACACCCCCTCTCCAGGCCACATCCCCTCTCCGGCCCACACACCCTCTCCAGGCCACACCCCCTCTCCGGCCCACACCCCCTCTCCGGACCACTCTCCCTCTCCAGCCACCTCCACCACTCCGGCCCACTCCTTCTCTCCAGCCACCTCCCCCTCTCCGGCCACCTCACCCTCTCCGGACCACACCCCCTCTCCGGCCACCTCATCCTCTCCGGACCACACCCCCTCTCCGGCCACCTCACCCTCTCCGGCCCAATTCTACTCTCTTTCCCAATCCCCCTCTCCAGCCCAATCCCACTCTCTTTCCCAATCCCCCTCTCCAGCCTAATCCCACTCTCTTTCCCAATCACCCTCTCCGGCCCAATCCCACTCTCTTTCACAATTCCCCTCTCTGCCTCCCTCCCCCTCTGTGTCCCAAAAAACCACTCCCCCACCCTCACCCTATCATTCACAAACCCCCTCTGTAAGGTCCTCCCCCTTCCATCCTCTTACACAATTAGACCCTCCTTCCCCTATCCTGCCTCCTTTCCCCATCCAGCACCCATCCCCCATCCAGCCAACCTCACCCATCCAGCCTCCATCCCCCAGCCAGCAACCTTCGCCGCCATCAGAATGGGCAGCAGAGGCCCCGGAGCCACTTGAGGGAGGTGGGCAAGTGGCAGAGGAGAGTAAGTTCTCACACATTCCTTATTTTTTGGATTATTAAAAAAACGACACATTCAAATAAATGCAGTGTTGTACTGTGGGCAATCTTTTGTCAAGGTTAAATACTTGTCTTCTTCATCATGGTATGGATGATGCATTTACATTTGTGTGAGGAACATTATATGTATAGTGTCTACATCTGCAATGTTGAGGATGCCCACTCTGGGTCGCCAATCACTATGTCGACAGGTTTGGCTGCACAACAGGGTTTGTATGTGATACATTATATGCAAAACATTTAGACCTGAGTGGTACTTTTTGTGTGGTTTTACTTTTACAATTGTGCCTGGGTATTGCAATATTTTCAAATTAAAGTCGCAGGAGTCACTTTGTTAGGCAGGCTGTGTTGAATCAGAATCAGAATCAGCTTTATTGGCCAGGTGTACTCACATACACTAGGAATTCTTTGTGGTACAATGCATCGCCAAGCAGCAACATGAAGGGGGAATACATAGCATACGAAGGGGGAAGAACATAGCATACATTACACACATTACACGTATGAGTTGATACTGCACATTGCAACTGTACAATAGACTCAACATATTAGACATATTGTACACGTAGGACTAAACACAAAGGCTGCTTGGCAGAGCAGCACCGAGGCAACCATCCGCGGAGCCAACTAGAACTCAAACAATGCACATAATACAGAAGATTTAAGTATTACATCAAAAGATAAACCACACAGACAATAAAGACAGAAAGCATAATGCAGGGTTGGTGTAAGCATTTTGGGTAATAACCTCCAGGGGTTGTGTATTCCACCCTCACAAGGTACCAGGTGCGGCAGCCATCTTAGGCGCTCTGCGTAGGATTACCCAGGGTGGAATAGTCCACCCCTAGAAGAGAACACAAAACGGGGAGATTGCAGAGTCCTTAGGTTCAAAGTAGGGTTCCAATAAAACCATCAGGTCCATGTATTTTTCATCCCATCCACAAGTTTACCAGATAAGGCAGCCATGTTGGGCGCATTACGAAGGTTACACAGTGGGAGATGAGCCATACAAGGGCCAAATGCATTCACGGGAAAACTGACACGAGTGTAGGAGTATGCTATACCCTGCATGGAAAGATCCAAATGAAGCACACCCTGCCCATGGAGGAACCATCCGAGGCAGCCATGTGAGGCGCACTGTGTAGGTTACTGCTGGCAGGGTGTGCAACCAATGGAGGTACACATTACAGGAATAGCACACAGTGGGGGGGAAAGTACCCTGTAAGAAGAAAGAAGAGAAAGACACATTTGCAGGAAAACATTAATTTGTGAAAATGATAAATGTCCTGGTCTCATGAGAGCAGTGCGGGTGGGTGTGAGAGTGTGGGCAGCAGTGCGGGTGGGTGTAAGAATGTGGAGTGCACACTAATGTCCAATGGAACTGACCCAGCAAAATCTGGTCCTGATGCGCACGCCCCTCAGTTCCCTGCTCAGCGTGATGGGGTAGTCTTGGGGGCAGTCATGATGTTCTTGGACAGAGAAGTAGTAGGCATTGGTCCTGGTGTTCTCAAGGCAGAGGTGAGGAGAGGCCACATGATGGTCCTGAGTTGCAGTGTTTGGGGAAATTGTTTTATTCGAGATTTTAGCGTAGTCCAAATCCAGTTCAAACTCCGGTTCTAACTCCATTCTTAAATCACATTCTTAACAAATGCATTCTTCACAATTGCAAGCAGGCCAAGTCCTGACTGCAGGCCTTGATAATATTGCTCTTAAATGCTCCAATGTGAAAGTTACACTCCTACTATTTAGGATTTATACATTTATAAAGCCGTTTGACCTTATGTTGTAAGGCAGGCTTTCATGGAGTGTGGGCATGCTACGATATGTGGTCCTTCTGAAGATGTTGATATGCAGTGTGATGATGCAGGGCCAACCCCAAAAAAGATAAGTTGGCTTCACTTCAGATGTGAATGAATGCCAACATGGTGTTACATTTACTAAGATGGTAGTTCTCTTTAAGATGGGATGTTGCCCATAGCAACCAATAAGATTATACTTGTAATTTTTTTGACCCCTTCTACAAGATAATATGTCGAATTTGTTTGGTTGCTATGGTCAACGTCCCATCTTAAATAGAACTCCCATAGTAGTAAATGTACCCCATGGTGTGGTACACTTTGTAAAAAAAAACAAAAAAAAACATTGCTGAGCAGGCTTGTGTGTTGTTCTGCTACTGATTTATCCTTAAAACAGCCATGATGTAGTCACTTTGCCATTAAAGCAGGCCTGTCCAAACTGCGGCCCTCCAGCTGCTGAGAAACTACACATCCCAGCATGCCCTGACAAAGCTTTTGCATTCTCTGACCCCACGACTGTGTCAAGGCATGCTGGTATATGTAGTTTCCCAACAGCTGGAGGGCCTCCGTTTGGACATGCCTGCATTAAAGTGTGCTTTGTGCCTTGCTTGTATAATAGGTAATGTGAGTAAGTTAGTAATGTTTATGTTGCCTCTTAATTTCAGATGTTGCAGTTGGAGATCCCACAACTTTTGCGGGCATTCTGGCCACCATGCGGCAAAACCTGGAAGCCATGCTGGCTAATGTGGACCAGCTGCAAAAATTTGCATAATTTTTTTTGATAATCATTTTATATTTTCAGTTTTATTTAAAAAATATAATAATAATAATTATGACAAACAATAAAAAATATATATATTTCAAGTTAAGCGGGTGTTGTGTTTATTAATGCAATAAAGGAACAGCAGATTGGCTAGCAGAAATTGATTACCTTAAACATTTCACACATCTAACGTAAGATTTAAAAAAAAAAAAATACAGTTAGGAGGTTATTGTCTAAATAAACATGTAAACACCTTCATTCACAAACTAAACCTCTACACAAAAATCTAAAACAAAAAAAATTAGACCAGGCACATTTAAAACATCTATATTTATAATTTAAACATTTAAATGTTGATGGCCAATTATGCCTACAAAGTGTTCTTCAGGTATTTTTTGTAGACTTAATTGGTCATGAACATTATCATTCATTACACTAATTGGATTCGTAATTGAGGAGGAGTTGTGGACTTTAAACTGAAAGGTGTAATTTCACTTAATAGAAAAAAAAACACATTGTTGTGCGTTTTTCCGCAAAAGTGTTTACTTTTAAGAAAAATGAGTAAATCTACGAAAACTTAGTATTTTTACGATGAGGTTTGTGTTAATGCGATGGTTTCGCACTGCTGCAATGTCATTTGGCGTACGCCCACTTTGTGTAATACTGCGGACGAATTAGCAAAAAACCGTTGGAGGCGGATATTCGCTATTTTGCAACATGTTCGCAATTTTGCACATACCTTGTGCGAACGAAAAAAATAGCGAACAACTCGGAATGACCACCCTAGTTCTGAGAACTGCCTTATCTGGGAAAAAAATTAGCAAAGGAGACTTACACTACAGTGCTCCTAAATCTGATGCTCTTCTAGCTGGCGCCATTGCAGGTAGAAAGAGCACTTTAGCCGTTAACCATTTAAGATCTGCTCTCTTAAGTGGTTCAAACGGAGGTCCCTGAAGGATTTTAAGAACTAGATTCAAATCCCAGGGAGCTGCAGGAAGAACAAACGGAGGTTGAATGTGTACAACTCCCTGAAAGAAAGTACGCACATCCTGTTAGTCATTATCTGAAACCACACAGTTAAATGCTGATACTTAAACTCTCAAGGAAGCTACTTTCAACCTCTTCTCCAATCCTGCTTGAAGAAAATCCAAAATCCTGGATACTTTAAAAAGATCTTGGATTCAAACTTCTTTCACTATACTAATGAATAAATACGAGCTTAAGAAGGCTTTCTTGCTCTAAGCATAGTTTTAATTACTTGTTTTGAAAATCCCCTTCTAGGATAGAGGTTTCAACAGCCACGCCGTCAAAGACAGATGATCCAGATGGCTGTGATAACAAGGACCCTGCATTAGCAGATCTGGACGTTGAGGGAGCAGTATTGGTGCTTCCACTAACATCCTTAGTAGATCTGTGTACCAATGCCTTCTGGGCCAAGCTGGAGCTATTAGAATTATGACTCCTTTTGCTTGCTTTATTTTTCTCACTACCCTGAGTAACAGGGATAGTGGAGGGAACAGATATGCCAGATGAAATTTCCAATTCACTGACATTGTATCTACAAGAATCGCTCCTGGATCCTTTGTTCTTGATCCGTATATTGGAACTTTACTGTTTAGACGCGACGCCATGAGATCTATCTCTGGCAGACCTCATCTTTTTACTAGAGTCTGAAACACTTCTGGGTGTAAATCCCATTCGGTTTCCTGAATGGAGTGTCGACTGAGAAAATCCGCTTCCCAGTTCAGTACTCCTGGAACAAACACTGCTGACAATGCTGGATGATGGAGCTCTGCCCACTTTAGTATGTGAGTCACTTCCTCCATCAGTCTCTTGCTGTGAGTTCCTCCCTGATGATTGAGGTACGCTACCGCTGTTGCATTGTCTGAGCGGATCTGGACTGGTCTCCTTGCAGACTATCCTTTGCCTGAATTAGAGCCATATATATGGCCCTTATTTCTAACAGATTTATTGGCAGGCGACTTTCGCTTATGGTCCATTTTCCCCGGAACCAAAGGCTTTCGAGCACCGCTCCCCAGCCTTGAAGACTGGCATCTGTTGTCAGGACTTGCCATTCCTTTATTCAAAAGGGTCTCCCCTTGTTTAAATGGTCTGTCTGTAGCCACCACGCTAGAGACCTTTTTACGTTTACTGGAAACTTTATCATCTGCTTTTTTATTGTCTGATGATTTCCGTTCCATTTGGTCAGAATAAGGTGCTGTAAAGGTCTGGAGTGGAATTGTGCATATTCCACCATGTCTAAAGTTGACACCATCAGACCCAACAGTCGCATTGCTGCTTGGACTGACACTGTCTGAGTGTGCAACGACTCCTGAGTCATGACCTGCACCTTGGCTATCTTTTTCTCTGGCAAGAAAATTCTCTGTAGACCTGAGTCCAATATAGCCCCCAAATGAACCATCCATTGTGACGGAATCAGAGATGACTTTTCCCAGTTTATGAGCCACCCGTGTCTTTGTAGACAAACTACTGTCTGTTGAAGGTGGCTCAAAAGCAATTCCTGCGAATGTGGTAGGATTAACAAGTCGTCGAGGTATGGAAATATTCTTATCCCCTGCTTGCGGAGATAAGCTGCCATAACCACCATAATTTTGGTAAACACCCTGGGTGCTGTTGCTAGCCCGAAATGCAAAGCTTGGAATAAACTATCAGTATATTTTTCGGAAGTACGGGGAGAATATACAAACTCCACACAAGTAGGGCAGTGGTGGGAAACGAACCCATGACCTCAGTTCTGTGAGCCAGTAATGCTAACCCTTACACCGTCTGTACTGCCTGGAGGATGGCAAACTTGAGGTAACATTGATGAGACCATGCTATAGGCACATGTAGGTAAGCATCCTGTATATACAGAGATACCATGTAATCTCCCGGTTCCATGGCCAAAATTATGGAGCGTAATGTTTCCATGTGGAACTTTGGAATCCAAATGTATTTGTTTAACCTTTTGAGATTGAGGATTGGTCGGAACGACCCATTTGGCTTCTGAATCAAGAAAAGATTGGAGTAAAAACCCTGTCCCCGTTGCAACGGGGGTACTGGGATAATTACACCAGACTGAAGCAATTTCTGAACTGCTTCTTGCAAGGCCCTGGCTTTCGATTCTATTCGAGAAGGGCTGGTACAAAAAAACCTTTGAGGAGGCTGCCTCCTGAAAGGTAAACGATAACCGAGAGATACCACCTTCTGCACCTAAGCATCTGTCGACGACTGTTGCCATATGTGTGCAAACTGAAGGAGTCAGCCCCCCACCCTGGAATCCTCCAGGCGGAGGCCTGTATCTTCAGGCTGATGGCTTCTGTTCAGGCTTGGAAGCTGGCTTTCTACTAGCCCATTGCTTCCTACCCCTGGCTGATCTATTGATCCGGGGTTGCTTAGTCTCCTCTTTAGATTTTGCTTTGCCTTGCCATCGAAATGGCCGAAATTTTGAACCCCTAGTCTTAGGATTATAACTAGCCGGAAATCTGACCTTTTTGGATTCAGCTTCCGCTTCTAGAATATCTGACAATTGTTTTCAAAACAATATATTACCAGTGAAAGGCAATGCTTCCAACTCTTTCTTGGATTCTGCATCTGCTTTCCAAGTGCGTAGCCAAACTGCTCTACGAGCGGCTACTGTCAAGGCTGATGCTTTAGAAGCAATCGTACCCATATCAATTGCTGCTTCTTCCAAATATTGGGCAGCTTGTCTTATACGGCCTAGATGAGATTCCTGCTCCCTGGTAGGAGGGGAGAGGTCATTCTCTAGTTCCTCCCCCATTCTACCATTGCCCTTGCCATCCAGGCTAAAGCCATAGCAGGCCTTGTCACTGCCCGAGAGAATTTTTTTATTTATTTATTTATTTTTTAAAGAAGCTATCTACTCTTCTATCTGTGACATTATTTAGTGAAGTAAACGGCAATGGTAAAATAGATCTACGCACAAGTCGAACAACATGTGCATCTACTCTAGGAGGAACTTCTCTTTTTGAACAGTCCGCAGATGGAAAGGGATAGTAAGAATCCCTAAAACAGTTAACAAAGCTGCTCCAGGCCAGCTTGAACTTACACCCTTTAGCATTGCTCAACAGATACAGTCTCTGGAGCCTTAGATTTTGACACTGCTTTGGCTGATTCTTCCAGAGACAGAATAGCCTTCATGCATCAATAAGGTCAGCTATATCTGATCATCATATGGGGTATTTGAATTCATCTTGTGTAGTCTGTAACATGGATGTATCTACCCTGGTTTTAATAGCCTGGCTATTTGTAAAAGCTGCTGAAACCTTAAAGAGGGAGCTGCATGCATGGGTTAATAGTGTAACCTATTCCCGGGGGTAGAACTGTAGGTGGTAATCTTTGCCAGCAATTGCAGACAAGGTCTGTGCGACCACACCCCTCTAGCAGGGCGTTGCCCCTCATAAGTAAGATACTGAACTATTCCATGCAAAATCACTATACCAGATAAGCATGTTAAGGGTGTAGGGCCCTCACTTTTGCCGCTCACAGACAAGGTAAATAAACAATTTTTACAAATACTACACTCTTTTGTGACTGAAAATCACTTATATAGATATAGAAGTGATATCAATTTGACCACAATCCGTGTACCTGATTTGAGGTTCAGAACAGAACTGACAACACTTATAAAAGTCCGCATACATACTAGTAGTCAGTCACATGTTAAAACATTAGACATTGTCATATGAGAATACAATCACCATTATATAACTTACAAGTAAGTGGGACAATTGTATTTCTGTTTTTAACTGTTTTTTTTTTTCAAACATAACATGCAGAAACAACAGTAATGTACAGGTCTCATATGCAATATGTACCAAAATTAACAATTCATACTAACAAGTAGAGAGAATTTTAGTACTGTATAACCCTACCTCCATAGAGCGGGATACAGGGAGACGCACCACACTTCCATATCCATCAATACGCTAGCAAGACGCTGAGTGGATTCAGACGCTACTGATGTACACTACCGCTCCGATAACTGATGAGAGACACGGACGCTCACTAACGGACACAGACGCTCAGTGAATGCTACGTGTATGCAGACGCTACGGCCTACGATTCGGTCTAGGCGGCAACTTTAGTGTACACAACCGCAGTGTCTAAGCTGCGTCCGAGTACCCTCGTGGTAGCGTCTGAGACGGAAGTGAGGTCATTTAGTTCATAGATGGGAGACGCACGGAAACTGGTCATGAACGTGGGGGAGGGGCGACCAGGAGAGCGTCTAACTCCCCACGTTGACTTAAACTTTAAGGATTGCGGCCTCAACCTAGTAATGGCGCCTATGATCCCTAAAGCATAGCGCTGTCGCACCTAAGAGTGGTCGGTGCATCAACCCACTGTTTGTAGTCTCCTCCAATGCAGTGTAGCTGTGTCCGGACCCCCTAGTAAGAGGAAACCGATGCCTTACCTTCTCCCCATGCTCCAGCCACAGCCTGGTAACGTCTGCTGGACTTGCTAGAATCATCCGACGCAGACGCCCGCCGAGACAGCACTGTACCGCGAAGGTAAGCGTTGTTGCGACCCAGTGGGGAGTTGTTGCAGCAACTCTTTCTAGTATGCGTGTTAGACGCTATTAAGAAAAGTCACTCAAGAAAAAATAAAAAAACATAGTAAGACTATAAAAATAAAATAATAAAAGCTTCAGGCTGCTTTAACAGCAGCCCTGTGACCATGGTCCGGCTCCTGCCGCACTAAACAAAAAACTGATTTGACTGAGTCAGTGGGCGGGATTATATGGAGAAGCCCCGATGCATCCTGGGAGGCCAGAAAGCTCGTGACTATTTGGTGCATTTCTGCTGTCACTCCGGCATATCCCAATGTTATCCTGTGGATAACCTGTGGACCCAGCCAGAGAAAACCGCAGTCGTAATAATTTGAGGCTCATTGGCATACCTGAATCACTCAAACAACCCGATTTGCCGGACTTGGTGTCCATTTGGCTTCCGAAGGAACTGGGCTGCTTACCGGAGTCAGGCTCCATGCTGGTGGAACGTGCTCACTGCATTGGTCCCGATCACCTAACGGACCACTGTAGGCCCCGCACGGTAATCTTTTAATTACTCAACTACAATGACAAAATACGCTTATTGGATGCTTACAGGAAATCACAAGGTTTGCATTACCAAAGTGACAAACTTCTTCTTTTCCAATATTTCTCATACCAAGTGGAAATGAGGCGTAGGGAATTCCCCCCAGTCTGTAAAGCGTTGTTTGATGCGGGAGTGCATTTTGCTTTACTTTATCAGGCTAAGCTGAGAGTAAAACACAATGGCAAGCACTATGATTTTGACTCAGTGTCCCCGGTAAAATCATTCGCGGCTTCCTTATTGGATTTGCACTCCACCTCACAGGATGATGCTGATTGACTTTAGAGTTCGCCTGCAAGTATAATGTTCTTCTACTGCAATGATGTCTGTTATTAACAACGTTACTGTTTTTCTTCTTTGGTATTGATGTGCATGCTTATTTCGCTCCACATTGATTCTCAAAAGTACTCATGTTTCTTCAGTACCGATTGTTTTCTAATTTTTTTTTCTTTTTTGCTACTGGGCCTACTGTGCTCCATTTTTTGTTTCCCCTCCCCTTTACTCACATTCTATATGTTCCTAGTGAAAGTGACTGGCCCTGCGAGCCTTTTGTTTGGGTTAGTAAAACTAGAAAACTGGATTGGACTGTGTTCCACACTTCTTGTTTAAAATTGTTACTTTTGAGAGAATGTGCTTCCAAATGATGCCCGTGCTAGCTGGGACGAGGGGACCCATTGTTTTTTCTTTGCTCATTTTATACGACACGTTTCCAAGACCAGGTATAGGTTGACATGACTCTTTCACATTCCGTATCGTCCTCCACACGAGACCATAATCAAGTTCTTGACATAGAATGTAGAGTGTCTTAATATGCCGTTGAAACATAGAAAGGTTTTACAGCATTTAAAGAGATTTAAACCGATTGTAGAAGTGCTACAAGAGACGCACTGGAGGGCAGGGGACCCTAATACTCTATGGGACACGTGGTTTACCGATTATTTCTCTGCGTCTTATCACTCTAAACGTAGAGGTGTGCTCCTTATTAATAGGTTAAATAAGATTTTACTTACCGGTAAATCTATTTCTCGTAGTCCGTAGAGGATGCTGGGACTCCGTAAGGACCATGGGGAATAGACGGGCTCCGCAGGAGATAGGGCACTTTAAGAAAGCTTTGGACTCTGGGTGTGCACTGGCTCCTCCCTCTATGCCCCTCCTCCAGACCTCAGTTAGGGAAACTATGCCCAGAGGAGATGGACAGTACGAGGAAGGATTTTTGTAAATCTAAGGGCGAGATCCATACCAGCCACACCAATCACACCGAATAACTTGTGATACACTACCCAGTCAACAATATGAACAACAACATAGCCTCGGTTAAACCGATAAACTATAGCATAACCCTTATGTAAGCAGCAACTATATACAAGTCTTGCAGAAGAAGTCCGCACTTGGGACGGGCGCCCAGCATCCTCTACGGACTACGAGAAACAGATTTACCGGTAAGTAAAATCTTATTTTCTCTAACGTCCTTGAGGATGCTGGGACTCCGTAAGGACCATGGGGATTATACCAAAGCTCCCAAACGGGCGGGAGAGTGCGGATGACTCACCGAATGAGCAAACTCAAGGTCCTCCTCAGCCAGGGTATCAAACTTGTAGAACTTTGCAAAGGTGTTTGAACCCGACCAAGTAGCAGCTCGGCACAATTGCAATGCCGAGACCCCTCGGGCAGCCGCCCAAGAAAAGCCCACTTTCCTAGTGGAATGGGCCTTAACCAATTTAGGCAATGGCAAACCTGCCGTAGAATGCGCCTGCTGAATCGTATTACAGATCCAGCGAGCAATAGGCTGCTTTGAAGCAGGAGCGCCAACCTTGTTGGCCGCATACAGAACAAACAGAGCTTCAGTCTTCCTGATTCTAGCCGTTCTGGTCACATAAATCTTCAAAGCCCTGACCACATCCAGGGACTCGGAATCCTCCAAGTCCCGTGTAGCCACAGGCACGACAATAGGTTGGTTCACATGAAAAGATGAGACCACTTTTGGTAGAAAGTGAGGACGAGTCCTCAACTCTGCCCTGTCCACATGAAAAACCAAGTATGGGCTTTTATGTGATAAAGCCGCCAATTCTGAAACACATCTTGCCGAAGCCAATGCCAACAACATGACCACTTTCCACGTGAGGTATTTCAACTCCACAGTTTTGAGTGGTTCAAACCAAGGTGACTTGAGGAAACTTAACACCACGTTAAGATCCCAAGGCGCCACCGGAGGCACAAAGGGAGGCTGAATATGCAGCACACCCTTCACAAAAGTCTGTACTTCAGGAAAAGAGGCTAATTCTCTTTGAAAGAAAATGGATAAGGCCGAAATTTGGACCTTTATGGACCCTAATTTTAGGCCCAAAGTAACTCCTGTTTGAAGGAAGTGAAGTAGACGGCCCAAATGGAACTCCTCCGTAGGAGCAGCTCTGGCCTCACACCAAGAAACATATTTTCGCCATATACGGTGATAATGTTTTAACGTCACGTCTTTCCTAGCCTTGATCAGGGTAGGAATGACCTCCTCCGGAATCCCTTTTTCCGCTAGGATCCGGTGATCAACCGCCATGCCGTCATACGCAGCCGCGGTAAGTCTTGGAACAGACAGGGCCCCTGCCGCAGCAGGTCCTGCCTTAGAGGAAGAGGCCACGGATCTTCTGTGAGCAACTCTTGCAGCTCCGGATACCAAGTCCTCCGTGGCCAATCTGGAACAATGAGGATTGTTATGACCCTGCTTATTCTTATTATTCTCAACACTTTGGGTATGAGAGGAAGAGGAGGAAATGCATAGACCGATCTGAACACCCAAGGTGTCACCAGAGCGTCTACCGCTACCGCCTGAGGGTCCCTTGACCTGGCGCAATACCACTTTAGCTTTTTGTTGAGACGGGATGCCATCATGTCTATTTGAGGCAGTCCCCACCGACCCGTGATCTGTGCGAAGACTTCTTGATGAAGTCCCCACTCTCCCGGATGCAGGTCGTGCCTGCTGAGGAAGTCCGCCTCCCAGTTGTCCACCCCCGGGATGAACACTGCTGATAGCGCGCTTACATGGCCTTCCGCCCAGCGTAGAATCCTAGTCGCTTCTGCCATGGCCACTCTGCTCCTCGTTCCACCTTGGTGGTTTATATGAGCCACTGCCGTGACATTGTCTGACTGAATCAGAACCGTTTTTTTCCGAAGCAATTCCTCCGCTTGACGCAGGGCGTTGTATATGGCCCTCAACTCCAGGACGTTGATGTGGAGACAATTCTCTAGATTTGACCAGAGACCTTGGAAATTTCTTCCCAGTGTGACTGCTCCCCAGCCTCGGAGGCTTGCGTCCGTGGTCACCATGACCCAGTCCTGAATGCCGAACCTGCGACCCTCTAGTAGGTGAGCACTGTGCAGCCACCACAGGAGAGATACCCTGGTCCTGGGAGACAGGGTGATCCTTCGATGCATTTGTAAATGGGACCCGGACCACTTGTCCAAGAGGTCCCATTGAAAAGTCCTCGCATGGAACCTGCCGAAAGGGATGGCCTCGTATAAAGCCACCATCTTCCCCAGGACCCGCGTGCAATAATGCACCGAAACCAGTTTTGGTTTTAATAGGTTCCTGACCAGGGTTATGAGCTCCTGAACCTTTTCGACCTGGTAGAAAAACCTTTTTCTGGTCTGTGTCTAGAATCAGGCCCAAAAAAGTTAGACGCGTTGTAGGGACTATCTGGGACTTCGGTATATTGAGAATCCAGCTGTGTAACTGCAACGTCTTCATGGACAGAGACGCGCTGTCCAGCAACTTCTCCCGAGATCTCGCCTTTATGAGGAGATCGTCCAAGTATGGGATAATTGTGACCCCCTGCCTGCGCAGGAGCACCATCATTTCCGCCATTACCTTGGTGAAAATTCTCGGGGCCGTGGACAGCCCAAACGGCAACGTCTAAAATTGGTAGTGACAGTCCTGCACTGCAAATCTCAGGAACGCCTGATGAGGGGGGAATACCGGAACATGAAGGTAAGCATCCTTTATGTCCAGGGACACCATCCAATCCCCGCCCCCTCCAGGCTGGCGATGACCGCCCTGAGTGATTCCATTTTGAACTTGAACCTCTTCAAGTACAGGTTCAGGGATTTTAGGTTTAAAATGGGTCTGACCGAACCGTCCGGTTTCGGGACCACAAACAGGGTTGAGTAATATCCCTCTCCTTGCTGGAGATGAGGAACTGTGACAATCACCTGTTGAATATACAATTTTTGGATTGCTGCCAATACTAGCTCCCTCTCTGACGGGGAAGCCGGCAGAGCCGATTTGAAAAACCGGCGAGGAGGCAAGTCTTCGAATTCCAGCCTGTATCCTTGAGAAACAATCTCTAATGCCCAGGGATCCACTGGCGAGTGAACCCAGACGTGGCTGAAAAACCGAAGACGAGTCCCCACTAGATCTGCCTCCCCCCGGGAAGCCCCAGCGTCATGCGGTGGACTTTGCAGACGCAGGGGAGGACTTCTGCTCTTGGGAACTACAGTAGCTGTGTGCAGCTTCTTTCCCCTGCCTTTCCCTCTGGCAACAAAGGACGATCCCCGTACCTTTTTGTTTTTATTGGAACGAAAGGACTGCATTTGATAATGAGGTGCCTTTTTTGTATGCTGCGGGGGGACATAAGGTAAGAAATTCGACTTACCAGCCGTAGCAGTAGAGACAAGGTCCGAGAGGCCGTCTCCAAACAACTCCTCCCCTTTGTAAGGCAAGGACTCCATATGCCGCTTTGAATCGGCGTCTCCTGTCCACTGTCGGGTCCACAAGAGCCGCCTAGCAGAAATAGACATAGCATTTATTCTGGAACTTAATAAACAAATGTCTCTCTGAGCATCTCTCATATACAAGGCAGCATCTCTGATATGCTCTATGGTCATTTGAATGGCATCCCTATCTAAGGTGTCAATCTCCGTAGATAAGGAATCTGCCCATGCCACAACCGCACTACAAACCCAGGCCGACGCCATAGCCGGTCTAACAATAGTACCTGAATGAGTGTAAATGTGCTTCATGGTAATTTCCTGCCTGCGATCAGCAGGATCCTTGAGGGAAGCCGTATCCTGAGAAGGCAGTGCCACCTTTTTGGACAAGCGTGTCAGCGCCTTGTCTACTTTAGGCAAAGATTCCCATCGTATCCTATCCGTTTGTAGAAAAGGATACGCCATAAGAATCCTTTTGGGAACTTGTGGTCTCCTATCCGGAGATTCCCAAGCCTTTTCGCACAATTCACTCAGTTCAAATGAGGACGGAAAGGTGACTTCAGGCTTTTTCCCTTTATACATGTGTACCCTCGTTTCAGGGACGTTCCTCAGTAATATGCAAAACCTCTTTAATGGCAATAATCATGTACCGAAATATCTTTTGCCACCCTCGGCTGTAATTTTGCATCTTCGTAGTCGACACTAGAGTCAGTATCCGTGTCGGTATCTGTGTCATCGATCTGGGATATGGTGCGCTTCTGAGACCCCGAAGGGCCTGGCGCCACAGGGACAGGCATGGACTGGCTACCTGACTGATCCCTAGCTTCAGCCTTGTCTAACCTTTTATGCAATAGATTGACATTTGCATTCAAGACATTCAGCATATCCACCCATTCCGGTGTCGGTGTTGCCGACGGCGACATGACATTCAAGCACTCCCCCTCCACATTAAGCGAGCCTTCCTCGTCAAACATGTCGACACACGCGTACCGACACACTTCACACACACAGGGAACCTCTTTTCTGAAGACAGTATCCCCTTCAAGGCCCTTTGGAGAGAGAGAGAGAGAGAGAGAGAGAGTATGCCAGCACACATCCCAGCGCAATGACCCTGGAGACCAACACAAAATGTTTTTCCCCCAGCCGCGCTGTACAATATGTTATCCGCCAATTATGTGCCCCCCCCCCCTCTCTTTTAAACACCCCTTCACCGTGTGTAAGCAGGGGAGAGTCCGGGGAGCTTCCTCTCAGCGGTGCTGTGGAGAGAAAATGGCGCTGGTGAGTGCTGAGGGAGAAGCCCCGCCCCCTCGGCGGCGGGCTTCTGTCCCGCTCAAACTTACTAAAATATGGCGGGGGCTCTTTTATATACATGTACAGTGCCCACCTGTACATGTATATTGTCTTTTGCCATAATAGAGATGTTATATTGCTGCCCAGGGCGCACCCCCCTGCGCCCTGCACCCTTACAGTGACCGGAGTATGTGAGGTGTATGGAAGCAATGACGCACAGCTGCAGTGCGGTGTGTTACCTCAGTGAAGCTGAAGGCTTCTGCCGCCTGACGTCTTCTGACTTCGGTTCTTCTGGCTCTGTGAGGAGAACGGCGGCGCGGCTCTGGGGGTGGACGCCCAGTAAGAACCTGTGTTCACCCCCTCTGGAGCTAATGGTGTCGAGTAGCCGAGGAAGCAGAGCCTATCTTAGACAAGAAGGTCTGCTCCTCTCTCCTCAGTCCCTCGATGCAGGGAGCCTGTTGCCAGCAGTGCTCCCTGTAAAAAAAGTAGAAAAAAATCCAAACAAAAATACTTCTAGGCAGAGAACTCAGGAGAGCTCTCTGCAGTGCACCCATCTTGCTCTGGGCACAGTGTAAAACTGAGGTCTGGAGGAGGGGCATAGAGGGAGGAGGGGCATAGAGGGAGGAGCCAGTGCACACCCAGAGTCCAAAGCTTTCTTAAAGTGCCCTATCTCCTGCGGAGCCCGTCTATTCCCCATGGTCCTTACGGAGTCCCAGCATCCTCAAGGACGTTGGAGAAATAATAATACATTATACCATTCTTGGTAAATTATGTGACTCTGAGGGTAGATTTTTGTTCGAGAAGTTATGTCTAGAAGGGGAACTCTATACAATTGCCACCATTTACGCCCCCACTGGCACCAACAACGAATTATATACCGATTTGTATGTCAAACTACAGGACTGGGCTGAGTGACATGTTATGCTGGGAGGGGACTTTAATACCACCCTTAACCCCGTTTGACAAATCTGGGGCATCTACACGCACTACTCCATCGTCTGCCCTTTCCCTACTTCTTTCCTCACTGGAATTGTCCGATCTCTGACAATTTCAGCACCCTGTAGACAGGGAATACACGTTTTACTCTCATCCTCATCACACATCTTCTATCTAGAGTTTGCCGGTCTAAAATAGAAAATATTGCTATATCTGACCATGCCCCGGCCTGGTTCACGTTAACTCTCTCTTCCCCTAGACAACTCTACTTTAATTGGAGATTCCCGTCCTAACTTGCAGATTCCCCTGATTTTAAATTGTCGTTAGAACATTTTTTAGAAGATATTCATCTATTCTGGTCCGCTTCGAAGCCAGTTCTCCGTGGTCATGTCATAGCATATGTCGTGGCTAAATGCAAAAAATTGAACCAGAGACTACATAACCTCAGCTTAGTTGTTTCTAACTCCTACTCGTCACGCTTAACAATAACACACCGGGCACTCGAAAAAATAGGATTTTGGTACTTACCAGGTAAATCCTTTTCTTTGAATCCATAGGGGGCACTGGAGTACTCTTGGGATATGGACGGTTTCCGTAGGAACAGGGCACTGAATATTTAAATTTAGAACACTCCACCCCTCCATATCCCCGAGTACCTCAGTGTTTTTTACTGAGCCGAACAGGAACTATAGAAAGGTTGACAATGGAGAATTACATATAACATAACGGACAACAACAAAGTTGACACATAACGTTACTGACAACTAAACAGTTGACACCATAACCGATAGAACCTTATAATTTGAACCAGTCGGTGAAAATATGTTACCATAAGATCCCCTGAGCTTAATACAAACCAGGTAAAACTGCTCTGGGTGGGCGTCCAGTGCCCCCTATGGATTCAAAGAAAAGGATTTACCTGGTAAGTACCAAAATCCTATTTTCTTTTTCATCCACTAGGGGTCACTGGAGTACTCTTGGGACGTACCAAAGCTTCCCCCGTGGGCGGGAGAGCTGTTTGACACCTGTAACACTAGGCGGCCAAAGCTAGATGCTGATGCCGCAAAACGTATCAAACTTGTAAAATGCACAAACGTGTGCACTGAAGACCATGTGGCCGCACGGCAAAGCTGCGTCATAGAAGCTCCACGACCAGCTGCCCATAAAGTTCCCACAGAACGTGTGGGATGAGCTGTTACTGATGTAGGCGGCTGTAACCTAGCATGAAGGTAAGCCTGACGTATGGTCAGTTTTATCCATCTGGATAAGGTCTGCTTAGACGCTGGCCAACCCAGCTTGGCAGTATTATAGAGAACAAACAACGTATCCGTCTTACGAACTGTAGACGTTCGGGATACATAAACGCGTAAAGCGCGTACCACATCCAGAGTTCCCGAATGTGATGTCAACACAGGAACTACT
This sequence comes from Pseudophryne corroboree, assembly GCF_028390025.1. Taxonomy (NCBI): domain Eukaryota; kingdom Metazoa; phylum Chordata; class Amphibia; order Anura; family Myobatrachidae; genus Pseudophryne; species Pseudophryne corroboree. The sequence goes on from NC_086446.1 coordinate 619,202,835, forward strand.
ATTGGTTGATTGATGTGAAAAGATGACACTACCTTTGGTAAGAAAGCGGGATTCGTCCGAAGTTCCGCTCTGTCATCATGAAACACCAAATACGGTGGCTTGCACGACAATGCACCCAAATCTGAAACACGCCTTGCAGAAGCTAAGGCTAGAAGAAAAATTGTTTTCCAAGTGAGAAACTTTATATCCACTTGCTGTAAGGGTTCAAAATATGAAGACTGTAAAAAATCTAAAACCAGATTCAAGTCCCATGGCGCTGTAGGTGGAATGAATGGAGGCTGAACTCTGAGGACACCTTGCAGAAACGTGTGTATAGACGGCAATAGAGCCAATCTTCTTTGAAAGTAAATTGACAAAGCAGATACCTGCACCTTTAGTGTAGATAAACGCAGTCCTCCATCTAACCCCATTTGTAGAAATAACAAAAGACGGGATAACTTGAAAGATGAGGTCAGAAACTTTCGAGTTTCACACCAACCTATATAGGCACGCCAAATTCTGTAATAATGAGCTGCCGTAACCGGCTTCCTAGCTCGTAGCATGGTTGGTATAACCGATTCTGGAATGCCCTCTCTTCTTAAGAGGGCGGTCTCAACAGCCACCCCGTCAAACGCAGCCGCGCTAAATCGGGATAAAGAAACGGACCCTGTTGTAACAAGTCCGGACATAGAGGGAGCGGCCAAGGATCGTCTGCGAGTAGTCCGTGGAGATCCGAGAACCAAGCTCTTCGAGGCCAATGAGGCGCCACTAGTATGACTGTGACTGACTCTCTTTTGATCCATTTTAGCACTAGAGGGAGCAGCGGAAACGGTGGAAACAGATACACGAGGCTGTACGGCCACGCGATTGTGAGAGCATCCACCGCCACTGCCTTTGGATCTCTCATTCTGGACACATACTGGAGTGTTTGGTGATTGTGGCGAGACGCCATCAGGTCCACCTGAGGGTAACCCCACCTCTGAACCAACATGTGAAACACCTCTGGATTTAATGCCCATTCTCCAGGATGAAAATCCCGACGGCTGAGATAATCCGCCTCCCAGTTGTCCACTCCCGGAATGAACACCGCCGACAATATCACCTGGTGATATTCTGCCCAATTGAGGATTCGAGCTACTTCCCGCATTACCATGCGGCTCTTTGTTCCTCCTTGTTTGTTGATGTATGCGACTGCCGTTGCGTTGTCTGACTGCACTTGGACAGTCTGAGATCGAAGCATGTGTACTACTTGTCGTAGTGCATTGTAAATTGCGCGGAGTTCCAGGACATTTATAGACAGCAATCTTTCGTGATCCGCCCAGAGACCCTGGAGTTGACAATTTTGAACTACAGCTCCCCAACCTCTGAGACTCGCGTCCGTCGTTAGAATTTTCCAATTCCATCCGCCGAATAGTTTCCCTGCGGTTAAATTGTGCTCCTTGAGCCACCAGAGTAGAGACACCCTTGCTCTTGGCGACAACCTCACCCTGTGGTGAATTTGCAGATGCGAGCCCGACCACTGTGCGAGCACATCCAGTTGAAAAGGACGTGAGTGAAATCTTCCGAACTGAAGCGCTTCGAAAGCCGCCACCATTGTTCCTAAGAGGCGAATGCACAAATGTACCGAAACTGTGCGTGGCTTGAGTACTAATTGTACTAGATGACGAATCATCTGTACTTTCTGTTGTGGTAGGTAAATTCTTTGATTCACCGTATCGAGAATCATACCTAGGAATTGAAGGCGTTGAGACGGAATGAGATGTGATTTTTTGAAGTTGACAATCCAACCGTGGTGAACTAGTACATTGTACGTTAGCAGCGCATGTTGGAGAAGCATCTGTTGAGATGGGGCTTTGATGAGCAGATCGTCTAAATACGGAACTATCGTCACTCCCAGGGATCTGAGATGAGCTATTATCACAGACATCACTTTGGTGAATACCCGAGGCGCTGACGATAGGCCAAACGGTAGAGCCTGAAACTGGTAATGGTTCTGGCGTATTGCAAACCGCAAGAACCTCTGATGAGGCTGCCAAATCGGAATGTGTAAGTACGCATCCTTGAGATCTAGCGCAATCATGAATTCCTTTGGCTCTAAACCTGCAATCACTGAGCGCAGAGATTCCATCTTGAATCTGTAGTAAGTTACGTACCGATTGAGACCCTTTAAGTTCAAAATTGGCCTGACTGAGCCATCCGGCTTCGGTACCACAAACAGACTGGAATAATAACCCTGACCCTGTTGGTGTACAGGCACCGGAATCAAAACTGCTGAATCCAGTAGGGACTGAATGGCAACTTGCAGAACCGCCCTCTTGTCGTCCGACAGAGGCAATCCTGTCTTGAAAAACCGCAGTGGCGGAAGACAGTCGAACTCTATTTTGTAACCTTTTAACACTAAATTGCGGATCCACCCATCCGCGGATGTCTGGAACCACGCCAAATGGAACGTCTGAAGGCGTGCTCCCACAATCGGAGAACCGAGATGGGCTGGTAGCCTGTCATGCCACTGGCTTGTCGGTAACCTTAGCGTCCTGACGACTTGTGTTGGTTTGTTGGAAACCACGTCCACGTCTACCAGGCGTGGCTGTTCCTCTGCCACGTCCGCGAAAGGACTGAGGTCTAAAGGATTTGAACGAAGGTCCAGAGTACCTCCTTCTTGGAACCGGTGGAGACAATGGTAAGAAAACAGACTTTCCTCCCGTAGCCTCAGAAATCCATGTGTCCAATTCAGGACCAAACAACTTCTTGCCATCGTAAGGTAACGCCTCTATACCTCGTTTGACCTCTGCCTCCGCTTGCCAAGAACGCAGCCAGAGAGCTCGTCATGCCGTAACTAGCGACGATGAAATACGAGAAGTGAGCTGACAGACGTCAGTAGAAGCTGTACAGAGATACTCCGCAGCCTCACACATTTGATCAGCAAGAAGTATAAGGTGTTCGTCATGGAGGGCAGACTTAAGTTCTGTTATCCATACTATGAGCGCCTTAGTGACCCAGATACCAACCAAGCCAGGTCTCAGCAGCACTCCTGCTGCTACATACATGGACTTTAGCATAGTTTCTATTTTGCGATCTGAAGGGTCTTTAAGCGTAGTAGCCGCTGGCACTGGTATGATTAATTTCTTCGTAAGCTTCGACACTGACGAATCAACTATAGGTGGATTCTCCCATGTACATGTCACCGAGTCTGGAAACGGGTAACTAGACTTAAATCTGCGAGGTATAGAAAACCGTTTATCTGGAATCTGTCGAGTTTCTACTAACATCTTATTAAGAGACTCCGACACAGGAAAACTTATTGGAGTTCTCTGTCGTTTAGTAAATACGACCTGATCATTTGTGAGAGGCTCCTCAGTTTCTGTAAACTTCAGAGACTGACGCACCGCTCTGATGAGATTATCAATACCAGAGCTATTAAAATCCTCACTATCTGACTCCACTTCGCCCTCCTCACCCTCATCTTGTGCCGTGAGGTCTGGCATGGAATCGTCAGAATGCAACATAGACAAAACAGGTAAATCATAAGACATATGAAATTTATCCCGTCTACCCAAAATGGATTTGGGCCTTTCACAAGGCTGAGACGCCTCCGGTAGTTCTGGCGGTCTCACCCTAGACTCCTATCTTGCCGCTTCCCGCTCTTGTCGAGCGGCGGTCAATTCGGATTGCAACCCAGCCAGTACATTGGCTAGCATTTCCCATGGAGGGTCAGGGGAGGAAATTGGCTTCAAAACCAGAGCAGAATTTTTATTCGGAACCGAATCCCCAAAACATACTGTACATGTGGTAGATCCATCCGGTAACACACTGCTACAGACTTTGCAATTATGCTTTTTAGTTTTTGCTGGTGCCTTACTCATTATGGCGACAGACAATACAATATACAAAGACAGACAACTTGCACGATTCAGTAAAATAGTACTAAGGTGTCTCTATATATATATATATATATCTGGCCAAGTGCAGTACACGTGGCCAGTACTATGAAATGTGATCCCAAATTCCCACTAACACCCCTGCGCCTCCGGTGGAGTAGAGATGTAGTACTGGAACGTTCTGGAATCATAGCAGGAAGACACAGGAAGCATGGTTAAAATGGCTGCCATGCTTAAACTTATAGTCACAGTACAGGTTACTAGCTCTTAACTGATACATATAACTCTGTATAAACAGCCTGTGTAAAATCCCTGCCGCCCTGATGCTGCTGCTTGCCCTTGTGCCGCTGATCTTATGAAGAATATCCGTTATTAGCCACTGTAATGCCCCCCCCCCCCCCCGTCTGCTCCGTTGCGGATGCAGTGCGGGGCGGGCAGCGGGTAGCGAGCTGTGGGGCCGTCAGCGGGAGCCGGGTAGCGGGACGGGGAGCGCGCCGTGAAGCGCTATGAGCAGCGGGCCGGAGCAGCAGTGGGGCTCAAGAGAAGCGGCGGCCGAAGCAGCGGCGGCGGGCGGCCGTCAGTAGAGGGATCCCAGCACCTGAAACCAATGTCCTTCACACAGCGGGGCGGCAGCGGGAGCTTACCGCCCCGTTCAACATACCTTCACTCCTGCTGCTTGTGGTGAGGCTCCGACGGGGCTTCTCTGCAAGCGCCGGCCAGCCTGTGCAGGAGGATGTGTGGCTGTGAGGGCGCTCATTCAGTGAGGACCGACACGCCACTGCTGCTATTAGCAGCTTGCACTATCCCTGACCCTGCCTTTTGGAAGGGGGAAAGGGATGTGTATGAAAAAAGCTTAAAAGAAAAATTATTCAAAAGAATCGTGGACCCAGCCACAATGACCTGTTTCTACTTCGAGCACAGAAAAAACACTGAGGTACTCGGGGATATGGAGGGGTGGAGTGTTCTAAATTTAAATATTCAGTGCCCTGTTCCTACGGAAACCGTCCATATCCCAAGAGTACTCCAGTGACCCCTAGTGGATGAAAAATAAATTTACACGGTCATTAAGGCTATGTATGATGCGGTATGTGCTGAAAAGGCTCAAAATTCCCTTGATTATCAAAAGAATCGTTATTTCCGATGGGGCAATAAAGCCAGAAAACTGTTGGCCTCGGTGGTTCATAGTCAACGACCCCCTATGACTATTTGTAAAATTGATTCTGACAGTGGCCAACTGACCTCTACATTTGCCATAGCTGCATCATTTCTAGCATATTATACAAATGTATACACTGCTTCCCCAGACAATCCACCTCTAGGTATGTAATTTATACGGCAAGCAGATGCTCCGTCGTTAAATGATGACGAATGAGAGACCTTAGTTGATCCTGTTGGTGAATTAGAATTGTGCTCTGCTATTGGCAACCTGACCAAAGTTAAAACCCTGGGCCCTGATGGCCTGGGAGCTGAATATTATAAAATACTGTCCACCCCACCTGCTACCTTATCTTTTATCTTAGTTCAACTCCATATTGTCTGGCAATAGCCCCCCACCCGACTTTAATCAGGCACGAATCATCGTGCTACCTAAACCAGATAAGGATCCCACACTGGTTCAGTCGTATCGCCCAATCTCGTCACTGAATCAGGACCTTAAACTTTTAACCACCATTGTAGCGCAACGTCTGCAGTTTCTACTCCCAAAATTATTGCATCCCTCCCAGACAGGTTTTGTAAAAGATAAGTCCTCAGTACATAACATCCGTCAAGCTGTGTCTGCTTTAACTCACTCCCTTTCCAATCTCTTGGGTAAAACTCTATTAGTTAGCTGTGATGCTGATAAAGCGTTTGATTATCTTGGATGCATTTGCTCAGGGTATTTAATTTATAGAACTTTGGCACTGGTTTTATTTCCTTTTTTTGTAGATTATATGCTTCTCCTAAAGCATAGATTTTCAACCTTTTACAACTCGCAGCACACTGATAAAGATTTAAATATTGCCAAGGCACATTGAAATATAATGGTGATGCATGGTGCCGTTGCGTGTCCTAGAATGTCATGTCACAGCTTCTCCATAGGTAACGCCTGAGCCACATCTGAGAGAGCCAGAAGAGCCCCACACTTCCTGGGCCAAAAATTAGAACCACTAAACTCACCAGTATTGATCGTTCCAGGGCCTCAGTAACAGCAAAAATAAGATTTTACTCACCGGTAAATCTTTTTCTCGTAGTCCGTAGTGGATGCTGGGAACTCCGAAAGGACCATGGGGAATAGCGGCTCCGCAGGAGACTGGGCACAACTAAAGAAAGCTTTTAGGTCACCTGGTGTGCACTGGCTCCTCCCACTATGACCCTCCTCCAAGCCTCAGTTAGGACACTGTGCCCGGACGAGCTGACATAATAAGGAAGGATTTTGAATCCCGGGTAAGACTCTTACCAACCACACCGTATAACTCGTGATACCATACCCAGTTTAACAGTATGAAAACAACTGAACCTCTCAACAGATGGCTCAACAATAACCCTTTAGTTAACAATAACTATGTACAAGTATTGCAGACAATCCGCACTTGGGACGGGCGCCCAGCATCCACTACGGACTACGAGAAATAGAATTACCGGTGAGTAAAATCTTATTTTCTCTGACGTCCTAGTGGATGCTGGGAACTCCGAAAGGACCATGGGGATTATACCAAAGCTCCCAAACGGGCGGGAGAGTGCGGATGACTCTGCAGCACCGAATGAGAGAACTCAAGGTCCTCCTCAGCCAGGGTATCAAATTTGTAGAATTTTGCAAACGTGTTTGCCCCTGACCAAGTAGCAGCTCGGCAAAGTTGTAAAGCCGAGACCCCTCGGGCAGCCGCCCAAGATGAGCCCACCTTCCTTGTGGAATGGGCTTTTACTGATTTAGGATGCGGCAGTCCAGCCGCAGAATGCGCCAGCTGAATTGTGCTACAAATCCAGCGAGCAATAGTCTGCTTAGAAGCAGGAGCACCCAGCTTGTTGGGTGCATACAGGATAAATAGCGAGTCAGTTTTCCTGACTCTAGCCGTCCTGGAAACAAATTTTCAAGGCCCTGACTACGTCCAGCAACTTGGAATCCTCCAAGTCCCTAGTAGCCGCAGGCACCACAAT